>NC_083366.1:36572500-37220833 GCF_030254825.1 Meriones unguiculatus
GACTAAACCACTGCCATTCAAAAGAAGCTATCCAGCCTGATCCTACCTGTGCATAAAATTATCTCTTCTTCCTACTTCCCAGAGACACAGGACTAAGATGGCGGAGCATTCTTAGGCTGCATTTGTGTTCTGAGCTTGATCTCACCAGAAGCCCAAGGGCCCAGTGCAGTGTCTCCTTCACCAGGAGCTCATAACCTCTTCTCGTCCCATCCCTGGGCTATCTCCCTTCGTGTCTTTTGCTTCCCTACCTATGGAAGCTTCCTGGGAAGGAAGCCAAAGTGCAGTGCTCACTGAGGAGAGGAAGCAGAGTTTCTCAGCGCAGAGCCACAGTGACACCAAGTGCACAGGATGTGAGGACCTCCTGAAGTCTCAGCTGATAGATTCTGTAGTGATCAACCAATGTCAGCCTTTCACATTACAACACAATTACTTCAGTGAGCTATCTCAGCTCAAGTGAAATCATTCCCAAACTCAGGAAACCAGGTCTTTATTGTTCTTTCAAGAAAATTAAAGCAGAGCTTTAATTCTTAGAAGTTAATTATGAATGGGTCAAAGAAATGATGTTTTTCCTCAATAGGATTTCATTCACAAGATCATAGCTTGGTGTCTTTCATTAAGCTGCTTCTTATTTTAAAGTTATCAAGTCAAAACAGACTACTAGTGTACTGTTTGTGCATACACATAAGACAGTGAAGAATATCACCCACTACTATGTGTAATAATTATACTTTTCTTCCATGCCCATGAGACCATTCATAGTTATCCACAGTATTTACAAAAAAAAAAAAAAAAGTTTAAGAGGGAGGACTCTGACTAAAATGCTCAATCCCCATCCCGAAAGGCAAAGAGGATGGACATCAGAAGAAGAAAACAGGAAACAAATTAGGAACCTGCCACAGAGGGCCTCTGAAAGCCTCTGCCCTGCAGACTATCAAAGCAGATGCTGAGACTGATGGCCAACTGTTGGGCAGAGTGCACGGAATCTTAAGAAGTTGGAAATAGTAAGATCTGGAGAGGACAGGAACTCCACAACAGAACCAGAAAATTTGAACACAGGGGTCTTTCCAGAGACTCATACTCCAACCAATTACCAGGCATGGAGATAACCTAGAACCCCTGCACAGATGTAGCCCCTGGCAGTTCAGTGTCCAACTGGGTTCCATAGTAATGGGAAGAGGGACTGCCTCTGATATAAACTGATTGACCTGCTCTTTGGTCACCTATGCCTGAGGGGGGAGCAGTCTTACCAGGCCCCAGAAGATGACAATGCAGCCACTCCTGATGAGATCTGATAGACTAAGATCAGAAGGAAGGAGAGGGGGACCTCCTCTATCAGTGGACTTGGGGAGGGGCATGAGTGAAGAAGAGGAAGGGAAGGTGGGATTAGGAGGTTAGGAGGGTGGGGGTTTATGGGGGATACAAAGTGAATAAAGTGTAATTAATAAAATTTTAAAAACTTTTTTAAAAAGCTTAAAAAATCTTAAGGAGTGAAAAAGATGTCAAGGAGAGGTGTTACTGAAATAATACTTAAGGAAAACAGGGGTAAGGGCTTGGGGGAGAGTTCTGGATGAGAAAGATAACACTGCTGTTATAACAGGTGCTTTGATGATGTCTTCTGCTACCTGATATTTTCTCTGCACCAGGAACATGATAAAATGACCCTGAAACACAGCTCACTGGGAGGGACCTTCACCAGCTCAGAAATAAGTTTTGCCCTCCTTCCTATCCCTCCCCTACAGAGCTAGGGCTGCCCCTCAATCCACTGTCGCAAACTCAGGTCCTATTCACTGACTCTGGAACTCACTCCAGCTGCCATTGGAAATGCCAGTACCTTGGGTTTTCCTTCTCTCTTTGGCTTGCGCTTGTAAGTTAACTTCGCAACTTTTCCTCTTTCATCATCTTTGTGTGCTTAGCCAACTGGGAATTAAAAATAATTTGAAAATCTCTAATTTCTCTTCCTTGCTTTTCAGATGGCGACTCCTGGATCTCTCAGGATCAGCTGTCCTTTACCCGGAAACCAAATAAGACGGTACATATAAGCTGCAAGCTCTCTGGAGTCCCCTTCCAGAACACCATTGTGCACTGGTACCAACTGAAAGAAGGGGAGCCCCTGAAACGAATCTTCTATGGCTCATCCAAGACTTACAAGCAAGACAATCCCCACTCCCGCTTTGAAACAGATGAGAAGAGCGATGGTACCTTTTACCTGATAATTAATAATGTTATTAAATCAGACGAAGCTATGTACTACTGTGCTTGCTGGGATCTCACAGTGTCTCAGCATCTGAAGGAACCTGTAAGAAAACCTTCCTCTGTGGCCTGGTAAGGCTGCTCCCCTATCAGGGGGAGGTGATCAAAGAGCAGGCTAATCAGTTCCTGTCAGAGACAGTCCCTGTCTCCACTACTATGGAAAACACTTGGACACTGAACTGCCATGGGCTACCTCTGTGCAGGTGTTCCAGGCCATCTCCACGACTATTCCTTGGCCAGACTATCAGTCTCAGAAAAGACCCCTGTGCCCAAACTTTTTAGATCTATTGCTCTCCTTGTGGAGCTCCTATCTTCTCCAGGTCTTACTATCTCCCACTTCTTTCATAAGATTCCCTGCACTCTGCCCAAAGTTTGACTATGAGTCTCAGCATCTGCCTCGATACCGTGCAGGGTAGAGCCTTTCAGAGGCCCTCTGTGGTAGGCTCCTGTCCTGTTCCCTGTTTTCCCCCTCTTCTGATATCCATCTCTTTGCCTTTCTAAATGGGGATTGAGCATCTTAGCCAGAGTCCTCCTTGATTAGTTTCTTCAGGTGTACAGATTGTAGTATGTTTATCCTCCACAGAGGAAGACAATGCAGCCACTCCAGATTAGACCTGATAGATTAGGATCAGAAGGAAGGAGAGGAAGACCTCACCTATCAGTGGACTAGGGGAGGGGCATGGGTAGAGAAGGGAGAGGAAGGATGGGATTGGGAGGGGAGGAGGGAGAGAGTTAAAGGGGGAATACAAAGTGAATAAACTGTAATTAATAAAAATAAGAAACAAACAAAAAAGGCTAATATCTACACTAAGGACTGAAGATACAATAAAACAAATTTAAAATTAAAAGAAAACCTTTCTATCTCTGATCCTTGGCTGTGTACTCACAGTCCCAAAACCACCAAGAGTCCTAGTGCTCTCCTGCAGAGGTTTACAAGTGTTGGGCTTCCTTGGGACTCATTTTGTTCAAAGATGCCAATGCAAATGAGGAAGCTGAAGACCAGAAAAGGCAAGTGGCTTGTCCCAATCCAGTGACCCAGAGAGGCAGCTCATCATCTGTTTCCATCCTCATCCAGTCCCTTTCCCTGCTTCCTTATGGCCACTACTGAAGATAAACCTCTTTTAGCAAGATTGCATTTTACTCAAAGGGACACTGCAGCAAGGATGCGTGGCTTCCCTACCCCATTAGACCCCCAATCTGGGCTGGCTGATATAATCCAAGTTCGACACTACCACACAACTGAAAAGGGGATGGACAGAGATGGCAGATGAATTCAACACTCTTCATCCCCATGCTGTTCCCCCATGGCTACCTATCCATCTTCATTCCTGCAACTTTCTCTTGGTTCTAAAGTCTCAATACCTGGAAGAGCTTTTGTGGCATAAATACAGTACGAGGGATCCCAAGAATAACATCTTCATGAGTATACTTATCCAAGTCTTTGCCAGTTCTGGAAGGATCCTTAGTACAAGACTTATATTTCCTACTTCACACTGTGAAAACATGAACCTCTCATAATTGAGGCCATGGGCTTGCCTCAAATTTGGTGGCCTGGACCTGGTGTGTCTTGTTAAATAGATATAGTCTGTTTGTGTCCAACATCTATGAACCTTACATAGAGAATGAGAACAGCAAAAACAAAACCTGTGCAACTATTTTCTAGGCACGGTGAAGCTTACCAGAGAATGAGGGCAGCGGCAGCAAACGTGGGCAACTGTGTTCTAGGCAAACGCTTTTCATCAGATGTCTCAGCAGCAGCCAAATAACGTGATTCCAACTCCTGTCTGATGCCAGTGTCCAAATATTGGTTATTTCTTCTCAAGCCCTTGTTCCCCAGGCCCTCTGTGGCAAAGGTGCAGCTGTGTTTTGAAGAGGACAACATGGTTTTGTTTTTGTTTTCCTTTATTCTTTTAGCTTATGCATGCTTTGCCTCCCTACTGAAAAGAACAAACAAATGAGATTCAACTCTGCTTTTTCAAATGTTTCTCTTATTACTACTTGTGTGTGTGTGTGTGTGTGTATGCATGTTTGTTGTTGTTGTTGTGTGTGTGCATGTGCTCTGGAGGCCAGAGAGTTGTCTAACTCCCTAGAGCTAGAGTTATAGATAGTGTGAGCATCCTCACCGCATACTGGAAACTCTTTAAAAAAACAACAAAAAAACCAAAACAACACCAAAAAACAAGATCAGTAAGGGCTTCTAACTACTGAGACATCTCTCTAGCCCTAACCCACTCCTCTGAACTTTCTATAATGTGGGTTTGAAAGGTGATAGAACCCTGGGAATTGTGGTTTTACTTGTCAGAATGACAACCCCAACTAGAACAAAGCCTGACACTCCCAAAACTGTGGTGGCACTTAGGATAGAGTCATGACCCAACAGTGTGTAGGTCCAGGGAGACAGATGCAGGGCTACCCTGCCTAGTAACTAACAGCCATGACAGCGATAACCACATAAGCCTGATTCAGGTTGGCAAAGTCCAAATGTCCCCATCGATGCTGCAGTCCCCTTACACAGCTGAAAGAAAACAGAAAACAAGTAACATGTTAGTGTGGGTACTCCAGTTAGTCTAGATTCAGTTCTTGAGGGGTCTCTTCTTCAGCATTTCTTCTGTTTACCCACTGTTTCACTTTATTTTTATCTATACTATGAGCACCCGACCACTTAAATCCCTGACTAGCGAGGATCATAGGGCACATCACCCACCACTCTAAGTAAATACTGCTTACTTTCCTTCATTACATAAATTTCCGATCATACAGACAACCAGCAGACCTGTAACTAGAAATTAAAGAAATGCCAAGACAATTCTTAGAAGAAATACATGAAATATCATTCATATTGAGTGCTGATTTCACAAATTTTAAAGAGTTTACAGAAGAATTTTTTCAACATTTTTTTATTTGAGTTTATTCATTAACTGATACATGTGACCCAAATCTGTAAATATCCAGGTAGTAGTATGTGATTTTTTAAAATCATTCACACAACACATAAGCTTCAAATTAAGATAAACATGTATCTATTTCTTCAACTCATTATTTCTTCATGGTAAAATGCTCAAACCTCATCTCATTTTAAAAACACACATTGTTCATTATTTTTGGCCACCCTAATGCTTGCTTGCGTCACACTAACATGTACAGGTAGCATTGCTCTTAAAATGTATTTATCAGCTATCCCTCTATTTCTTATTGCTGCAGTAAACCATGTGGTTCACACAAAGTGGCATCCAGTGTTGTAGATGTTCATTTCAGATGCAGATCTTCTGACAGATACTGGCCAGGCATTGACCCACAGTTCCAGCCACAGCGTCCTTCCCATTCCACTAGTGTAGGGTGAATGTCCAGAGTCTGCGATCTTTAATCTTGAACTCAAATTCTAGCCCACTTTGAAAGACTCGTGATTTCCACTGATCATAACACTTATATATACAGCTGAAAGGTAAATATACGGATGATGGTTCATGGCAGATTCTCTACAAATTTTCTTTCCATCACTACCAGGAGCCTAGAATCCGGACCTGTCATCCTGGAACATGGAGAAAGAAAAATTTTGTAGCTGAACTGACTATACATTTCTACACAAATGCATGTCACAAATCCTTACTCGGTACAGACAAATATTTCATATTTGCCAAAAAGAGCAATGACTTTCATCCGGAGTGTTTGCTTATGAGAACTCCATATATAGAGGAGTTTCTATAACACATGTAGTAAGTAGCATGTTACATGTTCAATATGAACAAAGCCTTCACAGACTAGATAATAAAAATGCAAGAATAAAAACAGTAGTAAAATCACTAAGGGGAAAACCCCTGCCATGAGTAGTATGGCCTGTCCTCTCCCAAATAGTGCCCTCGGGTATATACAAAAAGACAGACCCAGAACTTTCTCATGACCATCTCTTCTGCACAGGAACACACCTGCCATTCCATACATGACATGATATGTGGGATTGCAATGATAGACACTAAGAATGTGAATGTTGTAGAAAAGTACTTCTCTCTCGAACATGTCAGATATTATGTTTATTTTTTATAGATGATGTTATACTCATTTATTTTCTTATTGGAAATCTCTGCAAATTATTCAAATACAGATTTTATTAAAAGTCTGATAATTTCCAGAAAATGAACCAAAGCAAAACAAACAAACAAAGAACAACAGCAACAAGAAAAACCAAAGGCAACTAAACAAAAACTTGGAATGTGGTATCATTTTAATCAGAAAAAAAAATTGTCTGAATTCTCTAAATTATGAAAATTGTCATTTTTGAATGTGAAAAAGTGAAATTAAACTTTACACAGCCACAATAAAACTTATTGGCACAGGAGATAACTTCCTAAACAGAACAAGAACAGCTTAGACACTAAGACCAACAATTAATAAATGGGACCTCATGAAACTGAAAAGCTTCTACAAGCCAAAAGACACTGTCAGTAGGACAAAAGAGCAAAATGGGAAAAGATCTTCACCAATCCTACATCCAACAGAAGGCTAATATTCAAAATATATAAAGAACTCAAGAAATTAAACACCAACAAAACAAACAAACAAACAAAAAAAACCCAATTAAAAATGGGTGCAGAATTAAACCGAGAATTCTCACAGAGGAATTTCTAAGAGCCAAAAGCACTTAAAGAAACGTTCAGCATCCTTAGTAAATCAAAACAACCCTGAGATTCTATCTTACACCCATCAAAATGGCTAAGATAAAAAACTCAAGCGATAGCACATGCTGGCGAAAAAGTGAAGGAACGGAACATTCCTACATTTCTGGTGGGAATGCAAACTTGTACAACCACTTTGTAAATCACTCTGGAGGTTTCTTAGAAAATTGGGACTAGATCTACCTCAAGACCCAGCTATACCATTCCTGCTCATATACCCAAAAGATGTTCCACCATATAGCAAGAACCCTTGTTCAACTATGTTCATAGCAGCTTTATTTACAATAGCCAGAAACTGGAAACAACCTAGACGTCCCTCAAAGTCCAGTTTTTTTGAAGAATGGATAAAGAAAATGTAGTATATTTACACAGTAGAATATTACTGCTCAGCTATTTAAAACAAAGATAGGAAATTTGCAGGCAAATGGATGGAACTAGAAAATATCAACCTGAGTGACACAACCCAGGACCAGAAAGACACACATGGTATGTTCACACTTATAAGTGGACATTAGTCATAATGTGCAGGATAACCATGCTACAATCCTCAGATCCAAAGAAGCCAAGGACAGCCCAAGGGAGGACCCTTGAATCTCATTCAGAAGAGGAAATAAAATAGACATCTGAAGTAGATGGAGGGAAGGAGCTGGGTTGGAGCTGGGGTGGGGATGTAACAGGGTTGGGGAACAGGTTTGGGGAGACTAGGGTAGGCGGCAATGGAGGAGAGGACCTGAGAGAGAATGGAAATAAGGAGTAAATCATCTCTGGAACAGGGCGGGGGCGTGGGGTAGGACTGGGAGTCTATGGTATGACCCTAGCTAAGATTCCTAGCAGTGTAGGAGTGGAGCCTGAAGTTGTCACCTCCTGTAACCAGGCAGGACTTCCCATGGAGGGAGGAGGACAGCAACACACCCATAAAAACTTCGACCCCAAATTTGTCCTGCCTACCAAAAAAGTAGGGATAAAGATGAAGCAGAGATTGAGGGAATGGCAAATCAAGGACTAGCCCAACTTGAGACCCACCCTACTGGAGAGAGCCAGCCCTTGACACTATTAATTATACTCCACCATGACTGCCGACAGGAATAACTGTCTTCTGAGAGGCTTTATCCAGCCACTAATGGAAACAGATGCAAAGACCCACAGATAAACAATAGCAGAACTCAGGGCAGTTTTGTGAAATAGTGGGAGGAAGGATTGAGGGAGTTGGAGAGATCAAGGACACCACAAGAAGATCTACAGAGAAAACTAACCTGGGCTCATGGGGGCTTACAGAGCCTGAACCATCAACCAAAGAGCATGGATGGACTGGACCTAGATGCCTTACACATATGTTGCAGATGTGTAGCTTTGTCATCATGTGGGTACCTTAACAATGGGAGTAAGAGCTGTTTCCTATGCTGTTGCCTGTCTTTAGATCCCGTTCCCAAGCTGGACTGCCTTTTCTGGCCTCAGTGAAAGAGAAAGCATTTAGCTCTACTATGGCTTGAGGTGCCAGGGTGGGTTGGTATCTCCTTCCCTGAGAAATGGAGAGAGGAGACTGGAGGAAAGTGGTGTGAGAGCAGGGCTGGGAGGAGACGAGGGAGGGGGCTGGCATCAGGCTGTAACATGATTAAATAAAATAAAACAAAAATTTTAGAAGGTTAAAAAACAATCTCATAACAATTACCTTAGCCTGTGTCCAATTTCTTCCACGGCTCTATAAAATTTTTTAGACAGGGAATGCGGTTGTTTTTTTTTCCTCTCTTGGAAATTTCTCCCACTCTCAGGAGAATGTCTCACTTTTCCAATTCTTCAACTTTTACTTTCTCACCTTTTCTGTAATTTTAATAAAATTTGTTCCTGTTTTGCATACAAAAATAAAGTGTTGTAGACACTTAGTATTTTTGAAATGTTAAATGAAAGATTTAGTCCAAAAATAAAAGAAAGAAAAAAAGAAGGAAAAAGAAGAAAAGAAAACAAATGTCTGCATTTCATTGACTTTTGTTGACTAGACTTTGGAGTGCATGTCTTGATTATTCAACTTCATTTTTAATTAATTGTATACCCTAAATACTAATCCATTGTCAGATAAGTATTTGGCAGAGTCATTCTCCCATTCGGTAGGCTGTCTCTTCACACTGTTGATTGTTGTTTCACTAATGAAGCCTTTTTAATTTGATCCCATTAATCAAAACTTGTTTTTGTTCCCTGTGATATTTAGAATCTTATAGATGAAGTTATTTTCTATGTCCAGAGTTGAAGTGTTTGTGATAAACTATGGTCCTCACCTGTACTGGGAACTCAGAGAGGTGAAAATGGAGCAATTTTTCTACTATGTGAGTTCCAGAAATCAAATGCAGATCATTAGGTTTGACAATAAGTGCCTTTATGAACTGAGCTATTTTGCAATCACTCATCAGTTATTCTTTTGTATTTAAGTTAGTTTATGGTTCTATAAATTCAGGCAAGTCTTAAGACTTCTGATAATCCTACTCATGCTCTTGGAACAAGCACTGAAAGTACAGAACAGGGACTGAAAGAATGTCAGTACAAAAGGTTAATCACGGGTCTGAGTAATAAAAATTGGAATTAAATTAAAATAAGATCAGTTAAAGTACTATTTGCAATCAATCAATAATAAATTTCGTAACACTTTGCAGACATAATTTTCATCTAGCCTTCCGTATTCTAATAAGGCACGACAGACTACATTTTTCATTGACATGACTACAAATAATTATTCTTGATGCCAACTAATAATGTCAGTTTTTGAACAGATAGAATTTGGGTAATATTTTTCAAATATTTTGGCACATTTTTATTTTAAATTACTAAAGAGCTTCCTCTTTTCAGAAAGATGTCCCTCTTCCTAAGAAGAAACATTTGTGCTCGTGAGAACAGAAAACACATTCCTTTGATGCAAACACTGAGCAGTTTCAACACACCTGAACTCCTGGAAATTAAAAACAAAACAATTCTTAGAATATGTTTCCTAGTTACTTGAGAAAAAGAAATAAGCAGTTGGTGGACCAGTTAGCCCAACTTTCTTCTTTTTTTTTTTTTTTTTTACTATATCCCTTCTATTTTCTGTGGGTGATTTTTGATTATCACTGCTTCCAGTGATAATGGATGAGGTTACTTTGTAAAGAAACTTAAAAGTTATCAGATGCCATACAATTTATCAGTGTCTTTCTAAGAAACCCAGAAGATAGTTTATTCGGACAAATTTTTAGCCTCTTTACCATGTCATGAATGTGTAGAGAAGGCTCAGATTTTTGTAGAAGCTGTGAGCACTGTGATAGCTCAGGCTGGAGCAAGATATTTGCAGAAGGAACTAAGCTCATAGTAATTCCCTCTGGTAAGTAACTTTTTTTCTGCTTTATTCTGGTGATGAAAAGTAAATGTATGGTTGTAGGAAAAAAAATGAAAACCTACTATGAGTTACTGTATATGGGTACAACATTCTTAGCCTGAATCATTTTTTTTCAGGACAGATTACTGTATATGACAACCAAAATCTACTTTATAAATGCTTTCTTCCTTCCCTCCAGAAAACATTGAAACTCTGTAGTTAGAATATTTACATACACAAAGGGTAAGTGAGAGTTATTTTGAGGACCATGTGTGTATGTTACTGGTGTAAATTATTGCTTCAAGATACTGTTGTAAAAGGTCTTTTAAGAGAGAATCCTCAGAATGGAGTTTTGCTGATGGCTCCTCTCTGTATTTTGAAATACAACTTAGTACTATATTCACCAGGCAAATGGTGAAATAATTATTAATGTTTTTGATCATGATTCACAGTAAATTACTGCAGAACATGAATGAATCTCTTTCTTTTTCATCCAAAGCCTTGTAGGGTAGGTTGTTAGCAATCACAGTTTATGTTACTGACTCTCAAAATATTGCCTGGGGATTTCTCAGGATTTGTAGTTCATGCAAACTACTTCTGTCCAGTGTCCATGAAAAAGACTCTTCATTGTTTTACATCTTCACTTTATCATTATTACTCTCAATTTCTGACACTTGACTTTTTTATAAGAATACCTTCATTTTAATTGTTAGTAGTTATGCCTAAATATGTGATTACTTTTTATTTCCCTCTGAAAATTAAAGAAATCTCAATTAACTCTAAATTGCACTCTAGGCCAAGAATTGATTTATAAATGACAACCCTTTAAGGGAGGAGATACAGAAACATCTGGGAATCCTGAAAAATAAAAATAAATTAAGACTTCTCAACGAATGTGAACATGACCCAAACGCCAAGGCAGAGTGTGCTGAGTCCTTAGATTCATGATTACCATTAGAAGCATTGTGACTACATTTTAGCTTTGTCTCCACTTATATCAACAAAGCCAATTTTACATATTCATATAAATAGAAACAACATATTGTCAGGGTTTTCCATGGCCACCAGTTAATTTCAGATGTTGGCTATTACATGTAAATTCATCCGAATGTTTGACCCAGGCACAGAGCTTATGTCTATGGGAACATTTTCTTTATATTCTGCAGGGTAAAGCAGGAGAGCGGCTGGAGTTCAGGTGCTGCATGCTCCAGTCTCCGCATCCTTGAAATTGTTCCTTGTTTGACCATGATGTCCAGAGAGGTCATCATGTCTAGGAGGCTGTGCTCTTCCTGTCCCGGCATTGGAGAGGCATGAGCAAGGAGCGCAGAGTAACTGAAGATCCTTCAGAGACAGAAGCACACAATTTTATGTTCAGGGGTTAAAATAAAATGTAGCTCAGCTCGTTTTATTGACTGGTAATGAACTCACCAGTTTTCTTTTTTTTTTTTTTTTGGTTTTGTTTTGTTTCCTGTCTTTTTTCTTTTCTTTTTTTTTTTTTTCTCAATGCAGTTTATTCAGGAACCTTGAACAATCATCTGACCCTGGGGAAAGCCAGCCCACAGCTTAAATAGCCTCTGGGTAGCCAACCCAGGCGTGCCACGGGGGCAATGCAGATAGGTCCACATACATGGAAGCAAGCCAGATCCTCAGCCTTAGCCAAATGTGGAACTGTAGTTTTTCCATTGTAAAACTAGAGAAGACATTGGGGAGGTGGCTTAGTGGGTAAAGTACTTGCTGCACAAGCATGAAGAAGACCTGAGTTTGAATCCTCAGTCAGTCTAAAGTCTTGCACAGCAGAACCCATGTGTGCTCTTAAGGGAAGGTGGGACACTGAGGCAGGGAAAGCTCCAGAAGGGCCAGGACCTGCTACACTTGGCTATTGAAAGGTAAATAGCAAGGAGATCTTTTCTAAAACCAACTGGAAGATGAGGACTGAAGCAAGGCCGTCCCCTTGTACAGTCCCCTGACTGCCACACAAGCATATGGCAAGGGTGTGCCTGATTCCACACCCAGGAACTTGCAGGTCCATATACACACACCATACACACAGGAGGAAATTTTAAAAAATTGGAAAAATATTTCAAAGCACATATCCTTCAGAAGGAGAGTGGATATTGAGCAGACGTTGTCTCTAACATTTATTTTAAGAAACATAATGGCCATTAAACAAACCCATTGATAATGCCACTAAATCATAACCTTTGATGCCATGCACATCAGGACTCTTAGCCTATGAGGTCAGGCAGGCATCAGCACCAGCCTCCTTCTATTTCTTTAGTCAATTTTCAAGAAAGAGCCATGCTAGCAGTGATAGAACAGAGTCTGGCCTGAGCTGACTGAAGTCAGATTGTACCAGAACTTTCAATAAAATATCCAATTTCCACGTGCTGTGCTGCTGATTGGGAGCACAGCCACTGTTTTGGACAGCAGAAACAAAGTGTTCCGTGCACTGACACACAGTCTAGGCTTAACCACATCTCCCTTTGTTGTCTTAGCAAAGCAGATTTCTTGTGATGGTACATTTGGCAACACAGGTATACAGTCGCAAAGTAGGCCATAGATGGTGAGCAGAGAGACATCTGTTTCTCTCCTTATTTGACTTAAATTTAATTGGAAACCAAACGTCCATTTCTGTGATTAAGAGCAAAGCTTTTACCCATGGAATGACAAGAGCAAGTCAGAGAAAAGAAGTTGCTGTTGCTAGCAGCCATGTTGATCACAGTAATAAGCTCTGCACTTTACTCTTTTTAATCAGTTTTTTCATCTTGCCTAATTGATATACTGAGGCTGAACTGATTTACAATAACAGATGTTTTATGAAAAATGAAGCACCTAAGATGTAGAAGGTGTTTGATTTGCTCAGTCTGAGAACTTGTTATGAATCGGTTAAATCAGGACCAAAGCCCTATTCCTGTAAGAATTCCAGACCATCATGTTGTCCCTGGACTCTGAAGATTCAGGGACCCTAAACTCATGTAGTAGTTTTGCTATGACTTGAATCACTGGGGTGTGCTTCCATCTTTTGCGGAGGAACAAAACGTGGTGTCATAGGTGGCTATTCTACCTAGCAGTGTATCAAAGCAGATGCTGAGAATCATAACCAAACCTTTGGCAGAATGCATGGAATCATATGAAAGAACGGGGAGTTAGTATGACCTGGAGAGGACAGGAGCTCCTCAAGGACCTAATATATCTGGGCACAGGGGTCTTTTTTGAGACTATTTCCAACCAAGGACCATGGATGGATAGAACCTAGAACCCCTGCTTGGATATAGCCCATGGTAGCTCAATATCTAAGTGGGTTCCCTAGTAAGGGGAACAGGGACTATTTCTGACATGAGGATATATGTTTTTAAAGTAATTGAGGGAAGGCAAAGCATGGCGACAGAGGAGTGAGTGTGGTAACGTTTAGAAAGAAGACGAACAGGATTTCCTAAAGCACTTTTCCAGAGTTAACAATTACAACAAATACTGATACTGAAGAGCACTGTGCAAACATCCTATCAATGCTTGCAGACACCTGAACATCCATTAAACATCCACATGTGATGTATGGAAGGCCATTATTAAAGCATATGATGCTGGTGTGGGTTTATTATACAGTCGAGAAGGCAATAGACTCAATAGACTGGCACCTAGTTTTTTTCCTCAGTCAAGTGTGCTGTGAATAATGCTGGGCTTTGAACATTGACATGGAACTCTGGCTTCTCCACTTATTCCTAGAGAACATGGACGAATTTTGCTTAGTTTCTAAAAGTAAGACAGATGTGGGCATGAGAACAGCACGATTATATGAGAACCAAAGGTGAAAATATGAAGAAAACATGTGGCAATTGTCCAAACCATAGCAGCAGACATGTGGAAAATATACCATATATAAATGATGGCACACAGTTACAAAAAAAAGTTCAAAGCTACCTCCTGACATCTAGTCCACTGAAATATTAAAAAATGTATGGCTCATGACACAGTCAGATAAATGAACAGTGAGTGGTACTAAATTGTATAGCAAAGAAACAAAGGGTGGGGCAGGGCAGCATGCTATAAATAATAACAAATCTTTATCTGTACATTGACCATAAAGGCAATAGGGTCTCCTCATCTTCCCATCTAACTATACAGCATGAATGTATTGTTTCCATGAGGAAACAATGGTGAGTGAGAAAAAAATCGTCCTTAACCATTCAATTTTTGTGTTTATGTAACGATTATTTTAAGTGATTGGTTTTAGTGGTGCATGTATGATTTACTGGTCTGTAATCCTAGCACTTGAGAGGCAGAGGCAGGAGGATCAGTAGTTCAGGCCATCCAAAGGTACAAAGAAAGTTTAATACTACAATGAACTATATGAGACTCTGTCTCACTAATACAAATTACTATCATTATTATTATCTTTATTAGTTTTCTACTTTCTCTTACAGATAAACAATTAGTTTCAGACAAATCCCCCAAGCCCACCATTTTTCTTCCTTCTGCTGCTGAAACAAATCTCCAAAAGGCTGGGACATACCTTTGTCTCCTTGAAAACTTCTTCCCTGATGTAATAAGGGTATATTGGAAAGAAAAAAATGGAGATAATGTCCTGGATTCCCAGGAAGGAGACACACTGAAGACTGGTGACACATACATGAAATTTAGCTGGCTTACCGTGACTGAAAAATCAATGCATAAAGAGCACAGATGTATTGTCAAACATGAGTACAACCAAAGAGGAGTTGAGCAGGAAATTTTCTTTCCTCCAATAAAGAAAGGTATGTGCCTATAGCCTTTGAAATCTAGCTTTATGGAAAATGTGTTTGAAAATACCCAACCTTTTTCTACAATGTATTCATGAAAATTAACATGCTCTTTATTGGGACCACTGCATTCATTTTTACCTTGTATTTTTTCTTAAGCTTTCTAAGCCTTAGCTTTATTATCTAAAATATCTACATCTATGACTATAATGGCTATATGTATGTATTTGTGTATTTGGATTGCTAATTTAATTAAAAGAAATGGTACACTGAAACCACAAGCAACTAAGAACAAAATAAATGCTAAAGTAAAGGTTTCACTTTTGATGACATCATGAATGTTCTGGCAAACAAGAAAAGTTTAATCTTACCATGTACAAAGTTCAACCTCCCAAAACCAGTACCTTAGAAACTGGTGCCTTATTTAACAAAATATTTAAATGAAAGAATCAAAGTTTGTCACCAAAAAAGTGGGCTTGACATTTCCTGGTTTTTACTGTTGTTGTATGTATCACTTTCAGATAGAAATTAGAGCCAAAGATTGAGTGAGGATACTGGTTGCAAGCATGTTGCTGTCTTCATAATGAATGCATCCCCTGCTATGTCGATGCATTTCAGAAAGCTCTTTCTGTACTAGCACGTGTAGGCCTAAACAGTGTTGTGTGTGGCTGGAGAAGGAGTAAAAAATGCAGGGGGCTGTACAGTAGAGAAAACATACTCTTTCCAAATTACTCAGAATACACCAGATGCAAGGTCCCAAAAGATCCCCTTGGTTCAGTGAGTTGCTTGGCTGTAGATCCAGGCAGAGCACTGAATGCTCAGAGGGTCTCATAGTCTTGCAAGTCATTAAATGTCACAATGGCTGGTATTGAACAATAGGCTCCAGGGACTTTCTGAATCTGTGAGGAGTGAGTAGATATAAAACCTGTGAGCCTCTTGCTCTTCACTGTGTGGGTTTATCCTCTGGGACCCACAGTCTCTACAAGGATAAAGAACTTTCAACAGTTGCATTGGGAAGATGCTTGATTTGGAAAGAGGTGGTTGCTTTTCTCTGAAGATTGCTTTAGACAGTCTACTGTATGTTTTTAGGGTTAAAAAAAGGAAAATATATCCTTTTTGAATCTCTACTTCTCTGTATACAGAAACAGAACATGTGATTATATATAATGATACTAATTTATATAATTATATATAATCATGGGGCTCATATTTTAATATACATCTGTCCATGTGAGGTCATCTATGTATTTATTTACCTGTAGATATATCCATATTCATAATCACACAGAGGACTGTCAAATAATGTACACAGTAATTAACAAATTCTTGCTGTCATTTCTTGTAGTTGCCATGAGTACCAACCCTACAACTTGCTGGCAAGATAAAAATGGTAAGTTTTAGTATCTGTTTGCCTTTGGGCCACATAATTTCACTTTTCCTTTGATTATAACAATGTTTGAACTGCCTTGAATTAATTAAAAAAATATCTGATTTCCTGGGTGTTACGGAATAGACAGTGATATTTACAACTAATATGTGACTATCTGGACCTCACAGCAGCATAGTGAACTACCAGCTCAAGTATAAGTGAATTTAATGAACAGTACAGTGATGTACCCTAACAAAGGACTTCATTTACTCATATGTGTATATTTTTAACCACCAAAGAATCATGATAAAAGTAAAGCCTGAGTGTTTGAAGTCGTCTCGTAATGCTCTAGCTACTGGCACTGATGAGTTTAGACAAGCTGCCTCCCAAGTTCAGTCTCCCTATCCATGGTTCTTTTGTGAATGGAGAGTGTTGAGTTTCAGGTTTGGGTGGGGAGGGCTGTTCCTGAATGTAAGCCATCAGAAATTAACACCTATTACTCCCTCCTCAGTAGCATGTGCTATGCCATTAAAAAAAAAAAACCCACCAGATGGAACTAACTAAAGACCTCTTTCAGATGCACTGCGGGTTCAGTTCACAAGCACCTCTGCCTACTACACCTACTTCCTCCTGCTCCTCAAGAGTGCGATCTATTTGGGCATCATCACCTTTTCTCTGTTCAGAAGAACTGCTGTCTGTGGCAATAAAAAGAGGTCTTAAGGAAATGAGTAGTGGTGCAACAGTTGGGTTTCCTTGCTAGCTTTGACTTCTGTAATGTCACGTGGATATATCGTCCTGTCTTTGCAGGAAAGTTTTCATACTTTTACAAGCAATTTAAGCAACTCCAGAATAACTGAGCACACCTTCTTCCTGATTCCATCCTCTCCACTAGTCTCTTCTCCCAGAAGCCTGAAGCATCTCAGCTCTAGAACACATAGCCTGCAGCGTTTACCCATGGCTGTGTTACTCTTGAACTAGCTACATCCCTGAAAACCTCCACTCTAGATAATCTGAGTAGCCTCCTTTTTTATTGAATTTTGTGTCTTGTATTCCATATTAGAGACAATAAATTTTGAAAAAGTCAGAAGTCTACTCTTGTCAATCTTTACCTGGGAGTTGTGGTATGAAACAACGTGGAGACGTGAGCCATGACATTCAGTGGGAAGAGCCTAAAAATACATTCCTAATCTTTGTCTGCAGCATATGGTAATGACATTTCTTAGGACAGTGACTGTAAGAGGAGCCTCTGGCAATTGAAAAGGCCATGTTACTGTGCTTAAAGGCCACCAGATTTTTAATTCATTTGGTTTTTGGCATTCTCAAGGCAGTGACAAATGTCTAACATGACTCAGCTCTTGGCCTGTATTTCACAGCAGTATGCTTTCTGATCTTCAGACTGATCCCAGAAGCTACCAGAACCCCAGAGAGAAAAGTGATAGAAGAGAGACCTCAGATACTAAGCATCCTGTACCACAGCTTCCCTCTGTAAAATGTAGAATATTCTATCTCCTAGAGTTCTGTATGTTAAGTGCATTAGTAACAGCAAGTGCAGGCAAGCCCTTGACTCTACCTTAGAGAAAGTGGATTCCATGCTCACACACAAAGGAACCACTAGTGGTTTCCATTGTTCACCGTGGGAAGCAAGGGGAGTGCAATAGTATCAGATCTTGTACTATACATCAAGCATGCCTGGTCCTCTGACAGTCCTCTGGAATAGATAACAATTCTGGGCCACATTTCACAGACTGGAGAGTTGATATCACTCTCAAGATCCCTATTTTGAGTCAAACTTCTCTAATTTCCATCGTGTGTGTGTGTGTGTGTGTGTGTGTGTGTGTGTGTGTGTGTAATAGAGAGAGATGTGGAAAGACAGTGTGTGTACATTGATGTACTGGACATCCTATATCTTTCAGTGACATTCAATTAAAAAATAACCCACAAAATATAAAAACACCGATTGCTTCCTTAAAACAGTCAGTGATGGTTTAAGACTTGTGAGTTCATCTCTTTATTCCTCATGATTACTCTATGCCACTTGTCATTCTTACACATCTTTCCACTAGCTAAAAATGTGATCTACTCTAGAATAAGCATAATCATGCCACTTGGTATATGTAGAACAGCCATTCTGCTTTCCATTGAGCATTTGGTTTTGGTTCAAAACTGCTCTTCAGGACAGGCATGGTGGCACACGCTTTTAATCCCAGCACTCAGGGAGGCAGAGGCAGGAGGACCGCTGTGACTTTGTAGGCCAGCCTGACCTGGCCTACAAAGAGAGCCAAGGTCAGCCAAGGCTATACAGATAAACCCTGTCTCAAAAAAGCCAAAGCCAAATCCAAAAGCAAAAACAAAACAGAACAAAACAAACAAATAATAAACCTTGCTCTTCTGGAGAGAGAACTGGTAAAGTGGACTGTGAGCCTCCAGCATGGTAGGAGCTTTAACAATGCTGCTGTGTGGATGTGAAGAGCATTCTGAGACTCAAGGACATCCATGGACTGAATCACTTATAGAAGATTCTGGGAATCCAGGTAATTACTGATGCAAAAAGGAGGTTATGCAACCTCCTTGGTCCAAGCCTTTTATGTCACTATAACAACCTCATGCAGGTAACCACATAATTTGGTGGGAGAACCCTGACCACAAAGACATATTTCACAGAATGCTGGCTACTTCGTCTGGCTCTTCTAAGCTGTATCAGGTAAAATTTGTACATGCTTATGAAATCTTACATAACAATTGAATCCATACAAATATTTAGTATTCTTTAAATCGGGGTAAGCAATAACTTTTTTCCTAAAACATTTATTCATTATTTCTATGCCATGACAACATTCAAAATCTTTTCCATTGCCTTTTGAAATACACACTATATTATTATTCTCTAACATTTTAATCCCACACTAAAACTTATGCATCTTTAGAACAATGTGTAAGAGTAAGTGATTTCAGGTTTCCATGCAAAGTTACAAACCCAGTGGTTGACAACTCAATGAAGTAATCGTGGAAATAACTTGGATGGCATTTTCCGGGTAGTGGATTAAGTTACACACTACCTCAGGTAAGTATCACAAATACACACTGAGATAGACAGAACTTCTCCCTTCAGTACAAGAGGAAGCTGTGGCAAGGAGAACTGTGGGATCTCCTAAAGCCCCACAGAGAACAGGAGGACTTGGCTCCCAACTGGTTGGTGTCAACAGTTCTGCATTTGTTTGTGGGATGGAAACAGGCTATTCTTCAAGAAAATCTCTCACAAAACTGAAGAGCTTCTGTAAAGCAAATGACACTTTCATCAGAACAAAACCACAGCCTAGAGATTGGGAAAGGATCTTCACCAACCCTACATCTCACAGAGGGCTAATATCCAGCTTATATAAAGAACTTAAGAAGTTAAATGCCAACAAACCAAGTAATCCAATTTCAAAAATGGGGTACAGAGTGAAACAGAGAGTTCTCAATAGAAGACTACCAAATGCCAGAGAAACACTTAAAGAAAAGTTCACTGTCTATAGACATAGTGAGATGCAAATCAAAACAACCCTGAGAGTTCACCTTACACCCTACAGAATGACTAAGATCAAAAACTCAGTGACAACACATGCTGGAGAGGTTGTAGAGAAAGGGGAACCCTCCTCCACTGCTGGTGGGAATGTAAACTAGTACAACCACTTTGGAAATCAATCTGGTGCTTTCTCTGAAAGGATGATATATTCACGTGACATTACAGAAGTCAAAGCTAGCAAGGAAACCCAACTGTTGCACCACTACTCATTTCCTTAAGACCTCTTTTTATTGCCACAGACAGCAGTTCTTCTGAACAGAGAAAAGGTGATGATGCCCAAATAGATCGCACTCTTGAGGAGCAGGAGGAAGTAGGTGTAGTAGGCAGAGGTGCTTGTGAACTGAACCCGCAGTGCATCTGAAAGAGGTCTTTAGTTAGTTCCATCTGGTGGGTTTTTTTTTTTAATGGCATAGCACATGCTACTGAGGAGGGAGTAATAGGTGTTAATTTCTGATGGCTTACATTCAGGAACAGCCCTCCCCACCCAAACCTGAAACTCAACACTCTCCATTCACAAAAGAACCATGGATAGGGAGACTGAACTTGGGAGGCAGCTTGTCTAAACCCATCATTGCCAGTAGCTAGAGCATTACGAGATGACTTCAAACACTCAGGCTTTACTTTTATCATGATTCTTTGGTGGTTAAAAATATACACATATGAGTAAACGAAGTCCTTTGTTAGGGTACATCACTATAACGCTCATTAAATTCACTTATACTTCAGTTTGTAGTTCACTATGCTGCTGTGAGGTCCAGATAGTCACATATTAGTTGTAAATATCACTGTCTATTCCGTAACACCCAGGCAATCAGATATTTTTTAATTAATTCAAGGCAGTGCAAACATTGTTATAATCAAAGGAAAAGTGAAATTATGTGGCCCAAAGGCAAACAGATACTAAAAAATACCATTTTTATCTTGCCAGCAAGTTGTAGGGTTGGTACTCATGGCAACTACAAGAAATGACAGCAAGAATTTGTTAATTACTGTGTACATTATTTGACAGTCCTCTGTGTGATTATGAATATGGATATATCTACAGGTAAATAAATACATAGATGACCTCACATGGACAGATGTATATTAAAATATGAGCCCCATGATTATATATAATTATATAAATTAGTATCATTATATATAATCACATGTTCTGTTTCTGTATACAGAGAAGTAGAGATTCAAAAAGGATATATTTTCCTTTTTTTAACCCTAAAAACATACAGTAGACTGTCTAAAGCAATCTTCAGAGAAAAGCAACCACCTCTTTCCAAATCAAGCATCTTCCCAATGCAACTGTTGAAAGTTCTTTATCCTTGTAGAGACTGTGGGTCCCAGAGGATAAACCCACACAGTGAAGAGCAAGAGGCTCACAGGTTTTATATCTACTCACTCCTCACAGATTCAGAAAGTCCCTGGAGCCTATTGTTCAATACCAGCCATTGTGA
Source organism: Meriones unguiculatus (assembly GCF_030254825.1). NCBI lineage: Eukaryota > Metazoa > Chordata > Mammalia > Rodentia > Muridae > Meriones > Meriones unguiculatus. Next base: position 36,593,873 of record NC_083366.1, read on the forward strand.
CATTTAATGACTTGCAAGACTATGAGACCCTCTGAGCATTCAGTGCTCTGCCTGGATCTACAGCCAAGCAACTCACTGAACCAAGGGGATCTTTTGGGACCTTGCATCTGGTGTATTCTGAGTAATTTGGAAAGAGTATGTTTTCTCTACTGTGCAGCCCCCTGCTCTTTGGGACACTGAGTACTCCTTCTCCAGCCACACACAACACTGTTTAGGCCTACACGTGCTAGTACAGAAAGAGCTTTCTGAAATGCATTGACATAGCAGGAGATGCATTCATTATGAAGACAGCAACATGCTTGCAACCAGTATCCTCACTCAATCTTTGGCTATAATTTCTATCTGAGAGTGATACATACAACAACAGTAAAAACCAGAAAATGTCAAGCCCATTTTTTTTGGTGACAAGCTTTGATTCTTTCATTTTAATATGTTTTATTAACTAAGGCATAAGTTTTTGGAGGTTGAAAGTTGTACATGGTAAGATTAGAATAAACAACTTTGCTTGTTTGGCAGAACATTCATGATGTCATCAAAAGTGAAACCTTTACTTTAGCATTTATTTTGTTCTTAGTTGCTTGTGGTTTCAGTGTACCATTTCTTTTAATTAAATTAGCAATCCAAATACACAAATACATACATATAGCCATTATAGTCATAGATGTAGATATTTTAGATAATAAAGCTAAGGCTTAGAAAGCTTAAGAAAAAAATACAAGGTAAAATGAATGCAGTGGTTCCAATAAAGGGCATGTTAATTTTCATGAATACATTGTAGAAAAAGGTTGGGTATTTTCAAACACATTGTCCATAAAGCTAGATTTCAAAGACTATAGGCACATACCTTTTTTTATTGGAGGAAAGAAAATTTCCTGCTCAACTCCTCTTTGGTTGTACTCATGTTTGACAATACATCTGTGTTCTTCATGCATTGACTTTTCAGTCACAGTAAGCCAGCTAAATTTCATGTATGTGTCACCAGTCTTCAGTGTGTCTCCTTCCTGGGAATCTAGAACATTATCTCCATTTTTTTCTTTCCAACATACCCTTATTACATCAGGGAAGAAGTTTTCAAGGAGACAAAGGTATGTCCCAGCCTTACGGAGATTTATTTCAGCAACAGAAGGAAGAAAAATGGTGGGCTTGGGGGATTTGTGTGAAAATAATTGTTTATCTGTAAGGGAAAGTGGAAAACTAATAAAGATAATAATAATAGTAGTAATTTGTATTAGTGAGACAGAGTCTCATATAGTTCAGTGTAGTATTAAACTTGCTATTTACCTTTGGATGGCCTGAACTACTGATCCTCCTGCCTCTGCCTCCCAAGTTCTAGGATTTCAGACCAGTAAATCATACATGCACCACTAAAACCAATCACTTAAAATAATTGTTACATAAACACAAAAATTGAATGACTAAGGACAATTTGTTTCTCATATTGTTCATTTTCAATATACTCCATCTTGTCAATCTCTGTCTGTTTTTTTCTCATGCTTCACTTTCTTAGATTAATTGTATGTATCCTTTGAATGTATTATTGCTGTTCTGCTGCATTTTGTTGAATGTATAATGAAACAGTTCTGAATTTGGACTTTTTCCTCTCAAAATGATGTGCTGTAAATTAGTTAAACTTAGTAAATTAGCCATGAAACAACACTCTCTGTGGAACAATGCTACTTCTCTTTTGTATGTCCCCCTTTTAAAAAAAAACTTGATTTTTAAACTTTGCTAAGTTTTAAGGAAACATTACTTATTCTTTGATGACCTCATCTATGTATAAGATGTATCTGCACTCCCTCTCTCTAGGTCCCTTTGAGCATCTCAGAAAATCTGCCTCCAGCTTTGTGTCCTCTTTTATCTTTAGTCCCCTGAATACAATAATGCTGCTCCTAAGTGCATGGCTTTAGGAGCTTGGGCTAATCCATCAGGGCACTGGCAGCCTACCAGTGGCCAACATCCTAAAAAAGTGACTCCCGGTATTCCAGCAGCCATCAGCTGCCCAAAGCTCCTCACCTGGAGTGTGACCCTTGGTCGCCTTCTACCTTCCTCGCTGGGATTTTTTAAATTTATTTTATTATTTTTAATTAATTACACTTTATTCATTTTGTGTCCCCCTATAAGCCCTTCCCACCTCCCCTGCTGATCCCACCTTCCCACCCCTTTCATCATGTACTCACTGGGATTTTAACTCTCTTGATCTTGTTCCGGGAACAACAGCTGCTATAAGTTTATGTGTGTGAAATGTCATGCCAATGGACAGAATCTCACAGAAGTCTCCTGACTCTCCCATGCTTACTGGTATCCAGTGACTAGACAGAAATCACGTCCAAGCTCCCAACGAAGGCCTTTCTCCTCTGCCACATGGCAGAATGGAGCTTGATGTAGAAGATGCCAAGACACAAACCCTCATTCCTGCCATTGGCCAGAGTGAACCCAGGAGCACATATGCTTAATCTGGACTTGCTTCTGAGATCTTGTCATTGAAAGGAGGTAGTTAGTGCACGAGAGTCTCCACTGAATACAGCAGGCAGTTCAGTGGGCTGGATAGGAAGCGTGACCCTCTACCTTTACCTGTCCACCCCAAATTCACCTGAAATTGCTAGTTTGTGCATTTAAAATGTGGGATGCAACCTTAGGATTCTCCACTATTCCTTCCCCTGTACCATGCTTGTTCTCTGCCTTATCGAGTAGAATTCTCTGAAGACGAATGAACACATCATCTCCCAGTTTCTGCAGCATCACCTCCTTATCTATGCCATGGTCTTTGCATTCTCCTTCTAATATCTTTCCCTGGTTGTGAGAATGCTACATACTTACATAAAATATGCAGAGCTGACCTGTCAAACTAGGGAGCAATAGCAGCATTCACAGCTCACAGTGTTTTCTTCTAACTGTGTGTGCAGTTTCACACCACTGTGCTTATTCTGCCTACAGTAAAAGCAGGGTTCTGTTTGTGAAGTTACAAGTTAAAAACCAGTTCCATCATTTTGCTGTGCACAATGTAAGTGTTGTTTGGTTATTTTCTATTATTTCTTGTTTGTATATATGCATTTGGCTTTTTAATTTTGTCATATGCTACCTTATAATGTGCAAACTTTGACTATTTGTTATGAATTTGCTTTTGCAATAACTTCCACATTGTTATATAGTAGATATAAATTTATTCTAAGTGATTGCAAGTTATTTCACAGAAATGTAACTCAGACAATATAACTCAAATAGGTAGCTCTGGTTTCATTTCTGATCTCTAGAGAAAAAAGTCTTAATGATAAATATTACTTCTTATTTAGGATAGATCCAAAGGAAGGAATTTCAGAGTTCAACAGCTTGCTCAATTTTAGAGAAACCTAAATCTGAAAACTCTCTGTCCTGAAGAGCTGGACAGTGGTCCCTAGGGCATGGAACAATCTGGCGGCACCTTCTTTCAGCATTAGGAGCCATCACTGTGCCCAGTTCAACATGTGTCATGGTTTCCAAAATCACCTAGATTAAGTATTATTTATACTTACATATACATACACAGTTGGGCTGGAGGGGAGCTTCAGCGGCCAGGAACAAGGGCAGCCATTCCAGATGACCTGGATTCAATTCCCAGTACCCATATAGCAGCTCAAAACGGTCTGTAATTTCAGGTCTAGAGATCCAATACCCTGTTCAGGCTTTCTTGTGCTGCACAGACATATAAGCAGACAAAGCACCTGTACATATAAAATAAAGTTTAAAAACCACACACAAAGTTTAAAAACAAACAAACAAACAAAAACAGAGAGAGATGATCCTTGGTACGTGAATACCTTTGACTATTATACAAGTGAGTCCATTTCAGCCTAGTCCAAGGTATAGGTGATGTTTGAAGTTTACCCCTACAGAAACTAAGGTTAACCTTTAAAATGACAGTGTATTAATCTTGGTTTCTTGAGGATGGATCATGTTTATTGTATTTGATTTTGTTGTTCTGTGGTTTTGTTTTTGTTTTTGTTTTTTTGTTTGTTTGTTTGTTTTTTGAGATAGGATTTTTTTTTCAGTGCAGCCTTGGCTGATCTGGACTCTTTTTGCAGACCAGGCTGGCCTTAAACACACAGAGATTCACTTGTCTCTGCCCCTTGGGTGCTGGGAGTACAGGTGTGTGCCGCTGCTCCCTGCTGAACATTTCTTTTACAAAGAATTTTATATCTTCATTGTAGTGAAGAAGCGAATAATGTTAACACAATGAGATCCTCCTTTTCTTTTCTACCTCAGGATCTGAAGAAGAAGCTGAGGAAAACAAGGGCAGTGAGAAACCACTTTTAGAACTGTTAGCTCTGCTCTATGAAGTAAGTGTTTGTAAGTGAAATTATACCAACAAATTGTTGACATGTGTGCATTTCCTTGGGCAGACTCAAAGGAAGTGTCTCAGAGCGTGCACCCAGAGCAGATTTGTCCTGCTTGTTGTGTGTAACAACGATTCAGGTTGAAGCATTCGCATTGTGTATGGGTTGTAAATGCATAGCTTGAAGGATCATTCAGAGACCCCCATTTCTAAGAAAGTAAGCCTTAACTTAGCCACATCTTCAGTGCCAGGCATTAGCTTAATTTCAAACAGTCTCGTCGTAATGATGTCTTGACATCAGTGATCCTATGAGGTATGGGATGGCCCTTAACCTCCCTGTCACACTTCTGGATGCAGGGCATGGTACTGCATGAGCTCAGATTCAAGCAGTTGTACCCCAGGGACTTCTGCAGGTCCCCACAGGGAAGCATCTCAAGGGTGTTAGCACTTCTGATAGAAAAGCTGTGAGCTGCAGCATGGAGGACATTGGTGAGTGACCTCAGATGACAAGGGAGTCATTTTAACACTCTCCACGCAGGGACAGTGAGTAGCACGTGCAGGGCAGCAGTGCTTGGTGACCATAGCCACCAGGGGAGACGCGGCAGATCATGGCTCACAAAGCAAGGGCAGGCAGATGGGCTGCTGGCCCAACCAGTGCCACAGCAGACATGTCCCTTACACAGCCCCGTGTCCCTTACAGTCCACACACAACAGCCACTGGACACACAAGAGGCGAAACTGTCAGCTGAAATAACCAAGTCTTTTGTGAATCCCTGACAAATGCTTGTTGTCCTGCCCTTGACCTCTGTGCCTCTGTCACCTTCAGTGAGGAGTTGGGAAACTGGCAGGCAGCACAGCACGTGGCCTCCGACCACTGCTCACTCTTTGTCTTCACTCTTTCTCTAAGTGTGAAGAACCCTCACTGCAAGTCCTCTAAGGACGGCAGGTGGAGATAGGCTTCCCCTGGAGCTTAATGGTGGATCTGCTCACTGCTGGCTGTTGATGAGCTAAGGAATTTATTCATGGTGATACCTCATGGACATTGCTCTGCCTCCACTCCCATCATCCCTGCCTGTGGCAGTTGAGTCATGCTCTGGTCCTTCCTCTATTCTGTGAGTCTCCATCTGACCTGATAATGAATAACTCGGTCTCATGCTGCATCCGAATCAAAAGACTGCTTAATATATTGAAATAACAATTTCGTAGTAAGTGAGATTCCTTTTTATTTCAATTCATAGAATGTTATTTTTTTTGTTTCATGTCTCAGATTTCTTTTGTATTTCTTTTTTAACTCCTTACATTTCACTTGTGTTTTTAAACTCATGCACATGTGCTCTTTATACAATTTTAAAATAATAAATCCAACATATCAAAAGGACTGTTGTGTTTTCTCTATATTTGTTCAGCAGTGGTGCGTTTACAAAAGGGAGAGAGTGTGGTGTGGTGGCCTAGAAACTATTGTCCTGTGTTTGGTCTGATTCTCCTGGAATACCTTGTTCTGAAATAGGGCTCTGATATTCTACACACAAACCAACCTGCCAAGGATGCGGATGCCTTTGCTGTTACTTTTCTTGGATGTTTTCGTCATTTGGATTAATAGGAACTAATTTACATCATCAACTGTTCTGCTGGTCACTTCCCCCAATTCACTTTCGGCTTCCCAGAGGGGCGAACCGAATCTCCATCATTGGCTCTGTCATGCTAGAAAGGTTAACCGCCCCCAGCAGTGGTGCTACAGGCTTGGGTGGACACAGGTTCTGCGCAGATCCAGTCCTGCATCTGCACAGTCTGAGAGCGTGCCCACCTCGGCAGTGCCACAAGGATCCTGGCAGGGAGGCTGCAGTGCAGCCAAGAAGGGCTGCCCATGGGAAAGGAGAGTAGAGGGAGCTCCCCAGGGCTGTTCTCGGTGCAGGACCTCAGGAACTTGATGGAAGAACCCTGATGACAGTTTCCTGTGTCAGCAGTGGAGCAGCATGTACTCCAAGCCTAGCCAGGTGTCAGTGGCTGAGACAGAACACTGCAGAGTGCTGGCCTGGGCCACTGGATGTGGCCAATCCTTGCTTCTTCACTGCAGCCCTGCAAAGGAGTGATCAGACACAAGTGGACAGTGTATGTGTCAGACTGTGAAAGAGATCCGACACTGAGACCCTAGAGACTGCCTCAGTCATGCCTCCTCTAGGACATGACAAGAGAGCACTGGGATTCGGGTGTCTCCCTACACCCAGCCTGTTCCTGACCTCTCATTGCTGCATACTGATACCCTACAGTTAGCCTTCCTGTAATTCCTCTGACATCAACCTGCCCCCTCCACTGCCACCACCACTCCCTGCCACTCCCTTCTTTGCTCATAAAGCACATTCCTGTGGCTCACATCTTTGTCCATGGGAATCAGGACATCTGCACATCTCACCCATTATTTGCATTCTGAGAAAAAAATGTCACAACTGTCAGCATCTGTGAGTGCAGTGCTTCAGACCCTACAGCAAGAGGCTAGGGTGACTTTGGAGCTGCAGAGAACCTTTTGTGTTCCTTAGAGCATGTAAGGGGGTTGATCAGAAACCCAGTGTGTGGTTCTGGGCATCAGATTCCAACTGAAGCAGCTGAGGACCCCAGGGAGTCCCGCTCCTCTCAGCTTGGCTCTTCAGTTTGACAACCACATCCTCCACACAAACTAGAATTTTTCCCCCATTAGCCGTGGCCTTTGAAACTTCGCAGATCTGGCTGTGGTTTAACTGTTCTTATTTTCTCTTCTAACACCCTCGTTGCCCTTTATGTTGCCACAATCTGTAGAGGTGGGTTTGACTTTGAGCATTTTCCAGGAAGTAACCACATTGACCAAACAGGTCAACAAAAGACGCCTGAGAAAATAAAGCCGTGAGCCATAGCAGCATAGGCCTGCACACCACCAACCTCTGGTGTCCCTCTTCAGCCATAAATAGCACTCTCTCTGCACTGCTGAGACCTGGGAAGGGGTCCAGGTAGACTCTGGGAGGAGGGTGCTGAGAAGTTTGAGACCACAGCAGACGCCATCTGTGTACCGGCTAGCCCCGGCCTCACAAAGAAAGCTGCTGCTGCACTCCCCACTGCAGAAACAGTTCCAAGTCTGTAAAGGGGGCCAGGAACGTGGATTGCAAAGGTCTGATCAACTCAGGACGATCAAGGAGTTAAACTAAGTGACGTCTAATCTCAGAGTCTCGTTCATGTTCCAAAGGGGCAGCTCTGTTTGCTTTCCCAAGAACCTGCTTTCAGACCCAGACTGATTGCAAACGACCTCTCCAGTGTTGGAGTTAGATATCATTTTACTTCAGATGCAGTTCTAACTCGGTTAAGTGTCCACCAGGAAAGATATGAGACAGTCTGAGGTCTCCTCCGGCTGCCACATGCAGAGCATTCCGTTTAATATCTCTGCTTACAGAAATCCAGTCATGGCTGACAGGTGCCATGCTTGCTGGCATTACTGCGCAGTAGAAAATGGGGGAAGGACGTGACACATGTAAGCAGATATATAAACAGACCTCAAACAGATGAGACGCTTGTCTTCAGAAAAAAATAAATTGGTGCTGTGAAGTCCTGTCTTATACTTGGAAGGTTAGCATAGCCCTGAAGCTTGGTGATCTTCAGGAGGGTCACAGATGGGTTGCAGAGCTGGGCTCTCTGGGAAGGGTAATTTGGAATATCTTCTCAGTATCACTAGAGAACATGGATGAGACACTTCCGTCTGTGATTGCACATACTTGCCAGTGTGCATGTCCACATAGAGGCATCCCCCATAATGTTGGCTCTCAGGCACTGTCCGCCTCCTTGCTTAAGATTGGGACTCTCAGGAGCCTGGACTCACCAAGTAGGCCAGCCAGTGAGCACCAAGAATATGTATATCCCAGCCTCTTCAGGGATGTGTCACCATTCCTAGAGTCTCATAAGGATGCTAGGCATTGACCTGAGCATTCATCTTGCAAATTTTTCTTTTGCAGAATTTATTTCATTCCAAAATAAAATTACAAAGTGGTGAACATAAGTACTAGAAAACGTTCTAAGGTGTGTTGCCTAGAAGTTTTCTCATTATTTTGTAACTGGAGTTTCTAAAATGTATGTACTATTGAGAAGTGTTTGAAGAACTCTCTGCTTGCCCATACACCATGGGGTTATAGGAAAACCTGAAAACTTACCAACCAAGTTCTCCCAGGTGTGAGGTGGTTGGGGCACACTCAGCGCTTTCTCAGAGGCCTGCCATGGTGGTACGACACTGGCCAAGTAGTCAAGGACTTTTGAAGAAAGGCTACTGTTGAGACAGGACTTTTTGCCTGTGGGGTGGTACAAATCTTCATTTCCTACTGAGTGCATTTGGGTACAGACTTCTGTTCCCATGTTTATTTCATCCTAACTTGTGCTAGTCAGCACACAGCCTTATTGCTGGACAGGAAGTCAGTGCTAAAGTCAGCCCTGCGTGAACAGTCAGTGTCAGGTTGGCCTCCAGCTCTGGAATTGTAACAACAGCATAAAACCTGGAGAGAAAGGGTAGACAAATTATTCTCTCAAGCAGTTCTCAGCCTGCGAGGAGGATTTTCCTGAAGAATAGCTTGTTCCTGCTCTATAACCACATAATGTAGAAGGCAAGAGCTGGGCTGCTGAGGACAGGCAGCCTGGGTTCAAATCCTTGCTCTAGTTCTTGTTAGCTACTAGCTATGGGGAGGTTTCTTACTCATTTCTGTCTGACTTGCCCAATCAGTAGAACGTCACGTGTGCTTGTCTCCTTGTGTACAAATAAGACATAAATTAAGGCAACGCATGCCACAATTAGTGTTCTTCATGAGGCTTTCTGCAAACGAATTTGCAGGTGCATAGAAACTGGAATTTATCTCCAAGAGATGATTAAATTTCAGCATGAGATTAATCCATACATATCATGTAATATGTATTTCACATAGCTGGGAGAAAATTATGAATGTTTCCAAAAACTGAAAATATTTGAGGGAAAGATATGTTTACACTGATTTGAAATTTTTATAATATAGACATTGCTCCAGCCATCACACGGGTTTCTGTAATTACTGATATATGTTGTGTAACATTGTGCGCAGGGAAGGACTAGTGTAACTAGTTAGAGACAGACCAACTAGCTCAAAATCTTTTTTTTTTTTTTTTGTTCTGAAAATTACTTTTACTTAGGAAATGAAAACAGATCCCTATACTTGGTGAAAGTCCTAAGTGAATTCCACTTGGTATTCTGACAGTCCTCTGTGGATGGATGCTCTGAGAGGAACAAGCAATAGGTCTGTGCATCAGATGACAATGTACCCTCAAAAGAAGCCAAAGGATGCATGACAAGATCCCATTTCCAAAGCCTCCTCCTAAGCCTGCAGAATTATAACTATTACATCTCATGAAGAAGAAAAGAAGGGGATCTCGGCGCCCCCGATCAGAAGCACTGTGATAGACTCAATGTGCAGCCCAAGATGATCATCAGACACCTCATTTCCCCCAACACAGTCTCAGAGTTTTATAACAAATCACCCGTTTATTATGTTTATTTCTTCATTAGTTCATCTCAATGGACTCCTCTGAGATAACTGTTATAACCCAATTCATCTTCCGGGAGCAAAATAAATAATCAGCAACAAGAAAGCTTAAATCTGTGATTAGACTCATGAGCTCCAACTCAGCCATGCTGTATTTTCCTTTTTTAATAAATAAAAAAATAATAAGTTCAAAGAAACTGCTGCAAGTTGCCCTGCATGGGAAGTGTATCTATAAAGACTGCACAAATAAACAGCACCATGTATAAAGCCGAGGCTTCCAAAGGTTTAAAATACTGCTCTACACAGCAGCTATGAAAGGCACGAGCAGGTTAGCAGAAAGTGAGCTTGCGGTTGCATATCAGGACCACATTACATGGGGAGTGAAACACAGCCTTTCGTAACCGTTGCTCAGAACACAACGCAGTGCCTACCGCAAAGAGCATAGGATTTATATTGTAAATAAAACCAGAGCCTCGGATACAAAGCGCTGAGATCCAGGGAATCATTTTACCTGTTTAATGGGAAGAACACTCAAGTGGCTCATTGCTTTTACTCTTGCTTCCTCTCTGCTGAACATATTTCTCAAGCCTGTGTTTCTGTCCTCAGAGAGAGAGATGGCCACCCTCTCAGTGCTTTCTCAGTTCAGTGTTCATCTCCCATAATGTTAGAATAAATGCATAAAGTGGAAATGGACTTGAATATGACACACGATTGAAAAGAATGATTTGTAACTGCCAGGCAAAAGAGCAAGACTGTACTAACACGCCAAATTAGCTTCACACGCTTCATCAGGTACCTTGCTTTCGTGACCTTGCAATTGTAGTGTCATTAACTCAGCAAGTATATGGCCAAAAGAATGACCAACCAATTAATCAGCACAACAAGCTCTGTGGATGAAAGTTTCCAGGGCATCAAGCTTGGAATATTTATATTCCCTCATTAAGAAAAGTCGGCTTTCCGTGCACTTGTTCTTTGACACTATTATTCTTTTTTTTTTTCAATGCAGTTTATTCAGAAACCTTGAACAATCATCTGACCCTGGGGAAAGCCAGCCCACAGCTTAAATAGCCTCTGGGTAGCCAACCCCAGCATGCCATGTGGGCAATGCAGATAGGTCCACATACATGGAAGCAAGTCAGATCCTCAGCCTTAGCCAAATGTGGAGTTGTTTGGGACAGAGAGCACTCACCATCGGGAAGGTGGAAGGCGGAAACCAGCTCCATCTTTAAGGCGCGGCATTACGCAGCTCTCTACAGTTCCCCCTTTTTGTTTTAGATGCATCCGGCAAGAGTAGAGGTCTGATCTCTGATATTAGAAATAAATTGGGACTTTGTACCGATGTTCATTTAGGTGTCATCCACCCAAAGTAGCTCAAACTCTTAAATGGCTCTGAAGCGTGATTCCTATCCAGGGTCCTCATACCAAAGCACACAGCTGACCTATATGTAGCAGTTTTGGTGAACAAGCTTTGGATGAGGACGGATGCATGACTGTCTTCATCCTCAGAAACGTACCCAATTTCATCTCAGTCTCCCATATGCTGAGTCTGAGGACTTCAGAGCTCATGGAGTGTGGAAGAGCTAGGGGTCAGAATGCAGTTCACATCCCGAAAGCATTCATAATGGCCCTGCGGGACCTGTAGCCCACTTCACTAGTGCTCTCCCAGAAAGAGCAGGTGCAGATAGGTACTCCCAGGGGAAGGCAGAGCTTCCACTGATGGCAGAGAGAGACACAGCTGTGATTCCGGAGTAGGACGACGTCTTTCCCAAAGAAGAAAGACCAGGAAATCAGTGAGCAACAGGTTGACCTGGGGTATATGTAAGGAAAATATAGACATGCAAGTCCTTAGGAAATTCTCCGGACTATTCAAGCCGGTTGTTTTATCTTTCTGGTACTGATACTGAATAAATTATTTATGTCTATAAAACAGATTTCCTGAATTCAGAGAAACCTCATTTTAAAATATGACTCATTTGAAAATCAGTGCATGTAAATTTTCTAATCTATAGGATAGAATTGTGCTCACATCAAAGGAGACTTAGAGAATCATAGTTTGCCTGGCGCATAGCGGGAGCTATGTCTGTCACCTCTCCTCAGCTTTGGGGCTTTTGTGTGATGTGTGAGTGGGGGATATCCAGGTCTTTTTATTTTTTCTCGTTTTATTTATTATTTTTATTATTAATTTATTTATGTAATAACTTTACCACCTGATTTCAGACACTTCCCTTCTCTCCTCCCAGTTCCACCTTCACATCCTAATTCTCTCCACTTTCCCTCCCCTTCTCTTCAGAGAAGGGTACCAACTTGCCCTGGCACATCAAGTTGCCAGAGGACAAAGGGCTACCTCTCACTGGGGCCAGATAAGGCAGCCCAGGTATGGGAAAGGTATTCAAAGGCAGGAAATAGAGTCAGAAACAGACCCCACTTCAATTGTTAGGGGACCAACATGAAGACCTAGCTGTACATTAGCTACATATATGAAGGGCTCTTAGGTCCAGCCCATGCAGGCTCTTTTTTTTGGTAGTTCAGTCTCTGTGAGCCCTCTGGGCCTAGATTAGTTTACTCTGTAAACTAACCTACTCTGTAGGTCTTCTTGTGATGTCCTTGATGCCTCCAGCTCCCTCAATCCTCCCACTCTTTCACAAAACTCCAGAAGCTCTACCTATTGTTTGGCTGTGGGTCTCTGTATCTGTTTCCATCAGCTGCTGGATGGAGCCTCTCAGAAGACAGTAATGCTAGGCTCCTGTTTCTGAGTACTTCAGAGTATAAATAATAGTGTCAGAGGTTGGCTCTCTTCCATGGGGTGGGTCTCAAGTTGGACCAGTCATTGGTTGGACATTCCCTCAATCTCTCTGCTCTGTCTTTATCCCTACACTTCTTGTAGGAAGGACAAATTTTTTTGTCAAAGTTTTTATGAGTGGAAGCCACACCTGGCTACAGGAGGTGGCTGCATCAGGCTCCTTATCTCTTACCGTTAGCAGTCTCAGCTACTCAGCTAAGGTCACCCCCATAGACTCCCATGAGCCTTCTCCTTCCAAGAGATGCTCCCCACATTGATTTCTGTTCTCTCTTCTAGCCCTCTCTTCAACCCCTGCACTCCCCATACCTGATCCCCACCCCCGTTGCCCTCCTCTGCTCCTGTCCTGCCCAGTTTCCTCCCTCCATCTATTCCAGATGTCTATTTCCCCTCTGAGTGAGATTCAAGCATCTTCCTTTGGTTTCTCCTTGTTACTTATCTTCTTTGGTCTGTGGATTATGCATTGGTTATTCTGTACTTTATGGCTAATATCCACTTAGATGTGAGTACTTGTCATGTAAATCTTTGTGGGTTTGGGTTACCCCACTCAGGATGATATTTCCTAGTTTCATCCATTTGCCTGCAAATTTCATGATGTAAAGTAGAGTCCAGAACATATCCCAAGGCTCTTGAGGACTGGGCTGCACACAGCTTCATTTAACCCATCTAACAAGCACAGCTCCAAGAGATACCTCATTCTAACTTTCTTTCACAGGAGAAACCTGCTGTGGAGAGTTCAGTATTGGATCGCACACAGAAAAATAATAATAATAAATTCTGGGTCCAGAGTTGAAACCCAGGTCCTCAGGTCAACAGTCCCTGTTTTAATCTCCTCTATTGGCTTTCCTCATTGGGGTATGGACAGCTCTCCTGGGAACAGTGTGAGGACTGGGAAGCACGATACGGTGAAACAGGCACAGAGTTGATCACACAGCACACATCCTACTAGACCTCATTCTGCTTCAACTGGAATGACTTAAACCAAATGGCCCAGGCCTAGTTCCCCAAAGGGAACAGTCACGTTGGCTTTTGCACTTGACTGTGGCTCTTAGGACCCACTGCTCCAGAAAATTGTCCCAACCATTATCTAAGGGGCAGACTTAGGAATATAGTTTTGTCATCTTGCTTAAACCTTCAATCACTTGTCACAAATAAAAGCACAGATAACACAAAGAGTAGGCCTATTTTTTTTTTTAATTTTTATTTGGCAAAACAAAGCACAGAATTCAACTTCAAATAAGGTTCTTCAGTGCATGTGGTAGAGGCTTTGGGGGCATTATCTGGTTCTAAGGCATGAAGTGAGGCAACTAGAAGCTGCAGTTTGTTTACATTGGGCCTGTCATGCTCTGTGCTCTTAGACAGACTTAGAGATGAAGGATTAGGATGGCTGGGTGCTTCCTGGGGCTACTATTTGTTGTAGAGTGAAGTGGATCCTTTTTCTCCCTGCTTTAAAAACATGATATAAAGTTACACATATGTGATTTTTAGGAGGTCGAAGCTACAAGCAACATTAACCAGACCCTCAGCAGATACTGAGGTACAGCAAAGGATGAAGACAATGGTACCCTCCCGTTTCATCATCCATTATGAACTCGGACCATTGCAAGGCACAGCTGTTCTTCTCAACAGACAGAATACAACGAAGGCCAAGTGGACCAGACTCTTGAAGAACAGGATGAGGTAGTTGTAGAACACAGAGGTGTTTGTGAGCTGAAGCTGCAGCACATCTAAAAGAACCAGGCATTAGTTTCATTTGCTCTTTTGTCAGAATGGCACACATAAGTGATTTTGTGTGTGTGTATGTGACTTGTGCAGACTGGAGTGACAAGTCAACACTAAACACTCTTTCCAGAACTAGAAAGAGGACTCATCTTGGAAGTCAGATTAACAACAGCCCTTGGTTAGTTAGTTTGTGACTAACTGACCTACTGCTGAGAAGAGAAGCTGCACTTGGGATAGTTAGATCATTTGAAGGTGAAGTGGGGGATGAGTTTAGAATTCTTCACTTTCAACTTGTCGAAATAATGTCTATCATGTACAAATTAAGTTCTAAGCAATATTCTGGCATCTTTGCACATGAAACTCTCACCTTTTGTAATAAATTAATACTTTTTGGTATAGAAATAATTTTCGTTTCAGTTTGAAAATAAACAGAGTGCACAGAGAAATACTTTGCCAAATATATATTGAGTGAGCCTCTGCCTAAGTCTTTGTCCAAAGATGTGACATTAAGCTACTTTCTTTATATATCTCTAAGTATAATGTCATCTCAGAAATAAAAATACAAGCACAAATTCAACACAGAAAATCTGGGGCATTGTAGATGAAGCCCGCATTGCTATGTCAGGAGCACAGTCCTTGAAAACCCAATGAGAGCATATCAGGGAGCACAGATTATAGAAGAGGGCACAGCAGAAAAGCCTGAAGGAACTTGTCTATCCAGATTTCCCAAAACACTCACCTGTCCATCTCAAGGCTCTAATGAAGTTTTGTAAGAAATATGTGCTGTCACCAATGAATACAATGATGGAATTGGAGAGCTACAGTAGCTGCTTACTGAGTCAAGGCCATGGTTCTTCCTGGCCTTGAGATAAGAGAACTGAAGGAATGAAATGTTTAACTCTGTCCTTCATCATCAAGTCTCATGTGTTTACTCAGATTCTGAGCTCTTGACATTGAGGAAATGGAATATATGAGCGAATACGTAAATTGCCATTGATAATCTCAGTTGTCCTCATATCTGAATTTGTGATATGTACAGAGGACTTAATATTAGCTCCCTGACCACATCCGAAAAATGGAGGCAGCTATTAAAGTGTATGAGAGGAATAACAATAGAAATATACAAGATACACATGTAGAACCCAGGTCAAGGATCTTTTGTCTAAGAGCAATTTTATAGGTGCTTTGAAGTGTGGTTAGTAGCTAAAATCAAACAAACAAAAAACCTACTAAAAAATCTATAGCCCCTGATCAAATTCATACTTTATGCAGACCAATTGTTGATATGACTAGGAAATGATGGGTTACTCCGTCAATACTGCAGTTCTAGCCATTATAGCTCTTTCGTTAAATCAGAGAAGTTCAGAGTTAAAGTGATTGAGATCGTGTTCTCTATAATAAGGTAAAAGTAACCAGATGATAAGACGTACCCTTTATTTCTGCCTTGCAAGCTTCCATATCAGTAGTATTGTTTCCTAGAAGGAGAGAAAGTTCTAGTGAGTTACCATGGCCATTATTTGACATGTTCTGTGTGTGTGTGTGTGTGTGTGTGTGTGTGTGTGCCTGTGTACATGCATGAGAGAGAGAGAGAGAGAGAGAAAACAAGAGAGAGAAAGAGAGAGAGCTCATCAGATAGAACTAATAATGAAAGCTCATACTTGTAGAATGATGATTGCTTTACCAGGCAACCTATTAAATGATTCACATCCGTTGTATTTAATTCATTTAAATGACCTAAATTCTGAATGGCTCCATGTGAGAGAAAAGAATTAGGTTTAAAAACCATATTCAAAAATCTTATCTGATTTTTTTTAAGACAGGGTCTTTAGTTGGGAAATACATCCATTGGTAAAAGTGCTTGTCTTGAAAACATAAAAATCTGAGTTTCAACCTCAGAACATACATAAAAAGGCAGGCCTGAGTACATTCTGGTAATCATATTACGAGGGGCTCCCTAAGTCCTGGCAGTTTAGCTTGCTGAGTTCCAGGCTAATGAAAGACCTGTCTTAAAGATGGTGTATAGATGCTGGGCGCTATGGCACACACCTGTAATCCCAGAACTCAGGCAGAGCCAGGTGGATCTTTCTGAGTTCAAGGCCAACCTGGTCTACAAAACAAGTCCGGGATGGCCAAGGCTACATAGAGAGATCCTGTCTCCGATGACACCCAAGGTTTTCTTCTAGCCTTCATATGTACTTGCATGTACACACATGACCTTGCACACACACACACTCTCTCTCAGACCCCTCTCCCCCCCAAACACATGAACAGATTTTAACACAGACACTCTCATCTATTCCAGGCTAGTCTTGAACTTTTGATCCTTCTGCCTCTACCTCCCAAGTGCTAAAATTATAGGCTTGGCTCACAACACTTACTTTGCACATCTTAATTCTTAATTTTTCTTAGAAAATTACTTTTTTGTTTTTATAGACAAGGACTGAGCAGTACAGTACAAATTTTTCTGATGCTGGAAAGATAGGGGAGAAAGCTTCTGTTTCATAAACAAAGTTTCAGAGGGAAATTGTTTCTAATCTAAAGAGTCATGGAGGAAAAGATTGATTTAAAATGTAATTCAGTCTGTTTTGCTACATTTAACAGTAGTTTTATTAACATTAATCCAAGGATATTCAGAACATAAAGTGATAAAGAGGAGAAAAACACTTTCTCATGAGGCAAAAGCAAGCAAATATTAAATCTTACCATTTTCCCATTTCGAAACACTTTCTCTGGGATTAACTTTAATAGTTGTCACATCTAAAAGAAATTAAAGTACTAGTTAGTTATTCATGTTTATTGTTTGAATGTGTGTGTGTGTGTGTGTGTGTGTGTGTGTGTGTGTGTGTGTGTGAATTAATACATATGAGTGTTGACAGAGACTGGAGAAGCAGTATTAAAATATGAGGCTCACAATTCCCAGAATGATTGACGTTACTCTGAAATTCAGTAGAAAACACTTGTCTTATATTTTTGCACACAAAGATAGCAAAGTTTGTGAAATATACATTTTTTAACACCCCTGAAATACAAAATGCCAGCTTGTCTGCTTTTCTTCTGAGTCTATACCTCCATGCCCAAAATTTGCCATAAAGCTTCACCAACGATATGGTCAATGGAAAAACCTTCAAACTGGCTGATTTTCAGACTTCTGCACTGATGTGTCATGGTCTCCTGGTCATGTTCACCCAGTGAATGTGTCTGACCTCAGGGTTTAGGGTCAACAACAGAATCAGATGCCTCTGAGGGAGTCTGATTTACATGAGTTTTTAATCTAAGCAGCCACAGCTTTCTCAATCACTCGATTCCCCAAATTTCATGTTCATATGCTTGGCTGCTGGAGGTGAGGGGCTTGTGGACATGCAGGTCAGTATTAGCAAGAGCTGCTGCCTGTCCTGTGCTCACTGCTACACCAGGCACGAGCTAAATGCATCTCAGGCATCACCGTGTTCAATTCTCCTGCAACACTAACGCGAGCTGAATTCTAGGTATTCTAACTACAAATTAATAATTGTAAATAGCTTATATAATTCACGGCAGTAAATGAGAGAGCCAATATTTAAAGGGTAGTGTGGATTTAACATGTAGGATATGTGCGCAATACTTTGTAAATAGCATCAGACTTGTGGAATATTTATATTTGTATAAAAATAAAAAGTATTTGGAATAGAATACATGTTTGAGAAAATATTACATTTAGAGATAAATAAAGAAAAACAAACATGATCTCAAATTTATAATTTCTGGTAAATGATCGAGAGATAAACCTGAGAAGTCACGGGGTAGGAGACATAGCTAAGTTAAAATGGAGGAAACTAACTGTAGGTCTAAAAAATGTATTAAAAAAATTAATAGAGCATTTCAAAACCAGGGAAAGATATAGGCATCCAAGCACAAGAGGTACTGAGAATCCCAAATACACACAATCAGAGAAGAACCTTTGTGTGGCACATTAAAGCCAAGATATGAAAACTATGCTAGAAAAAAACCCATGAAGAACTGAAAAAGAAAAATATCAAATCACAGCAGCATACATGTCTGGATTTAGGAGCTCTCAAAAGAAATCCTTAAAGCAAAGAAATATCAGAGCAACAAATTTCAGAACTGAAAATTCTGCTCATGATCTGTGCATTTGTATCCAGGAAATGGTATCTGAAAATCAATAAAGAAAAAAAAAAAAGACTGTTCTTTTGTGCAGTGCACAAAAATGAAGCACTTTGTGGCCACTGAGCCAGCATTGAAGAAGGAGCTTGAAACTTGATATCGAAGAGGAAGAAAGACAGTATCAACCAGAGAGAACAGCAAAGAGGAAATTTCATGAGGGGAGTATATGAACAAAGGAGAACCATATACAGGCAGCTCAGCAACACAGAAAATTCCTAATAAAAATGAGAGGGAATGAAAAGAAGAAACTATTATTATAGCAGAAATACAACCAGCACAAATCATAGAAATGAGCAAAGCCGTTCAGTAAAAATCTAAAATGTAAATGATCTTAATTCTCCCATGAAAATATGCCAACCAGCTTGCTAAATTAAACAAAATGAAAACCAGGTTCAAACAAGTGTTATCTGCAAGAAAACTATAACTCATAAAGAAATGTACAGAATGAAAGAACGCAAATAATTTGATAGGCAAGTAGAAGCCCCAAGCAAGTAGAAGTAGCTGTGGTTGTAGCTGATAAGTAGACATCAATCCAAAATTCATGAGGAGAGATAAAGAAGGTTGGAACCTCACTAAAGGGGCACTATATCAAGGTTCTATAATTATAAAAGCATGTGGATTGAATATTGAGTGAAAGAGACAGTGATGGAAATAAACAGGGATGGATAAATATATTAATTGTGTTTTACTTACAATACCGCACTGTTATCAAAGGACAGACATTACTAAATCAACAAACCTCAAAATTAAACTGTACCATACTTCAAATGAATTTACCTGACATCTGGAGAATATTATATTTAACACATTGAGAATACACATTTTTCTTAAAAGCCCATAGAACATTGTTTCAAACCGATAATATTTTGTGTTATAAAGCTAGTGTTAACAAATAATAAAAGAAATGATATCTTTTATCTTTTCAAAACAATGGTGGAACAAAACTAGGTATAAGTAACAAGAGAAACTATAATAGCATGAATGTATCAAAATGTACATGACCCTGAATGATTAGTGAATCATTACAGAAGCCAGGAAAGAAATATAAACTATTTTTATATCTAGGGGAAAATGAAAGAGAAACTTATCAGAAACTTTGGGATGTTACAAATGTATTTTTGAGAGGACAGTGTACAGATACCAGTGTTTATCTGAAAAAAAAAATAGAGGTCTTAGATAAATCATTCAAGAATTCACCTTAACATCTTTAAAATAGAAACAAGTGATTACTCAAAGCAGTAGAGTAGAAGAAAATGTAAATAAAAACTACATTGAGATTCCATCTCATCCCAAACAGGATGACAATCACTAAGAAAACTAATGACCCAATACTAGAGAGGATGTGAGAAGTAATAATCACTGCCTAAAGAGAAAATAAATAGGTTTTTATAAATTATTGGTGGGAACTGTGATAGCTCCACAAAAATAAGATATTATTAAACTACCATATGACCCAGCTGTACCGCTCTTGGGTATATTCAAAGGAGGGTAAGTCAGCATGCCAGAAAGAGGTTTGAAAATCAGTGTTGTAACGCTATTCACAATAGCCAAGATGAAGAACTAGCCTAGATACCCATCAACAAAGGTTACCGTGTTTTGTTCAGTCATAAAGAAGGAATTACCCATTTCTTTCACCTTTCTGCATATTTTTGCCATGTTGCCGGTTATGTTTGTTCATGGCATTGTAGCTGGGTAGTGGCTTCCTTCCCTTGGCAGCTTGCATAGTGTTTCCATGAGAGCTAAACCACAGGAAGGAGGCTTCTAGATCAGAGTCAGTGGTTGCAGTCATGTATCTTCAATGTGTGGTGTCTCCAGCAATAGGGTCCCACAGTCAACCCTGTAGACGCAACTGAGGACTACACTCACCTCCGTATTCTTGAGAGATTTGTATATCTGGTGCTGGCATTTTTTGTTATTCTATAGTTGTTAAGAAATGCATTGTCATCCAAGCAGCTTAACTCTCTTCAATGAATGTGCACTTATGTGTGTGTATGTGTGCACATACATTTAAAATGTTATGAAAGATTTTAGATGAATATAAAAAAATCCGTATTGATCTCTCTGCTTCCTCCCCAGTTGAAGCCTCTTTCCCCTTACTTCCCACTTCATATCACACACACTCTGCTATTCCACACCCAAGTCCTCTGTATCTATGGTCTCTTTATAAGTTCTAATTTTCTCTGATTATGCCATGTTGTATACACACATCTGAGAATTTGGACCTAGGAAATACATGTGAGAGAAAAAATATAGAGAGAGTTTATTTTTCTGGGTTTGGGTTACCTCACTCAATATAATCTTTTCTGAGTCCATCCAAATTTACCTGCAAACTTCATCATTACATTTCCAATTGGAGTTAAAGCCAATTCTATAGGAGGAAATCCTGCCTGGTACTGAAAACTAGCTAGGTTCCTGAGCTAGTGAAGTTATGCACCTTAGAACAAAACAACTATTAACACCCCTTACTAAAGAAGCCTTTTTTTTAACAGCAAATAAAAACCAAACCAAGAAATAACAACTGGACACAATCCAGAGATCAATGGATCCTGAGGGCCAACCCTAAATCAACAACGTCACAGTTACTGCATGTGACTAGGTAACATCCTGAAAGGGGGAGAAGACAGATTTTAAGAGCTAGAAAACCAGGAAGTCTGCTGTGAAACAGTCTGCCCTGCAAACATCTTCATAAACAAGACGAGAACAAGGGCAATGTCAAGTGACATGTTACAGTGGAAGGGGAAGATCTTGGTGGAGTCCACTCAAAGCACTACAGACAACTGTGCCCTCTGAGCGAAGGAGAATTAGCCTCTACCCGGGATGAACTCCATTTCTGGTTTTCTAATGTAGAGTAGCCAGCTTTGAAACCATACACACACAAACAACAAAAACAGACTCAATAGGTTCTACTTGTATAAATTTCTGCATACATATATATTGCATTAACAAATATAACCCCCTAAAATACTATCTCTATTGGAGTCTGGGGGCACTGGGGGCACATTGAGGTAGTGAAACTGAGAGGGCTGGACTGAAGAAAAGCAGGTGGGAAGTCATATAATTCTATTTCAATTAGAAGTGTTAAGAAAAAAGTTTTTCAAAAAGAAGTTGTCATCTAAGGGCTAATGAATGGACCTGGCGATCACCATGTAAAACAATAAAGCAGACTTGCTAGGAAAGATGTGCATGATTTCTCTGAATGGCAGAGGTTGCAAATATGTAAGTAGTAAAGAGGAATTGTGGATTCCAGCAAGAGTGAAGAGGAAGGGTTAGTGATGGAAACCATGGGCAAATAGGAACAAAGTGAAGGAAGGTACACATGGATGAAAATGGCATCATGAATCTCATTGTTTTGCACACAAACAAAAACCAAGGGGTTCTGAATTCTGCGAAGATTCTAGTGCTATAGAATGTGAATTCTTTTGACATGAGGCACTTTGCCTTTTGTTAGATAAGTAACCATTTCCTCCCAAGCCTTATGTTTTATCCTACAAATAGAAAGAATGTAAACTTTTATCCTATTAAGAATATATCGTTTTCTCTATATTCTCATGCATTCTTCTATAGTCACTTTTTGGGGACAGACAAGACAAGCCTTTGTAGAATTTATGTTTGTCAAGTGTGTAGTTCTTTGAATCAAATTAGGGTTTAACTTTTCGTTATCAATATTTAAAGGCCATACTAGAATAACTCAGTATAACACTTTTTCCAGTCATTAAGTGATAGATGGATGGGTAGGTGGATGGATAGGTGGTGGGTGTTTGGGTGGATGGATATATGGATGGACGTATTTTCTTTGTAGTCATTCGGAGCTTCTCACTGAATCCTCTCATTTGTTAATTTGTCATTTTTTTTATGATGCCAAGGAAATGATTGATTGCTTTAAATGTCACATAGCACTCAGTCTGTTTTGCAAAATTCAGTCATTCTGCTTTTTCTACCTAAAGCAAGATGGATTCAAAAGTTAAGGTGACTAGAAGGAAGAAAATGCAATCTGAAACTTACCATTTTCAGTTTTCAAAGCAGCTTCTGTGTTGACAAAGGAAAGGAAAGCAAATATCAGTCAGCTCTTATTTTACTGTGTTTGTATATGAGTCTGTATGAACATATTAACAATCTATTTGTACACATGTGCACATACATTTAATGTCAACAGAAAGACAGACATTACAATGTGAGCCTTGTAACCTCAGAAACATCAGTTGTACTGTATATAATTTAGTAGGTGACATTCATATATGAGGTTTCTATGTGTGACCATGTTGAAATTCACAAAGATTCCCCCTTAATCCTAACATCAATGTAAATGCTCAACCCTCGTCTACCAGATCCATTTTCCTGTGGAGTCATAGGTCCTACAAAAGCTTCTGCTATGAGAAAGATGATGTGTAAATGCATGAGCAATGAAAAATTAAAAAGAATAACAGTTAATACATTGGCCTGAACATGCTTGACTTGCTGGGTCACATTATGAAAAGCATTCCTGTTTATACAATGCATTTTAGGCTAGCCACAGCTGCAAAGTAAGACCTTGTCTTAAGGAAAAAAAACTGCTAAAAATCTCAATTCTCCTTATAATATCCAAAGATCTCAGTGCAGTTATTTCTCAGTATAGACAGATAACCCAAGTTATATTTCTAGTTTTCTGTGTAAGAGTTGAGATAGGAATGAGGCAACTATGGATTTTTAACACAAAAATAATTTGGTACTTAATTGCTATAAATGACATTGGAAAAGTACACATCTGTTCTTTGAGCTTATTCTTCTGATAAATGTGTTCTCACACATATGGGTTTCCTTCCACTACAAAATTTTATTGAAGAACAAGTTCTGTGTGCAAGAAAAAGGTATATATATATATATATATATATATATATATATATATATATTACATATATTATACCCACATATATATGAGTGTGATGACTGTGTGTTTGTATGCTTAATGAAAATGTAAATATGGTCATGTTTAGTTTCTAACTATCTTCAATATCTGTCTTAATGGCTCTAAAAGTATATGGTTTATTCTTTCAGTGAGTTTATTATCTAAAAGATAAATGAAAATCACAGTCAGCATGAACTGATGGAGGTTCAAAGAATAGAGTTAATAGTAATATAATCGATGTGTTTCTAAACTCCCTCAGCCAACAGTAATTGCAGTCTTAGAGATCAGCTTCATGTCCTTTCATAATCACATCAGTTTGACTTCGAAGCTTTTAGCAAGACCAAAGACACAAACCAAAAAGCCCTGCCAGGCCACAGCAGACAATGCAGCCAGTCCTGATGAGACCTGATAAGCGAGGGTCAGATGGAAATGGAGGAAGACCTCCCCTGTCAGTGGACTTTGAAAGGACAGAGGAGATGAGGGAAGGAGGGTAGGATTGGGAGGGAATGGAGGAGGGGGCTGCAGCTGGGACACAAAATGAATAATCTGTAATTAATATAAAAAAATAAAAATTTAATTGAAAAAGTCTTTCTAGACACCCTGTCAGAAGTTCTCTGTTGAATGCTTTAGAAAAAATGCCCTTGATCACTTTCCTACAATGAGACACATAGGGAAAACCCTTGTTTTAGCATTCATTGTAAGTAAATTTAATAACTAGAAGTCTTCTCTAAACAACTCCATCGCCAAGGGTTTTGTTCTTCTTTTATTTCTTCCCTGACCACTAGAAAAGTCATACCACAATTACACTAATAAAATGGCTATGTTAGCTTCCTGCTTTGTATATTCACTTGCCTCTATCTCTAAGCTGGAGTTAGAATAAGGGACTGTCTTGTCATGGTTTGCTATGCTGTGGCAAGCAACTTCCTTCATTGTTGTTAATTCATTTTTCTCTCTATGACGACCTTAGGTAAAGGCAGGCAACTTTACAGACATTGCTGGCTTCTGCTGAAACAAAGTATTCTAGAGGACCAAGACTTACTGAGGCAGATGTCAAAGGTATCCCCATGTTCTGTCATTTGTATGTTTCTCCACAAGATAAAACAGGCTTGTAAACCACATGGGAGAAAATAAAAGAATTCTTTTTCTCTGTTACTTGGGGGCTTTACCAATGCTTTCAGCTCAGGATGGCAACATACCCACACCATGAGCTGGTTACTGTCACTCTCCCAGTCTTTGCCCACTCAGTCCTCTGCCTCGCTGTGTGAAAGCATCTAGGACATGGTCCCTGAGTTAAGTATGATTCTAAATGAACACAGGATCTTCACTGCAGCCATTGGGACATCAACTCTTTGTAAACTCTTATCACATCTCACTTGGGTCTGGCATACAGGTGACACAGCAAATGTCTACCTCAGGGGCTGCATTTACCAATGGCAAGAAAGCCATTCGCCACAGAAAACAGAAAGGTGTTGCATATGCTAGCCTCATCCAAACTTGAATTATGATTGCTGTATACCAATTATACTTCAAACAAAAGCCAGAAAGCCTCAGACTGCCACATATCTTCAGTGACAAATAGTTATATTTTGTTGCTGTAGTTGGAGGTGGCAGTAAATGTAAATGTTTTGTGTGGGCACCGTCTTGTTATTTAAAAACATATTTTAGACAAAATTTATTGAAATTGAATTGGGTGGTTTTGTTTATTTTACATGGCAGAACATTTCTGAAAGATGAGTATTGTTCTTCCGTCTGGATCAAGTGAGGTAAGCAAAAGGGGAAACAGCATTTCAGGATTTCATACACTGAGTTGCTAGAGGCTTTCAGGCATGTTTTTCTTTCAAATAATTCATCCAGTAACATTTTTAAAAATATGATATGATGTGCACATTTCACATAACATAACTAAAGCTGAGTAAATTAAACACAAATATTCTGCTAGTTCTTCCCCACCTGTAACATTCTCTGGGACAAACAGCATGGTTCTGTGTTTACAACATATGTAATAAGATGGAAGGAAGATTGATATTTTACTTTTATAAATACAAACTATAACAATCGTTTACATACATTTTCTGCTAAGTTGTATTTACATTAACTTACACGTACCTTTTTTTATGGGAGGAAACAGAACCTCTTGATGACCTCTCTTATTGCTTTCGTGTTGGACAATACATCTATGCTCTTTATCCATTGAGTCTTCAGGCACAGTCAGCCAGCTTAACTTCATGTATGTGTCGCCAGTCTTCACGGTGTTTCCCTCTTGAGATTTCAGAATCTGATCACCATTCTTTTTCTTCCAATATACCCTTATAACGTCAGGGAAGAATTTCTCAAGGAGACAAAGGTATGTCCCGGCCTTATCATGATTTGTTTCAGCAACAGAAGGAAGAAAGATGGTAGGCTTGGGAGAAATGTCTGAACCCAAATGTTTGCCTGTAAGAAAATGTAAAATATAAGAAGAGAATTATTAGAGAGAACTAGAGGCTCAATAAATCTGACATGATCTGGTGTACAGTGCTAGGAAAACAAACCACGACTGAGTTAGCACCCACTGTAGACTCTCAGCCACCATAGGTTGCAAAACTTTCTATTGTCCCCTCTTTAAAGACACTCCCAATTTACAGGGCTTTTTGCATGACTTTCAGGAGACAGATGTTAACTGGAGGAGCTTACTTGAAATCTGGCCTTTGCTGTGCCACAGGCCAGCATGGATTCTTTATTACATCTCCTGTGTTTTCTCAGGGTGGAGCACATGTTCATGATGCATGAAGGAGTACAGGGAATGACTGTTTGATGTCTCTTAGGACGTTAATCTATGCTCTCTATTGCCTAGTGTCCCCACTCTTTGTCTCTTACACTGTCTAAAGCATAGATCATTTCCCCATGCATCTGTAATTCAGTTAGCCCACCCTCTACTTAGCAGATTCTCAAATGTGCCCCTTCGATATTATCTCACATAAGAAATGTCACAAGGTGGGTTGCCTGTTTCAGTGGCCATCTCCCTCCAAATACACTAGTCCCCACTGAACTGATCCCTTGGCTGTGCCCATGGATATCTGCCCAATTCTGCAGTCCCTGCTGTTTCTCTATAAGTCCACAACACCTCATTCCAACATCTAACCTACTCTCAGCTTGGGGGCTGGACTGTTTTTAAACCTTTCTTTCCAAATGATTTGCATTCTCTTTTAATGTCTTTTGCTACGTAACCACAACTGCTCTCTTCTTGTTTCCATTTTGATCTCTATTGTTTCTTAGCTGGCTGACTCCTTGTGGATATTACTTTATTTCTTCTTAAATAGATTTTGGAAAGTGGCATTTAAAATAATCCATCCAAATTTGCATGTTATAACTGTTTCCCTTTCTACCCTGTAGACTGATTGTTTGGGATGGTGGGAGATACATTTCTTAGTCCTGGCTTTATGACTGGGATACCAAAGGCTGAATTTAGCAGTTGAGGCTTTCTTTAACAAACTGTATCTTATGATACAGGGGTGACTGTGTATATAGGCTTTGTGCATGCTTTATGTGAAAAGGTGAGCCAAAGCACAACCTAGAGAATATATCAGATTTATACAGACTCAGTTAATGCTAACTTTGGAGATGACATTCATTAAAGGAACTTATAAAACTAAAAAAGTTTCTGAACAAGAAGGAATTGAGAGATGAAGAAGTGGGAGAGAACCTTTGGAAGCTACATATCTGACAGATTTCATATCCAGAATATACAAATAACTAAAAAAAACTGGGGCTGGAGAGATCACTCAGCAACTAAGAGCACTTGCTATGGGGGAGCCTTTAACAGGCAAAGGAAACTGGAGAGCAAGACAGAGAGAGGGAGGGGGAAAGGACAGATAACACTACAGAGATTTGAGAAGCCATAGGGAATACTTATTCAAAATAAAACACACATAGAGGAGGGCGGCAGGGGGAGGCAGACAGGAAGATCATTTAGGCTGACAGGGTTTCTCCTCATCCATAGACTATCTCACAAAAGCCCAGTGCTAACCATGAGAAAATTCATTTTAGATTTTGATCAGGGGAGTCCAAGATACCTCCAAAACAATACAGGTTGTTAACGTTGCTCTTGGTTGCCACCAAGAAATTGCAAGTATGATCCTATTGCTGAAAAGACTTTAGATACAGGACTCTAGATATAGGATTTGAAGGAATTGAGATGGAACTAACCTGGAAGCCTCCTTCCTGAGAATTAGCTCTCATAGTATCAGAAGAAGATATGCAAACTGCCAAGGCAGAAAAACAATGAATGACCTATAAACCACAATGACCAGATGAAAAGATATCCTTAAAGGGCAGTAATGCCAAGTATATCTTGGGGATAAACAGTAGCCATCTTATTGGATTTAGGCTTTCTCAAATGGAGAAAACTGCCTAACACTGTAAACCTAGCCTGCTTCTCTTGGCTGGTGAGGTTGTCTATCCTATAGGAGAGCCTATTACTAAACCCTAGAGAAGAGCCACTTCCCCAAACCAGAATAATTCCTAACTGCATTTCAAATGCCTATCCTTGTACACAGAGCTTAGTGCGTCCTTTTGGCATATAGAAACCATTACAAAAACTTCAGCTGGTCAAACTGCAGATAAAAATTGGCCAAGGTGTCCAGGCCTATTCCTACAGAAGCCCTGCACCTAAGATTCAAGGTACATCCCAGAAAAGGGGGGCAGAAATACGGCAGAAGACAGAGGACCAGGATAGCTGCTGAGAGTTTCCTTTTCATGTGACAGGGAAGCTACACCCATGGAGTCTCAAGAATATGGCTGCCAAAATAAAACTGGAAAACAACTCCACCAGTTAACATGCCAGTCTGTATGAGAGAAATCTGACAAGGTTCTTCTCCTAGATGAAAAACTACAGGCAATTAATGGTTGCTGAGAGAGAGAAAATCAAACTTCTCAAGGCATGAGCCTCTGCTGGGTTATCCAGTACTGCGTGGTCAGCCTAAGCATCTACACAAACACAGACAACACTAAAGGGGGTCAGCACACTGTATTTGAAATTCGTTATATAGATGTGTGTTCACTAATTCTAATATATGTATATAATAGAAAAAATATATTGTAAATATATCAATATAAAATATAATATACATTCCATAATATAATTCTGAGTAAACAATGAGGCCATAAACTTAAGAGGGAATTTGGAGGGCATATTAGTGTGTTAGTGGGGGGAAAGATTGCAGCAGAAATGGGGTAAACATAGTGCTAATGAAGTTCGCAAAAATAAATTATGGAAAAGAAAGCAATGCAAATAGAGTTAAAATGGACCAGTAACAGTACTCATGTATTTGAATATGTAGTAAATCTATATTAAATAATATTTATGGGCATTTGGTGAATCAGATGAATGAAATGATTGGCATCTAGATGGTCATAGCATGACTTCTTACTAGGATCCAACTCCAACTGAAGAAAGATGAGTTATTTCACAGAGCACATGACCCCATTCATGGGTTTCTTAGGAGTGGCTCTTCTGGCATGGTAGGCAATAATTCTATCTCTGAGCTGCAATTCCCACCTAAGAATATGAGCAATTAAAGATGACCTTGTAAGCTATTCCTTGTTGAGAGAATCTTTTTTTTTTTTTTTGACTTGAAGATTCTCTGACAGAATCCAGAGCACTGAATTTTCATTCTACACTATGCATTTGCTGACCTGTGGTTATTTCTATTGCTGCCTCATCAGGAGAGTCCGGGCAGCTGTAAGATATGCAGCTGTAAGGAGTGTAGAATAATGGCCGCAGGCACACGAACGCCTTAGCATAATGCCTAGCCTTCAAAATGTTTTTCCTATTATTTTTCTCTTTAATAGCATAATACGAATACGTGATGATACCCTCTATTTTTTTCCCGGCCAACGTTTCAAGTATCACTCATCCAAAATACTTGCACCTACAACATTTCAGTTCTTATATGTTTTCGATGTGAAGTGCTCATGCTACTTTGGATTTTAAAAGCAATAGCTACTACACAAATTAAGAATGAAAAGGACTCCTGGAAGCCAGAGGCTCCCATCTCTCTGAAAGCCACAGTCCAAGGTCTTGTGAGGCCTAATCACAACATCTAGGACATGAACCCTCAGGACAAGAATCCCTTTAGTGTGGAGTCTGTGTCTTTTCTACCCTCACTCCCATTCTGGCAGGAACTGCTTGCCAGCTAAGAGCTTGGATGATCAAATGCAGATGCAGAGCTATGAAGAGTCTCTTCATGGTCTTAGGACTCAAATGTCTTTTAGAACAGGCACTTTCCATTAAATTGGGCCTTCTTCAGACAGCACTCAAGTGTCTCAGTGTCATGAATTCTGTCTGTTCTCACACTATGTGAAGCTGTCAGGTAAATGGGAAGGATGTGTCGACATCCTTAGACTCTACTGTAAGAATGTACTTTCACTGTACTTAGGCATGCAGTCATAACCAAGACTAGAAATTTTGCAGTTTTCTGAAGAAAGGAACACAAAGTGTTTTCCCAAATATATAGAGAAGAAATTAGTAAAATTCCCCATTGAGGAGTCCAACTTAAAAGACTGTCTACAATAAGTAACCTGATATAATAGTAACATCAGTGAACAGCATAATCAAACACTTAGTCTTCATGTATTTTAACATTTACTTAGTCTGTGCATTTTAAATGCAGGATTTCAGTTTGTTGACTGACAAAGAAGGAAAAAATTGCTTATAAAGTAGCTTTATTTCTATATTAAGTAACTCATAACTGTGAAGTTGTTGTCAGGCATAGTTGATCATAATTTTTTTTTTCTTTCTAAAAATAAGAAAAAAATCTCACTGATTATACACTAGTAAGATAACAATTCAACAGCTTCCTTACCTGAGGGAATTACTCTGAGCTTTGTCCCACTTCCAAATACCATGATCCATGATGACTTTTTCACACTGCTTAGAGCTTCTACAAAAACATGAGCCCTCTTGAGTTTCGTTGTGCTGAACCATTTAGGGACTCTCTTAGAAAGCTGACTTGGATTCCATTGGAAAGTTTTGTGTCGACCTAGAGTTTGTAAGTTTTCTTCTAAACTAACTTCACAAACTCTTCTCTTTTCTAAGGTACCAATGACTGGAAAGTATCAACAGACAGTGGGAAGGAAAAAGAAAGAAAGAAAAAAAAAAGCCTCAAACCAACTACTTTTCTAAGTTAGCAGGAAACAGATTCTGAGAAGTAAGTCTCTCTTTTTTTAAATATGCAGATGTTTAATTTGTTGACCTTGCTAAGATAATTCATCAAATATGCCTGTTCTCAGAAATACCAAAGCCACTCCTTGAGAAATTTGGGGGTCTCTAAAGGGACAAAGCTCTCTAGCAGTGGCAATTGAAATGTACCCAACAGACAAAGTTTAAGGCTGGTAAACGAAGCCCTGCATATATAATGGTGATACATGACCTCTTGCCATCACGATTCCTCATCACAAAGGTGCTGACTACGAAATGGCTTCTTCAATGACTTCCTACTTTCTCTCACCTAAGAAAATAAAATTAAACAGTTCTATCTCCCATGGAATTATAAATTTCTTTTTTAAGTACAATGTGGAAATTAAATTCCAGTGTTCTGAAAATCCAGGGGAACTAATCTCTTGAGGGTAGTTCAGGGAACTCCACACACTCAACTCAACAGGAGGAAAGGAATGGCCAGAAATGCCCTGGAGCCCAGGTGAGGACCCAATAGGTCTGGTTCACTCCCATGTCCTTTCTACACCCAAAGGTCCAGGCCTGAATTACTCTGAGGATCGAGGATTGCTGGTGATCAGAACGACTGACCATCAACAGCCCACTCACAACCACCAATCAGATGAAAGGAAAAGACTGTAGAAGAAAATTATGTACTGAATATGGTTTTAAATGTAAATGCTAAAATTTAGTTCTACAAATGTGAATATTTCGGCTGCATGCTGATACTATAGCATGTGCATGCTCAGTACCCACAGAAGCCAAAAAAAGGACAAAAATCCAATCAACTGGAGTTAACCAGTAGTTGTGTGCATGCTGAGGACCAAATCAGGTAATTTTGTGAAAACAGAATGCTCTCCATTACTAAGCCACCACTTCAGCCCCCAAGTTGCATTTTGAGACAACACAATAGTTTGTGCATTGAGTTCACATCAGTTCATTTCCAGAAATGTTGCTGTCTTTTAATGATTTCTGGTTCCTAACTAGTTGGAGACTTCTATGAGAATGACAAGCAGGCTGTTTTCTTAAGCAATATAAATTGATTCACAGATTCACATATATAATATATATAATATATATATTAGCTTTATAGAATATATAATATATAATATATATAAATATAATATAATATATATAATAATATATATAGATATATAATAATATATATATAGCTTTATAGAATATTATACTATTGACACATGCAAGAGAGAAAAGTCATACACTTTCACCCACTGACATCACTGTAATTTTACAAGCAACATCACAATCCAATGCCAATTCTTCATTCATACTCTCTTTCCAGATGGTTCTGACTTGTGCCACATTGAGAATTAAAACTATTCAAAATATTTTCTAAAAGAAGCTTGGCTCAGCACTGATCATAAAAGAGGCAGGAAGAGGCACTGAGGTGTAGCCACCTTTGTATCTATCTAGGCTCCAGCTCCCCCATTTGCAGTGACAGCTTTGAGCTAAGTGAGTCCTAAAGACCCACACAGTCCAATGACCTGTGAACCTACTATTGAGAGAGCTATGATCCCTTTCTGGCTTCAGGATTATGAGTGCAGCTGAAGAGGAGGGATAGTAAGGTTTTCTTACGTGTTCCTTCAGATGCTGAGACACTGAGATCCCAGCAGGCACAATAGTACATAGCTTCATCTGATGTGATAACACTGTTGATTAATGGGCTAAAGGTACCATTGTTCTCACCTCTTTCCAAGAGGGAGTGGGGTTTATCTGGCTTGTCAGTCTTGACTAAACCATAGAGAATTTGTTTCAAGGGCCTCCCCTGCTTTCAGCTGGCACCAGTGCACAACTGTTCTGAGTGGGAGACCCAGAGAGTTTGCACTTTGTGTGCACCACCTTGTATGGTATTTGGTAAAGGACAGCTGATCCTCGGATACCCTCACTTAGAGTTGCCATCTGAAAAAAAAGGAGAGGAAATAGAAAATTTCAAATCATTATTATTCCCAGTTGTCTCCAAATATACAAATGGTGGAAGGGAAGAGGAGAGCAAAATCAGTTTGCAAACCCAACCTAGTGATAGAAGGAGAGACTCAGGGGACTGGCATTTGCCAGTGCTAGTGGCAAAGGACACCAGAGACAGCAAATAGGACCTCACAGCAGTAGATTAAGGTGAGGCTCTAGCTCTGTGAAGAAGGGTCAGAAAAAGAGGGTAAATCATGGTTCAGAGCTATGTCACAGGGTCACTTGATCATGTCCCTGGTGCAAAGGAACAACTAAATAGCAGAGGCTTCATTATCACACCTATGTTATAACAGAGTGATCTTCCCCTTGATAGTGGCAAGTGCCCCCACCTCTTGCCTATTGAGTGTTTCAAAGACAACTCTCCTTGAAATCATCTTAAGAAACTGATGCTTATATTTTCCATATTACAGAAGAGATCTCTAACAGTATGTGATTATAGTAATCATACAGGATGGGTTTCATTGTTTTACACAGTATAGACTGAGATGAGAATTCTGCAATCATAAAAGAGAATTTGAGAGCCTTATAAATAACAAATGCCCTTCAGATGCAGCATTTCCCCAGAGTCTTATGCGTGATTCCCGTGATGCTAATAAGCATATGGTTATGGTTCACCCACTGCTGTGAATGAATACCTTCCGTTCTTATCCTGCTCATAATTATTCATTTTCAGCTAAAACCTGCAGAGGAGCAAAAGGGAAATCTCATATTTATCAAGGTGTGCTATAGAAATTATTTTACTAATCAATTTTTGATTTTTTAAAAAACTTATTTTTCTCTTTGAAGACATAACATAAAAAAGCCATTAACTTGTTTAAAAAGTAAAGTTATTGTGTGCTTGAATTTAAGGGAGTGATAGCTAGAAAGGAGGAAGGGAATATAGAAAGGAGAGAGATAGTGATAGAGAGAAAGAAGAGAGAGAAGGGAGGCAACTGAAACAGTACTAAATACATACCAGGTAATAAATACATATAGGTAAATGTTAGATAATAGGTAACAGATGATAGATATATAGATTATGGGTAGTAGATAGATGATTGATAGATAAGATTGATGATAAGTAAATAGTAAATAATACATGATAGATAAATATGTAAGTATATAGATGATAGCTACTGGTTAGTCAGCTAAAGGACAGTTAAGAGATAGATAGAAAATATACAGTCCCTGATATCTACAGTTTAAATTTCTCTTGGGCAGAATTCTCTCTTAGCACTGCTGCTCACTCTACACTTCCCCTGGAATATTTGGAGAGAGGCCACAGACTGAACTCACAACCATCCCAGGTTAGACTTCTAACCCCCCAGCCAAGGAAACCTGCTTCAGACTTAGTTTTGCTGTTAAGTGTTGCCATTAAATCGCCAAATTAAAGATGACACATCCTTGTACCATTCTAATACACATTAAAAACAAACCTGTGTGTTTTAGTCAGCCTCCTATATTTAGTTTTCTAAATAATTACATACACTAATATGTGCTGACAATCCAGATCACCAGTCCAATACCTCAAATACTGAATGATAGGATGAGTACAGGCGCTACAAGCTCTTTATGTGTATTATCTGGTGATACCTTGCAATAGTTCATTAAGATTAGTATTATCATATCATCCATTGCAAATAAGAAAAATGAATCAAAGGTACGTAATTTAAAGCCATACAGAGAATGGATATGTAACAAAGATTCATTTAGTAAGTATTGAGAAATAAGGAAAGATAAAAGAATAAACTGCACATACCTTAGCTAACTCTGGCATCCCAAACTCCAGTGTCATGTATAGGACCCTCCACAATCCCTGCTGACTTGTCTGATAGGAGACCACACCACCAACCTCTGTTACCCCCAACCCCACTGCCACAAGACCCTGCCTGCTTCCTCAGTCTTAGAGACAACATCCCTGACAACTGCACCACCCCCTTCCTTCCATGCCAGCTCAAGCAGAACACCTACTAGTGAGATCAGAGATCGTACCCCTCCCAACTGTGCTGGCATCAGTGCCGTGTTCCCCCTCATAAGACAGTATGGAGGGTCTCCAGGCCTGAACTTCAAACATCATCCAGCTGGTATAAAACCAAATAAGCCAAGGATCCAAACACGTACTCAGTGAAGGGAGGCCAGAAACTCACACCAAAAACTGAATCAGCAAATCACCTTCAGGGGTGCAAGTTCAATCCTAAATCATCAGCAACAAGAAAAGCCAAGAGTATGTCTCCTCCAAAATTACCAAACATGCAGTTTTTAGTGAGATTAATTTAGACAAAACTCCAGAAGAATAAATTGTAAAATTATAAATATTTTTCTAAGAAAATAAATATTCTCAAAGGTATTAACTCCTAGATGAATCCAAAGAGAATAAGAATTAACTCCTGGATAAATTCCAAGAGAGAACCAACAAATAAAACAATAAAGACAATTCAGAATATGTGATAGAGATAAGTAAGAGCATTCAAGCTAGAATAATGCTTGAAGTAAACAATTTGGCTAAGTCAAATACAAAGCTAAGTGCAATATCTCATCAACAGAATAATCATGTGGACAGTAGGATATCAGTGCTTGAAGACAAGAAAGAGAAGTTGGATAATTTTGTCAAGGAAAATGAGAAATTTTAAGAAGCACATGAATGCAACATGTGAGTCATTTGGGGCATGGTCAAAGGATCAGTCTACAAATTAAGGATAGCAGAATGAGGAGAATTCCAGGGAAAAGACATGAAACACCTTAAATAAAACCATAGTTGAAAATTTACCTAAACTATGGCTAGACCCATGTTATGTTACCTCTGTGAGTAATACTAACGGTATCAGCAATATTTTAAAAACTTCTGTTTTGACTGATCCTGGCCTGTCTCTTTGTCTCTCTCTCTGTCTTTGTGTCTCTCTCTGTCTCTCTCTGCCTTTCAATTTCTATCCTCCTCTCCTTCTCCCCACCCCCTGTGAACTAGTGTCTCACTAAGATGCCCAGGCTGCCCTCAATGTCACATCTTTCTTACTTCGGCCTCCCAAATGTGATTAGCACCACATCCACCTAAATATACTTTCTGAAATCAGAATTTTTCCCCATTAATTACTTAGAGGCTCATTGCAAAACATAGTTCTCACTTTATTGAGAATAAGAGAGTTGGATTTCAGGGGGAAATATAAGTGGTCATTTCCCAGGAACATGGATTGAGTTTATTACAAATGCTTTGCTCCAACAAGAGAAGAAGTTGATAAAGTTTTTGTAATAATGAAACAAATAGAAGCCATGAATCAAGGTACTATTCAAATACTTTAATGAAAATATCAAGTAGGTGTATTATAGCAAACTGGGGAAATCTGTAGCAGAGGCATTAGATAGTATCTCATAGCACGCTCAGCCTTTGGGCTGGTGGAAGCCAGTGGTCTGTTAACATATTCCAAAGAGATTTATCTGCTAGTTATAAAGATGCCTGTTAAATACAAGAACAATTAAAAATTGTTAAGTGAAACCTGCCACAAAGGGCCTCTGAAAGTCTCTGCCCTGCAGACTATCAAAGCAGATGCTGAGACTTATGGCCAACACTTGGGCAGTATGCATGAAATCTTATGTAAGAAGTGGGAAATAGTAAGATCTGGAGAGGACAGGAACTCCACAAGGAGAGCAACAGAACAGAAATTTGAACACAGGGGTCTTCCCAGAGACTCATACTCTAACCAAGTACCATGCATGGAGATAACCTAGAACCCCTGCACACATGTAGCCCATGGCAGTTTAGTGTCCAAGTGGGTTCCATAGTAATGGGAAGAGGGACTGCCTCTGACATAATCTGATTGGCCTGCTCTTTGATCACCTCCCCCTCAGGGGGGAGCAGCCTTGCCAGGCCACAGAAGATGACAATGCAACTACTCCTAATGAGATCTGATAGATTAAGATCAGAAGGAAGGAGAGGAGAACCTCCCCTATCAGTGGACTTAAGGAGGGACATGCGTGAAGAAGGGGGTGGGAAGGTGGGATCGGGAGGGGAGGAGAGAGGGATTTATGGGGAGATACAAAGTGAATAAAGTATAATTAATAAAAATAAATAAAATTGTTAAGTGTTTAAAGATAGTTCAGAATATTTTGCCTTCAAGACGACAACATTTCAGTTTTTCACCATTATGGAAGTTCTAGGCAGAATGCTCTTTCTGGCAAAATAGATTTCCACAGAAAGTAGATTTCAAGATCGTGGGAGAGAAATTTGTACATTTTTACTTTCAGCATTTTGAATGCACTCAATCACCACCACGACTAAGAATAAGCATAATTGTCCAAAATTTTTTCTTATATTGTTGCTTTATGAGCTATAGGGCTATTTCTTCATCTTTTGTTCATTTATTGTTTGATAATTTCATTACATGCATATTACACATTGTGGTCACACTAACTGCTCCACTCCTTCATTCACCTCATTTCAAATCTCCTTGTCCTCAGCCAAACCACTACAGCATGCCCTTTCTTAAAATTTTTTTTTTCTCTGTGACCCACTGCATCTCCTGACATCTTGCTCTGGGTCCATTATATTTTTTACAGATCACTGATGTACAGGGGCACGGATTGCTTTGTTCCAGCCATGAGCCCAGCTTGTAGACCAAGCTCTGGCACATTGACCCACCTCCCAGGAGCTGTACTTTGGTTAGATCCCCCAGCGAGCTGATCACTTACTTACAGGTGTAATGTTCACTAGCTTTCTTCACTATAAACTGTAAATTGTAACTAAAGACAGATCGTGCAATCCCCAGTGCTTATGGAGGAACTGTGAAACTGTAGCAGGAAATACCCCTGTGAGATGCACGTCTCCTCACACTTAGCTCTCCCCTGATGTAACTGTAAGCCATTCAGTTACTGCAAGTCTCTGTGAAGAGTTTTTGATCTTAGCCACTTTGATGGCATAAGGTGAAATCTCAGGGTCATTTTGATTTGCATTTTCCTGATGGCTAAGGACATTGAGCTTTCTTTAAGTGTCTCTGCCTTTAGATATTCCTCTATAGAGAATTCTCTGTTTAGCACTGTATCCCATTATTTAATTGGATTACTTGATTTGTTGCTTTTTAACTTCTAGAGTTCTTTATATATTCTGGATATATTCTGTTAGGCATAGGATTGGTGAAGAGCTTTTTCCAATCTATAGGCTATTGTTTTGCTCTGATGACAGTGTCCTTTGCTTTACAGAAAGCAGTTCCATGAGGTCCCATTTATTGATTGTTGCTCTTAGAGCCTGTGCCCTTGGTGTTCTGTTCAAGAAGTAGTCTCCTGTGCCGTTGAGTTCAAGGCTCTTCCCCACTTTTTCTTCTAACAGATTTAGTGTGTCTAGTTTTACATTAAGGTCTTTGATCCACTTAGACTTTAGTTTTCTGCAGGGTGATAAATATCCATCTATTTGCATTTTTTTACATGTAGACATCCAGTTAGACCAGCACCAGTTGTTGAAGATGCTGTCTTTTTTCCATTGTTTGGCCTTCGCAGTTAAATGACAATACATGCTGGAGAGGATGTGGAGAAAGGGGAACCCTCCTCCATTGCTGGTAGGAATGTAAACTTGTACAACCACTTTGGAAATCAATCTGGCTCTTTCTCAGACAATTAGTAATAGTCCTATCTCAAGATCCAGCTATACCATTCCTAGGCATATATCCAAATCATACTCAAGTACACAACAAGGACATTTGCTCAACCATGTTCATACCAGCTTTATTCATAATAGCCAGATATGGAAACAACCCAGGTGGCCCTCAGTGGAGGAATGGATACAGAAATTGTGGTACGTTTACACAATGGAATACTACTCAGCAATTAAAAAAACGAAATCATGAAATTTGCAGGCAAATGGTGGGAACTAGAAAAGATCATCCTGAGTGAGGTATCCCAGAAGCAGAAAGACACACATGGTATATACTCACTTATAAGTGGATATTAGACATATAATATAGGATAAACATACTAAAATCTGTACACCTAAAGAAGCTGAGCAAGAAGGAGGACCCTGAGTAAGATGATAAATCTTCACTCAGAAAGGCAAACAGGATGGCCATTGGAAGAGTGAGAAAACAGGAATTAGGGCAGGAGCCTACCTGCAAAAGGCCTCTGAAAGACTCTACCCAGCCAGGTATCAAAGCAGATGCTAAGACTCATAGTCAAATGTTGAGCAGAGTTCAGGGAATCCTATGAAAGAAGGGGGAGATATGTTGGGACCCTCTGTTCTAGCAGCTGCTTTGATATTTAAATCTCAGTGGAAAGACTGTTTTTACCATGCCTTCACTGAAGTCAGGGAAGAATTTCCAAGTCCATCTCCTTTTGTTTGTGACAGCAGGTGGGAGAGCTTGTCAAAATCACACTTCTTGTTTCACCTCCTTGTAAATTTAACCCATTGTTCTGAGCTGTTTTTATTCTGGCATATAAGCACTCTGCAATAAAGCCAGGGGCTGGTCGAGTCTACTCTCAACTAGAGGCTCTTGAAAAGGTCCCACGTGTTGTGTGTTAGTTTATTAATTTTTATTTATTTATTTATTTATTTTTTTATCAGTTACATTTTATTAACTCTGTATCCCAGCCGTGTCCCGATCCCTCATTCCCTCCCAGTCCCTCCCTCCCTCCCTCCCTCATCTCCACCGTGCCCCTTTCCAAGTCCACTGATGGGGGGGACCTCCTCCCCCTTCATCTGATCCTGTTTTATCAGGTATCTTCAGGACTGGCTGCAAAGCCCTCCTCTGTGGCCTAACAGGACTGCTCCTCCCTTCGGGGGTGGGGAGACCAAAGAGCCAGTCATCGAGTTCCTGTTAGAAATAGTCCCTGTTCCCCTCACTTTGGGAAACCAATTGGTTACTGAGCTACCACAGGCTACATCTGAGTGGAGGTTCTAGGTTATATCCATACATGGTCCTTGGTTGAATGTCAGTCTCAGAAAAGACCCTGTGCCCAGATATATTTGGGGAAAGGATAGGAGCTCCACAAGGACCAAATAGTTTATTAATTTTAATCCTCACTCCCAAATCAAGAACCATTCGACTCTGCTGGCAGGCTCCAGCAAAGATAGAAAGACCCGGAGGGGACAGGAGCTACACAAGGAGAGCAACAGAAACAAGAAATCTGGGACCTTTTCTGAGACTGATACTCCAACCAAGGACTGTGCATGGAAATAACCTAGAACGCCTGCACAGACCTAGACCATGGAAACTCAGTCTCCAAGTTGATTTTCTAGTAAGAGAAACAGGGCCTGTCTCTGACATGAACTCAGTGGCTGGCTCTTTGTTCACCTCCCCTTGAAGCGGGAGGAGCCTACCTGGCCACAAATGAAGACAATGCAGCCAGTCTTGATGTGACCCAGACTCAGAAGGAAGAGCAGGAGGACTTCCCCTACCAGAAGACTTGGAGAGGGGCATGAGAGGAGATGATGGAGGAGAGTAGGATGGGAAAGGAATGGAGGAGGATGCTATGGATAGAATACAAAGTGAAATGAATAGGCTGTAATTAATATAAAAATAAATAAAATTAAAAAATAATATATTATGTAAAGAAAGAAAAAAATCTGTGTGCAGAGAATTAATAAAACACCTGATCATGCTGAGCACTCCCTATCCTGTATGTGAATAGCTCTCAGATACCCTAACTACATAGGAAAGAGTGTGGGGCTCTCCTGCCTTCAGTAGGCAATCCACAGGGCCTAGGACCTCACCGGGGGAATAAAACCCAAAATGATGCCTGGAAACCTCAAAAACCTGTGGGAAAAAGAGGCGAAGGTGGCCCCTCAGCTGAGCAGCAGGTGGCTGAGTTTGCCAAGGATGGTGGGGGGTCACAGATGGGGGTGGTTTTTGTGCAGGCTGCTCTAGAAGCTCTAATGTTGTGCTAATATCAAGACTGCACAGTAGTAGGTGGCTTCATCCTCCTTCTTCAAGAAATTTACTTTCAAGGTTGAAGTAGAAGTTTGAAAGTCTTTAGTGCCTTCGATTTTCTTGTTCTTCCCTTCCAAGGGGAGTTGATTGTACCCCATCCTGACATACATTAGATACTCAACCTGTTGCTTTGTTTTGTGACGGTACCAACATATGTATCTATTGCCAAAATCTGGAAGAGAAACTTTACAGGGTATTTGGGCACTCTCACCTGTCAGTCCAGTGACTGACATTTCTGTTTGTTCCAGCTGCCCGAGTCCAACTGCAAGCAAAGAGAAAAAGTCTCGTGAACAAACAGAACCTCATTTGAAGAAGTGGAAATGAGGATGACCTCAAAGCCTCCTGCAGAAGAGCATGTCTACTTACAAACCCAGAGGCAGGAGAAGGCGAATCCTCTCAGGAGCAGCATCCCAAAGGTCAGGCTGCTTCACCAGGAGGAGGAAGTGGTCTGTGAGCTGGAGTCTCAGGTTGCCAGCTGGGAGGTAGGACTGGTCTAGTGTCTCAGGAAAGAAAATGCAGGGTCAGTGGATCCACCAGGGTTGGTCATGATTTGCTCCAGTTCTCAGCAGCTCTGGGGCTTCCTGTCCCACAGCAGTGGGGCAGATGTGTATGTGGGTTAAAGGTCTGGAGAGGCAACCTTCCTCTGCATTTCCTCATCTGGGTACAGAGTGGAGAGAATGGACACTGTCAGTCCTTCACTCTCTTGTAGTTATGATTCCTTGAGACTCTAAAATAAAACATTTGCTATATTCTGTGTGTTTTTGTGATTGGTTATTGATCTAGGATCCAGATACAAACGCTGGCTGTGATGTTTTGCAATAGAAGAAAGAAACCTTAGATGTCACAGTTGGCTAACTCTCTGTGAACAAGCAAATGATACTAATTGCTTTTACCAACTGCAAAAACACACAGTAGATTGTGACTTGAATACTTACATTTTGTTTCTAACACAGGAACGTCATAACAAACAAAGAAACAAAAAAGAAATTGAAATTGTTGAGAGGTAACGACCAAGGTAATCCATTCAAAGAGTCATCTTCTCATGGAGCTTGGAGTCAGGAGTGTATATAAGGTAGAGACAGCTTAAGACAGCCATGATTAACATTCACTGATAGCTTTAAGGTTAACATCAGTGTTTCAGAGCCCTTGGAGATTGCTCAGATACTTGACACGCTTTATTAGAAGACTTGATTTAATGCTGTCAGCAGCCCTATGAAGGGGTGCTGTGTTTTTCTCCATTACAAATGGAAACAGTGGGAAAGAGAAGTGAAATGACACATCAGCTAACACAGAATTCTTAGGTATGAGGATTCAGATAAGCAAAAACCTCTTATTAGTAAGCTGAAAAAGACAGGAAGACACCAGCTATTATACATATTTTCTTCAAAATTTCCTCTACATATTTATGACTAGAAATAGAATTTCACTCCCTTCTCCACATAGTGCATATGCCTCCAAGGAATAGAAACCATCTTGTCAAAGTGGTATTTGATTCTTCATGGTTTTGGCAATACTATTGATATGAGCCAAGATATTTGTTAACTTTATTTTCTCATCATGGATGAGTAGATAAAGAAAATATGAGGTGTGTGTGTGTGTGTGTGTGTGTGTGTGTGTGTGTACACACATATGCATGCAATGGAATATTATTCACCTATCAAAAAGGAACAAAGAATATCATTTGTAGCAATAAAGATAGAAAAATCATTGTGTTGCAGGAAATAACTGAGGTGAAGACAGACATGTAAGTCACTCATCTTCACTGCTGCTATAAGAGGGCACTCATATCCCACTTATTTGTGGACAGTAGAAACCTGGTGTCAGAGTTGTAGAGAATAAAATATCAATTGATCAAGCCTAGAGTACTGAGGAGAGAGGGGTGGGGATAGTGTGGATGAAGGAACAGGGTACAGTGAGGCAGGGAGAAATGTTCACCATTGTGCAGCAGAGTAGAATGACTGCAGACAGCTACTCCACTTTCCTGAATCAGCTAAAGCATCTGACTTCTGGCTCAGCTGTAGCTCAGTTTTTCGCATGCTTCCTTAGCTCTGGGTTTGATCCCCAGCACCAGGTAAGTAAGTGGTAGCAAGCATGTAATCCCAGAACTTGAGAATTGGTCATGGAATTCTTGAATAAATATCAACTTCCAGTCCAGCTAGGTTTAATAAGACTCTGTCTCAAAATAAAATGAAATATATGTCCTGCTTTGCCCTATGAATTTTATTATACACAACTACTATGTGTTTATCACAAAAATACATATTGATTTTTGTAATACATGTTAATTCTGAAAACTTCTTAAAACCAAGAGTTTTTATTTTTTTCTTTGTGAAAATGGAGGTGGTGAAAAAAGAAGGAATGAGATCTTTTGTTATTTTGCACACACACACGGGCACACTGAACACGTGTTAGTAGTATCTGCACATATGGCTTCTTGTTCCCTTCCATTGGTTGACTCACTGTGAGAAGCAGCATAGAGTTTTAAATAACAGATGTGAAAACTTAATGAATGAAGACTAAGAAAAAAAAATAGTCACTATTTCTTTAGCCTATAGATTATTGAGTAATTTTTTAAGCTTTGAATTCCTCTTATGAACATTGTCTGCAGTTGAACTGATAGCAGCATTAAGAGGCTGACATCATTGAATGACACCAGGCTATGACATAACAGTGTCACATATCAGGAATCTTCAGTGATGTCATCAAGTCCTAACATTGCTTTTATAATCAATAATAGAAAATGAAGCATTTAAAATTTATGTTTAAAACACAGAGTGATGCATCGCTCTCTTATTTTTCCCAGAGTGCTGCCTTCTACAATCCCCTGTGGTCCAATAACCACAGATGGGGAGTTCAATGCCAGCCTTACACTCTAATGAAGTATTTACTCTCCTTTTTAACCACAAATCCCTATGCATGGCCCCATTCAGGGTCTTCTTCTCTTCCTCAAAATAAATCCTCAAAGTATCTCTATGGTGCACTGTGTTTCATTTTCAGAGTTGCTTACTGCTGCGTGCTGGACAAACTCTGATGGAAGCTCTTCATACTTCTAAGAGGACAAGATCCAGACCTCATCAGTCATATACCTGTTTGACTTATCTCTGTCCTGAGACTGTCTCACTCTGACGCCTGGGCAGTCTCTGGTATTGTATTCCATGCTCAAGATACATCTTTCACTTTCAGTCCTCTAAGAAGTATCCAAGTGTTGTTCCTAGTAAGGAGAACAGGGGCTGTCTCTGACATGAACTCAGTGGCTGGCTCTTTGATCACCTCCCCCTGAGGGGGGAGCAGCCTAACCAGGCCACAGAAGAAGACAATGCAGCCAGTCCTGATGAGACCTAATAGGCTAGGGTCAGATGGCATGAAGGAGGACTTCCTCTATCAGTGTCCTGGGGAGGAGGCTTGGGAGGAGATGAGGGAGAGATTGGGAGGGAATGAGGGATGGTACTACATCGGGGATAGAAAGGGAATAAATTGTAATTAATATAAAAAATAAATAAAATTTAAAAAATAATATATATGTGTAAAGAAAGGAAAGAAAGCTCTATGCATAGAATTAACAAACACCTGATCATGCTAAGCATTCCACATCCTGTTCTTTAATAGCTCTCAGATACCCTAACTACATAGGAAATAGTGTGGGACTCTCCTGCCTTCAGTAGGCAATCCACAGGACCTAGGACCTCACTGGGGGAATAAAACCCAAGATGGTGCCTGGAAACCCCGAAAGCCCTATGGGGAAAAGAGGCTAAGGTGGTCCCTCAGCTGAGCAGCAGGTGGCTGAGCTTGCTGAAAAGGGGGTTCACAGCTGGGGGTGGTTTTTATGCAGGCTGCTCTAGAAGTTCTAATGTTGTGCTAATATCCAGGCTGCACAGTAGTAGGTGGCTTCATCCTCCTTCTTCAAGAAATTTACTTTCAAGGTTGAAGTAGAAGTTTGAAAGTCTTTACTGCCTTCAATTTTCTTGTTCTTCCCATTCAAGGTGAGTTGATTGTAACTTGTCTTGACATATAGTAGATACTCAAACTTTCGGTTGGTTTTCTGACAGTACCAATGTATATATGTATTGCCAAAATCTGGAAGAGAAACTTTACAGGGTATTTGGGCACTCTCACCTGTCAGTCCAGTGACTGACATTTCAGTTTGTTCCAGCTGCCCGAGTCCAACTGCAAGCAAAGAGAAAAAGTCTCATGAACAAACAGAACCTCATTTGAAGAAGTGGAAATGAGGATGACCTCCAAGCCTCCTGCAGAAGAAC
The DNA here is from genome assembly GCF_030254825.1 of Meriones unguiculatus. NCBI lineage: Eukaryota > Metazoa > Chordata > Mammalia > Rodentia > Muridae > Meriones > Meriones unguiculatus. The sequence goes on from NC_083366.1 coordinate 36,638,577, forward strand.
ATGTCTACTTACAAACCCAGAGGCAGGAGAAGGCGAATCCCCTCAGGAGCAGCATCCCAAAGGTCAGGCTGCTTCACCAGGAGGAGGAAGTGGTCTGTGAGCTGGAGTCCCAGGTTGCCAGCTGGGAGGTGGGGCTGGTCTAGTGTCTCAGGAAAGAAAATGCAGGGTCAGTGGATCCACAAGGGGTTGGTCATGATTTGCTCCAGTTCTCAGCAGCTCTGGGGCTTCCTGTCCCACAGCAGTGGGGCAGATGTGTATGTGGGTTAAAGGTCTGGAGAGGCAGCCTTCATCTGTACTTCCTCACGTGGGTACAGAGTGGGGAGAATGGAATGGACCCTGTCAGTCCTTCACTCTATTTAGTTATGTTGCTTTGAGACTCTAAAATAAAACATTTGCTATATTCTGTGTGTTTTTGTGATTGGCTATTGATTTAGGACCCATATACAAAGGCTGACTGATGTTTTGACATAGAAGAAAGCAACCTTAGATATCATATTTGGCTGACTCTCTGTGCACAAGCAAATGATATTAATTGTTCCTACCAATTTTTACCAACTGCAAAACCACACAGTAGATTGTGACTTGAATACTTACATTTCATTTCTAATATGGGAACTTCAAAACAAACAAAAAAGAAATTGAAATTATTGAGAGGTAACGACCAAGGTAATCCATTCAAAGTGTCATCTTCTCATGGTGCTAGGAGTCAGGAGTGTATATAAGGTAGAAACAGCTTAAGACAGCCATGATTAACATTCACTGATAGCTTTGAGGTTAACATCAGTGTTTCAGAGCCCTTGGAGATTGCTCTGACATTTGACAAGCTTTATTACAAGACTTGCTTTAATGCTGTCAGTGGCCCAATGAAGTGGGTGCTGTGTTCTTCTCCATTACAAATGAAGACAGTGGAAAAGTAAAGTGAAATGACATATTTTTAAAAACTTTTTAAAATACTGAAAACTTGTTAAAATCAAGAGTTTTTAATTTTTTCCTTGTGAAAATGGAGGTGATGAAAAGGAAGGAATGAGATCTTTTGTTATTTTGCACACACACGGGCACACTGAACACGTGTTAGTAGTATCTGCACATATGGCTTCTTGTTCCCTACCATTGGTTGACTCACTGTGAGAAGCAGCATAGAGTTTTAAATCACAGATGTGAAAACTTAATGAATGAAGATTAAGAAAAAAAAATCGTCATTATTTCTTTACCCTACTGATTACTGACTAAATTTTTTAAGCTTTGAATTCCACATGTGTACTTTGTCTGCAGTTGAATTGAAAGCAGCATTAAGATGCTGACATCACTGAATGACACCAGGCTATGACATAACATTGTCACAAATCAGGAATCTTCAGTGATGTCATCAATTCCCAACATTACTTTTATAATTAATGAGAGAAAATGAAGCATTTAAAATTCATGTATAAAATGCAGAGTGATGCATCGCTCTCTTATTTTTCCCAGAGTGCTGCCTTCTACAACCCCTTATGGACCAATAACTACAGAGGGGGAGTTTAACACCAGCCTTACACTCTACATTGAATTATTCACTCTCCTTTTTAACCACAAATCCCTATGCATGACCATATTCAGGGTCTTCTTCTGTTCCTCAAAATAAATCCTCAATGTATCTCTATAGTGAGGGCACTTGTGTTTCATTTTCAGAGTTGCTTACTGCTGCGTGTTGGACAGACTCTGACGGAACCTCTGCATATTCCTTAAGAGGACTCCCTTCCCAACCTCATCAGTCAGAGCCCTGTTTGACTTTCCACTCACTTTCCTTTATCTGGGTTCTGACACTGTCTCACTCTGAGGCCTGGGCAGTCTGGTCTTGTATTCCATGCTCAGGATACCTCTTCCACCTTCTATACTCTAAGAAGTATGGGCCAAAACCTGGACAACCATGCCTATGTGGCTGAGCTTTTGTTTGTTTGGTTTGTTTGTTTGATAAGGAATCTCAGGTGTAGAGCAGGAAGTTGCTTGTCTGTTAAATGAGAATTGTAGCTGTCCTGTGGAGCTACATTATTTCCAAACACTAGATGAACTGAGCCTGTGTTGAAGGCCTGGCCTTGTGGGGGACAGGCACAGGTGTTCCACAGATGCCAGCTGAGTTGGACATGACAAGTCCCATATGTGGAGGGCACACAAGTCCTGTATGTGGGCACACAAGCACCTGTTCCAGTGGGTGTTCTGGCTCTGCTTCCTTCTCCCTCTGCTCCTGTGAGTGGGACACTGCACTCGGAATGACTTTCTCTTCTTTAAAGTGAGTGACATGAAAGCGGCAAAGAGCTGGTGCTGCTCCTGGAGAGGACTGGAACTGGGCTGCTCGCCCCAACACAGGGCAGCTTAAGACTGCCTGGAACTTCAGCTCCAGGGGATCCTGAGCCTCTTCTGCCCTCTGCAGGCTCCTGCAAGCACAAGTGCATGTGCCCACCCAGGGAAACAAAAATGTACACCTGACTGAAAAATAAGATGCTTCATTTAAAAAGAAGAAATGAAAATAAAATGAGTAAGAGTGAGGCTTCTTGTGCAGGAGTTCTGCCTCTGTCTTCAGTGTCCCGGCTCTGTGATCCCTTAGCAAAATGTAGTGTAGGATGTTCTCTAAGGACAACTGCCCACATCACACCTGTTAGGAAAGCAGTAAAAGTCAAAACATAATGACTCCTGGTGGGGATTAGATGAAAAGAAGAATTCTGCGCTCTTGGTAGTCATACAGATTGGTGTGGTCTTCATAGAAAGCATAATGGAGAGTACTCATACAGTCAGGAGGAAAACTGCCAAAAGACAGAGCTGTCACATTCCCAAGTGGAAAAATCAAACAACATTAAATCACTTTTGCTTTTGCAAAGGCATTCCTGCACTTGATGTTCACTGAACATTTACCCCACTGGTGTGAAAAATCTTATAATTCTGTTTTTGGGTGAATGAAAAAAGGTAGCGCAGCATACACACACCGTGACTACACCCCAGAAGAAAATGACTCTCCGCTTTCAGCAGACATGATTTTTCAAGAGCTCCTCAGCAAGGAGTGTGGCTCATCTGCTCTTGGGAATAATATCACCCTTTGCAACACAGCTAGAATTCTCATTCAACAGATCATCAGTGTGGCGTCTTTCTTCTTATAATCTTAGTGTAGAGGTGGAGTTAGGTGATTCCCTGACTCTCCCTAGCCATCTCACCTGGATAATTGAACACGTTCTAGGACTTGTCTCAATAGCAAGATGGAGACTCTAAAGGCTAGTAGTCAAGATTGTTCTCTGACTTCCAGTGGTAACATGCACACACACATGCACAAACATGTGGATCTAGCCACACACGAACATACACATTAAACAAATAAGCAAACAAGTAAAAATAACAGAAAGGCAGTGTGCATTCCCAACCTCCCTGCACCACTTCGAAAACCCTGCTGGTGTTCTCTGTGCACAATATACATGCAGCACCAGGTAATTCATATAGAGCACAACGACAAACTCTTTGATATGGAAGTTGCATGTCAGTGCCTTTTCAATCGCAGAGTCAACATTTATCTGTGACCTCATTACAAAGTCAATAAAATAAGAAAAAATAACTCATGAAAAATAAATATTGATACCTCTGAAGGAAAGTAATCCTCAGGTTCTCTCTCTCTCTCTCTCTCTCTCTCCTTTGTACTTAAAATTTGTACAGAACACATGTTCCAGACTGTGTTTTACTGCGTCTCTCCTTCACGGTTACATCTCTCAACTCAAAAACACCTTTGTATGAGGATGGTCCCAGATTATTTCCTTCCCTTCACTGCTTACTTGGAGAGGAAGCCTCCTGTTGTGTGTCTCTACTTGGGGAAATCCTACAACAAGCTTGGCCGGTGGCTTCTGCTACTGACCTGCATGGTTCCCTGGAGGCACCATGACATCTTGGGTCAGAAGTCACCATCTTGGTCTCATTGTGTGTAGGGCATTGTCCCTAACACTTATCTTGGGCTTGATTATTGACTGTCATAGACACCCAGCGTGTGTGTGTGTGTGAATTGTGTGAGTGTCTTTTTATGTGTATGTGTTGCTGGGCAGGGTGTTCCTGATTTTATTATCATCAGATAGGGGAGGAAACAGATGCCAGGAATGTTCAAAAGACACAGACATTGCAGACAGGTAGAATCACTCTCAGGGCTGTCCATTAAGAGATGTTAAAGACAGATCTACTTTTAAACTTCGTCTGTGGGACTTACATTCATGGAGTCCCATAATGTAGCGGGTGAAGACTTTGTCCTTGTTCTTACTTGACTAAGTTTTTCAAAAATTACACCTTATGTAGTTATCTTTCACGGGCATCAGAATAAATACAAATACATCCATTTCCACTAGTTTACTCGTTCCTTCTCTTTTTCATCTACTTCATGAACAAATAAAGGAAAAGTAGCCATACTCTTGCTGGATAGGGCGCCACTATCCAGCAATTGGACGCTGCTTCCTCTGACTTACAAAGAAAGAGGGGCCATAGAGATCGGCTGAGACTGCAGAGGAGGTGGAGTTAGTAGGAAGACTGGCTTACCACAGCATTCACCTAGGAAAAACTGCCAGACAACTCCTGCACTCAAAACATGGGATTCTGGGTAGGGAGCAGCTGAAAATGGGAAGTCCAGGAAGAGAGGCAGCACTATAGAGTGCCGGGGTTCTGGAAACTTGACTTCACGCTCACAAAGAGGGCAGAACAAGAAAAGAATTCTAAGCCCGGAAGTGGGCAGATGAGGAGGTCCGTCACAGTTGATGAGCCAGTTAGTAGAAGACCAAGGTTGGAGTCATGGCTTACAGACAGGAGGCAGTGGAAACGCCTAGGGCAGGATCTCCAGGAGCTGAAGTGTGAAGTAGTGGAAGGGAGAATAAGCTGCTACTATATCCCTGCAGGGGGCAAGGTGGACAGCAGTGACAGGCCTTGGATTTGTTGGAGGAGAACTCCCACTGCGGTGTGCACATTTACCTAAGGCCCTGTGTTAAGCAAACTTGCAGTGGTCTGTGGGCAGCTGCTTATGTCCACAGGGAGAGCGAGGGAGGACTCAGGATCTCTCCTCGTTTCCCTCAAAGATAATTAAAGCCAGACAGTAAATGGCTGTTCAGGGTCAGGGACGTCATAACCATGGACAACACTTTAGGGGATATTTTGAAGAGCAGTTTATGAAAACACCCTATTTATACGGATCAAATGTTCTGGGTTACAAAGAAAAACATACAAAAACTAGTGATCTAGAAATCATGGCTAGCTTTGAAGGGACATCTCTGGGATGTCTGAGAAATAGTTTAGGTATTTGGGAAAAGACACAGACCTTAAATATGAACAAAGATGGAGTACCTGGACTCATAATGTAAATACGGCCGAGGCAAGCCCATGTATCAAGTACAAGGGGAGTCAGTGGCTGATGAATTATGGTTTCCAGCAGGGTGAAGGCTAGCTGTATGTGTGCCAACTGATGTTCAGCATAGCTCTGAGTCTCCCCAGAAAGCTCACTGCATTCTTGAGCAGTCATTCTGTAACAGGTAGTGAGAGAAGAAAGCAAACATAGATATCATGGCTTCAAGTCATGCCCCTAGGGACATGTTCCTAAGGGACAAGTGGTCTATCTGCATGCTTCCCAAAGATCCGTGTCCTCTGCATTGTGCATGGTAGAGTTTTAGGCTACAAGGCTAAGCAGTAGTCTGCTCTTAGAGGTTTTGGAGGGAGAGGGAAGGCCCCATGCAATGTTGTTGATGACTAAGTCACTGCATGCTTGATTTCAGGTTGCCTAGGGCAGCAGAGGTAAGGAGAATGGTTTGTCCTTTTCATTAAGCAGTGTCCATCTAACAGGACAAGCCTCCTGCAGCCCTTAGTTGACGAGGGCTCTTGACAAACTTCTCTTGGAAAAGTGAGGATTACAAACACAGTGGCACTCACGCAATGGTCTCTGCCATTTCTCTTAGAGCAGATGTGAGGGTGTAGAGAAAAAGAGATGTTGCAGAGGAGCTAAGCTGAGTATCCCTACCCCAAACTCAATGACCCCATATCCTTATCTTCTCATGAAGAAAACAAGGATTCTGTGGTTAGTGTAGTGGCTGTTGTGTCCTCTGTGATTTAGCCTTGGTATCTGGCATTTTGTAAATGTACAGAACATTTTAGAATATATACTAGACCATATGTAAGACGAAGCTATTTATCTATCTACTAGTCTTCTGTTTTGTTCTGTTTTTCTGTTGCTGTGACAAAATATCATGACCAAAAGCATATGAGGGGGAAAGAGTTGATTAGGTTACTACTTCCTCACAGCCCATCACCTGAAGAAACCAGAGCAGGAACCCGCGGCAGGAAGCTGGAGGTAGAAACTAAAGCAGTGGCTCTGGAGGAATGCTGCTTGTTGGTTTCCTCCCCATAGTTCACCCAGCCTTCTTCCTTAGAGTCCCTGGACCACCAGCCCACCAGCTCTGGACCACCACTGCCCATGGTGAACTGTGCCCTCCCACATCAACCATTAGACAAGAAAACTCTCCACAAACTTGACTGTAGGCCAATCTCATGGAGACATTTTTCTCAACTGAGAGTCTCTCTTCTCAAATAACTCTAGCTTGTGTTATGTTAACATAAAACCTACCAATACCTGTCTATTTGCAATAAACATGATTTTTGATCTTCCATTTTTCTTTACACACACACACAGACACAGAGAGAGAGACAGAGAGAGAGGTTTGTTTACTGAGAACCTACCATCGTATCTCTGCTACTGATGCTATTACAGCTTGTGGAACGAACATTTGCATATGAAGAAACTCTAATAACAGATCATTTTATATTTAATTTTAGTTTCAATTATCAATCATGATCCTATTTGAACAGTATCACCTTTGTTACGGCCATGTCCACCTTTCATCTTGTTAGGGACTAACATTATTTAAGGTTGATAGAAGGGATCGGTTAGGGCTAGGTGTTGCTGCAGCCTTGCCAGTTGGCTGTGTTCTGCACTGCTTCCTGTGTGGTTGCCTGGAGCAGACAGAGCATGGGCTAAGGAGGTGTCCTAGCTAGGAGGTGCACAATGGCCCCAGTACCCCTTGAGGTTCACTGAGGTCTCAGCATCCAGAGTTACTAGCAGCAGAGAAGGACTTCAGTTAACTGTGACCTTCATTTAAATTCAATCATCTTCCGTCACTGACCCAGAAGAAATCTAGAACAAAGGGCAAGAGACAAAAGAGGCAGAGGTTACTATATATGCTTGTAAAGAGGCCCAAAAGATATTTCTACAAATATGCCCAATATAAAGGCTTGAAATAGAAAATCCTAACTTAGTTGATGAAACAAAATCAAGCAGTCAGTTTGAATACTTAAGCAAATAATAGTTAGAATATCACTCTGCTGCTCAAAGGCAATAAACTTGCATATTTCTTTGATTTCATGATGATGTAAATCTCCTCAGAATGCAGCTCCAATTAAAATGTTCTTAAGTTAAATGTACTCCAACTCAATACCTGAGACCAAATGAAAGTACTCTCCTAAAGGGTAGCTCTTTGTGGGAGACAGAACTATCTACTTAATTGTTCTAGCCCAAGCTGGAAACATGTGGGTTAGCCTCAGTGCCTTAATTTTTCTACCAATTGCCCCAAAGTCCGGGTCTTTTTTTTTCCCTATTATGTATCTTAGAATCTATTTACTCCATCCCTCCTATAGAAGGTATTACTGTTGGCACACTATCTCTTGCTCATGTTAATGCAGGCCTCTGAAGGTCCATTACTACCTCTACTTCATGCCTTCGTAAGCCTCGACACACTGTCTTCTACCTGATACACTGTCTTCTAGGCTGGGCCTCGCCTTTATGCATTCTGCTTCAGGTGACAAATCCTGCTGTCCCAATCACATAAACAGCCATTTAGACGCTGAGATAAAAAATATTCACGTTGTGATCCTACAATCTGGTTACACGATTGGTTTAGGTTTGGACGATGAACCTAACTTAATCATACTAGAACAAGACTCTCTGCAGTTAGAGCAAGTTAACTAAGGATATAGCCCTGCAGAAAATTCCACAGGAACTTCAGAAAGACCGGGAGTTGCCCTGGTTGTTTGCCTTCTCCAAAGACTTGATATTCAGCCCTTTCTTCAGTTCTGGGAGTCATGCCACTATTTTCCTACTGGACAAGATCCTAGGCAGAACTCTGCATAACTGACTATACATACAACTAAATATTTTGATGCTTTTGCTTGTTCAGTTAAAAGAAGAGGAAATGTGTGGAGTCGGAGAAATCCATTACCCCTCAGAGTCTGCATTTTGATTCTGTCAATGTCTGAATATAGTTATATAATAGATATTTTTGGTGCTTTATAGCTTTTTTAGGCCGAGACACATAAAAGAAACAAGACTGCAGATAGGAATGGGGTTTTCCAGTGACAATAAATGGTGACATCTGTCACCGATGGCTTTGTTGCTGTGCTAATGAATTCCTTCATGTTGATACTTCATGGATGGTCACCTTACCTCCACTCATTGTCAGTCCCTACCTATGGAACACAGGTCATGCCATGGTCTTTTTTTCTGTTTGGTGAAACTCAGTCTGACCACATAATGAGTAACTGATAATCTTGTATTTCCCTGGACTGAGAAGATTTGTTAAGGTATTGAGGTAACAATTTCATGGTAATTGAACTGCCCCTTTAAAGAATCAAATTTTTGGTTGTGAGCCTCAAATTTATTTTACATTTTAAAATCCTCTTTTACCCTAATATTTTAAAATTGATGACCATGCACTTTGTATAGTTTTATGGCACCACAAATTCAGCATAACAATTTATTGGCTCTGTTTCTCTTGGTATGATTTATTTGGCCCAAAGTATTAGAAATATGAAAAGGGATTAAAGAGGGATTGAGAAGAATATAAATTGTTACCCTCTTCTATTGTTTTGAATATAAAATCAGGTCTTTCTGTGATGGGCTCTGCTGTTCTTTAAGTCCTCTTTTTTGGAAAACAGGAGTGTCGGGAAAACGTTGCTATCAGTTTTCTGCATATTTAGCTAGTTTGAAGAAAAAGGAACTGATTTATATTCTGAACTACTTTTCCAAATGTGAATATTCAGCTTCTGCTTCCCAGAGAAGCAGACTGTGAGTCTCCTCGTCATTGGCTGTGTTGTTCTAGGAGAGTTAACTGCACACAGCAGCGGTGCTGCAGGTTTGGGTGGAAACAGTTTCTACGCAGCTTCTATCATGCATCTGTGCTGTTCTGAGAAGTATGTTCACCTCTGCAGTGCCACGGGAGGCTGGCTGAGAGGCTGGGGTGCAACCAAGGAAGGTTACGCATAGTAAGAAATAATGAACTCTCATTAAGATTTGTTCTTGGGATAGGACATCAGAACTAGCTAGGGATGACTCTGACAATTTCCTTTCTCAGTAATAGAACTGCATGTACTCCAAGCCCACAGCAAGGATTAAGCAAGACCTCATCTTACCAGTTTCAACTGAGATGAATGCTTGCTCTCTGGACTGCAGGACAGAGCCAATAGATGAAGAGAGTCCTCTTAGGAGGCGTCCTGCTCACTATAGAAGTTGGCTCTGATTACAGACAAGATTATCACAGTATCTAATTCAAATGTGCCATGACGTCAGACTGTTAAAGCTATACTCAAATGTTCCATTAATACTTATGCTTTCCCTGGGACTGGACAAATGAGGCCAAGTGCTGCCCACTCCGCACTCAGCTTGTGCAACAAAGGTTGGAGATTTGTTGGAGATATTTTCTCTCTGTATTCATATTTCTGAGCATTCATTTTCTGATTCTAACCTATCACCCGATACTATGTTAATATCTTCAACTAAGCCTTTCTCAAAGGACTCTGATGGTGTTTTCCTCCCGGGGTGGAATACTATTCGGTAGATGGCGTTTAGCACAGCTGGACTTGAGACTTACGTTTCTGTGACCTCCTGTAGCATGTCATTCTTGCCCACATCTTCATTTTCCTAAGCTGCTTGGCTCAGGACACAACCTTGCTTCTATTTTATCCAATGAGAAAGTGAAGCAAAAAGCTGCTTGTGCACTTAAATCAAACACTGGAGGAGAGATTCTTGACCGAATGTCAAAATGATCTTTGGGTTACCTCCCTCCTTCCCTGTTCCTTCCTTGTTTCCAGTGTCTTCACAGTTCTGGCAACAAGATTCTGGTCCCCGCAGCTGAGCACTTGGGAGCATCAATCACAGCACAACAAGCCCAGCCTCCATCAGCCCAGAAGCTGCTTCAGGAGCTGGCGGTTTTTTCTCTTATAGCCGTGGTTTTTCGAAAGTGAGCAGAGCAGACTGTGGTTTAACAGCTCCTATGTTGTCTTTTAGCATCTTAGCCACACTTTGTACTGCCCCAAACAGAGGAGGTTTGACTTTAACCATTTTCCAGGAAGCAAACAAATAGACGGTGCAGGTAAACTAAAGAAGCTTGAGAAAGTAAAACCACTTTCAGCCACAGCAGATTCGCACCCAGCACTCTCCCTACACTGCTCAGGGCTGCCCCGATGGACTCCAGCAAGAGGGTGCTAAGAGGTTTGACACCGCAAGAGACATGTCCAGTGATATCAGCCCCACAAGGCTCTTGCTGATGGTCAGTTTCCAGTGGTGGCATCTGTTTCCTAGGGCAGCCATAGCCATGGCTCAACTGGGCCTGCAGAGGTCTAGTCAGTTCAGAAACATTGGGGACTAGATCTAAATAAAATTTCATCTTCCTAAGCCTGGCTGTTCTTGTGGCTTTTCTGTGGGAAACCCTCGGTTTCACAGAAGCTGGAGTTACTTGTTCAAAACCCCACTCCTTTTCATTTTAAGTTAAAAAATTTGAGCTCTAACTTAAGGGCATGTATGTGAGTCTAATAGCGAAAGGAGATTTTTTTAATTTCTATTTTTTATTATTATCATTTATTACTATTTATTCAATTTGTATCCCACTGTGGCCCCCTCCCTCTTCCCCTCCCAAGCCCATCCTCCCTACCTCTTCTCCACCTATGCCCCTCCCCTAGTCCACTGATCAGGAAGGTCTTGCTCCCCTTCTATTTGACCCTATCCTATCAGCTCTCATCAGGACTGGTTGCATTGTCTTCCTCTGTGACATGGCAAGGATGCACAACCACCACCCCCTTTCCAGAGGTAAGTGATCAGAGAGCCTGTCACTAAGTTCATGCGATAGAAAGCCCCTGCTCCCTTACTAGGGACCCCACTTGGATACTGAGTCTGTGGGCTTATAGGTCCTCTCCATGTGTTGTCTTTGGTTGGGTATTACTCTCTGCAGGGACCGCAGGGCCCAGTTTTGTTTTGTTGGCCCTATTGGAGCTCCTGTCTCCTCCAGGCCTTTCTATCTTCCCCTTCTTTCATAAGATTCCCTGTACTCTTCCCAAAGTTTGGGTATGGTCTCAGCCTGTGCTTCAATATCTCAATAAATAGAGTCTTTCAGAAGCTATCTAAGGTAGGTGCCTGTCCTGTTCCCTGTCTTCTCCTGCTTCCAATGTCTATCACTTTTGTCCTTTTGAGTAAAGATTGAGAATCTTCCCTAGGGTCTTCCTGGTTGTTTAGCTTCTTTAGGAATATAGATTTTAATATGTTTATCCTATACTATAAGGCTAATATCCACTTATAAGTGAGTATACACCATGTGTGTCTTTCTGCTTCTGCATTATCTGACTCAAGATGATCTATTCTAGTTCTAGTTCCCACCATTTGCCTGCAAATTTAATGATTTCCTTGTTTTTAATAGCTGAGGAATATTCCATTGTGTAAATGTACCACAATTTCTGTATCCACCATTGAGGGACATCTAGGTTGCTTCCAGCTTCTGGTTATTATGAATAGAGCTCCTATGAACATGGTTGAACAAATCCTTGTTGTGTACTTGAGCATCATTTGGATACATGCCTAGGAGTAGGATAACTGTATCTTGAGGTAGCACTATTGTCTGAGAAAATGCCAGATTGATTTCCAAAGTGGTTGTACAAGTTTACATTCTCACTAGCAATGGAGGAGGGTTCCCCTTTCTCCACATCCTCTCCAGCATGTGATGTCACTGAGTTTTTTATTGTAGCCATTCTGATGTGTATAAAGTGAACTCTCAAGTTGTTTTGATTTGCATCTCACTTTGCATCTCACGTGACATTGAGGGCAGCCTGGGCATCTTAGTGAGACACTAGTTCAGAGGGGATGGGGAGAAGGAGAGGAAGACAGAAATTGAAAGGCAGAGAGAGACACAGAGACAGAGAGAGACACAGAGACAGGCCAGGATCAGTCAAAACAGAAGTTTTTAAAGTATTGCTGATACTGTTAGTACTACTCAAAGAGGTAACATAACATGGGTCTAGCCATAGTTTAGGTAAATTTTCATCTATAGTTTTATTTAAGGTGTTTCATGTCTTTTCCCTGGAATTCTCCTCATTCTTCTATCCTTAATTTGTAGATAGATCCTTTCACCATGTCCCAAAGGACTCACATGTTGCATTCATGTGTTTCTCAATATATATTATGTTCCTTGACAAAATTATCCAACTTCTCTTCCTTGTCTTCAAGCCCTGATATCCTACTGTCCACATGATTATTCTGTTGATGAGACATTGCACTTAGCTTTGTATTTGACTTAGCCAAATTGTTTACTTCAAGCATTATTCTAGCTTGAATGTTCTTCCTTATCTCTATCACATATTCTGAATTGTCTTTATTGTTTTATTTGTTGGTTCTCTCTTGGAATTTATCCAGGAGTTAATTCTTATTCTCTTTGGATTCATCTACGAGTTAATACCTTTGAAAATATTTATTTTTCTTAGAAAAATATTTGTAATTTTACAATTTATTCTTCTGGAGTTTTATCTAAATTACTCTCACTAGGGACTGCATGTTTGGTAATTTTGGAGGAGACCATACTCTTGGCTTTTCTTGTTGCTGATAATTTAGGATTGAACTTGCACCCCTGAAAGAGATTTGCTGGTTCAGTTTTTGGTGTGAGTCTCTGGCCTCCCTTCACTGAGTGCGTGTTTGGATCCTTGGCTTAGTTGGTTTTATACCAGCTGGATGATGTTTGAAGTTCAGGCCTCCATACTGACTTATGGGGGGGAACACGGCACTGATGCCAGCACAGTTGGGAGGGGTACGATCTCTGATCTCACTAGTAGGTGTTCTGATTGAGCTGGCATGGAAGGAAGGGGGTGCTGCAGCTGTCAGGGATGTTGTCTCTAGGACAGAGGAAGCATACAGGGTCTTGTGGCAGTGGGGTTGGGGGTAACAGAGGTTTGTGGTGTGGTCTCCTATCAGACAAGTCAGCAGGGATTCTGGAGGGTCCTGTACATGACATTGGAGTTTGGGATGCCAGAGTTAGCTAAGGTATGTGCAGTTTATTCTTGTATCTTTCCCTATTTCTCAATATTTACTAAATGAATCTTTGTTACATATACATTCTCTGTATGGCTTTGGTTAAATTACATATCTTTGATTCATTTTCCTAATTTGCAATGGATGATATGATAATATTAACCTTAATGAACTATTATAAGGTATCACCAGATAATACACATAAAGTGCTTGTCATGTCTGTACTCATCTATCATTCAGTAATTGAGGTATTGGACTGATGTATCGCTGGGGGAGCACATGCACTTCTGCTTGCAGGAGCCTGCAGAGGGCAGAAGAGGCTCAGGATCCCCTGGAGCTGAAGTTCCAGGCAGTCTTAAGCTGCCCTGTATTGGGGCGAGCAACCCAGTTCCAGTCCTCTCCAGGAGCAGCACCAGCTCTTTGCCACTTTCATGTCACTCACTTTAAAGAAGAGAAAGTCATTCCGAGTGCAGTGTCCCCCTCACAGGAGCAGAGGGAGAAGGAAGCAGAGCCAGAACACCCACTGGAACAGGTGCTTGTGTGCCCACATACAGGACTTGTGTGCCCTCCACATATGGGACTTGTCATGTCCAACTCAGCTGGCATCTGTGGAACACCTGTGCCTGTCCCCCACAAGGCCAGGCCTTCAACACAGGCTCAGTTCATCTAGTGTTTGGAAATAATGTAGCTCCACAGGACAGCTACAATTCTCATTTAACAGACAAGCAACTTCCTGCTCTACACCTGAGATTCCTTATCAAACAAACAAACCGAACAAACAAAAGCTCAGCCACATAGGCATGGTTGTCCAGGTTTTAGCCCATACTTCTTAGAGTATTGAAGGTGGAGGAGGTATCCGGAGCATGGAATACAAAACCAGACTACCCAGGCCTCAGAATGAGACAGTGTCAGAACCCAGATAAAGGAAAGTGAGTGAAAAGTCAAACAGGGCTCTGACTGATGAGGTCTGGAACTTGTCCTCTTAAGGAATATGCAGAGCTTCCGTCAGAGTCTATTGAGCACACAGCAGTTAGCAACTCTGAAAATGAAACACAAGTGCCCTCACTATAGAGATACTTTGAGGAAGAGAAGAAGACCCTGAATGTGGTCACGCATAGGGATTTACCTGTGGTTAAAAAGGATAATGAATAATTCAATGTAGAGTGTAAGGCTGGTGTTAAACTCCCCATCTGTGGTTATTTGTCCACAGGGGCTTGTAGAAGGCAGCACTCTGGGAAAAATAAGAGAGCAATGCATCACTCTGCATTTTAAACATAAATTTTAAATGCTTCATTTTCTATTTTTTTTAATTTTTTATTTAACTTTTATTAATTACACTTTATTCATTTTGTATTCCCCCATAAGACCCTCCCTTCACCCCTCCCAGTCCCGCCCTTCCCTCCCCCCTTTCTGCATGCATGCCCCTCCCCAAGTCCTCTGATAGGGGAGGTCCTCCTCTCCTTCTTTCTGATCTTAGTCTATCAGTTCTCATCAGAAGTGGCTGCAATGCTAAACAGAGAACTCTCTGTAGAGGAATATCGAATGGCAGAGAAGCACTTAAAGAAATGCTCAACCACTTTAGCCATTAGGGAAATGCAAATCAAAACAATCTTGAGATTTCACCTTACACCCATCAGAATGGCCAAGATGAAAAACTCAAGTGACAACACATGCTGGAGAGGCTGTGGAGAAAGGGGAACCCTTCTCTACTGCTGGTGGGGAAGTAAACTGGTACAACCACTCAGGAAATCAATCTGGCGCTTTCTCAGACACCTAGGAATAGCGCTTCTTCAAGATCCAGCCATACCACTCCTAGGTATATATCCAAAAGAGGCTCAAGTACACAAAAAAGGACATTTGTTCATTTTCTATTATTGATTATAAAAGCAATGTTAGGACTTGATGACATCACTGAAGATTCCTGATTTGTGACAATGTCATGTCATAGCCTGGTGTCATTCAATGATGTCAGCCTCTTTATGCTGCTATCAATTCAACTGCAGACAAAGTACACATGCTGAATTCAAAGCTTAAAATATTGCTCAATAATATATAAGGTAAAGAAATAGTGATTGTTTTTCTCTTGGTCTTCATTCATTAAGTTTTCACATCTGTGATTTAAAAGTCTATGCTGCTTCTCACAGTGAGTCAACCAGTGGTAGGGAACAAGAAGCCATATGTGCAGATACTACTAACACGTGTTCAGTGTGCCCGTGTGTGTGCAAAATAACAAAAGATCTCATTCCTTCTTTTTCACCACCTCCATTTTCACAAGGAAAAAAATAAAAACACTTGATTTTAAGAAGTTTTCAAAAATATGTGATTTCACTTTAATTTCCACTTGTCTTCATTTGTAATGGAGAAGAACACAGCACCCACTTCATTGGGCCACCGACAGCATTAAAGCAAGTTTTTTAATAGTGCTTGTCAAATGTCTGAGCAAACTCCATGGGCTCTGAAACACTGATGCTAACCTTGAAGCTATCAGTGAATGTTAATCATGGCTGTCTTAAGCTGTCTCTACCTTATGGACATTCCTGACTCTGAGCACCATGAGAAGATGACACTTTGAATGGATTATCTTGGTCTTTACCTGTCAAGAATTTCAATTTCTTTTTTGTTTGTTTGTTTTTGTTTTGAAGTTCCCATATTAGAAATGAAATGTAAGTATTCAAGTCACAATCTACTGTGTGGTTTTGCAGTTGGTAAAAAGTTGGTAGAAACAATTAATATCATTTGCTTGTGCACAGAGAGTCAGCCAAATATGATATCTAAGGTTTCTTTCTTCTATTGCAAAACATCAGTCAGCCTTTGTATATGGGTCCTAAATCAATAGCCAATCACAAAAAATCCACACAGAATATAGCAAATGTTTTATTTTAGAGTCTCAAAGAAGCATAACTACAATAGAGGGAAGGACTGACGGGGTCCATTCTCCCCACTCTGTACCCAGATGAGGAAATGCAGACAAAGGCTGCCTCTCCAGACCTTTAACCCACATACACATCTGCCCCACTGCTGTGGGACAGGAAGCCCCAGAGCTGCTGAGAACTGGAACAAACCATGACCAACCCCTTGTGGATCCACTGACCCTGCATTTTCTTTCCTGAGACACTAGACCAGCCCCACCTCCCAGCTGGCAACCTGAGACTCCAGCTCACAGACCACTTCCTCCTCCTGGTGAAGCAGCCTGACCTTTGGGATGCTGCTCCTGAGAGGATTCGCCTTCTCCTGCCTCTGGGTTTGTAAGTAGACATGTTCTTCTGCAGGAGGCTTGGAGGTCATCCTCATTTCCACTTCTTTAAATGAGGTTCTGTTTGTTCATGAGACTTTTTCTCTTTGCTTGCAGTTGGACTCGGGCAGCTGGAACAAACTGAAATGTCAGTCACTGGACTAACAGATAAGAGTGCGCAAATACCCTGTAAAGTTTCTCTTCCAGATTTTGGCAATGCATATATACATTGGTACCGTCAGAAAACCAACCAAGAGCTTGAGTATCTACTATATGTCAAGAACAATTACCATCAACTCTCTTTGGAAGGAAAAAAAAAGAAAATTGAGGCCGGTAAAGACTTTGTAACTTCTACTTCAACCTTGAAAGTAAATTTCTTGAAGAAGGAGGATGAAGCCACCTACTACTGTGCAGCCTGGATATTAGCACAACATTAGAGCTTCTAGAGCAGCCTGCATAAAAACCACCCCCACCTGTGACCCCACCGCCATCCTTCTTGGCAACCTCAGACACCTGCTGCTCAGCTGAGGGGCTACCTAAGCCTCCTTTCCCCATAGGGATTTTGGGGTTTCCAGGCATCATCTTGGGTTTTATTCCCCCAGTGAGGTCCTAGGTCCTGTGGATTGCCTACTGAAGGCAGGAGAGCCCCACACTATTTCCTATGTAGTTGGGTATCTGAAAGCTATTCAAATACAGAATGGGGAGTGCTCAGCATGATCAGGTGTTTATTAATTCTATGCACAGATCTTTTTTTTCTTTCTTTACACAATATATATTACTTTTTAAATTTTATTTATTTTTTATATTAATTACAATTTATTCCCTTTCTATCCCCGATGTAGTACCATCCCTCATTCCCTCCCAATCTCTCCCTCATCTCCTCCCATACCTCCTCCCCAGGACACTGATAGAGGAAGTCCTTCTCCCTTCCATCTGACCCTAGCCTATTAGGTCTCATCAGGACTGGCTGCATTGTCTTCCTCTGTGACCTGGTTAGGCTGCTCCCCCCTCAGGTGGAGGTGATCAAAGAGCCAGCCACTGAGTTCATGTCAGAGACAGCCCCTGTTCCACTTACTAGGAACAACACTTGGATAATTCTTAGAGGACTGAAGGTGAAAGATGTATCCTGAGCATGGAATACAAGACCAGACTGCCCAGGCATCAGACTGAGACAGTCTCAGGACAGAGATAAGTCAAACAGGTATATGACTGATGAGGTCTGGAACTTGTCCTCTTAGGAATATGCAGAGCTTCCATCAGAGTCTGTCCAGCACGCAGCAGTAAGCAACTCTGAGAATGAAACACAAGTGCACCATAGAGATACTTTGAGGATTTAGTTTGAGGAACAGAAGAAGACCCTGAATGGGGCCATGCATAGGGGTTTGTGGTTTAAAAGGAGAGTGAATAATTCAATGTAGAGTGTAAGGCTGGAGTTAAACTCCCCATCTGTGGTTATTGGTCCACAGGGGGTTGTAGAAGGCAGCACTCTTGGAAAACTAAGAGAGCAATGCATCACTCTGTGTTTTAAACATAAATTTTAAATGGTTCATTTTCTCTTATTGATTATAAAAGCAATGTTAGGACTTGATGACATCACTGAAGATTCCTGATTTGTGACAATGTCATGTCATAGCCTGGTGTCATTCAATGATGTCAGCCTCTTAATGCTCCTAACAATTCAACTGCAGACAAAGTACACATGCTGAATTCAAAGCTTAAAATATTGCTCAGTAATCTATAGGGTAAAGAAATAGTGATGGTTTTTCTCTTGGTCATCATTCATTAAGTTTTCACATCTGTTATTTAAAACTCTATGCTGCTTCTCACAGTGAGTCAACCAATGGAAGGGAACAAGAAGCCATATGTGCAGATACTACTAACACGTAGTAGTTATTCAGTGTGCCTGTGTGTGTGCAAAATAACAAAAGATCTCATTCCTTCTTTTTTCACCACCTCCATTTTCGCAAAGAAAAAATTAAAAACTCTTGGTTTTAAGAAGTTTTCAGAATTATTAACATGTGTTACAAAAATCTATATGTATTTTTGATAAACACATAGTAGTTGTGTATAGTAAAATTCATAGGGTAAAGTGGGACATATATTTTATTTTATTTTGAGACAGTCTTTTTGAACCTAGCTGACCTGGAAGTTGATATTTATCCAAGAATGCCATGACCAATTCTCAAGTTCTGGGATTACATGCTTGCTACCACTTACTTACATGGTGCTGGGGATCAAACCCAGAGCTAAGCAAGCAAATCACCACCTGAGCTACAGCTGAGCCAGAAGTCAGATGCTTTAGCTGATTCAGGAAAGTGGAGTAGCTGTCTGCAGTCATTCTACTCTGCTTCACAATGGTGAACATTTGCCCCTGCTAACTGTACCCTGTTCCTTCATCCACACTATCCCCACCCCTCTCTCCTCAGTACTCTAGGCTTGATCAATTGATATTTTATTCTCTACAACTCTGACACCAAGTTTCTACTGTCCACAAAGAAGTGGGATATGAGTGCCCTCTTATAGCAGCAGTGAAGATGAGTGACTTACATGTCTGTCTTCACCTCAGTTATTTCCTGCAACACAATGATTTTTCTATCTTATTGCTACACATGATATTATTTGTTCCTTTTTGATCGTTGAATAATATTCCATTGCATGCATATGTGTGTGCATGTACACACACACACACACACACACACA
Source organism: Meriones unguiculatus (assembly GCF_030254825.1). Classification (NCBI taxonomy): domain Eukaryota; kingdom Metazoa; phylum Chordata; class Mammalia; order Rodentia; family Muridae; genus Meriones; species Meriones unguiculatus. The sequence goes on from NC_083366.1 coordinate 36,657,818, forward strand.
ACTCAGATTTTCTTTATCTACTCATCCATGATGAGAAAATAAAGTTAACAAATATCTTGGCTCATATCAATAGTATTGCCAAAACCATGAAGAATCAAATACCACTTTGACAAGATGGTTTCCATTCCTGGGGGAACATGCACTGTGTGGAGAAGGGAGTGAAATTCTATTTCTAGTCATAAATATGTAGAGGAAATTTTGAAGAAAATATGTAGAATAGCTGGTGTCTTCATGGCTTTTTCCGCTTACTAATAAGAGGTTTTTGCTTATCTGAATCCTCATACCTAAGAATTCTGTGTTAGCTGATGTGTCATTTCACTTCCCTTTCCCAATGTTTCCATTTGTAATGGAGAAAAACACAGCACCCCTTCATAGGGCTGCAGACAGCATTAAATCAAGTCTTCTAATAAAGCTTTTCAAGTATCTGAACAATCTCCAAGGCTCTGAAACACTGATGTTAACCTTAAAGCTATCAGTGAATGTTAATCATGGCTGTCTTAAGCTGTCTCTACCTTATATACACTCGTGACTCCAAGCTCCACGAGAAGATGATGCTTTGAATGGATTACCTTGGTCATTACCTCTCAACAATTTCAATTTTCTTTGGTTGGTTTGTTTGTTATGACGTTCTTGTATTAGAAAGGAAATGTGTGCATTCAAGTCACAATCTACTGTGTGTTTTTGAGGTTGGTAAAAAGTTGGTAAAAGCAATTAGTATCATTTGCTTGTTCACAGAGAGTCAGCCAAATGTGACATCTAAGGTTTCTTTTTTCTATGGCAAAACGTCACAGCCAGCGTTTGTATCTGTGTCCTAAATCAATAACCAATCACAAAAACACACAGAATATAGCAAATTTTTTATTTTAGAGTCTCAAAGAAACATAACTACAATAGAATGAAGGACTGACGGGGTCCATTCTCCCCACTCTGTACCCAGATGAGGAAATGCAGACAAAGGCTGCCTCTCCAGACCTTTAACCCACATACACATCTGCCCCACTGCTGTGGGACAGGAAGCCCCAGAGCTGCTGAGAACTGGAACAAACCATGACCAACCCCTTGTGGATCCACTGACCCTGCATTTTCTTTCCTGAGACACCAGACCAGCCCCACCTCCCAGCTGGCAACCTGAGACTCCAGCTCACAGACCACTTCCTCCTCCTGGTGAAGCAGCCTGACCTTTGGGATGCTGCTCCTGAGGGGATTCGCCTTCTCCTGCCTCTGGGTTTGTAAGTAGACATGCTCTTCTGCAGGAGGCTTGGAGGTCATCCTCATTTCCACTTCTTCAAATGAGGTTCTGTTTGTTCATGAGACTTTTTCTCTTTGCTTGCAGTTGGACTCAGGCAGCTGGAACAAACTGAAATGTCAGTCACTGGACTAACAGATAAGAGTGGGCAAATACCCTGTAAAGTTTCTCTTCCAGATTTTGGCAATGCATATATACATTGGTACCGTCAGAAAACCAACCAAGAGCTTGAGTATCTACTGTATTTCAAGACAAGTTACCATCAACTCTTCTTGGATGGGAAGAACAAGAAAATTGAGGCTGGTAAAGACTTTCTAACTTCTACTTCAACCTTGAAAGTAAATTTCTTGAAGAAGGAGGATGAAGCCACCTACTACTGTGCAGCCTGGATATTAGCACAACATTAGAGCTTCTAGAGCAGCCTGCATAAAAACCACCCCAAGCTGTGACCCCACCTTCATCCTTCTTGGCAACCTCAGACACCTTCTACTCAGCTGAGGGACCACCGTAGCCTCTTTTTCCCACAGGTTTTTGAGGTTTCCAGGCATCATCTTGGGTTTTATTCCCCCAGTGAGGTATTAGGTCCTGTGGATTACCTACTGAAGGCAGGAGAGCCCCACACTATTTCCTTTGTAGTTAGGGTGTCTGAGAGCTATTCAAATTCAGAATGGGGAGTGCTCAGCACGATTAGGTCTTTTAATTCTCTGCACAAAGATAAATGTGAGGAGAAATGTGCATCTCACAGAGATATATCCTGCTACAGTTTCACAGTTCCCTCATAAACACTGAAGTTTTTAGGGGTTGCAATATCTGTCTTTAGTTACAATTTATAGTTTATAGTGAAGAAAGCTAGTGAACATCACAGCTGTAAGTAAGTGATCAGCTCGCTGGGGGATCTGACCAAAGTACAGCTCCTGGGAGGTGGGTCAATGTGCCAGAGCTTGGTCTACACGCTGGGCTCATGGCTGGGACAAAGCAAACCCTGCTCCTGTACATCAATGATCTTTAAAAAAACATAATATACCTAGAGCAAGAGCATCAGTAGATGCAGTGGATCACAGAGCAAAAGAAAAGAACAAAACAAAAGGACATGCTATAGTTGGTGGACTGAGGACAAGGAGATTTGAGATGAAGTGAATGAGAGAGTGGAGTAGAATGTGCATTGACAATGTGTTATATCAGAACAAAACAACGTCCTACAGACTGGAAATGGATCATCACCAACCCCATATCTGACAGAGGGCTAATATCCAGAATATATAAAAAATTCAAGAAGTCAAAAAAACAACAAATCAAGTAATCCAATTAAAAAATGGGGTACAGAGAAAAAGAGAATATTTTCTGTAGAGGAATATAGAATGGCAGAGAAACACTTAAAGAAATGCCCAACATCCTTAGTCATCAGGGAAATGCAAATCAAAACAACCCTGATGTTTCATCTTACACCCATCAAAATGGCTAAGATCAAAAACTCAAGTGACAACACATTCTGGAGAGGATGTGGAGAAAGGGGAACCCTCCTCCATTGCAGGTGGGAATGTAAACTTGTACAACCACTTTGGATATCAATAGGGTGCTTTCTCAGACAATTAGGAATAGTGCTTCCTCAAGATCCAGCTATACCACTCCTACGCATATACCCAAAACATGCTCAAGTACATAACAAGGACATTTGCTCAACCATGTTCATAGCAGTGTTATTTCAGAATAGCCAGAACCTGTAAACAACACAGATACAGAAATTGTGGTACATTTACACAAGGGAATACTATTCAGCAATTAAAAACAAGGAAATCATGAAATTCGCAGGCAAATGGTAGGATCTAGAAAAGATCATTCGGAGAGAGGTACCCAGAAGCAGAAAGACACTCATGTTGTTTAGACATATAATATAGCATAAACATACTAAAATCTGTACAGCTTAAGAAGCTAAGCAAGAAGGAAGACCCTGAGTAAAATGATCAATCCACACTCAGAAAGGCAAACAGGACAGACATTGGAAGAAGGAGAAAGCAGGGAACAAGACAGGAGACTACCACAGAGGGCCTCTGAAAGACTCTACCCAGCAGTGTATCAAAGCAGATGCTGAGGCTCATAACCAAACTTTGGGCAGAGTGCAGGGAATCTTATGAAAGAAGGGGGAGATATAAAAACCTGGAGGGGACATGAGGAAAGCAACAGAACCAAAATATTTATGCACATGGGTCTTTTCTGAGACTGATACTCCAACCAAGGACCATTCATGGAGATAACCTAGAACCTCTGTTCAGATGTAGCCCATGGCAGCTCAGTCTACAAGTGAGTTTCCTAGGAACAGGGACTGTCTCTGACATGACCTCAGGTGCTGGTTCTTTGATCAACTCCCCCTAAGGGGGGAGGAGCCTAACCAGAAAATGCAGCCAGTCCTGAGGAGATCTGATAAGCTAGGGTCAGATTGAAGGAGAGGAGGACCTCCCTTAGTGGACTTGAAGAGGGGCATGGAAGGAGAGGAGGAAGAGAGGGTGGAATTTGGAGGGAATGTGGGAGGGGGCTACAGCTGGGGTACAGTTGAATAAACTGCAATTAATATAAAAAATAAAAAATAAAATTAAAAATAGAAATCCTCAAACAATAAAATAACAAAAGAGGAAGAAATATCCCTATAGCTCATAAAGCAACAATATAAGAAAAAAGTTTGGACAATATGTTTATTCTGAGTTTAGTAGTGGGGTGATTGAGTAGGTTCAAAATGCTAAAGGTAAAAGAGTACAAATTTCTTTCCCACGTTCTTCAAATCTACTTTCTGTGGAAATCTACTTTGCCAGAAAGAGCATTCTGCCTAGAACTTCCATAATGGTGAAAAACTCAAATGTTGTCGTCTTGAAGGCAAAGTATCTTGAACTATCTTTAACCACTTAACAATGTTTAATTGTTCTTGTATTTAACAAGCATCTTTCTAACTAGCAGACAAATCTCTTTGGAATATGTTAACAGACCACTGGCTTCCACCAGCCCAAAGGCTGAGCATGCGATGAGATATTATCTAATGCCTCTGCTACAGATTTCCCCACTTTGCTATAATACACCTACTTGATATTTTCATTAAAGTATTTGAATAGTACCTTGATTCATGGTTTCTATTTATTTCATTATTACTAAACCTTATCAAATTCTTCCCTTGTTGGAGCAATAGCATTTGTAATAAACTCAATCCATGTTCCTGGGAAATGACCACTTATAGTTCCATCTGAAATCCAACTCTCTTATTCTCAATAAAGTGAAAACTATGTTTTGCAATGAGCCTCTAAGTAATTAATGGGGAAAAAAGTTCTGACTTCAGAAAGTATATTTAGGTGGATGTTGTGCTAATCACATTTGGGAGGCCGAAGTAAGAAAAATGTGACACTGAGGGCAGCCTGGGCATCTTAGTGAGACACTAGTTCACAGGGGGTGGGGAGAAGAGAGGAGGACAGAAATTGAAAGGCAGAGAGACAGACAGAGAGAGACACAGAGACAGAGAGAGACACACAGAGAGGCCAGGATCAGTCAAAACAGAAGTTTTTAAAATATTGCTGATACTGTTAGTATTTATCACAGAGGTAACATAACATGGGTCTAGCCATAGTTTAGGTAAATTTTCATCTATGGTTTTATTTAAGGTGTTTCATGTCCTTTCCCTGGAATTCTCCTCATTCTGTTATCCTTAATTTGTAGATTGATCCTTTCACCATGTCCCAAAGGACTCACATGTTGCATTCTTGTGCTTCTTAAAATTTATCATTTTCCGTGACAAAATTATCCAATTTCTCTACCTTGTCTTCAAGCACTGATATCCTACTGTCCACATGATTATTCTGTTGATGAGACATTGCACTTAGCTTTGTATTTGACTTAGCCAAATTGTTTACTTCAAGCATTATTCTAGCTTAAATTTTCTTCCTTATCTCTATCACATATTCTGAGTTGTCTTTATTATTTTATTTGTTGGTTCTCTCTTGGAATTTATCCAGGAGTTAATTCTTATTCTCTTTGGACTCATTTAGGAGTTAATTCCTGTTCTCTGTGAAAATATTTATTTTTCTTAGAAAAATATCTATAATTTTACAATTTATTCTTCTGGAGTTTTGTCTAAATTACGCTCACTAGGGACTGCATGTTTGGTAATTTTGGAGGAGACCATACTCTTGGCTTTTCTTGTTGCTGATGATTTAGGATTGAACTTGCACCCCTGAAGGTGATTTGCTGCTTCAGTTTTTGGTGTGAGTCTCTGGCCTCCCTTCACTGAGTACGTGTTTGGATCCTTGGTTTAGTTGGTTTTATACCAGCTGGATGATGTTTGAAGTTCAGGCCTGGAGACCCTCCATACTGTCTTATGAGGGGGAACATGGCACTGATGCCAGCACAGTTGGGAGGGGTACGAACTCTGATCTCACTAGTAGGTGTTCTGCTTGAGCTGGCATGGAAGGAAGGGGGTGCTGCAGTTGTCAGGGGTGTTGTCTCTAAGACTGAGGAAGCATACAGGGTCTTGTGGCAGTGGGGTTGGGGGTAGCAGAGTTTGGTGGTATGGTCTCCTATCAGACAAGTCAGCAGGGATTGTGGAGGGTCCTGTACATAACACTGGAGTTTGGGATGCCAGAGTTAGCTAAGGTATGTGCAATTTACTTTTATATTTCCCTATTTCTCAATACTTACTAAATGAATCCTTGTTACATATACATTCTCTGTATGGCTTTGGTTAAATTACATAACTTTGATTCATTTTCCTAATTTGCAATGGATGATGTAATAATATTAACCTTAATGAACTATTGCAAGGTATCACCAGATAATACACATAAAGAGCTTGTAAGGCCTGTAATCATCCTATCATTCAGTAATTGCGGTATTGGACTGATGATCTGGATGTCAGCACATATTAGTGTATGTAATTATTTAGAAAACTAAATATAGGAGGCTGTCTAAAACACACAGGTTTGTTTTTAATGTGTATTAGCATGGTACAAGGATGTGTCATCTTTAATTTGGCGAGTTAATGGCAACACTTAACAACAAAACTAAGTCTAAAGCAGGTTTCCTTGGCTGGGGGGTTAGAAGTCTAACCTGGGATGGTTATAAGTTCTATCTGTGGCTTCTCTCCAAATACTCCAGTGAAGTGTAGAGTAAGCAGCAGTGCTAAGAGAGAAGTCTGCCCAAGAGAAATTTAAAATGTAGATTTCAGGGACTGTATATTTTCTATCTATCTCTTAACTGTCCTTTAGCTGACTAACCAGTAGCTATCATTTATATACTTACATATTTATCTGTCATGTATTATCTACTATTTACTTATCATCAATCTTATCTATCAATCATCTATCTACTACTCATAATCTATCATCCATTATCTATTAGCTAGCATTTACCTATAAGTATTTATTATCTAGTATATATTTAGTACTGTTTCAGTTGCCTCCGTTCTTTCTCTTCTTTCTCTTTATCACTACCTCTCCCCTTTCTTTATTCCCTTCCTCCTTTCTAGCTCTGTCACTCCCTTAAATTCAAGCACACAATAACTTTACTTTTTAAACAACTTTTTATGTTATGCCTTCAAAGAGAAACATTAGTTTTTCAAAAAATTAAAAATTGATTAATAAAATAATTTCTATAGCACACCTTGATAAATATGAGATTTCCCTTTTGCTCCTCTGCAGGTTTTTAGATGAAAGTGAATAATTATGAGCAGGATAAGAGCAGAAGGTATTCATTCACAGCAGTGAGTGAACCGCACCCATTTGCTTATTAGCATCATGGGAATAAAGCATAAGACTCTGGGGAAATGCTGCATCTAAGGGCATTTGTTATTTATAAGGCTCTCAAATTCTCTTTTATGATTGCAGAATTCTCATCTCAGTCTATACTGTGTATAACAATGAAACCCATCCTGTATGATTACTATAATCACATACTGTTAGAGATCTCTTATGTAATATGGAAAATATAAACATCAGTTTCTTAAGATGATTTCAAGGAGAGTTGTCTTTGAAACACATAATAGGCGAGAGGAGGTGGGGGGACACTTGCCACTATAAAGGGGAAGATGACTCTGTTATAACATAGGTGTGATAATGAAGCCTCTGCTATTTAGTAGTTCCTTTGCACCAGGGACATGATCAAGTGACCCTGTGACATAGCTCTGAACCATGATTTACCCTCTTTTTCTGACCCTTCTTCACAGAGCTAGAGCCTTACCTTAATCTACTGCTGTGAGGTCCTATTTGCTGTCTCTGGTGTCCATTGCCACTAGCACTGCCAAATGCCAGTCCCCTGAGTTTTTCCTTCTATCACTAGGTTGAGTTTGTAAGCTGATTTTGCTCTCTTCTTCCCTTCCAAAATTTGTATATTTGGAGACAACTGGGAATAATAATGATTTGAAATTTTCTATTTCCTCTCCTTGTTTTTCAGATGGCGACTCCAAGTGAGGGTATCTGAGGATCAGCTGTCCTTTACCAAAAATCATACAAGGTGGCACACATAAAGTGCAAGCTCTCTGGGTCTCCCACTCAGAACACAGTTGTGCACTGGTGCCAGCTGAAAGCAGGGTAGGCCCTTGAAACAAATTCTCTATGGTTTAGTCAAGACTGACAAGCCAGACAAACCCCACTCCCTCTTGGAAAGAGGTGAGAATAATGGTACCTTTAGCCCATTAATCAACAGTGTTATCACATCAGATGAAGCTATGTACTATTGTGCCTGCTGGGATCTCAGTGTCTCAGCATCTGAAGGAACACGTAAGAAAACCTTACTATCCCTGTTCTTCAGTTGCACTCATAGTTCTGAAACCATCAAGGACTCAGTGCTCTCTCAACAGTAGGTTCACAGGTCATTGGACTGTGTGGGTCCTTAGGACTCACTTAGCTCAAAGCTGTCACTGCAAATGGGGAAGCTGGAGCCCAGATAGACACAAAGGTGGCTGCACCTCAGTGCCTCTTCCTGCCTCTTTTATGATCAGTGCTGAGCCAAGCTTCTTTTAGAAAATATTTTGAATAGTTTTAATTCTCAATGTGGCACATGTCAGAACCATCTGGAAAGAGAGTATGAATGAAGAATGGCATTGGATTGTGATGTCACTTGTAAAATTACACTGATGTCAGTGGGTGAAAGTGTATGACTTTTCTCTCTTGCATGTGTCGATAGTATAAGTATAAAATTCTATAATGCTAACACACACACACACACACATATATATATATATACATATATATATGAATCAATTTATATTGCTTAAGAAAACAGCCTGCTTGTCATTCTCATAGAAGTCTCCAACCAGTTAGGAACCAGAAATCATTAAAAACAGCAACATTTCTGCAAATGAACGATGTGAACTCAATGCACAAACTATTGTTTTGTCTCAAAATGCTACTTGGGGGCTGAAGTGGTGGCTTAGCAATCGAGAGCATTCTGTTTTCACAGAATTACCTGATTTGGTTCTCAGCATGCACACAACTACTGGTTAACTCCAGTTGATTGGATTTTTGTCCTTTTTTTGGCTTCTGTGGGTACTGAGCATGCACATGCTATAGTATCAGCATGCAGCTGAAATATTCACATTTGTAGAACTAAATTTTAGCATTTACATTTAAAACCATATTCAGTACATAATTTTCTTCTGCAGTCTTTTCTTGTCATCTGATTGGTGGTTGTGAGTGGGCTGTTGATGGTCAGTTTTTCTGATTACCAGCAGTCCTCGATCCTCAGTGTAATTCAGGCCTGGACTTTTGGGTGTAGAAAGGACATGGCAGTGAACCAGATCTGGTGGGTCTTCACCTGGGCTCCAGGGCATTTCTGGCCATTCCTTTCCTCCTGTTGAGTTGAGTGTGTGGAGTTCCCTTAACCACCCTCAAGAGACTTGTTCCCCTGGATTTTCACAACACTGGAATTTAGTTCTCACATTGTAGTTAAATAAGGAATTTATAATTCCATGGGAGATAGAATTTTATAATTTTATTTTCTTAGGTGAGAGAAAATAGGAAGTTTAGTTTTCCAGCCTTAAACTTTGTCTGTTGGGTACATTTCAATTGCCATTGCTAAGAAGCTTTGTCCCTTAAAAGACCTTCAAATTTCTGAAAGAGTGGCTTTGGTATTTCTGAGAACAAGCATATTTGTTGAATTATCTTAGCAAGGTCAACAAATTAAACATCTGGGAATTAAAAAAAAAGAGAGACTAATTCTCAGAATCTGTTTCCTGTTAACTTAGAAAAGTAGTTGGTTTGAGGCTTTTTTTTTCTTTCTTTCTTTTTCCTTCCCACTGTCTGTTGATACTTTCCAGTCATTGCTACCTTAGAAAAGAGAAGAGTTTGTGAAATCAGTTTAGAAGGAAACTTACAAACTCTAGGTCGACACAAAACTTTCCAATGGAATCCAAGTCAGCTTTCTAAGAGAGTCCCTAAATGGTTCAGCACAACGAAACTCAAGAGGGCTCATGTTTTTGTAGAAGCTCTAAGCAGTGTGAAAAAGTCATCATGGATCATGGTATTTGGAAGTGGGACAAAGCTCAGAGTAATTCCCTCAGGTAAGAAAGCTGTTGAATTGTTATCTTACAAGTGTATAATCGGTGAGATTTTTTTTTATTATTTTTAGAAAGAAAAAAATTATGATCAACTATGCCTGAAAACAACTTCACAGTTATGAGTTACTTAATAAAGCAATTTCTTCCTTTCTTGTCAGTCAACAAACTGAAATCCTGCATTTAAAATGCACAGACGAGGTAACAGCTAAAATTCTATGAAGACTAAGTGTTTGATAATGCTGTTCACTGATGTCATTATTACATCAGGTTACTTATTGTAGACGGTCTTTTAAGTTGGACTCCTTAACGGGGAATTTTATTAATTTCTACTCTATATAGTTGGGAAATTCCATTATGTTCCTTTCTTCAGAAAACTGCAAAATTTCTAGTCATGGTTATGACTACATGCCTAAGTACAGTGAAAGCTAATGCTAATATTCTTACAGTAGAGTCTAAGGATGTCGACTCATCCTTCCCATTTACCTGACAGCTTCACATAGTGTGAGAACAGACAGAATTCATGACACTGAGACACTTGAGTGCTGTCTGAAGAAGGCCCAATTTAATGGAAAGTGCCTGTTCCAAAAGACATTTGAATCCCAAGACCATGAAGAGACTCTTCATGGCTCTGCATCTGCATTTGATCATCCAAGCTCTTAGCTGGCAAGCAGTTCCTGCCAGAATGGGAGTGAGGGTAGAAAAGACACAGACTCCACACTAAAGGGATTCTTGTCCTGAGGGTTCATGTCCTAGATGTTGTGATTAGGCCCCACAAGACCTTGGACTGTGGATTTCAGAAAGATGGGAGCCTCTGGCTTCCAGGAATCCTTTTCTTCTTAATTTGTGTAGTAGCTATTGCTTTTAAAATCCAAAGTAGCATGAGCACTTCACATGCAAAACATATAAGAACTGAAATGCTTGTAGGTGCAAGTATTTTGGATGAGTGATACTTGAAACGTGGGCCGGGAAAAATTAGAGGGTATCACTACATATTATCCTATTAAAGAGAAAAATAATATGAAAACATTTTGAAGGCTAGGCCTTATGCTAAGGCGTTTGTGTGCCTGCAGCCATTATTCTACACTCCTTACAGCTGCATAACTTACAGCTGCCAGGACTCTCCTGATGAGGCAGCTATAGAAATAACCACAGGTCAGCAAATGCATAGTGTGGAATGAAAATCCGGTGCTCCGGAATCTGTCAGAGAATCTTCAAGTCAAAAAAAAGATTCTCTCAACAAGGAATAGCTTACAAGGGCATCATTAATTGTTCATAGTCTTGGGTTGGGAATGGCAGCTCAGAGGTAGAATTATTGCCTACCATGCCAGAGGAGCCACTGCTAAGGAACCCATGAATGTGCTCATGTGCTCTGTGAGATAACTCATCTTTCTTCAGTTGGAGTTGGATCCTAGTAAGAAGTCATGCTATGAGCCATCTAGATGCCAATCATTTCACTCATCTGAATCACCAAATGCCCATTAGTATTATTTAATATAGATTAATTGCACATTCAAATACATGAGTACTGTTACTGGTCCATCTTAACTCTATTTGCATTGCGTTCTTTTCCATAATTTATTTTGGAGAACTTCATTAGCACTATGTTTACCCCAGTTCTGTTCCTCTCTTTCCCCCCACTAACACTCTAATATGCCCTCCAAACTCCCTCTTAAGTTTTGGCTTCATTCTTTAATGAGAATTATATTATAGAACGTATATTATATTTTATATTGATATATTTACAATATAATTTATTATTTTCTATTATATACATATATTAGAATTAATGATCACACACCTATATAATGAATTTCATTTACAGTGTGCTTAGTCCCTTTAATGTTGTCAGTGTTTGTGTAGATGCTTAGGCTGACCACTCATTGTTGGCTAACCCAGCAGAGGCTCATGCCTTTAGAATTCTGATTCTCTCTCTCTCTCAGCAGGCATTAATTGCCTGTAATTTTTCATCTAGGAGAGGAACCTTGTCAGATTTCTCCTATCCAAACTAGCATGTCAACTGGTGGAATTGTTTTCCAGTTTCATTTTGGCAGCCATATTCTTGAGAATCCATAGGTGTCATATGAAAAGGACACTCTCAGCAGATATCCTGGTCCTCTGTCTTCTGCCATATTTCTGCCCCCCTTTTCTGGCATATATCCTGAATCTTAGGTGCAGGAGTTCTGTAGTAATAGGTATGGACATCGAGTGGTCAATTTTTGCCTGCAATTTGACCAGCTGAAGTTTCTGTAATGGTTTCCATCTGCCAAAAGGACACACTAGGCTCTGTGCTCAAGGATAGGCATTTGAAATGCAGTTAGGAATTATTCTGGTTTGGGGAAGTGGTTTTTCTCTAGGGTTTAGTAATAGGCTCTCCTATAGGATAGACAACCTCACCAGCCAAGAGAAGCAGGCTAGGTTTACAGTGTTAGGCAAAGTTTTCTCCATTTGAGAAAGCCTTAAATCCAATTAGATGGCTACTGTTTATCCCCAAGGTATACTTGGCATTACTGCCCTGTAAGGATATCTTGTCATCTGGTCATTGTGGTTTATAGGTCATTCATTGTTTTTCTGCCTTGGCAGTTTGCATATCTTCTTCTGCTACTATGAGAGCTAATTCTCAGGAAGGAGGCTTCAAGGTCAGTTCCATCTCAATTCTTTCAAATCCTATATCTAGAGTCCTGTATCTAAAGTCTCTTCAGCAATAGGATCATACTTGCAATTTCTTGGAGGCAAGCAAGAGCAACGTTAACAACCTGTATTGTTTTGGAGGTATCTTGGACTCCCCTGATCAAAATCTAAAATGAATTTTCTCATGGTTAGCCCAGGGAGTTTTGTGAGATAGTCTATAGATAAGGAGAAACCCTGTCTGCCTAAATAATCTTCCCCCCCTACCTCCCCCTCACGCCCTCTGTGTGTGTGTGTTATTTTAAATAAGTATTCCCTAAGGCTTCTCAAATCTCTGTAGTGTTATCTATCCTTTCCCCCTCCCTCTCTTTGTCTTGCTGTCCACTTTCCTTTGCCAGTTAAAGTAACCTTAACAGCAAGTGCTCTTAGCTGCTGAGTGATCTCTCCAGCCCCTGTTTTTCTGTTATTTGTACATTCTGGATATTGAATCTCTGTCAGATATGTAGCTTGCAAAGATTCTCTCCCACTTCTTCATCTCTTAATTGATTATCCCTTCTTGTTCAGAAGCTTTTTTAGTTTTATAAGTTCCTTTAATGAATGTCACTTCCAAAGTTAGCATTAACTGAGTCTGTATAAATCTGATATATTCTCTAGGTTGTGCTTTGGCTCACCTTTTCACATGAAGCATGCACAAAGTTTACATGCACAGTCACTCCTGTATCATAAGGGATACTTTGGTAAAGAAAGCCTCAGTCTATATTCTCTCATTTTAGACCTGCCTAAATTCAGCCTTTGGCATCCCAGTCATAAAGCCAGGACTGAGAAACGTATCTCCCATCCTCCCAAACAATCAGTCCACAGGATAGAAAGAGAAAAAGATATAACACACAAATATCAATGGATTCGTTTAAATGGCACTTTCCAAAATCTACTTAAGAAAATTAAAATAATATCCACAAGGAGTCAGCCAGCTAAGAAACAATAAAGATCAAAACATAAACAAAAAGAAACAGTTGTGGTTATATAGCAAAAGACATTAAAAGAGAATGCAAATCATTTGGAAGGGAAGGTTTAAAAACAAGGTTTAACCCCCAAGCTGAGAGTAGGTTAGATGTTGGAATGAGGTGTTGTGGAATTATAGAGAATCAGCATGGACTGCAGAATTGGGCAGAGATCCCTGGACATAGCCAAGGGATCAATTCAGTGGGGACTAGTGTACTTGGAAGGAGATGGCCACTGAAACAGGCAACCCACCTGTGACATTTCTTCTGAGAGATAATATCAAATTATCAGATTTGAGAATCTGCTACGTAGAGGGTGAAATAATTACAGATGCATGGGGAAATGATCTATCCTTTAGACAGTGTAAGAGACAAAGGGTGGGGACACTAGGCAATAGAGAACATAGATTAACATCCTAAGAGACATCATAGAGTCATTCCCTGTACTCCTTCATCCATTTTGAACATGTGCTCCACCCTGAGAAAGCACAGGAGATGTAATAAAGAATCCATGCTGGCCTGTGGCACAGCAAAGGCCAGATTTCAAGTAAGCTCCTCCAGTTAACATGTCTCCTGAAAGTCATGCAAAACGCCCTCTTAATTGAGAGTATCTTTAAAGAGAGGACGATAATAAGTTTTGTGACTTATGGTGGCTGGGAGTCTACAGTGGGTGCTAACTCAGTCATGGTTTGTTTTCTTAACACTGTACACCAGATCATGTCTGGTTTATTGAGCCTCTAGTTCTCTCTAATAATTATCTTCTTATATTTTACATTTTCCTACAGGCAAACTCTTGGGTTCAGACATTTCTCCCAAGCCTACCATCTTTCTTCCTTCTGTTGCTGAAACAAATCATGATAAGGCCGGGACATACCTCTGTCTCCTTGAGAAATTCTTCCCTGACGTTATAAGGGTATATTGGAAGAAAAAGAATGGTGATCAGATTCTGAAATCTCAAGAGGGAAACACCATGAAGACCGGCGACACATACATGAAGTTAAGCTGGCTGACTGTGCCTGAAGACTCAATGGATAAAGAGCATAGATGTATTGTCCAACACGAAAGCAATAAGAGAGGTCATCAAGAGGTTCTGTTTCCTCCCATAAAAAAAGGTACGTGTAAGTTAATGTAAATACAACTTAGCAGAAAATGTATGTAAACGATTGTTATAGTTTGTATTTATAAAAGTAAAATATCAATCTTCCTTCCATCTTATTACATATGTTGTAAACACAGAACCATGCTGTTTGTCCCAGAGAATGTTACAGGTGAGGGAGAACTAGCAGAATATTTGTGTTTATTTTACTCAGTTTTAGTTATGCTATGTAAAATAACAGATCATATCATCTTTTCAAGAATTTTATCGCATGAACTGAAATAAAAACATTCCTGAAAGCCTCTAGCAACTCAGTGTATGAAATCCTGAAATGCTGTTTCCCCTTTTGCTTACCTCACTTGATCCAGACAGAACAATACACACCTTTCAGAAATGTTCTGCAGTGTAAAATAAACAAAAGTACCCAATTCAATTTCAATACACTAAATTTTGTCTACCATATGTTTTTAACTGACAGAATGGAGCCTACACAAAAGATTTACATTCACTGCCACCTCCAACAACAGCAATAAAATAGAACTATTTGTCACTGAAGATATGTGGCAGTCTGAGGCTTTCTGGCTTTTGTTTGAAGTATAATTGGTATACAGCAATCATAATTCAAGTTTGGATGAGGCTAACATATGCAACGCCTTTCTGTTTTCTGTGGTGAATGGCTTTCTTGCCATTGGTAAATGCAACCCCTGAGGTAGACATTTGCTGTGTCACCTGTATGCCAGACCCAAGTGAGATGTCATAAGAATTTACAAAGAGTTGATGTCCCAATGGCTGCAGTGAAGATCCTGTGTTCATTTAGAATCATACTTAACTCAGGGATCATGTCCTAGATGCTTTCACACAGCGAGGCAGAGGACTGAGTGGGCAAAGACTGGGAGAGTGACAGTAGCCAGCTCATGGTGTGGGTATGTTGCCATCCTGAACTGAAAGCATTGGTAACACCCCCAAGTTACAGAGAAAAAGAATTTTTTTTATTTTCTCCCATGTGGTTTAGAAGCCTTTTTTGTCTTGTGGAGAAACATACAAATGACAGAAAATGGGGAAACTTTTGACATCTGCCCATCAGAGGTCCTTAGTAAGTCTTGGTCCTCTAGAATGCTTTGTTTCAGCAGCAGCCAGCAATGTCTGCAAAGTTGCCTGCCTTTACCTAAGGTCGTCATAGAGAGAAAAATGAATTAACAACAATGAAGGAAGTTGCTTGCCACAGCATAGCAAACCATGACAAGACAGCCCCTTATTCTAACTCCAGCTTAGAGATAGAGGCAAGTGAATATACAAAGCAGGAAGCTAACATAGCCATTTTATTAGTGTAATTGTGGTATGACTTTTCTAGTGGTCAGGGGAGAAATAAAAGAAGAACAAAACGCTTGACGATGGAGCTGTTTAGAGAAGACTTCTAGCTATTAAATTTACTTACAATGAATGCTAAAACAAGGGTTTGCCCTATGCGTCTCATCGTAGGAACATGATCAAGGGCATTTCTTGTAAAGCATTCAACAAAGAACTTCTGACAGGGTCTCTGGGAATACTTTTTCAATTAAATTTTTATTTTTTTATATTAATTACAGATTATTCATTTTGTGTCCCAACTGCAGCCCCCTCCTCCATTCCCTCCCAATCCTACCCTCCTTCCCTCATCTCCTCTGTCCTTTCAAAGTCCACTGACAG
The DNA here is from genome assembly GCF_030254825.1 of Meriones unguiculatus. Lineage (NCBI taxonomy): Eukaryota > Metazoa > Chordata > Mammalia > Rodentia > Muridae > Meriones > Meriones unguiculatus. The sequence continues at coordinate 36,673,996 of NC_083366.1, forward strand.
GGGAGGTCTTCCTCCATTTCCATCTGACCCTAGCTTATCAGGTCTCATCAGGACTGGCTGCATTGTCTGCTGTGGCCTGGCAGGGCTTTTTGGTTTGTGTCTTTGGTCTTGATAAAAGCTTCCAAGTCACACTAATGTGATTATGAAAGGACATGAAGCTGATCTCTAAGACTGCAATTACTGTTGGCTGAGGGAGTTTAGAAACACATCGATTATATTATTATTAACTCTGTTCTTTGAATCTCCATCAGTTCATGCTGATGGTGATTTTCATTTATCTTTTAGATAATAAACTCACTGAAAGAACAAACCATATACTTTTAGAGCCATTAAGACAGATATTCAGAGGACTTTGCAGCCAGTCTTGAAAATACCTGACAAAAGGGAGTCATATGAAAGGGGAGGAGGTCCTCCCCTATTAGTGGACTTGGAAAGGGGCAGGGAGGAGATGAGGGAGGGAGGGTGGGATTGGGGAGGGAATGAGGGATACAGCTGGGATACAGAATTAACAAAATGTAACTAATGAGAAAAATAAAATTATGGAAAAAAAAGACAGATATTGAAGATAGTTAGAAACTAAACATGATCATATTTTTATTTTCATTAAGCATACAAACACACACTCATATATATGTGGGTATTATATATATATATACATATATATATATATATATATTCCTTTTTCATGCACACAAAACTTGTTCTTCAATAAAATTTTGTAGTGGAAAGATACCCATATCTATGAGAACATAGTTATCAGAAGAATAAGCGCAAAGAAGAGATGTGTACTTTTCTAATGTCATTTAAAGCAATTAAGTACCAAATTACTTTTTCTTTAAAAAGCTCATAGTTTCCTCATTTCTATCTGAAATTTCACACAGAAAACTAGAAATATAACTTGGGTTATCTGTCTATCCCAAGAAATAACTACACTGAGATCTTCGGATATTATAGGAAGAATTGAGAATTTTAGCAGGTTTTTTTTTTTTTTTCCTTAAGACAAGGTCTTACTTTGCAGCTGTGGCTAGCCTAAAATGCATTGTATAAACCAGGAATGCTTTCATAATGTGACCCAGCAAGTCAATCATGTGCAGGCCAATGGGTCAACTGTTATTCTCTTTAATTTTTCATTTCTCATGCATTTATACAAAGCTTTTCATAGCAGAAGATTTTGTAGGACCTATGAGTCCACAGGAAAATGGATCTGGCAGTAGAGGGTTAAGCATTTACAATGATGTTATGATTACGGTGGAATCTTTGTGAATTTCAACATGGTCACATGTAGAAACATCATATATGAATGTTACCTACTAAATTATATACAGTACAACTTTTGTTTCTTCCTGAGGTTACAAGGCTCACATTGTAATGTCTGTCTTTCTGTTGACATTAAATGTATGTACACATGTGTACAAATAGATATGTAAATATGTTCATACAGATTCATATACAAACACAGTAAAATAAGAGCTGACTGATATTTGCTTTCCTTTCCCTTGTCAACACAGAAGCTGCTTTGAAAACTGAAAATGGTAAGTTTCAGATTGCATTTTCTTCCTTCTAGTCCTTCTAGTCACCTTAACTTTTGAATCCATCTTGCTTTCGGTAGAAAAAGCAGAATGACTGAATTTTGCAAAACAGACTGAGTGCTATGTGACATTTAAAGCAATCAATCATTTCCTTGGCATCATAAAAAAAATGACAAATTAACAAATGAGAGAGTTCAGTGAGAAGCTCCGAATGACTACAAAGAAAAACTTCATCCATCCATCCATATATCCATCCACCCAAACACCCACCACGTATCCATCCACCTACCCATCCATCTATCACTTAATGACTAGAAAGTGTTATACCGAGTTATTCTAGTATGGCCTTTAAAAACTGGTAACTAAAAGTTAAAACCTAGCTTTGGTTCAGAGAACTACACACTTGACAAACATAAATTCTACAAAGGCTTGTCTTGTCTGTCCCCAAAAAGTGACTATAGAAGAATGCTCAAGAATATAGAAAAAACAATATATTCTTAATAGGATAAAAGTTTACATACTTTCAGTTAGTAGGATAATAGCATAAGGCTGGAGAGCAAATGGTTACTCATCTGAAAAGAGGTGAAGCACCTCATGTCAAAAGAATTTGAGTTCTATAGCACTAGCATCTTCACAGGATTCAGAACCCCCTGGTTTTCATTTGTGTGTAAAACAATGAGATTCATGACGACATTTTCATGCATTTGTACCTTCCTTCACTTTGTTCCTATTTGCCCATGGTTTCCATCACTAACCCTTCCTCTTCACTCTTGCTGGAATCCACACTTCCTCTTCACTACTTACATATTCATAACCTCTGCCATTCAGAGAAATCATGCACATCTGTCTTAGCAAGTCTGCTTTATTGTTTTACATGGTGATCTCCAGGTCCATTCATTAACCCTTAGATGACAACTTCTTCTCTTTGAAAAACCTTTTTCTTAATATTTCTAATTGAAATAGAATTACATGACTTCCCACCTGCCTTTCTTCAGTCCAGCCCCTCTCATTTTCACTCCTTCAATATCTTCCAGTGCTGCCAGACTCCAATATAGATAGCTTTTTGGGGGGTTATATTTGTTAATACAATATATATGTATGCAGAAATTTATACAAGTAGAACCTACTGAGTCTGTTTTTGTTGTTTGTGTGTGTATGGTTTCAAAGCTGGCTACTCTACATTAGAAAACCAGAAATGGAGTTCATCCCGGGTAGAGGCTAATTCTCCTTCGCTCAGAGGGCACAGTTGTCTGTAGTGCTTTGAGTGGACTCCACCAAGATCTTCCCCTTCCACTGTAACATGTCACTTGACATTGCCCTTGTTCTCGTCTTGTTTATGCAGATGTTTGCAGGGCAGACTGTTTCACAGCAGACTTCCTGGTTTTCTAGCTCTTAAAATTTGTCTTCTCCCCCTTTCAGGATGTTCCCTAGTCACATGCAGTAACTGTGACGTTGTTGATTTAGGGTTGGCCCTCAGGATCTGTTGATCTCTGCATTGTGTCCAGTTGTTATTTCTTGGTTTGGTTTTTATTTGCTGTTAAAAAAAAGGCTTCTTCAGTGAGGGGTGGTAGTAGTTGTTTTGTTCTAAGGTGCATAACTTCACTAGCTCAGGAACCTAGCTAGTTTTCAGTACCAGGCAGGATTTCCTCCTATAGAATTGGCTTTAACTCCAATTGGAAATGTAATGATGAAATTTGCATGTAAATTTGGATGGACTTAGAAAAGATTATATTGAGTGAGGTAATCCAAACCCAGAAAAATAAACTCTACATTTTTTTTCTCTCACATGTATTTCCTAGCTCCAAATTCTCAGATGTGAGTATACAACATGGCATAATCAGAGAAAATTAAAACTTATAAAGGGACCATAGATACAGAGGACTTGGGTGTGGAATAGCAGAGTGTGTGTGATATGAAGTGAGAAGTAAGGGGAAAGGGGCTTCAACTGGGGAGGAAGCAGAGAGATCAATACGGATTTTTTATATTCATTCAAAATTATTCATAATATTTTAAATGTATGTGCACACATATACACACATAAGTGCACATTCACTAAAGAGAGTTGAGCCAGTTGGATGACAGCGCATTTCCTAACAACTATAGAATAACAAAAAATGCCAGCACCAGATATACGACTCTCTCAAGAATACAGAGGTGACTGTAGTCCTCAGTTGCGTCTACAGGGTTGACTGTGGGACCCTATTGCTGGAGACACCACACACTGAAGATACCTGACTGCAACCACTGACTCTGACCTGAAAGCCTCCTTCCTGTGGTTTAGCTCTCATGGAAACACTATGCAAGTTGCCAAGGGAAGGAAGCCACTACCCAGCTACAATGCCATGAACAAACATAACCGGCAACATGGCAAAATATGCAGAAAGGTGAAAGAAATGGGTAATTCCTTCTTTCTGACTGAACAAAACACGATAACCTTTGTTGATGGGTATCTAGGCTAGTTCTTCATCTTGGCTATTGTGAATAGCGTTACAACACTGATTTTCAAACCTCTTTCTGGCAAGCTGACTTACCCTCCTTTGAATATACCCAAGAGCGGTACAGCTGGGTCATATGGTAGTTTAATAATATCTTATTTTTGTGGAGCTATCACAGTTCCCACCAATAATTTATAAAAACCTATTTATTTTCTCTTTAGGCAGTAATTATTACTTCTCACATCCTCTCAATTTTTTGTCATTAGTTTTCTTAGTGAGTGTCATCCTGTTTGGGATGAGATGGAATCTCAATGCAATTTTAATTTACATTTCCCTGAATACTGATTTTTATAAGTTTATTGGCCACCAGAATTTCATTATTTGAGAACTGTCTATTCAACACATTTGCCCATTTTCTTGATTGATTAGATTAGAAGGGGGAGGGTTTCATTTTCAATAATTTATATATTCTGAACTTAATCCAGTCAGATATAGATATATGTATTGTTTCTATCCATAAAAACAATATGGTTAGTTGTTTCTCCTAGCTTTCTCTTACATTTTTAATAATTTCCTTGCTCTGTGGAAGATTATTAATTTATGCAATCCTATTTATCAATTATCTTTTTGAGACAGGGTTTCTCTGCATGTTGCCCTGGCTGACCTTGAACTCACAGAGATCCACCTGCCCCTGCCTCCCAAGTGCTAGTATAAAGGCATGAGCCACCATGACCAGTGGCTTCTACTTATCAATTCATTAGACTATTACTGAGCTGTTGAAGACCTATGTGCAAAGCCATGCCTAACTATATCTTGAACTATTTTCTCTCTTCTCCACCAGAAGTTTCACTATATAAATAGGAGACAAAGAAGTCAGGTTATGCCTATTTGCAGATAATATGATCCAACATTTTAAAGGTCTTAATTACAAATACTTTTGCTTCACAAAAGCAACACACAAAAGACTTTTCTGTATATGGATAATGAGCTTCCTAGTAAAGGAAACAGTAAATAGACCACTCACACTATAGTAAAAAGTAAAAGACAAATACAGGATTAAACCTATTCTAGAGGGTAAAAAAATCAAGGAGTAAATAGTAAATAAATAGTAGTCAAAAGATTGATAGGCCTCTTATGGTCATAGTTAGGACAAATTAATTTTAAGAAATGGATATATTATGCAAAGCAGCTATAGTTTCAAAGAAATCCCAATCAAATTCTAATACCATTATTCATAGAATCATAAAAACCTTAAAATTTATATACAAGGAGCAAAGATCTCAAATAACCACAAATATTTTTAACGGAGAAAAAAATACCAAATGTCATAATATCTGCTTTCAAGTTATAATACAAATCTACAGCAACAAAACCAACAAGATACACAGAACAGCTTAGATACACAAAAGACATTAGACCAAATAGAATAGATAGAGGACCCAGAAACTAAATTTTGTCTCCTCTTGGTCAATGCCTTCTCTGCCTCTGCTGAATGACTGTGTGATGCCTCTGCCTGAATCTACTTATGTGCTGAACTTCAGCTATTGCTTTGTTTATGGTGACTCAACCCTGATGGTATGACATTGTTAGTGTGTTGTAGAATCTGATTTGGAAGTATTTTATTGCAAGTTTTTGTCTATGCTCATCAGGAAAATTTACCCTGTAGATTTCCTCACTTGGATTTTGAATAAGGGTGTTATTTGCTTTATAGAAAGAGTATATAATGTTCCTTCTCTTTTTGCTTTGTGGAATATTGTGAGAAGCACAACTGTTAGTTCATATTTAAATATTTGGTAGAGTTCAACCCTGATTCCATTTACTGCTGGGCTTTTCTCTGTTAGGAAACTACTAATGCTTCAGTCTCATTTCTTGTTAGGGATTTATGTCCTTTTGACTTGGTTTAATAGGTCTTATACCTTTCACACTCTCTGTACTTATATTATAATCTTCATGTCTTTGAGAATGCAGGTTTCAGAGATCCTTTGGACTTCTTTAGTATCTTTTATAAGGCTGCCTTTTCCATCTCATTTTATTAATTTGTGTCATTGTCCACCCACCACCATCGCTTTGGCTAGTTTAGCTAAGAGTTTGCCAATATTATTCACCTTTTCAAAGAACCAACTCTTTTCATTATTTCTTTACTTGCTTCTTTTAATCTCCATTTTATTTCTTTCTGCCCTGATTTTTATTATTTCTGTAATCTACTGCTTTGAGTAGTCACTTGTTTCTATTTTAAAGATGTTAAGGTGAATTCTTGAATTATTTATTGGAGACCTCTATTTTTTTTTTCAGATAAACACCGATATCTATAAACTCTCCTCTCAAAAGTGCATTTGTAACATCCCAAAGTTTCTAATAAGTTTCTCTTTCATTTTCACCTAGATATAAAAATGGTTTATATTTCTTTCCTGGCTTCTTTAATGACCCACTAATCATTCAGGATCATTCTGTTGTACATTTTGATACATTTATGCTCTTATTATAGTTTCTTTTGTTACTTATACCTAGATTTGTTTCACCATTGTTTTGATAAGATAAAAGATATAATTTCTTTTATTATTTGTTAACACTAGCTTTATGACCTAAAATATTACCTGTTGGAAGCAAAGTTCCATCTGCTTTTAAGAAAAAATGTGTATTCTCAATGAGTTAAATATAACATTCTCTAGATGTCAGGTAAATTCACTTGAAGTATGGTACAGTTTAATTTTGAGGTTGATTTTGTAATGTCTGGATGTCTGTCCTTTGATAAGAGTGCGGTACTGTAAGTAAAACACAATTAATATATTTATCCATCCCTATTCACTTCCATCACTGTCTCTTTCACTCAATATTCAATCCACATGCTTTTATAATTATAGAATCTTGATATAGTGCCCCCTTTAGTGAGGTTCCAACCTTCTTTATCTCTCCTATGAATTTTGGATTGATGTCTACTTATCAACTGCAACCATAGCTACTTCTAATTGCTTGGGGCTTCTACTTGCCTATCAAATTATTTGCGTTCTTTCATTCTGTACATTTCTTTATCAGTTATAGGTTTCTTGCAGACAACACTTGTTTGATCCTGGTTTACATTTTGTTTAATTTAACAATCTGGTTGGCATATTTTCATGGGAGAATTAAGATCATTTACATTTTAGATTTTTACTGAACGGCTTTGCTCATTTCTATGATTTGTGCTGGTTGTATTTCTGCTATAATAATACTTTCTTCTTTTCATTCGCTCTCATTTTTTTATTAGAAATTTTCTGTGTTGCTGAGCTGCCTGTATATGGTTCTCCTTTGTTCATATACTTCCCTCATGAAATTTCCTCTTTGCTGTTCTCTCTGGTTGATACTGTCTTTCTTCCTCTTCGATATCGAGTTTCAAGCTCCTTCTTCAATGCTGGCTCGGTGGCCACAAAGTGCTTCATTTTGTGCACTGCACAAAAGAACGGTTTTTTTTTTTTTTTCAGATACCATTTCCTGGATACAACTGCACAGATCATGAGCAGAATTTTCAGTTCTGAAATTTGTTGCTCAGATATTTCTTTGCTTTAAGGATTCCTTTTGAGAGCTCTAAAATCCAGACATGTATGCTGCTGTGATTTGATATTTTTCTTTTTCAGTTCTTCATGGGTTTTTTTCTAGCATAGTTTTCATATCTTGGCTTTAATGTGCCACACAAAGGTTCTTCTCTGGTTGTGTGTATTTGGGATTCTCATTACCTGTTGTGTTTGGATGCCTATATCTTTCCCTGGTTTTGAAATGCTCTATTATAGTTTTTTTTTAATACATTTTTTAGATCGATAGTTAGTTTCCTCCATTTTAACTTAGCTATTTCTTCTACCCCATGACTTCTCAGGGTTAATCTCTTGATCATTTACAAGAAGTGATGAATTTGAGATCATGTTTTTCTTTGTTGATCTCTAAATGTAATATTTTCTCAAACATGTATTCTATTCCAAATACTTTTTATTTTTATTGAAATATAAATATTCCACAAGTCTGATGCTATTTACAAAGTATTGCACACATATCCTACGTGTTAAATCCACACTACCCTTTAAATATTGGCTCTCTCATTCACTGCCGTGAATTATATAAGCTATTTACAATTATTAATTTGTAGTTAGAATACCTAGAATTCAGCTCGCATTAGTGTTGCAGGAGAATTGAACACGATGATGCCTGAGATGCATTTAGCTGGTGCCTGGTGTAGCAGTGAGCACAGGACAGGCAGCAGCTCTTGCTAATACTGACCTGCATGTCCACCAGCCCCTCACCTCCAGCAGCCAAGCATATGAACATGAAATTTGGGGAATCGAGTGATTGAGAAAGCTGTGGCTGCTTAGATAAAAACTCATCTAAATCAGACTCCCTCAGAGGCATCTGATTCTGTTGTTGACCCTAAACCCTAAGGTCAGACACATTCACTGTGGGTGGAACATGACACATCAGTGCAGAAGACTGAAAATTGGCCAGTTTGAAGGTTTTTCCATTGACTATATCTTTGGTGAAGCTTTATGGCAAATTTTGGGCATGGAGGTATAGACTCAGAAGAAAAGCAGACAAGCTGGCATATTGTATTTCAGGTGTGGTAAAAAAATATGTATATTTTACAAACTTTGCTATCTTTGTGTGCAAAAATATAAGGCAAATGTTTTCTACTGAATTTCAGAGTAACGTCAATCATTCTGGGAATTGTGAGCCTCATATTTTAATACTGCTTCTCCAGTCTCTGTCAACACTCATATGTATTAATTCACACACACACACACACACACACACACACACACATTCAAACAATAAACATGAATAACTAACTAGTACTTTAATTTCTTTTAGATGTGACAACTATTAAAGTTAATCCCAGAGAAAGTGCTTCGAAATGGGAAAATGGTAAGATTTAATATTTGCTTGCTTTTGCCTCATGAGAAAGTGTTTTTCTCCTTTCTATCACTTCATGTTCTGAATGTTCTCCGGTTAAGGTTAATAAAACTATTGTTAAATGTAGCAAACGAGACTTATTATTTAGCAAAAATAAATCTTTTCCTCCATGACACTATAGATTAAAAACAATTTCCCTCTGAAACTTTGTTTATGAAACAGAAGCTTTCTCCCCTATCTTTCCAGCATCAGAAAGATTTGTACTGTACTGCTCAGTCCTTGTCTATAAAAACAAAAAAGTAATTTTCTAAGAAAAATTAACAATTAAGATGTGCAAGGTAAGTGTTGTGAGCCAAGCCTATAATTTTAGCACTTGGGAGGTAGAGGCAGAAGGATCAAAAGTTCAAGACTACCCTGGAATAGATGAGAGTGTCTGTGTTAAAATCTGTTCATGTGTTTGGGGGGGAGGGGGGTCTGAGAGAGAGTGTGTGTGTGTAAGTTTACATGTGTACATGCAAGTATATATGAAGGCTAGAAGAAAACCTTGGGTGTCATCGGAGACAGGATCTCTCTATGTAGCCTTGGCCATCCCGGACTTGTTTTGTAGACCAGGTTGGCCTTGAACTCAAAAAGATCCAGCTGGCTCTGCCTGAGTTCTGGGATTACAGGTGTGTGCCTTAGCGCCCAGCTTCTATACACTGTCTTTAAGACAGGTCTTTCATTAGCCTGGAACTCAGCAAGCTAAACTGCCAGGACTAATGGAGACCCTCATAATTTGATTGCCAGAACGTACTCAGGTCTGCCTTTTTATGTATGTTCTGAGGTTGAAACTCAGATTCTTATGTTTTCAAGACAAGCACTTTTACCAATGGGTGTATTTCCCCAACCAAAGACCCTGTCTTTAAAAAAAAAATCAGATAAGATTTTTGAATATGTTTTTTAAACCTAATTCTTTTCTCTCATATGGAGCCATTCAGAATTTAGGTCATTTAAGTGAATTAAATACAACGGATGTGAATCATTTAATAGGTTGCCTGGTAAAGCAATCATCATTCTACAAGTATGAGCTTTCATTATTAGTTCTATCTGATGACCTCTCTCTCTTTCTCTCTCTTGTTTTCTCTCTCTCTCTCTCTCTCTCATGCATGTACACAGGCACACAAACACACACACACACACACACACACACACACACACAGAACATGTCAAATAATGGCCATGGTAACTAACTAGAACTTTCTCTCCTTTCTTCTAGGAAACAATAGTGCTGATATGGAAGCTTGCAAGGAAGAAATAAAGGGTACATCTTATCATCTGTTTACTTTTTCCTTATTATAGAGAACACGATCTCAATCACTTTAACTCTGAACTTCTCTGATTTAAAGAAAAAGCTATAATGGCTAGAACTGCAGTATTGATGGAGTAACACTGTCACTTAACCCATCATTTCCTAGTCATATCAACAATTGATATTCATACAGTATAACTTTGATCACGAACTATAGATTTTTTAGTAGGTTTTTTTTAAATATATATTTGTTGTTTGTTTGTTTTTAGCTACTAACCATATTTTCAAGCACCTACGGGATCGAACTTAGACAAAAGGCCCTTGAGCTGGGTTCTGCGTGTGTATTTTGTATAGTTCTATTGTTATTCCTCTCATACACTTTAATAGTTTCTTCCATTTTTCAGATGTGGCCAGTGAGCTAATATTAAGTCCTCTGTACATGTCACAAATTCAGATATAGGGATAACTCAGATCATCAAATGGCAATTTACATATTAGCTCATATATTCCATTTCCTCAATGCCAAGAGCTCAGAATCTGAGTAAACACATGAGGGATGGACCTGACGACGAAGGACAGAGTTAAAGCATTTCATTCCTTCAGTCCTCTTATCTCAAGGCCAGGAAGAACCATGGCCTTGACTCACTAAGTAGATACTGTAGCTCTCCAATTCCATCATTGTATTCATTGGTGACAGCACATATTTCTTACAAAACTTCAATTACCCATTAGAGCCTTGAGATGGACAGGTGAGTGTCTTGAGAAATCTGGATAGACAAGTTCCTTCAGGCTTTTCTGCTGTGCCCTCTTCTATAATCTGTGCTCCCTGATATGCTCTCATTGGGTTTTCAAGGACAGTGCTCCTAACAGAGCAATGCAGGCTTCATCTACAATGCCCCAGATTTTCTGTGTTGAATTTGTGCTTATATTTTTATTTCTGAGATGACATTATACTTAGAGATATATAAAGAAAGTAGATTTCAATTTCCTTAATGTCACATCTTCGGACAAAGACTTAGGCTGAGGCTCACTCAATACATATTTGGCAAAGTATTTCTCTGTGCACTCTGTTTATTTTCAAACTGAAGCGAAAAATATTTCTCTACCAAAAAGTATTAACTTATTACAAAAGGTGAGAGTTTCATGTGCAAAGATGCCAGAATATTGTTTAGAACTTGATTTGTACATGATGGACATTATTTCGACACGTTGGAAGTGAAGAATTCCAAAGTCATCCCCCACTTCACCTTCAAATGATCTAGCTATCCCAAGTGCAGCTTCTCTTCTCAGCAGTAGGAAGATCACAAACCAACTAACCAAGGGCTGTTGTTAATCTGACTTCCAAGATGAGTCCTCTTGCTAGTTCTGGAAAGAGTATTTAGTGTTGACTTGTTACTCCAGTCCGTGCAAGTCAATACACATACACACACACACACACACACAAAATCACTTATGTGTGCCATTCTGTCAAAAGAGCAAATGAAACTAATTACTGGTTTTCTTAGATGTGCTGCAGCTTCAGCTCACAAACACCTCTGCGTTCTACAACTACCTCATCCTGTTCTTCAAGAGTCTGGTCCACTTGGCCTTCGTTGTATTCTGTCTGTTGAGAAGAAGAACAGCTGTGCCTTGCAGTGGTCCGAGTTCATAACAGATGATGAAACGGGAGGGTACCATTGTCTTCATCCTTTGCTGTGCCTCAGTATCTGCTGAGGGTCTGGCTAATGTTGCTTGTAGCTTCGACCTCCTAAAAATCACATATGTGTAACTTTATATCATGTTTTTAAAGCAGGGAGGAAAAGGATCCACTTCACTCTACAACAAATAGTAGCCCCAGGAAGCACCCAGCCATCCTAATCCTTCATCTCTAAGTCTGTCTAAGAGCACAGAGCATGACAGGCCCAATGTAAACAAACTGCAGCTTCTAGTTGCCCCACTTCATGCCTTAGAACCAGATAATGCCCCCAAAGCCTCTACCACATGCACTGAAGAACCTTATTTGAAGTTGAATTCTGTGCTTTGTTTTGCCAAATAAAAATTAAAAAAAAAAAATAGGCCTATTCTTTGTGTTATCTGTGCTTTTATTTGTGACAAGTGATTGAAGGTTTAAGCAAGATGACAGAACTATATTCCTAAGTCTGCCCCTTAGATAATGGTTGGGACAATTTTCTGGAGCAGTGGGTCCTAAGAGCTACAGTTAAATGCAAAAGCTGATGTAACTGTTTCCCTTGGGGGAACTAGGCCTGGACCACTTGTTTTAAGTCATTCTTATGGAAGCAGAATGAGGTCTAATAGGATGTGTGCTGTGTGATCAACTCTGTGCCTGTTTCACAGTATCGTGCTTCCCAGTCCTCACACTGTTCACAAGAGAGCTGTCCACACCCCAAAGAGGAAAGCCAATAGAGGAGATAAAAACAGGGACTGTTGACCTGAGGACCTGGGTTTCAACCCTGGACCCAGAATTTAGTATCTGTGTGAGATCCAATACTGAACTCTCCACAGCAGGTTTCTCCTGTGAAAGAAAGTTAGAATGAGGTATCTCTTGGAGCTGTGCTTGTTAGATGGGTTAAATGAAGCTGTGTGCAGCCCAGTCCTCGAGAGCTTTGGGATATGTTCTGGACTCTACTTTACATCATGAAATTTGCAGGCAAATGGATGAAACTAGGAAATATCATCCTGAGTGGGGTAACCCAAATCCACAAAGACATGCATGGCAAGTGCTCACGTCTAAGTGGATATTAGCCATAAAGTACAGAATAACCAATGTACAATCCACAGACCAAAGAAGATAAGTATCAAGGAGAAACCAAAGGAGGATGCTTGAATCTCACTCAGAGGGGAAATAGACATCTGGAATAGATGGAGGGAGGAAACTGGGTGGGACAGGAGCAGAGGAGGGTAACGGGGGTGGGGATCAGGTGTGGGGAGTGCAGGGGTTGAAGAGAGGGCTAGAAGAGAGAACAGAAATCCGTGTGGGGCATCTCTGGGAAGGGGAAGGCTCATGGGAGTCTAGGGGGGTGACCTTAGCTGAATAGCTGAGACTCCTAATGGTAGGAGATAAGAAGCCTGATGCAGCTACCTCCTGTAGCCAGGTGGGGCTTCCAATGGAGGGAGGGGGACTCCAACCCACCCATAATACCTTTGATGAAAAATTGGTCCTTCCTAAAAGAAGTGTAGAGATAAAGACAGAGCAGAGAGATTGAGGGAATGGCCAACCATTACTGGCCCAACTTGAGACCCACCCCATGGAAGAGAGCAAATGTCTGACACTATTAATGATACTCTGAAATACTTAGAGACAGGAGCCTAGTATAACTGTCTTCTGAGAGGCTTCATCCAGCAGCTGATGAAAACAGATACAGAGACCCATAGCCAAAAAATAGGTGGAGCTTGGGGAGCTTTGTGGAAGAGCAGGAGGACTGAGGGAGCTGGAGGCATCAAGGATATCACAAGAAAACCTACAGAGTAAACTAACCTAGGACCTAAGTGTCCTTCACATATGTAGCTGATGTACAGCTAGGTTTTCATGTGGGTTCCCTTACAATTGAAGTGAAGTCTGTCTCTGACTCTATTGCCTGCTGTTGGATACCTTTCCCATAGCTGGGCTGCCTTATCTGGCCCCAGTGAGAGAGGTAGCCCTTTGTCCCATTGCCATTTGATGTGCCAGGGAAAGTTGGTACCCTCTCTGAGGAGAAGAGGAGGGAAAGTGGGGAGAAGGGGATGTGAAGGTGGAACTGGGCAGAGAGAAGGAAAGTGTCTGAGCTCAGGCAGTAAAATTATCAAATAAATAAATTAATAATAATAATAATAATAATAATAATAATAAAACCAGAAAAAAATAAAAAGAACTGAATACCCCCCACTCACACATCACACAAAAGCACCAAAAGTCAGTTCAGGGGACAAACTTATCTTCTACTATGTACCAGGCAAACTAAGATTCTCTGTTGGGAGCTGCTGGTCTACCAGCAGCTTTGATATTTAGATCTCAGTGGAAAGACTGCTTTTACCATGGCCTTCCCTGGAGTCAGTGAAGAATTTCCAAGTCTATCTCCTTTTGTTTGAGACAGCAGGTGGGATACCTTGTCAAAATCACACCTTTGTTTCACTTCCTTGTGAATTTAATTCATTGTACTGAAGTGCTTTTGCTCTGGCTTAAAAGAGTCTGGAATAAAGCAAGGCATCTAGTCACCACTAGAGCCTCTTGGAAAGATCCCATGGGTTGTGTGTTAGTTTATTAATTTCAATCCTCACTCCTGACTCAAGAACTGTTCGACTCTGCTGGTGGGCTCCGGCAATTCTCTAAGTCTCCTTTGATGTGAGCACAATTCTATCCTATAGATTAGAAAATTTACATGCACTGTTTTTCAATTAACAGTCATAATTTAAAATGAGGTTTCTCTGAATTCAGCATATCTGTTTTATAGACATTAATAATTTATTCAGTCAGTATCAGAAAGATAAAACAAACGGCTTGAATAGTCTGGAGAATTTCCTAAGGACTTGCATGTCTAGATTTTCCTTACATATATCGAAGGTCAACCTGTTGCTCACCGATTTCCTGGTCTTTCTTCTTTGGGAAAGACGTCGCCCTACTCCGGAATCACAGCTGTGTCTCCCTCTGCCATCAGTGGAAGCTCTGCCTTCTCCTGGGAGTACCTATCTGCATCTGCTCTTTCTGGGAGAGCACTAGTGAAGTGGGCTACAGGTCCCGCAGGGCCATTATGAATGCTTTCGGGATGTGAACTGCATTCTGACCCCTAGCTCTTCCACACTCCATGAGCTCTGAGGTCCTCAGACTCAGCATATGGGAGACTGAGATGAAGTTGGGTACATTTCTGAGGATGAAGACTGTTATGCATCCGTCCTCATCCAAAGCTTGTTCACCAAAACTGCTACATATAGGGAAGCTGTGTGCTTTGGTGTGAGGACCCTGGACAGGAATCACACTTCAAAGCCATTTAAGAGTCTGAGATAGTTGGTCTGTCTCTAACTAGTTACATTAATCCTTCCCTGCCCACAGTGATATATAACATATATCGGTAATTACAGAAACCCATGTGATGGCTGGAGCAATGTCTGTACTATAAAAATTTCAAATCAGTGTAAACATATCTTTCCCTCAAATAGTTTCAGTTTTGGGGAACATTCATTATTTTCTCCCAGCTATGTGAAATACACATTACATTATATGTATGGTTTAATCTCATGCTGAAATTTAACCATCTCTTGGAGATATATTCCAGTTTCTATGCACCTGCAAATTCGTTTGCAGAAAGCCTCATGAAGAACACTAATTGTGGCATGCGTTGCCTTATTTTATGTCTTATTTGTACACAAGGAGACAAGCACACGTGACGTTCTACTGATTGGGCAAGTCAGACAGAAATGAGTAAGAAACCTCCCCATAGCTAGTAGCTAACAAGAACTAGAGCAAGGATTTGAACCCAGGCTGCCTGTCCTCAGCAGCCCAGCTCTTGCCTTCTACATTATGTGGTTATAGAGCAGGAACAAGCTATTCTTCAGGAAAATCCTCCTCGCAGGCTGAGAACTGCTTGAGAGAATGATTTGTCTACCCTTTCTCTCCAGGTTTTATGCTGTTGTTACAATTCCAGAGCTGGAGGCCAACCTGTCACTGACTTTAGCATTGACTTCCTGTCCACCAATAAGGCTGTGTGCTGACTAGCACAAGTTAGGATGAAATAAACATGAACAGAAGTCTGTACCCAAATGCACTCAGTAGGAAATGAAGATTTGTACCACCCCACAGGCAGAAAGTTCTGTCTCAACAGTAGCCTTTCTTCAAAAGTCCTTGACTACACTTAGCCAGTGTCATACCATGGCAGTCCTCTGAGAAAGCACTGAGTGTGCCCCAACCACCTCACACCTGGGAGAACTTAGTTGGTAAGTTTTCAGGTTTTCCTATAACCCCATGGTGTATGGGCAAGCAGAGAGTTCTTCAAATACTTCTCAACAATACATACAGCTATTTTAGAAACTCCAGTTATAAAACAATTATAAAAAAAATAAGAAAACTTCTAGGCAACACACCTTAGAACGTTTTCTAGTACTTATGTTCACCACTTTGTATTTGTAATTTTTTTTGCAATGAAATAAATTCTGCAAAAAGAAAAATTGGCATTGATGAATGCTCAGGTCAATGCCTAGCATCCTTATGAGAGTCTAGGAATGGTGACATATCCCTGAAGAGGCTGGGATATACATATTCTTGGTGCTCACTGGCTGGCCTACTTGGTGAGTCCAGGCTCCTGAGAGTCCCAATCTTAAGCAAGGAGGTGGACAGTGCCTGAGAGCCAACATTATGGGGGATGCCTCTATGTGGACATGCACACTGGCAAGTATGTGCAATCACAGACGGAAGTGTCTTATCCATGTTCTCTAGTGATACTGAGAAGATATGCCAAATGACCCTTCCCAGAGAGCCCAGATCTGAAAACCAGGTGAGTGTGACCATCCTGAAGATCACCAAGCTTCAGGGCTATGCCAACCTTCCAAGTATAAAACGGGACCTCACAGCACCAATTTATTTTTTTCTGAAGACAAGCGTCTCATCTGTTTGAGGTCTGTTTATATATCTGCTTACATGTGTCACGTCCTTTCCCCATTTTCTACTGCGCAGTAATGCCAGCAAGCATGGCACCTGCCAGCCATGACTGCATTTCTGTAAGCAGAGATATTAAACGAAATGTTCTGCACGTGGCAACCGGACGATACCTCAGACTGTGTCTCACATATTTCCTGGTGGACACTTAACCGAGTTAGAATTGCATCTGAAGTAAAATGATATCTAACTCCAACACTGGAGAGGTTCTTTGCCATCAGTCTGGGTCTGAAAGCAGGTTCTTGGGAAATCAAGCAGAGCTGCACCTTTGGAACAAGAACGAGACTCTGAGATTAGACTTCACTTAGGTTAACTCCTTGATGGTCCTGAGTTGATCAGACCTTTGCAGTCCACGTTCCTGGCCCCCTTTACAGACTTGGAACTGTTTCTGCAGTGGGGAGTGCAGCAGCAGCTTTCTTTGTGAGGCCGGGGCTAGCCGGTACACAGATGGCGTCTGCTGTGGTCTCAAACTTCTCAGCACCCTCCTCCCAGAGTCCACCTGGACCCCTTCCCAGGTCTCAGCAGTGCAGAGAGAGTGCTATTTGTGGCTGAAGAGGGACACCAGAGGTTGGTGGTGTGCAGGCTGATGCTGCTATGGCTCACGGCATTATTTTCTCAGGCGTCTTTTGTTGACGTGTTTGGTCAATGTGGTTACTTCCTGGAAAATGTTCAAAGCCAAACCCACCTCTACAGATTGTGGCAACATAAAGGGCAACGAGGGTGTTAGAAGAGAAAATAAGAACAGTTAAACCACAGCCAGATCTGCGAAGTTTCAAAGGCCACGGCTAATGGGGGAAAAATTCTAGTTTTGTGTGGAGGATGTGGTTGTCAAACTGAAGAGCCAAGCTGAGAGGAGCGGGACTCCCTGGGGTCCTCAGCTGCTTCAGTTGGAACCTGATGCCCAGAACTGGGTTTCACTGGGTTGATCACTGGGTTTCTGATCAACCCCCTTACATGCTCTAAGGAACACAGAAGGTTCTCTGCAGCTCCAAAGTCACCCTAGCCTCTTGTTGCAGGGTCTGAAATACTGCACTCACAGATGCCGACACTTCTGACATTTTTTTCTCTCAGAATGCAGAGTGTGTGAGGTGTGCCTCCTGATTCCCATGGACAAAGATGTGAGCCACAGGAATGTGCTTTATGAGCAAAGAAGGGAGTGGCAGGAGTGGTGGTGGCAGTGGAGGGGGCAGGTTTATGTCAGAGGAATGACAGGAAGGCTAACTGTAGGGTATCAGTATGCAGCAATGAGAGGTCAGGAACAGGCTGGGTGCAGGGAGACGCCCGGATCCCAAGGCTCACTTGTCCTGTCCTAGAGGAGGCATGACTGAGGCAGTCTCTAGGGTCTCAGTGTCTGACCTCTTTCAGAGTCTCACACATATGCCGGGAGCCAAAGCTATTTGCTGAAGCCAAAGTCAAATAGTAAGCCAAAGCTATTTAGTGGAGACAAAGCTATTTACTGAAGCCAAAGCCAAATAGTGAGCAAAGGTCATTTAGTGGAGACCTAAAGCTATTTAGTGAAAGAGTTATCTAGGACCCTAAGTCATGGATGATAGATTTGTGAGGACATCTGTCTGTAAGTTTTAGAGCATCTGTGAGATAGCTTAAGAAAACATCCTTACGGCATCTTGCAGGTACAATATTTAACCCATGAAAGCACTCTTGCTAACTCCTGCAGCAGTAATTTATCCTTCCCCCTTTTCCTGCCTTCTCCCTATAGAAGTTGGGTTAAATTCCAATAAATGAGGCCTTGATCAGATGAGCAGATAAGGGACATGTCTGCTGTGGCACTGGTTGGGCCAGCAGCCCATCTGCCCATCTGAACAGACTTGGCTTCCTTCCTCGCGTCTCTTGTTCTACCCCATTCTTTTCACACACACACACGCACTTTAGGAACCCTATGAACTCCTGCAGGTCGGGACATACATACAGTGTCCACTTGTGTCTGATCAGTCCTTTGCAGGGCTGCAGTGAAGAAGCAAGGACTGGCCACATCCAGTGGCCCAGGCCAGCACTCTGCAGTGTTCTGTCTCAGCCACTGACACCTGGCTAGGCTTGGAGTACATGCTGCTCCACTGCTGACACAGGAAACTGTCATCAGGGTTCTTCCATCAAGTTCCTGAGGTCCTGCACTGAGAACAGCCTTGGGGAGCTCCCTCTACTCTCCTTTCCCATGGGCAGCCCTTCTTGGCTTCACTGCAGCCTCCCTGCCAGGATCCTTGTGGCACTGCCGAGGTGGGCACGCTCTCAGACTGTGCAGATGCAGGACTGGATCTGCGCAGAACCTGTGTCCACCCAAGCCTGTAGCACCATTGTTGGGGGCGGTTAACCTTCCTAGCATGACAGAGCCAATGATGGAGATTCGGTCCGCCCTTCTGGGAAGCCGAAAGTGAATTGGGGGAAGTGACCAGCAGAACAGTTGATGATGTAAATTAGTTCCTATTAATCCAAACGACGAAAACATCCAAGAAAAGTAGCAGCAAAGGCATCCGCATCCTTGGCAGGTTGGTTTGTGTGTAGAATATCAGAGCCCTATTTCAGAACAAGGTATTCCAGGAGAATCAGTCCAAACACAGGACAATAGTTTCTAGGCCACCATACCACACTCTCTCCCTTTTGTAAACGCACCACTGCTGGACAAATATAGAGAAAACACAACAGTCCTTTTGATATGTTGGATTTATTATTTTAAAATTGTATAAAGAGCACATGTGCATGAGTTTAAAAACACAAGTGAAATGTAAGGAGTTAAAAAAGAAATACAAAAGAAATCTGAGACATGAAACAAAAAAAATAACATTCTGTGAATTGAAATAAAAAGGAGTCTCACTTACTACGAAACTGTTATTTCAATATATTAAGCAGTCTTTTGATTCGGATGCAGCACGAGACCGAGTTATTCATTATCAGGTCAGATGGAGACTCACAGAATAGAGGAAGGACCAGAGCATGATGCAACTGCCACAGGCAGGGATGATGGGAGTGGAGGCGGAGCAATGTCCATGAGGTATCACCATAAATAAATTCCTTAGCTCATCAACAGCCAGCAGTGAGCAGATCCACCATTAAGCTCCAGGAGAAGCCCATCTCCACCTGTCGTCCTTAGATGACTTGCAATGAGGGTTCTTCACACTTAGAGAAAGAGTGAAGACAAAGAGTGAGCAGTGGTCGGAGGCCACGTGCTGTGCTGCCTGCCAGTTTCCCAACTCCTCACTGAAGGTGACAGAGACACAGAGGTCAAGGGCAGGACAACAAGCATTTGTCAGGGATTCACAAAAGACTTGGTTATTTCAGCTGACAGTTTCGCCTCTTGTGTGTCCAGTGGCTGTTGTGTGCGGACTGTAAGGGACACGGGGCTGTGTAAGGGACATGTCTGCTGTGGCACTGGTTGGGCCAGCAGCCAGTCTGCCTGTCCTTGCTTTGTGGGCCATGATCTGCCGCATCTCCCCTGGTGGCTATGGTCACCAAGCACTGCTGCCCTGCACATGCTACTCACTGTCCCTGCCTGGAGAGTGTTAAAATGACTCCCTTGTCATCTGAGGTCACTTACCAATGTCCTCCATGCTGCAGCTCACAGCTTTTCTATCAGAAGTGCTAACACCCTTGAGATGCTTCCCTATGGGGACCTGCAGAAGTCCCTGGGGTACAACTGCTTGGATCTGAGCTCATGCAGTGCCACACTTCATCCAGAAGTGTGACAGGGAGATAAGGGCCATCCCATACCTCATAGGATCACTGATGTCAAGACATCATTACGAGGCTCTTTGAAATTAAGCCAATGCCCGGCATCGACATTCTGGCTAAGTTAAGGCTTACTTTCTTAGAAATGTGGGTCTCTGTTCCTTCAAGCTATGCATTTACAACCCATACACAATGCGAATGCTTCAACCTGAATCGTTGTTACACACAACAAGCAGGACAAATCTGCTCTGGGTGCACGCTCTGAGACACTTCCTTTGAGTCTGCCCAAGGAAATGCACACATGTCAACAATTTGTTGGTATAATTTCATTTACAAACACTTACTTCATAGAGCAGAACTCATAGTTCTAAAAGTGGTTTCTCACTGTCCTGTTTTTCCTCAGCTTCTTCTTCAGATCCTGAGGTAGAAAAGAAAAGGAGGATCTCATTGTGTTAACATTATTCGCTTCTTTACTACAATGAAGATATAAAATTGTTTGTAAAAGAAATGTTCAGCAGGGAGCAGCGGCACACACCTGTACTCCCAGCACTCAGGGGGCAGAGACAAGTGAATCTCTGTGAGTTTATGGCTAGCCTGGATTACAAAGAGAATCCAGATCAGCCAAGGCTACACTGAAAAAAAAATCCTATCTCAAAAAACAAACAAACAAAAAAACAAACAAACAAAAAAAACAGAACAACAAAATCAAATACAATAAACATGATCCATCCTCAAGAAATCAAGATTAATAATACACTGTCATTTTAAAGGTTGACCTTAGTTTCTGTAGGGGTAAACTTCAAACACCACCTATACCTTGGACTAAGCTGAAATGGACTCACTTATATAATAATCAAAGTATTCATGTACCAAAGATCATCTCTCTGGTTTTTTTGTTTGTTTGTTTGTTTTTTACTTGTGTTTGTGGTTTTTAAATTTTATATTATAAGTACAGCTGCTTTGTCTGCTTATATGTCTGTGCAGCACAAGAAAGCCTGAACAGGGTATTGGATCTCTAGACCTGGAATTACAGACAGTTGTGAGCTGTTTTGTGGGTGCTGGGATTGAATCCAGGTCATCTGGAATGGCTGCCAGTGTTCTTGGCTCCTGAAGCTCCCCTCCAGCCCAACTGTGTATGTATATGTAAGTATAAATAATACTTAATCTAGGTGATTTTAGAAACCACAACACATGTTGCACTGGGCACAGTGATGGCTCCTAATGCTGAAAGAAGGTGCCGCCAGATGGTTACATGCCCTAGGGACCACTGTCCAGCTCTTCAGGACAGAGAGTTTTCAGATTTAGGTTTCTCTACAATTGAGCAAGCTGTTGAACTCTAAAATTCCTTCCTTTGGATCTATCCTAAATAAGAAGTAATATTTATCATTAAGACTTTTTTCTCTAGAGATCAGAAATGAAACCAGAGCTACCTATTTGAGTTATATTGTCTGAGTTACATTTCTATGAAATAACTTGCAATCACTTAGAATAAATTTATATCTACTATATAACAATGTGGAAGTTATTGAAAAAGCAAATTCATAACAAATAGTTAAAGTTTGTACATTATAAGCTTGCATATGACAAAATTAAAAAGCCAAATGCATATATACAAACGAGAAATAATAGAAAATAACCAAAAAACACTTACATATCTTTGAATATTTCAAAGTGTGCACAGCAAAATGATGGTAACTAGTTTTTAACTTATAACTTCACAAACAGAACCCTGCTTTTACTGTAGGCAGAATAAGCACAGTGGTGTGAAACTGCACACACAGTTAGAAGAAAACACTGTGAGCTGTGAATGCTGCTATTGCTCCCTAGTTTGACAGGTCAGCTCTGCATATTTTATGTAAGTATGTAGCATTCTCACAACCAGGGAAAGACATTAGAAGGAGAGTGCGAAGACCATGGCATAGATAAGGAGGTGGCCACCCTTGTGTGCTGCAGAAACTGGGAGATGATGTGCTCATTTGTCTTCAGAGAATTCTACTCGATAAGGCAGAGAACAAGCATGGTACAAGGGAAGGAGTGGAGGAGAATCCTAAGGTTGCATCCCAATTTCACGTGAATTTGGGGTGGACAGGTAAAGGTAGAGGGTCAGGCTTCCTATCCAGCCCACTGAACTGCCTGCTGTAGTCAGTGGAGACTCTGGTGCACTAACTACCTCCTTTCAATGACAGGATCTCAGAAGCAAGTCCAGATTGAGCATATGTGCTCCCGGGTTCACTCTGCACCCGCCTGGCCAACGGCACGAATGAGGGTTTGTGTCTTGGCGTCTTCTACATCAAGCTCCATTCTGCCATGTGGCAGAGGAGAAAGGCCTTAGTTGGGAGCTTGGACGTGGTTTCTGTCTAGTCACTGGATACCACTAAGCATGGGAGAGTCAGGAGACTTCTGTGAGATTCTGTCCACTGGGCATGACATTTCACACACATAAACTCACAGCAGCTGTTGTTCTCGGAACAAGATCAAGCGAGTTAAAAATTCCAGAGAGTGCATGAAGAAGGGGGTGGGAGGGTGGAATAGGGAGGGGAGGAGTGAGGGGCTTATGGGGAGACACAAAATGAATAAAGTGTGATTAATTAAAAATAATAAAATAAATTAAAAAAAAATCCCAGCGAGGAAGGTAGAGGGGTGACCAAGGGCCACACTCCAGCTGAGGAACTTTGGGCAGCTGATGGCTGCTGGAGTACTGGGAGTCACTTTTTTAGGATGTTGGCCACTGGTAGGCTGCCAGTGCCCTGATGGATTACCCCAAGCTCCTAAAGCCATGCACTTAGGAGCAGCATTAATTGTATTCAGAGGATTAAAGATAAAAGAGGACATGAAGTTGGAGGCAGATTTTCTGAGGTGCTCAAAGGGACCTAGAGAGAGGGAGTGCAGATACATCTTATACATAGATGAGGTCATCAAAGAAAAAGTGAAATTTCCTTAAAACTTAGCAAAGTATAAAAATCAAGTTTTGAAAAAAAAAAGAAAAGAAAGGTGGGGGACATACAAAAGGGAAGTGTCATTGTTCCACAGAGAGTGTCATTTCATGGCTAATTCACTAAGTTTAACTAATTTACAGCACACCCTTTTGAGAGAAAAAAATTTCCAAATTCAGAACTGTTTCATTATACATTCAAGAAAATGCAGCAGCAATTATAGGAAGCATTATTTTAAAAATACAGCATGCTAATGATCATTTTGAGAAAGAGCAACAAAAAGAAGAGTCAAAACAAACCATCTATGTGCTTCTCTAAATACTCTATTTAATCAGGCAAACGTCAAAAACAGCAATAATACATTCAAAGGATACATGCAATGAACCTAAGAAAGTGAAGCATGAGGAAAAAAAAAAAAAAAAAAACAACAGCCAGAGATTGTCAAGACGGAGTATGTTGAAATTGAACAGAGATTTAAAGAACGAGTCCTGACACAGGAAAGCTGGAGTCAGGGAGCGGCTGGAGAAGGGATGCGGTCAGGGAAATCAAGCAGAGGGGGCAGCAGCTTCACTAGGACTGACAGTCAGTATCCGGTCTGCAGGGCAGGAAAAACCACAGGACCCTGAGCGGAGATAGACGGTGGCCAGGTAATAGCGAGCAAACCGGCATGTGCACCGGGGAAGCTGAAGATCAGGAAGACATTTGAACAAATACTGCCCACACTTCCAAACACACTGCGTTTGTTGGGAGCCATTACCCATGTACTTAGTTGCTGAAGAAAGTGAATAGGGATCCTCTCAAAGGGCCACCTCACCCACCGGTTGGTAACCAGGGAACAACACAGCAGGTCCGAATGCCTGAGTACCAGCAAAGCGAGGTCTAGAATAAACTACTGCTTTAAAGGCCTGTGTCAGACTGTAAGAAAGGCTTCAAGTCAACCAAGTAAAACTAGGTGACTTCTTTAAAAAGGAAAGGGAGAATATGCTAAGCCCAATCCAAAAGGAGCTGAAAAAGCAACTGGCTTGCCACACTCACAGCAAATGACTATTAACAAATATATCAAGTGGGTTCAGTACGAAGTCACTGTTTTGTTAATTGTTTCCAAGACAAATGGACAGATAGCCAACATCAAGAGGATGTGCATGTAGTCCTTTATTTCTTTATATGTGAAAAGTAATTAAAATATACTATAACCCTAAAAATGCAAGACCAATGAAACAAAACCACACTAATCTTAACGGAAATGTCGAGATGGAAACCACAGGCAAATCTCTTCATGACCCCGAGTGAAGGTAGAGAGAGCTTAGATAGGTCCACACATACACTAGCATCAGGAAAGCAAACCCATAAGCGAGGCATAAGTGACATTAGCACACGAACGCACGAGAGGACCTCAGGAGAGGTACCATGTGGCCGTGGACCTGAAGACTGGTGGCCCGAGGACAAATGCTGCAGCCTTGGTCAGAGAAGCTTGCTTTTGCTACCAACAGAGGTAAAGGCAGACCCTCACGGCTGCTCAGGGTGCTGGGAAACAGTGCGTGCTGAGTGCTCAGTCCTAGCACTACCTCACCTCCAAGGCTCAGGGATCATCATGGGGAAAGGGCCGAGACTGCAGGACCCAGGACAGGGCCGAGCGGTGTGCACCACGATCTGAGGGATATGGTACAGAGGTTGCAATAATGACCTCACAGCACCTGCCTGCAGAGACTGGGAAGATGGACAGTCAGTCATGAGTGGGGCTGCGGTGGCTCACCAGGCCCTGCTTTTCCCCGGTGACCTACTGAATGTTGGCGGCTACCGGGGAACGGGTAGTCACTGTCTCCAGTAGCATGGCCACTGTTGAGTTCTCCATGCTCCAGCGACAGCGTCATACCTGTGCTCATGAGGACTCTGGTTAAACCCACTTAGCAACAAACCCAAACAAGAAGACATGCGGATGGGAGGGGAATTTTAACAGAGGAGAGGGGGTTCATAGCGGTGAGGGGGGAAGGGGGAGGGGGTTGAGTATGATCAGAATGTGTTACATAAATGCATGGGGTTATTATAGAATTGAATAGAAAATATGAAAAAAATATGAAATGAAAAGATTAAGTAATGTGAAACAGGAATGTGAAAGAGAGGCCAGCACTCAGGGACAGCAGACACCGCTTTAGTTTTGTTAGACTACCAAAAGCAAAAGTCTGCAAAGAACACCTAGTGTCAGTGTTGGCAGGGTTTCCAAAAAATAAAGCTAATGTTCACTGCTTGAAGGACATAAGAGGTTGAGGACTGCAGAGTGCAGCTTATGAAAAGTTCAAGAGGCATTAACCACACGGCACAGTACATCTTTTAAAAATCCACACCCTCAGAAAGGCAATACATGTCCAACCACATCTGTATCTGCTCACAGGCCTGTTATTTATAGTAGCCCGAACTGCTGACTCTGAAGTGCCAGCCACTGACGAAGTGTGCCCTCACACCCTAAACTGATGCCTGCTGAACAGCAGCTCAGTGCAGGAGCCACACTGCATGAGCGTTACTAGGACATGTCCAGGAGACGCAGCATCAAGGTAGGAAGCAGACACACAATTACCTTAGAACACGATGTACAAGCTCGGGCTAAGTACAAGGAACAGTTTACTGATATAATAAAATGGCCTAAAATTGCCACTAGCCCTAACCAAGCAGTAATTCCCCAAATGACCTCTAGGTGGCAGACATCTCAGACAGAACCCTCCATCCATCCTGGAAGGCTTGGTCAGGGGAAGAACTGTTTCATTTAATTAAACAATCACAAAAGATGAATTTGTTTGTAGTATGGAAGGTTATAGATTCTTCCACAGAGCTCAAGACACCCATTAGTTAATAACCCTGCGAGTGAGTTTCTAATGCACTGACTACATCTCTGTGCAAAAGGTGACCATCTAATTGAGAGCCCTTCTGGGAGATAAAGGAAGGAGGCCGGCCGCCATAGGCACAGCAGGGGCATGGGCACTCCTGGAACTTTGGCGCCTTTACTCTGACTTTCACAGAGTAAATATTATATGATGTGAGGTGTTCATCTCTCCAGGCAGCTCCCTACTGCACTGGGATCGAACCCATGGTTTCACACACCCGTCTGACATGTGCTTCTCTTCTGAACTATACATCTTCACTCTCAAACCCGTCTGCATTTCAAACCAGACATGCCATGGGGTAGAGTGTTGCCCCAACTAAGCATCCCGCTTGGGTCATTTCTGCTCACTCTGCACCGTCACTGCGGTCACCCACCGGGGTCTGAGCCTTCTCTCTGTGCACGGAACGCACAAGCAAGCAGGCCATTGCTAGACTGATCAGTGAGCTTTGTGAACACAGGATAGTGATGGTTCCGGCAACACATCCACTAACACATGCTCATTTCTCAATTCCCATTCGAAATCTCAAGCTGTTCCTTCCTAAGAGAAGAAGGTAACATTTTTCGTTACACTTCCTTCCACTTCCTTCTCTACTTTAATCTAGCCTTCACACAGACAGACATCTATCACCTCTCAGGTAGTTGTTCAGGCGCCAGGGAATGAGGCAAGCAAGGCAGCCCCAGTCTTCTGACACCACCGTCTCAGGCAGCCAGCCCTGCCCACTCTCGGCATTATGAGACTGTGCTGGAGGATTGCTTGTCAGTTTTAAGCACGTCACCTTCGGTAATGATTTTACTCTTCTCCTCTTCTCCAGGTTGAACATTCTGATAACATAAATGTAACACTAGAAAGCAAGCGCTTTGAGCATCCACCTCTGTTCACCACTACTGAGATGCTTCTTGTGCCATGAACAAGAAGGAAAACTATGGAATTGTTCCTGTTCTCTCTGGCTTCCTAACACAGTGGCAAGTCCACAAAGGGCCACTAGGTGGTGCCACACATCACAGACGGAAGGCCTTTCTTGGTCCTGGAAAGCTTGATGGAGAAGAACCACTCACTTCATGGTTAGTAGCCTGCCAATCTGAGTTCCTTGTTATAGCGACACACTGCATTAGCCTGCGGAAACAAAGCTAAAAGAGCTACTTTTGAATTGGATTATAAATTTCATGTTCAAAACAAGTCCTATGACAAAAAAAAAACAAAAACAAAAACAAACAAACCTGAATCTAATACTCATAATGAAGCAGTAAAGAGTTTCACTTTAAATTCTTTCTATGGCTTTCAGAATGATACTAGAATCCACCTGTGACTTTCCCATTTCACATTGTTTTAGATCCCACATCAACACATAGTGGAAGTAAGCTGAAGTTCCTCCAGGGTAGTAACTCCACACAGGCCTGCAGCATCCATTATTCTGACAGCCCTTTCCAGCCGTTAACAGTTTAAAATGTTCCCTCTAGCTAATGTCTAGACTACAACAACGTCACCTCTAATTCAAGTTACATCCCGGGGTAGAAACAGACCAAAGGATTGCTAGAGACAGTATAGATGGTACAGGATGGCTGAGGAACACAACCGAGAGCCCAACACCCTCGCCGAGACAGCAGGCGGGCAAGCAGGTGGGGGAGGCTGGACAGAGGCTCCTGGAGCTTTAGCTAGGGGTACAACGTTCAGAACAGAAGACTGTGATGCAAATGGCTTGCGGGCCTTGGAGCCCAGCTTTTCTGAAAGGTAAGGACAGAAAAGAAGACAGGGTGAGAGGTGGGGCAGTGAGGGAGGAGGCCAAGAGAGGTAGTTTGGGCCAGGTCACTGAAGGCTTTGGGCAGAGCTGGCCTGGCCACTCTGGAACTTTCACAGACATGGCAGCCCCACTTTCTGTGATGCCGGTGTACTTCTGTTCTCTGCCTGACTTGCTCCTCTCTACACTGGCACAGTAAGCTCACCTCACAGAGTGGTGGTAAGATGTAAATGAGCCCTGGTGACCCGTACCTGATTAGTTCCTGTAAAGTTCTAGCAATTTAAAATATTTTTATATTGTATTATATGGACATAAATGTAAATAAAATTAAGTATTTTGGACATTTTTTCCCTCACCCACTATAATTTGGCTGTTTTGAAGTGTTCCCATGCAATGGCATGAAGGTCCACATTCTATGGAACCATTAACACATTCATCTACACAGCGTCCTCCAACCTGGGCAACCACTGTTTTGCCGACTCTTGGGATTTGAACTCTCTGGCACCTTAATCAACAGAATCATGCAAGTGTTAGCTTTTTGCATCTGCCTTATCATATTTCACATATTCTGCCCGAAGCTCACAGACATGGCACAGGACAGAATTTATTTCCTTTTAAATTATATTCCCCTGGGTGCGTATATCACATTTTATGTGTCCACCTGTTGAAAGCTACTGTACACAATGCTGCTATGGTTACAGGGACTGACCATATTTCTTGACTTTGTTTTTCTTTCTCTTGGGCAGGCAGCCAGAGAAGCAACTGCTGAGTGATATCGTGTGGAATTTGGGTGGGAAACACCAAGCTGTTTTCTACAGGGGCTCCATGATTTTGCCTCTCAACTCTTGTGCACAGGGTTTGACCTGCTCCATGCCCTCACCATGTGCAGGGATTTTTAAAAATAATACATACAAGGTATGGGGATACCTTAACATGTTTTTTGTTTGTATTTTTCCCAAAGATTATTGGTGTTGGCATGCTTTCGCACAGAACTGGCTTTCTGCTTATCTTTCTTGGGAAAATGTTTCCTCTAGACCTTTGTGCATTTTTGGTCAGGGTCTGTTGCTACCTCTATAGTTTCGTGTACTGTTATTTTTAAGAGTCCTCTGGGAGCTGGTTAGTGAGAAGCAAAGCTAGCAACTGTGCAAAGGCAGTGGCAGACAGTAAACCAAGAAACAGTATCTCTGTTTGGACTTGAAACAGATGATGCAGGCAGAGAGGACAGGTTAATCAACAACCAATGCATGATGAGGCATCAGCTGTGAGACGGGGAAGCAGCCCTGAGACACTTTCTGTTGGGAGCACGTGGACAGAGATGCCTCTCTCAGCCGTGGGTAATCCTAGAGGAAGGCTGGCTTAGGAATGGAGGGGACAGGATGAAGTTTGCCTTTTTTCTGCCTTTTTTTCTGGGACATGTACCATAAGTTCCAGTATCCGTGCCATTCCATGACTTCTGTATTCAGATCTGTCTCACTACTGTTCTCCTGGGAGACTCTTCCTACTTGGTTTTACATCACAGCATGCTCAGGGTCTGCTACACAGACTGGGAAATAGACAGGGCAGGAGAGGGAACAAATAGAGGGGGTTTCAAAATGGACCAAAACCAAAAATGGTAAGTGACTGTTTACCTGCTTCAGACTCAGGAGGGGAGTAAAACTGACCATCAGAAAGTCCTGCAGGGATGAGAGCAGCCCTCTCTGATGCATCCTGAACTAGCAGGAGTCCTGGGAGAGAAGAAACACAGACGCTAAGAGTGACATCATGTTCCTGGTAGCTTCCTGGCAAGATTAACTGTTATGAAAATGGTGTTTCAATATACTAGATAAACTATTATACAAACAAGGTACTTTGAAAATCTTTCATCCACTAAATAAATATTTCATTGTTGAAACTACACACCAACGCTGTGTAAATAAAAACAGAAAACAAATAGTTTGAATAATCATTTTTAATTACTCCTGGGCTCAGTGTTCAGAATTTCAATCCCTTGAGGATTCTCACTTCTCTACAAACCTCAAACCAAACATCTACAAACATCAAAAAGAAGCATGAACTGCAATCAGAAGTGAGCCAACATGGACAAACGGTCTATCATCTAGCCTTGGTCAGGGAAACAGCAGATGTCAAATGTGATGCCCTCATGGCCTTTTACCAATATACAGAAAGTAATGTAGAAAACAAAGTGTCATTTCTTTATTTTACTTCTTAAGTGTTTTTAAGATTACGTGTGAACATGTACATGCATGTGCTCCAGTGTCGCTGTGTATCTGCATCTGTATTGGAGTATGTACATGCGGGTGCAGGTGCTCACAGAAGCCAGAAGAGGGCATCTGATCACTGGGAGCAGGAGATAGCGGCGTTTATGCAGCACCCTACTTGGGTGCTGGGAACCAAACTCAGGTCCTCTTCAGAGCAGGATACACTCTGAACAGTGGAGCTGTCTCTCTGGCCCTGATGTTTATTTTATTTAATTTTTCCCAAAGAAAAACAAGGAATTAAATAGCAAAAAACAAATGACAGAATCTCATACAAGGAGGAAGACCATCTGTCCTTGAGACATTTTTGCTAAAACCAGTGTCAGTGTTAGTTAGCAACCGCGGTAGCAAGCGCCCGTCCACACAGCAGACGCCAGGTAGGTTTGCTATGTGTCAGGACAACGAAGGCAAATGGTGCTTTAAATTTCATGAAACGTGGGTTCACTTTTTAGCATAAACGTTAATTTATTGCAGTGAACTTACAAGTAGGTGAGCACAGCCACTCACCAAGCACGTGCCCGGTCCTGACCTCTAGTCCTTCCTACAAACTTCTACACTGTTAGAATAGCCACTCTGAAGCCACAGAGCCTCACTCGGGGCTCTACACCTTCACCATCATATGTGCTTCTCCACCACACAAAAACAAGAAGAGACAGTTAAAACCAGAGAAACAATTAGCGTTATATCCTCTCTCATAAGTCATGTGACCTTTACCTGCACTGCCCTTTCTCAGCACCTAATATTACCTTTCCTGTTCTCCTTCCTACATGTTATACTGAACCCACGGGTGTACTTATTTATATGTAAACATTACATATAATGTATACATTATAGACCAGGATCTACGTGTGGTAGAATGTAGGCAAGGGGAATATGTGTTTTTTTTCCCCCTGATACTGGGTGAGTTTGCTTAATGCTCACTTCTTTTTTAAGTGTTTTTTTTTTTAATGTTTATGAATTTGTGTATGTGTGCCTATGTGGGGTGAGCATGCACTAGTGTATAGTCAGAAGACAATTTGTGAGATTTGGTGTGGGTTTTGGGGACAGGATTTAGGTCATCAGGTTTGGTAGCAGCACCCTTACTCACTGAGCTCCCCCTCCAGCCTTTCCCTTCCACTGTATTAGATAGTGTGAATTTGGTTTAATCACATAACCATTCAAACTTCAGTCATGTGAACACCTCATGTTTTCAACAATGTCTAGTTTGGAGTTTATATGTAATAAAAAGTGGTCTCCCTACACTAACTTGACACACCCCTTCTCAGCATGAATGAAGGACACAGAATGGCAAAGGCATCTTGGATTACTGTTTAGTGTACTCTGTAAGTTCACTCTTGAATTAGAATTCTTTTTTTTTTTTTTAAGTTGGCCTCTCTGTTACAGAAATTTTTCAAATCAAACTTCATGGAAAATGATTCTTGATTCTGATGCTTTTGGAGCTATAATTATGCTTAATTTTTTATAAAACACAAGATCTTTTTTCTTGTTAGGGCAAATTGAGGCAAATGCTGGAAAAGGGTCCAACGGGGGTATGTCTGAAGCAGTATACCGTTCTACACTGAGTTATGATCGCTTTCCCTGCCAGAAGGGCAGATAACACTGTGCCTCCATTACAGGTTTCTTACAGATAAGAACCCCAGGCCAGTCACCAACCGCACAGCTCTTAAATGGACCCTTTGTCCTTTCTCCTTAACACCCTAGCACACTGGATACCATGCGGTTATGTCATAGCTTTGTCAGATCTGAGAAGAAAATGGTGACAGATGTCACTCAGCCACTCAAGAGCAGCCAGTGGAAGGCTGAGTAGGCAGAACACTGTTCAGAGTTCTCCTCTGAACTCCAGATGAACCATCATGGTCCCAGTGCCAGGCATGTGACTGTTCTATCTGTGACCATCCAAAGCCTGCTGTATACACAGCAATATGGCACTCTGCAGAGCCAATGACTGCTTTAAAATTACTTCTTCTGCTCCCTCAGAATTGGTTCAACATTCTCTGCCCCTGCAAGGCACAGTTCTGTTCTCTATAAATGCTTACCGACCTGAGCGTCATTCTAGGGAGAAAAGATCAAGGCACCCAGGGAGAAGGAAGCCGTGGCTTCTTTTTGATACCTTATGAATGTCTGTTCAACCAATGGCCATACCTTCTCGGGGAAGCCTGGTCTGGCAGCCAGAGAGAAAAGCTACTCTGAGCCACTATGCTCTCACATCTCCATCCACTCTCCTGTCAGCTCTGACACAGCTACTGAAGAAGATGTGACTGGCTGCCTCATTTGGTCCCTGAAGCTTCTTTCGCAGGAAGAAGCCACATGGGTTCCTGCAGTGTAATACGTGCAAGCCTGGGAGGCCGGCAGTGACAGAAACTTACTGTTTTCTTCTTCTGCCTCTTGAGGTAACACTTTGAAATCCAGGAACCACGTCTCAATCCAGGCAAGGATGAATGAAATGATGGGCAACACATAGCCAAATGCCCCTTGAGAGAAGAGCTAGAGAACGGGAGGTGTTGAGGGAAAGCAGTCACCATCAGTTCACTCGGGAAGGAGGGCTTCATCATGGCAGTCAGTAATGGCACAGGGAAGGAGAACCACACCTACCTTTGAGAGGATCACTTTTGCTAATAAAAAGGCACTGGTCACTGCTGTCGTCAACTGCAAGACACATAATATAACACTCACCGTTTCATTTCACACTGCAAGTCCTCCCCGCTCAGTAGGAGAGCTGAGCCAAGAGCAGACGGTCCCTGAGCAAACTGTGCCCAGCCAGGAGACTTCCCGCATTGTTTGTGCTCTCCCGCATACCCATTCTGGGCAAAACTGGTTCTCTGGGGCATACAGTCAGGGTATATATGACAGTCCTCGTCTTGAAGTGAAAAAGGCTAATGCATTGGGAAACTTCTGTCCAGAACAGGATGCAAGTCTCCTACATGTACAAAAGGACAGGTGACATGCACAGATGGGGCTCTCCCTAGGGTGGGAAGCTAGAGCAAGCCTTTCACGTTAGGCATTGCTACCCCTGCTCCAGCTGAGATGTCAGCATGGTGAGGCCTAACGAGAGTGAACGGCACAGGTGACTGAAGTGACTAGCAGGACACGTGAGTACTTGTTTCTAAGTATTAAGCAGATACACATGCCAAACTAATTTGCTGAGAGAAAACATTTTACTATCAGACAATAATTTAGAGATTGACACCAATTGCTCTTAGGTGACTTTGCTGATATCCCTTTCCTGCAAATAATTAAAAAAAAAAACTCAGAAACAAAAAACTGAACTTGATACATCGGGCCTTTCCTTTCTTAGAATGAAATGAAACCAAGCTGATTCTATTTGAAAATGAAAGCAGGTGCTTTAGTGGAACTCATCTGTGTGAATCTCTCTTTCACAACAAATACCAAGATGGCTAGTTTTGCAAACATCAGTCTACATGGAGACTCTGGAATAGAATGTCCCAGATGCAGAATGTTATGGTGTAACGTTCAAAGCTACCATGTCTGCAACAGAGGCAGGAATCAGGCTTGCTGCGATGTCAGCTACATCCTTGAATTACAACTCCAGAAGACAGAAGGTGTGGCCTGCACCCTGTGATGTTGAAGGCAACATGGGCACAGCCAGCCCTGGCTGACTCTCTCCTGGCCAGCGCTGTTCTCATGTGCATCAGCGCAGGCAAAGGCTGCTACTGCCGGATTCAACTTATGCCTGAGCTCTATCTAATATAACGAGCCCAACAGCTCTGCCTCTGTCCTCTGTCTACCTCACAAGGCTTGTGGGAAGGAATGAACAATATTCTGGACATGACAAAGAGGATGCAGGCAGCCAACTGACTCTAATGTTCAGTTTCTTAATATTTACCAAAAATGAACAGAATGTGCTCAGCCTCTGTGCTAGATGCAAGGAGAAAGACTGGGGGTGGGAAGAGGGGCTGGGGGAGGGGTCCACTCATCTGGAAAAACCAGAGGAACAAAAAAAAGAGCATGACAATGGCTTTTCCCTCTTTGACACCTAATTAACATGACTTCAGACATGTTGGGGTTTATAATCATTTAGCAGATGAGCCTCTGAGCATGTCTGTGAGGTTGTCTCCAGAGAGCTTCACAGGAAGGCAAAGACCCTCCCCAAGTTGGCAGCAGCATCCCATGGGTTGGGGTCTATGGCTGAGTCTAGAGAAGGTGGGGTGAGCAGCAGCAGCCTCTCTCTGCCTCCTGACTGGATGCCAGGCCTCACACTCCAGGTCCGCCGTCCCCACTACAATGGACTGTCCTCAAACTGTGAGCCAATCAACTCTTCCCATCTCAAGTTGCTAATATCACTTCAATGAGAAAAGTAACTAATACAGACTGTCAGGTAGGGGTCAAGGGCGGGAGGAATTTATCACCAAAATAACAAGACCAGATCATTACGTGACTAAATAATCACTAAGTAAGGCATTTCTGGAAATCTCAGCTGGAAGCACTGCCCTCCACTCTTATCTGAAAGATGAGAAGGAGGAAAAGAAAGGGCTTAGCCAGGGCTTCCTCCTGGGCCTTGAGACTCCTTGCTACAGACCATGGCAGTTGCTGAGTTAAGTGTCTTCAATGCAGTAAGACCCATGGTAAGCTACGCCTACTAAAGTGAGGGAAGAAGGGCACTTAGGAACATCTGGTGACACTGAGCTCCCTAGAATCCTGTCTCCTCTCAGCACAGCCGCTGGGAGCACCCTGGCCACCAGTCCGGTGGTGACCCACTGTCGCACACTCACCGCTATTGCCCACCAATGACGCAATCTGCACACAGCATATCCAAGTATCAGCACTTTGAATCGAAAGACTGCCAAAAGCTGGGAAGGGGTAGGGGGTGGTAAGAAGAGAAAAGTTACGTAAAATCTGTGAAAAAAAACCGAAAGCAGCTTCAATTTACTACCACTTTTCTGACTCAGCTGTGGACAGCCCAGAGCGGCTCAGATCCCAGACAGCTGCGTGTGGAGCTGCACCCTAGGCCTTCCAGCCGGCGTTTCAAATCGAGTCCCCATTATCAATATAAACAGGAAGAAAGAAAAAGGCAGGGCAGCTCTTCCTCCCAGGGACCAGGACCTGTCAGTGTGCTCTACCTCAGTAAGGAGAGGATGATAGTGGGTGGGGCTCCTTGTCTCCTTCCCTCCCTCCCTCCTCCTTCATTCCTCTTCTACTTCTTTTAATTTTTGAACCATCAGTTTCTCAGTGAGACAAAGATCACTGAGTGAGCAGGTAATTCAGGGAAAAGAAACCAGGTCACTGCTCGAAGGAAGGAAAACTGGCATTGCATGTAAGGCCTGTTTCAAGGGACCTTGGCTCTTGGTTTCCATTTCATTACATCTGAATTAAGATATAAAGCTACTTACAAATATGTCAAAGTAAGAGGAGTAGTAGTCATAATGAATCACTTCCTTCTTCAGGGTGTTCTCGATGCCCCCATTCACCTAGGAGAAGAGGAAAATCAGGAGAGCAGTGAGTGAGAATGAAGACAATGAGGTTTCTCTATCCTGCCCTGCACCTCCTCGGAACACACAAATGCTGAAATATGGAATTAAAAAAAAAAAAAAAAAGACTCCATCAGTTTGACCTGTCTTCACAGATTTCTTGGAAGGGCCAGGAACCCTTACCTTGTAGCAATCATACCTAAGGTCAGCTATCATGACATAGGACATGTGTGCCAATGTTTTCTGTGGCTAGTTTTAATATTCTCTTGACATTTAAGTTTGACACTCATAAAAATTTAAATGTACTATTTGGTTTAAAAAAAAATAGGAACAGATTTGACCTACAATCTACAGCAAAGGGCGATAAAATCCAACAGGATAAACTATTTGTTCTTTCATACTAACAAAATGAATTTTAAATGATCAAATTCAGAATTCTAGTGATTAAACTAGGCAGAGAAATATTTTCTTTTACATCAAGTAGGGTCCATATTTGAGGCCATTTATGAAGCCCAGGCAGGCTCCATATATCCCTGAGCTGTGGCTCAGTCTGGTCAATTCAAATTTCTGATTACAAATGCAGTCCTAACAGACCTACAGACAGTCTGAAAAAGTAAGAACAGTTAACTAGGCAATTGGGTAAGAGGGGAAATTCATGAAAAAGGGTTTCACAATCTTGCACAGCTTTCAATTTCTGAGTAGAAATGGTCACAAAGAAAGGAAGCTCTTAGCTATTTCATGGACTTGTGTTCGCTACAGGAATGGAGGCAGGGCATGAACTGTACTCTGAGCTCTTGAGGAGTTTAAGGTTCTGAGTGGTGAGTATGATCAGCTACAGACCTACTCGGCTACTGGTCTGTACAAGTGAAGTGCAGAAGAGAGGGCATATGTGAGTAGCCACCTAACCTCGTGCTGTGTCTGCAGACTCCAGAAAGCTGTTGCCCAGACTGCTAGAAGAAAGGTTACTTCCGGTGGCCTAGGCAAAGAAGGTTCTCTACCATAGACACCTCTTCCTGCTTCTGTTTCCTGGGTGCACACTGGCCACAGGGAAATGCTTTTCTTTGCTACCTTGTGCACTGTACCTTGACTCTCCATTGTCTATAAGCAGAGTTCTTATAGTTTAGGTCTGCAACCCAGACTTGTACTTTAAATCCTTATTTGGCAATCTTTGGTTCAGGGGTTCTCAAACAGACTAACTACAATTTAAACAAAAATCTCTTCCCAATCCTTTTTATAGATCAAACTGAACATTCTGTATTCACACATCTGATATCTGAACTGCTTTACAAACCTGAGTACACACTTGACTGCAAGTGGGAACTTCCACACTTGACCTCATGTGGAAGAGCTCAGTTCAACTTCACATCCACTACAGAGTGTGAACTGGCCATCAGACTACGTGAATAAAGTATAAATAAATAAATGCGTCACTAATTTGGGTTCCATCCCCAAGATATCTTGCTATGTAAACATTCTAACGTCCTTAAAATCTGAAGCACTTCCAAGCCCAAACACCTCGGGGAGGAGACAGTATGTATGCCTATGTTGCTGTGGGCTCCATCATGAGAGCAGCCCTGATTTTCAGCAAGTCTGCCACCGCCTGAATGTTTCCCTCAGGTGAGTTCTTTCTTCCCAGTCAGGCAGTTGGAGTGGCACTCCTTCACCACCTTCTGTCTGACTTTGTGTCCTTGCTGCCAACCTGCTTCCAGCTAAATCACCACTGCCACAAAGATCTTTATCCATCCACAAAGCACCTGCTGGGAGCCTACTGAGTGCTGGGCATTGTTCCAAATACAGGAAATACTTCAGTAAGTAAAACAGTGTCTGCCTTCAGGTGCTTGCCACTGTGTAAAAAGACGACAACAACAAAGAATCACAAGACACCATACAAGACAGAGTGATGGAAGAATGGTGACAGGTAAACTGACTCCAGCAGGACGGATCCCACAATCTACAAGGGGCTACCGGAAATTAATAAGTTGATGCAGGAGGAACAGAACTATAGAGGCCTTAAGACAGAGAGGAGCCTGTTCTAGTCTGAAAACAAGAGGTCAGATAGCTGAGGAATGAGACGAACCACTGACAAATAAGGGAAACAGTGTTTGCATAAAGGAGTCTTCGGAAAGGCTCAGGTTAGGTAGTGGGGAATATAAGCAAGCGGGCCCAAGGCTTTGAGAAATTGGGGCTAATCGAATGCATTGTTATAATGAATTTCACCTGCTTATTTTTATTAATATACAACTAGAGAATTTAAAATAATATGTTAAAAGTTTACACTATATTTCTATTTGGTAGTAGAATATTATTGGGCAACGTGATTGCAAAGTTCTCCAAATTATTCTAGAATTGGTTCAAGAAATATGAAGAAATAATCTCTTTTGAAAAATTCTTAAACAAGGGAATTAAAAAGCAGACATAATAAAACAAGCATATTTCAGGAACATTTTACACATATATTTTAATGATAAGAATTATCTTATGTATATGGATGGGTGTTTGGCCTACATGTATGTCTATGTATCATGTGTGTGCCTGGTGCTCTCAGAGGCCAGAAGAGGGCATCAGATCCCCTGGAACTGAAGTTACAGATGGTTGTGAGCCATCATGTTGGTGCTTAGACTAGAATGTGGGTCCTCTGAAAGAGCAGCCAGAAATCCTAACCATCTCTCCATCCCCTACATGTTTTGTTTTTTTTTTTTCTTAAGAAAGAGCTGGTAAACTTTTATCTA
This sequence comes from Meriones unguiculatus, assembly GCF_030254825.1. Lineage (NCBI taxonomy): Eukaryota > Metazoa > Chordata > Mammalia > Rodentia > Muridae > Meriones > Meriones unguiculatus. The sequence goes on from NC_083366.1 coordinate 36,712,374, forward strand.
AAAAAAATTCAGGAAAATAACTATTTTTGCTGTGTCTTGGGAAGCTTTATAAAGACAGTAGTTTTTTCAACAGACTGTATACTTTCAACTCTCTATTATTAAGCTAAGCACCAGGAATTCAAATTTTAAAATCCCAGAGGAAGTGAACTTTTTGACTTCTGGAAGCAAGACGTTGTGAGCAACATGAACTTACATTTAACTCTATTATCCACAGCAATGTTACAAATAAGAGGTCAAAGGTGACAAAGAGACAGAAAGTCCTCCTGACATCAGAAATGCCCTTCTTTTCCCTTCCTTCATAGGACTCAATCCTGGCCATGAGCTGCGCAGGGTTGATGGAATGGATGTCTCGCAGTGATGCATGTGAACTCTGGCTCCCGGTCAGAGTGTTCTCCATGGCTTCTGGCAGGGGGTTCATCCTGGAGGAGGACGGACGGAGTCTCCATCCAACTCCACCATCCCTGGGGAGAAGCAGCCTGCAGAGAGCAAAAGAGAAAACCCATGTTAAACCTATGCTGAAGTCACAGGACCATGTGCTGCTCTCACAACTGGGAGATCTGGTCTCATTGATCCACGGTGTTTTGACATAAGACATTTATGTTTTGACAGAAGCATGGAGGTGGTAAAATAGAATAAAATTTAAAAAACAAAACAAAACAAAACACTTCAACTCAATATCATGAAATGGCTGCTTGGAAGAATGTCAATGAAGAAAAAAACAAAGTCATGGTAGGAAAAGGTGAAGATTGGATATTTGGATATTAATGCCAAAGTATTCCCTGGAACCTGGAGCCAGCTCCCTTGCCACATCAGCACGTAAATCTCATGGTGTTATTACTCATGGGCTAGGAAGCATACACCACACATCTTCTAGGGAATGAAGAAGAACACAAAAGCTAACCCAAAACAGCTCCTACTGAGGAACTGTATTTCACCAAATAGGCATCATTAAATTTAGTATCTCACCATCATCTCTTCATGAACAAGCATTTTTTTTTTCTGGGCATCTTCTTAGGAAGGTAGTATTTATACCCCCCAAAAAGTTAAGCACTATACAAATACCAGATTGATAATTACAGAATGGCTCCATATAGGGGTTCCCCAAGACCTGGAACACTTCATTATAGAATAAGCCTGAGGAGGAATAAATGAGTAGATTCCTCAAGCATGGGGTAAGGTCACAGAACAGAAATGAAGGTGGCTGCATTGTGAGCATTTCAGTTTTCCATCTGGAGGTCTCCCTGGGAGGAGGACTGTGTTTCTAGTTCCACTGACAGTCATGTTTTATTCCGGCCAGAAATGTGGACAGAAAGTTGGTGGCACTTGTGTCCAAATTTGTACACTCACCTTTCTAACTGTCACATGACTGGCAGTGTCCAGAACAGGATCATTTTAGGATGAATAAAACATATTGCTAAGATTCCCCAAAAGCCATGTGGTCTCACTCGGTCTTACTCATGTCCCAGTACCCTCTCGGGGTGCACTTGACTCTGCTCACTGCTTCTCCACACTCAGACCTTCCACACTTTATATCACTTGGTGGGGTATAAATATTATTTTTAAAGCAATTTAATAATATGAGCTGTTATTTTAAAATATACCTCTTGCTACAGTGACTCTACTTTTAGCGATTTAAAGGAAATTAACCAAACCAGGAATTGAATGCAGTAGCTAATCCACCACACTGGAGGTGAGTTAGTGGGTGCCTTGGCTGAAGAGAAGGGCCTAGTTCCTGGAGTTTCAGAGCAGGAGTGTGTTTAAGGAACGTGGTAAAGTTCTATCTTTTGACCCAAGGAGCAATAACACAGCTGTGTTCACTAGCAGTACCAGTGGAGTGTTAAATGTTAAAAAAAATTAAAATGCTTTACATGCATTTACATGTATACACATGTGTAGCCTTTTCATAAAATTTGCATTAGAAAAAATATATCATAAAATTTCTATAATTCAACTGGACAATAACGTGTTACTTAATAAAAGGAACAATTATATGAATTGTGACATGGAATAGCCATGTGAGGATGATTTAAATGATCCTTATCAAGCCTTTATAATGAGTAGGAATAATGCTTAGGTTATAATAACTGTATTAAAACTCTAATGCAAAGTGGAGCACATTCATGTGTATATAAATGACTATAAAGCTCATTCCTTAGATCATATTCATGAAATACATCATTCTAGCAAAGATTACCTATGAGGGATGGCAGTTTTTTTCTCCTTTTACTTTTTCTTCAGTTGTCATGTGTTCTTTGTACATGGTATGTTTAAAACAGGAGGGACTGAGTCCATATGTCATGCTGTTAGTACCCTGTACAGAACTGTCCAAGAATCTACACAGCTCTCTTTTATTTTCCTCCAAACTGGGTGACACTAGCTTACAGTGCTTGGGTTATTCGTCTCCTCAGAGTCAGCAAACCAGCAGGACATTCTGTAGGAATCAACTTCAGTGTGCTGTGAAAAAAGCAATGCTTTAAATTTTGAAAATATTTGCACAACATTTCTTTATCAATTGGGTCAACAGCACCCTAGCTATTGCTACAATTACATTGGGTAGATAAACTAGGCAAAACTTAAGACAACCTGTATTTATTCTGAGGCTCACAGGTCTTCAGATTCACAGCTAAGCAATGCTACCTCATGCACCTGGATTTCAAATGACTTTAGGGCTAGGTCTGCCCAGCCCATCATGCTCCCTAGACCCAGGAATACACCTTGTCATGAACGATGGCAAGAGCACGAAAGACAAGCTAGACCATATCGACACATATAAAGACTCTGTATTAATTATTTTTGTTCACATCAGCCAAAGCATGTTTCTGGATGTTTTACTAGAACTCTGCCATGCCATTTGTATCATCTTGGATGTTTTTCTACTGGAACAGCAGAAATGAACATCTGCAGAAGAAAATGTATGATCTACAAAGTTGAAAATATTTGCTTTACTGCCTTCTTTGTTCCAGGAAGTGCTGACAGTTCCTTCTCAAGAAAGATCTGGATGAGACATGAAATGGAAATGACAGTGTCAGTATCTGCAAACCATGAGTAATGACGAATGTCAGTTTCTAATGCATATTCTGATACAAGGGCCTATAAAAACATGTGCATATGAGTATTTTCCCGGGTTACCCTGCTGCTATATACGTTAAGCACAGGTGATCCTATCCGAGGGGGGCGCTACTCAAGCGGTGCTTGCAGACAGAACACGCCACCCTGCACAGTGCTTTCTCTACCCACGTAACTGGACCTATGGCAAAATGATCCTACTTATCAGGCAGCTTCCTCATGAGAGAGAGTACAAAAGGATCCTTTCTGCTTCCAGGTCATTACACTACATCTGTCCCCATGCTGGGTACAAGGTGGAGGCAAACTTCTACCCCATACACAAAAGTGCCAACGCCCGGACACTAAACAGCCATCACTACTGCAAGTAGTAGAAGACGAAGATCAATAATGCGTGGAGATGCAATAATAAGATCCAGCATTTTGTATGCTAATTGAAAAAACAAAGGACTTCTATCTGTTATTTTATGGAAATGTCACAGATCGTCTTCCTATGAGGACAGATGGGGAGTTCATCCTGCTTACTAGTGGCAGACAGTTTATTAAGCCAGCATAACCATTATTAACATTATAAATATTTGTCTTATACCCACAGATAAGTGCAGCCCTCACCCTTCATCAAGGAAGTGTCTCTTTGCAACAGATGGAGAGCACTACAGAAAACCACAAGCAATCAAAATGCAGAGTTGTGGAGCCCAGTCCCCAGGGACATCTATAAACACTCTTACACCTAAAGCTCAGGCATCAATGCCAAAGGCAGAAAGACTGTAAGAGCCAGAGGACCAGGGGAATTGCTGCAAGAGTGTCTCCTGTGAATGTCAGAAGCTACGTTCAGAAAGTCTCATCAACATGACTGACTGCCGTGAGGTGACACGGATAATAACAATGAATTCGCTAACATTAGATAACATGGATGAGGAAAGACCAAGAGACTTCAACCCTACACAAAGAACTACAGGAAAGTAAGGAATACTGGGAGCAGGAGAAATAATCTTCCCCAGGGAATAGTAAACTAATTGGTTATCCCATACAAAATAGTCACCCTTGAAAACAAACATATAAGTAATATTATATATCTAGTAAAACACAAGCACCAGCTTGTGTTTGTGTATTTAGAAATATGAGTGCTTATGTGTGTGTTTATGTATTTAGAATTTTATGTATGTATATGCAAATATAAATATATAACAGCAAGTAATAAAAAAGAGATCATAAATTTGAAAAAGAGCAAGGAGTATATTGGAGGATTTATAGGAAGAAAGGGAACGGTATATGATGTAGTTCTGTTAATCTAAAAAAATAAAAATATATATATATATAGTTTTTTAAGTTTAAAAAGGAAGAGATGCAAAGATAAGAATGCCCCAGCCAATCTTGAAAAAGAACAAAACTAGACAGCTAAGTATCTTAAAGGCTATCCATTAGCTTCAGTAATAATAATAATAATAATAATAATAATAATAATAATAAAGCAGCACACCACTAGATTAAGGATAAATGAATCGATCATGGGATATAGTTGGGCCTCAAGTAGATCCACACGTATGTGGGCATTTGGCTTTTGATGAAGATATCAAAGCAAGCAAAATGGAGAAATAAAGCATGTTTTCAGAAAAGTATGATAAAACAACCATATAAAAATTGGAGAAAAAAAGAATTTCAACCTCTAACTTACATCATGTAAAAAACTAAGTTAAGATTATGGATCCAAGCATAAATAATAAGAATATAAAGCATGAGACTAACAATAGGAGCTGGAAGAAGGGGATAGGAGAGGAAGATCAGCAATATATGCAAATGTATACAAAAATTGAGTATTTTTATACTAACTGAAATAACAAAGGATTTCTATCTATGTATCTATTAGAACATGTGGAGAATAGTTCACAATCTTTTTATAGATGGAGGTTTCTTAGAAAAGACAAGAAACAAAATATCATAACTATTAAAAAATTGTGCAAGTTGTCTTAAAGGAACACCTACTGTCCAATTTGAAACAGTGTGGACATTGATTTAAGTCTGACTAATGATAGCCTGGTTAGAGTTCATGCCAGAAAACAATTACATCTTAATAGATTATGGTTACATTGTAAAAACAGGGAAGAGTAGGCAGGCAGGAGGTCAGGAGAAAGAAAGTTAGAAAGGTCAGTTTACAATTCTCAGTGCAGGGATTATGCAATAAACAATAGTTGCTGCTAACAAGTATTTTAAATTTATTAGAACTAGTCTCGAAGTATCACCTCTTGAATAAGTTAAGCTCTGTTGGGGACAACATACTTTTATAGAGGAGAGTCTTGGCAGTCAGCACCTGGACCAATGCTGGAACAAGCTCACATGATAGCATTTATTGTGTTGCAATAAACACGTAACAACAGTTACAGCATATTCCTGATTATAAATGTTTAACCTGAATATAGTTATAAGGAAGTAATCAAGTTCAGACAACTTTCCCAGATGCTTCAGGAAAGGCAGTGACTAAACAGTCAACAAGACAGTAAGTGTAGCAGTGTGGATACTCTTCAAAATGAAAATGACATAAAGTGCAAACAAAAAGTAATGAAAAGCCCTGGCATGCATTTAAGAAAAAAAGGGTCAGTGAGATGGATCAACCAGTCAAACAACATGAAAACCAAGTACAACAGCCCAAGCTCAGTCACTGGAGCCCACGTAAAGGTATAAAAGGAATACAAACTCCACAGAATCGTCTTCTAACCTCCACATGCACACCACCACGTGGTAAACCCACATACAGGCAGGCACCCAGCAGGCACCCACACACAGTTTTTTTAAAAAAGTTATTTTTTAAGAACAACAACAACAACAAAGGCTACAGAAGACAATTGAAGAATTGATTAGCTTTTTGAACTTATTACATGGAATGCCCTCATGTGGGTGGAATGCTACAGCCACACCTCATCACAGCTCCAGTGAAAGCCTCTCCCAAGATGGGGTCTGGGAACAAGACTGTTCTTTTACTTCTTTCTTATGTTTTTCAGAAGCTACATTCAGTCCAGGATAAATGAAGAGCAGGGTCTCCATAGGAACCATTCTCTATTTCTACTGTCACTCTCCTACAAAGGCACCTTCTGGTACTCAAATGGATTTTGCTTCTGAGGCTCTAATATTACACTCAAAATACTTAATCTCCACAGAGCCCCTAAAACTCTTTTGTCTCAGTCTCTCAGAGTAATAGGTTACCTTTTTCTGGGCTGTTGTCTGGTGGAGACTCACAAAATCCCAATTATAGGCCATTGCCAGTGCTATTGGTTACTCTCCAGAATTTGACAGTTAGACTATTACTCATGACACCACAAAACAAGGAAAAATTTAGTGGGTACGCAAATAGAAGCTCCATCCCTATTGGCTAGCCTTCATAATGCAGGAAGACAATGTGCATGATCCTGGAGGAGAAATGTAATTATCAGTCTCCCCCAGCTGTGAACCCTGCAAGCCATAATAGTGCCCTGCTTAGCAAAATACCCTCATTAGTGCAATAGTGGTATACATGTTATGGAAGTAACCAACCTTTTTTTGGGGGAGGGGATATAACTTTAATTGGATATAAGAGGTCAAAGAGGTCAAGAATCTGTGGCTAGATAAGCACTGTTAACAAGATCAAGAACCTGTGACTAAACAGGTCATGAGCCCTAGCAGAGACCCTGTTAATATTTTGCTAAAAGGGCATAGTACTAAAATGCCTCCTGATGACTCAATGCTATGCCCACAGATCAGTGCATCACTCAGCCCTCATCAGAGCCTTCTTCTTACATCTGATGATAATGCCGAGAAGGCTCAGAATTGGTCAATTTGCAGAGAATAAGAGAGCTGAGTGTTCAGTCCGATCTTAGTTTGCTTTCTTAGATTTATTTTTTAAGTATGTGTGTGGTTCTATGTATGAGCATGTGAGCATGTGCGCTTGAGTACAGGTGTATGCTGAGGCCACACATATCTGATCCCCTCCCTGAGCTGGTGTTACAAGTGGGGTTATAAGATATTCCATTAGACTCTGCTTGGAGCTGAACTCCATTCCTTTGGAAGGGCAGCACAAATTCTTAACCACTGAGCCACCTCTCCAGCCTCTTAATTTGCTTTCTACTGTTGTGATAAACACCACAGCCAAAAGCAACTTTGGGAAAGAAAGCTTGTTTCATTTTATAATTCCCAGGTCACAATCTACCACTGAGGAAGGGCAGCACAGGAGCTCAAACATGAATCTGAAGACAGCATCTGCAGCAGAAACCATGGAGGAATACTACTTATTACTGACTTAGTCTCTAAATTTATACTCCACTCTCTTTCTTATACCTCCCCAACTACCTGCCTCAGGTTGGCACCACCCACAGAGGGCTAGGCCTTCCCACATCAATCGTTACCCAAGAATATGTTCCACAGACCTGGCTACAGGGCAATCTGGTGTAGACTTTCTCAAATAAGGTTCCTTCTTTCCAGGGGACCCTATCTTGTGTCAACATACAAAAACTAACCGGCAAAAGCCCTAAATGTGATGTCTCTGTCTCACCTCTCCCCACAAGGCTATAGGATCATTATGGAAGAAAGAGCAGAAAGATTTCAAGAGCCATGTGACATCAAGGAAAGTGTTTCCAGACCCCCCCTCCCCAAAAAAAAGGCAGACGCAAATATAAACTCACAGTGATTGTGATGGCATGCAAAAGTCCTGCACATGTTTAATTCAGATAAAAATCCCAGCTTAAAGGAGGAGAATCATGTCTCAGATGGTGAAACCGTTAAGAGGCAGGGCCTGGTGGTGTATCTGTCTTACTGGAAAAAGACATTACTACACTTCTCTGGGACTGGCTGGTTCTGAAAAAAAGCACAGGATTGCAAAAGAGAAGGCATGGGCCCTAAGTCTTCTCTTTACCATGTGCTCTCCTCTGCACGGAGCTTTTTCCTGTCCATTCCTCTGCTATACTGAGACAGTCAAGGACCCTTACCAGAGGCTCAGGTAAGGAGCAATCTGACCATGAATTTCTATCCTCCAAAGCAATGAGCTAAATAACCTGTCTGTTTTTAACACTGAGGTGGACGTTACTTAATATAAAATTATAAAATTTAAGGTTATAAGTCAGAGGCTTTGAACACATTCTGAATATTGTATAATTTTCACCTCTATATAGTTCAAAAATATTTTCATCACTGCCAATGGAAATTTCATAGCAATTACACAGTAACTCCTTATTCCCCTCCCGCCCCCGCAGTGACAACACTGATTTGTCTGGAATAGTCCACATGAGTGAATGTGCTGTACTCTGTGTGGTGCTTCTTATCACAATGTGTTCAAGATGCATCTGTTTTATAGCATGTACAGGTCATACAAGTGGATCAGCAAAAGTTGGCATGCTGTTGTCTTGTTTTCTGTTGTTGTGATAAGTACCATTACCGTAAGTAACTTGGGGAGGAGAAAAGGGTTCATTAGGTTTATACTTCAGGCCACGCTCTATTACTGAGTGAAGTCAGAACAGGAACTCCAGCAGCAGCAGCAAGAAGCACTGGATAGTTAAGCTCACTGGCTTACTCCCAGGCTTGCATTCTGCTCACACACACACACACACACACACACACACACATACACACACAATTTATTCACTTTATACTGCAATTGTAGCCCCCTCCCTCATCTCCTCCCAGTCCTACCCTCCCTCCCTCTCCCTCTTTCCCCTTATCCTCCTCCCCTAGTCCACAGAAAGAGGGAGGTCTTCCTCCCCTACCATCTGACCCTAGCCTATCAAATCTCATCAGGACTGCCTGGATCCTCATTCTCTGTGGCCTGGCAAGGTCTTCCCACCAGGGCCATGTGATCAAAGAGCAGGCAACCTAGCCCATGTCAGAGATAAACCCTACTCCCCTTACTAGGGTATCCACATGGAGACTGAGCTGCCCATCAGCTACAGATGAGCAGAAATACAATTTAGAAATGGGGCACAGAGCTAAACAGAAAATTCTCGAGAGGAGTATCAAATGGTAGAGAAACACTTAAAATAAATGCTCACCATCCTTAGTAATCAAGGAAATGCAAATCAAAATGACTCTTGAGATTTCACCTTACACCCATCAGAATGGCTAAGTCCAAAAACTCAAGTGACAACACATGCTGGAGAGGAAGTGGAGAAAGGGGAACCCTCCTTCATTGCTGGTGGGAGTGCAAACTTGTACAACCACCTTGGAAATCAATCTGGCACTTTCTCAGAAAATTGGGAATAGTGCTACCCCAAGACCCAGCTATACCACTCCTGGGCATATACCCAAAAGATGCTGCACCAAATAAGAAGGACATTTCCTCAACTATATTCATAATGGCTTTATTCATAATAGCCAGCACCTGGAAACAACCTAGATGTCCCTCAAGTGAAGAATGGATAAAGAAATTGTGGTACATTTACACAATGGGATACTACTGAGTTATTAAAAACAAGGAAATCTGCTGCCTTTCTTAAAGAAGCCCAGGCCCACCTTCCAGGGAGGGTTCTTCCCAGTGGGCTGGGTCCTCTTACAGCAACGAGCAATCAAAACATTTTTTACCCACAGACAAGACTGGCAATCCCCCAATTGAGTCTCTCTTAGATTAACTCCAGACTGTGTCAAGGAGACAGATGAAACTAACAAGGAGACCTATTTACAAAATCAATTTATTTATAAAGTTATCCTGTATCAGTCGATTTGTTTTAATAGACTACTTCTTCTAGGTATAATATGTACAAGTACCTTCAAAACAACTCCTGTTATACTAAGTATTCAGTCTTGAAAACCTATACATATAAGTAACCTCATACGAAATGAACAGGTTGTACTTACAGATATTTAGGACTACACATACAAAAGCATATGTGTATATATAACAATGAAAACAGAGGCCATGAATGTTAAAGAGAGCTAAAGGGGGTTTATAGAAGGGCCTGGGAAGGGGGGGGGTCGAAAGAGAGGGGAAATGATATAATTATAAGCTCAGAAGAGCAAGTATTTTTTTTAATGGACATAAGGAAGTCCTCAGTTTTTTCATATATATTTCATATTTTGTTCAGAGGTCTTTTGTGAGTGAAGCACAATATCAAAAGCTCCTATGGAACAAGGAGGTATCCTTAACAGTTTTTCCTACACAGCAAGTGGTAGGGCCAGGAGGAACACAAGCTGAAGGTTGTCCTCGGCTACACAAGGGCCTCAAGTCATCTTGGGTTATAAGCAGCCCTGCCGAAAACAAAACAACAAGAAAAAAACAAAAAGCAAAAGAAAAAGAAAACAGAAGAACCTCCTAGAGAACCATCTAAAGCTTAGAGAAATGGTAGACATGCCAGAGATTCTATTTGCTTGTTAGATTTATAAACTACAAATACCAATGTATAAACATCAAGAGGACCATGCACGGCAGTACTGCCTTTACACCCAGCACTCAGGAGGCAGAGGAAGAGGAACTTTATGAGTTCAAGGCCAGCTAATTCTACATATCGAACTCCAGAAAGGCCAGGACTACATAAAGAGACCGTCTCAGGAAATGAGGGGAAAAAACAAACAAACAAACAAACAAACAAAAACAGAGTACAGACCCTGGGTACTTGCTAACTAAATTTCTTAAATTACGTTCAGAATTTCAGTATGACATATTAATGTACCAAGAATATTCTGTTTTTTCTGAGCTAGGGTCTCACGAACTCCTGGTATAGTAGAGGGTAACCCTGTAGACCCTGACTTTCCTGTATGTACAACTATGCTTAGCCCCAAATAAAGAATATTAATTTCAGTTTCCATTCTTGATAATGAAGTTAATAAAAAATCCTAACCTTCCCATATAGCTTACACTGGTCATCTTTCTGAGATGCAAAAGCACAGCACAAAAGGGCTATACATATACAAAGGAACTACTCAACCTAAACAAATGGACATATATATTATGTAAAATATTGTGTTCATTGCTGAAAGTAAAATCGAAAAGACACTGTCCCTATACTCTTAAGTTATACAAGTAATTTGAAAGCAAATAAAATCAACATGAAAAAGGAGGCTGAGTATCAGTTTGTGACCAGAAATGTCATTAAAAAAAAAAAAAAAAAAGGATTGCCTTAAAAGAATTATACGACTTTGAGTGACCTGAAAAACTGTTATGATCAATGAGGAGGAAGACAAAGGCACTTAAAATGGACTGAGCACAAGCATGTCCACCAACAGTGAGGCAGCTTCTGCCTGGAGATCCCAGGGGAGGGAACTGAGGGAAACACCTGGCAGGCTGGAACACAGGTCACAGAGGGCTGTGAAAAGCCAGCATGGAGTGAGTCCTCCTTTCCCACAAGGCTGGGCTGAGGAGACCAGCATTCTAAGCACGGGGCAAACAGCAAAGGCCAGCAAGAGTTCAGCGCTTCGGAGATGTTGGCAGAGAACTTCCTCCTTCAGACAAAGGTAAACAGTGGCTCTCGACAATGTGAAGTATGGCTGTGCTTCGGTCTCCAGGAAGGAGGCACTCAATTCCAGAGTGCCTGTGTCCTCACACCGTGCGCAGTTTTTATTTAAGCGCTGTGGCAAGGCTAGGTCATGAAAGAGAGTTATGGTTGATGCCTGTCTCAGTTAAAAGCTGGCAGTCCTCACAGTCCACAAGCAGCCAGCTCTGTGCAAAGCACGTCAGAAAGCCAGCTTTAATCCCACATGCCTTTGGCTTAAAAGACTAGACAACGGTCGAGGAACAGAAGGCCTATAAGCACCCTCATGGCCGCCTGCGTTCTCCCTGCGCATGAACCTAACACCCCTCACCCAGCAGACACTCATCTCCTGAGGTCAGCAAAGCACTGCCATACACCTCACAAAGGGTCCGAAACCGACAAGTGGGCCCTATGCTTATCTGCTGGCTTACACACTTCCTGAACCGGGAATAATTAATTGGCAGTGTGCAGAGGTGAAATTTTTCACTAATGAAATCTCCAGGTTTCTAGTTTCTCAAAAAAAAAAAGCAACTGGCAGTATTTTCCACCTCAGCAGTTTGCCACCCAGTCAGTGTGCTCACTCTTGGCACTAGCTGGCATTCCCTTTTCCTTATTACTTATTATACTCTAAATTATCTTTACATTACTGACAGTGGTTAGTCAGAAAGGCTGTGATTAATTAAGGGCGCTGGCTGGTTTTACATCCCAGTATTGCCACTTCGGCCGAGTTACTTATCCTTTTTAGATGTTTTTATAGATGTTTTTCAAGATAAGGATAATAGCAACCTAACTTGGAGAGAGGTTTGGAGAATAAAGACTCCCACTGGGACAGGGAGTTAGGGAGGTGAATGTGCTCACAGCCCTGGGGCATTTGCCACAGTTGTCTATCTTGGGGTAGAGGCCAGTGATGGTCTTGCACATCAACATATCACTAGCAAAGGCTAGCCCCATAACAAAGACTTTTCAAATTCCATTTGTCAGTGGGGCTGAGGATGGGAAGGCCTAGCACAGGCCATCAGAACAGCTCTGGACACACAAAACGTCTTCTGTGCTAATTACCAGCAACAATGCCAAAGCAAATCCTGGCTTGGTGCCCTCAACTCTGCTGGCAAAACTTCTAACACCTCAAGAGCTGCTGTTACCGTTGATGAATTTACAACACCACAGGAATAGAAGAATGGCTCTGGAAGCTGAAGAGTGGCTCGGCATCAAGAACACATGTTCTGACGGGCGTGGCTAACAACCACTTCAGCTCCAGCTCCTGGGGAACTGATGCATTCTTGGACCCTGCAGGTGCCTGCACTTACAGGTGCATACAGCCACACCCCAGCACACACACAAACACACAGAATTAAAAATTGAAATAAGTTTGAAAAGAGAATCGTTACTGAAATCACTTGATCCTGCATTATTGAATCAACAAACAGGAAGGGATTAATTCCAAGAATTATGAACTCTATATTTTGAAAACAATGATGAGAGTGTACTATAATAAGCAATAATATACACGATTTGAAAAGTCTATCATTCTGAGAGTTACAAGATACAATAAATCTATTAACTGCTTCTTCAACTTAAAAAATTCCAAGACAAATGATGCATTTAATAAAGTGAAGATTAACTAGTCACAAAACACTGAGGGTGTGGGGGAGCTGTGAGAAACTAGAAAAACAGAAGAGGCGCACTTCAGACTCAGAGTACAAAACCAACCCTAGCCCAGCTCCTGACCAGAAGAACCCTTTACACTTAAACAGCCAGAGTCAAAGACCCTGGGTGAGAACTGAGGCTTTGACCTCCACTCACAAGACAAGAAGGACTTTCCACATCTAGGTCTGTTCATAAAGAAAGAAAGGCCTAAGCTGTGACACTATGTCACAGAAGAGATTGTCAGGAGAACCCCTAAGTGTTGACCAGGCCCAAGTAAGCAGCCAAGAGTCCCAGGCCAGGCTCACTGGACATCAGCTTTTCCATCTCCAATATTAACAATATTAACGCCTGTAGCTATTTCATATGACTTTTTCAGTAACAATGTGTGCTCAACCTTTTTAAGCTTCTCAAAAGAGACCTGCTGCACACTCTAGAATTCAGACCCAAGCTAAAACAGGAAGACAGTTCTGTGGAATCAGGGCGGAGAAAAGCTTTCCGGCACTTCTCACAAAGATGGTAATTCAAGTGCAAACAAAGCTAGAGGGCTCTAGACTCTGCTAAAACCACTCCATGTACAAGGCAGTCTTTTAGACATGAGCCAACTCAGATTTGAGGTTGTATCTATGATAAGGTACATGAAAGGGAATGAAAGGGAATGAAGGTAAAAAGGCAAAACAAGTAGCAGAGAAGATATCCCAAAAAGTGCTGTGAAAAGAGAAAGTGTCCATCAGTGAGAGAAGAGGAATGTTTTACTGACAAAGTCCAACACTGGAGTGGACTCTGGCACAGTCAGAGCCTTGGGCTGTTGTCACGCAGAACACAAGCAGTGGCAGGCACTAAGGCGGTCAGGATCCCTGTTTAAAGCACAGGACTGGCCATGATGAGACAGTCTGGATGCCTGCACTGTGAGGTCTGATGTTCACAGCCTAATCTCCACAAACGTGGCCATGAGCTGCAGGAGCATCCTTACAGATGGTAAGACTTGGTCTAAACATACAGTTTCGACATTTGGGGCTAAAGTGAGTAAAAGCACTTTTGCATAAATGTAAAGATCCTCTGACACTTAAGAATTCTATTAACATTATTCTGAAGGCATTAAACTCAATTTCTGTTATGACAGCAGCTCAAAGTGGCAGCCAGAAAGCAAATTAACCTACTGATTTTAAGTTTCATAACTTTACTGTTGTTGATCTAATGCAGTTCTTCAAATAAGAGAACCTTACAACCAATGGTTCTTTTTAAAATTTAGGACTACCTACACTATTTCTCAACCATATAATAAACTGGTTTCTCAACCATATAAACTTTATAAACAGGCTTCTGCCTTCTTAAAGTAGCATTAGAAAAATGACATCACTGAGCTCACTCAAGAACTTCCTCAACCGTGGAAAAGCTCTACTTGCTACCAGAAACAATGAAGCAGCAAGTTTCATGCCACATTACCTCATAGCTAAGATAATAAGAACAGGCTAGGAAAACATTAACAACTTTTTAAAAATTTCTTTCACACACTTCTGAAATTAAAACTTGATTTTTTTTTCCCCCTGAGGTACTGGCTGGGGACTGAACCCAGGGACACTCAGGTATTCTTTTCCTGAGCTACAATCCTACTTCCTCTTCATTTTTTTTTTTTAAGTCAGGAGTCAGAGTCTTGCTACGTTGCCCAGGCTGCCCTACAACTTGAGCAGAGCTTTGCATATAGTTGGCATTATAAGCATGTACCACTGAAATGGGAGTCACTTATACTATGTTGGAAGTCAAAGTGACAGCCTTCTAACAAAAAGGAAGGGCACATGCAAAGTGCTGACATATACTTCTTCAGAAATGGGGGTAAAAAAAAAAAATCAAAGGATTATTTTTAGTTCAAGGAAACGCACTGCTTCATCTTTGAAACTGTCTCCTATGAGTTTAGGAACAATGAGTTCGGTTTCTCGAGACTAACGCGCCGTACTTTGATGTACACAGACACTGTTTGCTATGAGACTTTCTAGAAGGGAAACAGAACAAAAATACCAGCATGAAAATTTGGAGGTGAGCACTTGGCATTCCTGGCTGTTTTATGTGTTGAAATTTGGTTCCAGAACCCCTTCTCTGCTGAAAGGGTCTATCTCATGAGTTATAAAATGCAACATCAGAAACCAATAACCTGTAGATCCTGCTATTCACTGCAGAGAGAAGAGGTAGAGCATTGGTGCAGCAGAGTAAAGCCAATGACCTCCACCGATTTAGCTGAGGTGAGTTACTGTACATTTCCTTCACTGATGAAAAGTTTAGCATTTGCAATTATATCTGAAAAAAGAATGCATGTGACGTCCCTAAGAAAACTGCAGGAACTAAATAAAGACAGGAATCCTGAGTCAGAAATGCAAGTTCCAATGGGAAAGGCTAATCTACTTACCACTGTACATTCTTAGCACTTGTTAGGACAGAGCAGGACTGCCTGCCAGTGCTTTCCAAAAGGAAAGCAGGTAAAGACTGTATTGGAATTGACTCACGCCTAGGAGAATGGAGATAAAAGCTAGAGCTGAAGATAAGCAGATGGTCTGTCTTACATAAAGCAACGAGAAGGAAAAATAACCTGGATACAGCGCTAGGGAACAGAGAGCCATTCCTCCTTAAGAGGACCCGGCTCCCCAAGGAGAAAAATATAAAATGATTCCATAACCAAAATAAACAGAAAGCTGCTGAGAGTGTATGAGTGCCTCTAAATGAAGAGGGCCTCTAAGTCCAAACTTCCACACCAGCACACCTGCTCCTTCTTCAGGACTACCTCCAACCAACGCCACTCCCCTCCCTCACTGCCCCACCAATACAGCCAAGTGGAATCCCCTCCCACTGAGCTTGCTCTTCCTTTCCAGCCTTGCAGTGTAACTGGAAACATCCTGCTCTTCCCCTGACTCTATCCGAACATTCAGGTTTCATCCAAAGCATCCTCTCTTCAGGGACATTTTCCCAGATTCCACATTCCACAGCCACACCAATGTGTCTTACTGCTCGATGTT
Organism: Meriones unguiculatus; assembly: GCF_030254825.1. Lineage (NCBI taxonomy): Eukaryota > Metazoa > Chordata > Mammalia > Rodentia > Muridae > Meriones > Meriones unguiculatus. The sequence goes on from NC_083366.1 coordinate 36,728,506, forward strand.
CCAGCATTCATTCCTATCTAATATCATGCTCTTATTTGTGCATACATTCTATATTCAGCAAAATCCAAGGACTCTAAGGGCAGGAATCTTAGCCAGTGTTCAGCACTCAGTTTCCAGCACCTAAAACACCATGTGGCATACACAGACTTTCATCATATAAACTGTCTAATGATGAAGTCCAAACGATAATCATCATCCTGAGAAAAAGTCTTCGTAGCAGTTTTCATTTGTTTAATGCATTTGATAATGCAATCTTTAAAGATCGACGTTTGAGACAGGAAGATTTCAAGGAAAAATGTATTCTTCCTAACAATACAGAATGTTACATATGTACTTATCAGACGTAGAGGGGGTCACAGTATACAATGTCCCTTCATGGGCATGATTATGTAGCACTTCACTTATCCATAAATACAGCCAGAATGCTATAAATTGTTCTGTTTCATCAAATCCTGCTCTAGAAGTGGATGATGGGCAGGTGAAGCATAGATGGGAATTATGGTTTGGACCCTTAAACAAAGACATCACACAGCACATGCTGGAGTAACTCTAGTGCGCTAAGTCAGACCTGTTACTAACCTTAACCAAACCAGCACTAGGTCAAGTGATGGCTGTCAGTGATTCCATCTGTGAATCTAGACCAATGTCTTTAAAACTACCGTATTAATACTATGAATAGTATTCATACGTAGAACACTATGAAAAGTTCCATGATGTCCAACCATGTTCCAACCAGTAGAGGAAGAGAAAGAACGGTACTTAGATTTAAAAACAAAAAAACAAAAACAAAAATAAAAAAACTACAGGCAGGATGAGTGGGCAAAGCTAAACGCTGAAACCATGGCTAGAACATTCGTGACTCATGCTTTAAATTTCGTTTTGTTTTGTTATATCAGGGCTTTTCTTGAAGAAAGCACAAGGCTGGTAACCAACAGTACCTGCCAGCTTACACCCGCATGTCACCAGGGTCTTGATGAGGGTGCATAGCAAGGGGCCGAGGTTGGACCACCCGCCTCCTGGTGAGGATGGGAGTGGGCCCGGGGCCGACATCCCTCCCGCGCTCCTCCACGTTCCGCGGCTGCACCCACAGGCCACGCAGCCCCGGCTAGGTCTGGGGAGCCCGGCGAGCCCCGGAACCTCAGCCTTTTGGCTTCGCGACCTGCCCAGCAGGGAGCAGGAAAACAGCCTACCTCCTCCGCGGCGCGGGCCGCCCGCTGGCCTGCAGACCCGGCTCCGCGGTCCCCGCCGGCTGGGCTGGGGCGGGGATGCAGGGCGGGACCGCCAGTGACGTCAACACGCTGGTTACGCAAAGACGCTTCTGCTGGCCGGGACCAAGAACAGTGGCAGAGGAGACGGCGGGCTGGTTTGAGGAGCTGTCGGTCTTGTGACGACCAGTAGGCGGCTCAGGAAGGAGGCAGTGGGCGGACCTGGGCCAGGTCGCGCCTCCACAGCCGGTTAAGAGATCTTAACAGCAAGGCTGTACAGGATTTCAGCTTCTTCTCGGATTCTGCAGAAGAATCTTCCTTTAGCCTCCTTTTGGGGGATCAGGCTGGAGCAGGTGAAAGGTAATCCTGAGGGTGGATTTCAGGCCCTGGCATCTTGGTTTGAGCTGTCCACTAAGAACTTGTCTATCTCAACTCGCCCAGACTTACATAGGAAGCCTTTTTTCTGCTCTCCCACTTCGCAATGCTTTTTGCCTTACTGATAGTTAAGGCTAACTATATTTGCATGATTGTTATACACAGAACTGAGCACTAAGTGATGCTTATGTTTTTTTCCAATAGATGCTACGGTTACGTCCTTCAAAAATGTGAAGGAACAAAGGAAGATAAAATGCCCTTGTCCATTCGGAAGATGCTCAGCTTTTTGGAGGAAAATAATATTGCTAATCCTATCTAGGTCCTTCTGCCCCCTCCCCCCCCCAACCCACCCCCAACTCTTCCACAAAACTCCCCAAGCTCCGCCTAATTGGCTTTGGGTCTCAGCATCTGTTTTGATCCACCGCTGGGTGGAGCTTCTCAGAGAATAGTTATGCTAGGCTCCTGTCTGCATTCGTAGCAGAGTATCATTAATAGTGTCAGGGTTGGCTCTCCCCTATAGGGTGGGTCTCAGGTTGGGTTCGTCATTGGTTGCCCATTCCCTCAGTCTCTGCTCCATCTTTGTCCCTGTACATCTTGGTAGGCAGGGTAAATTTGGGGTCGTAGGTTTTCAAAGTCATTGAATTGCTTTAGTAATGTTTAAATTACAAAAGTAAATGTATATAGTGCAATATTTTGAACATTGCAAGTTGGGTAAAACCTGTTTTTAAAACGTCAATTAACAGCTCAGTCTTTGTGATGGGTCCTTCCTGTGCATTGACATGTGAAAATATTTGTTAACACTTAAGTTCAAATCTTCATCTATCATTGCTTTTTCAATGCTGCATGAGAGTCCTCAGGAACAATAGTTATAATTTGCCATTTCTGTGCCCTCAGATATAGTTTATTTCTTTAATTGCTAATAGAAATGCTTCCTTAAATATGTATGAATGCATTTTTCTACTTCTGTCCAAGCACTGCTTATGGTGCAGAGGACAACAAAACAGAATGGATCTCAGGATATATACATCTTCAGTCCTGGTAGTAGATGTTTCTGATAAGAGCCCCTGGTCTTGCAACAATGTTCCTTTCCTCCCATAGAATGTAAGTAATCCTGTCCAGCATCCCTTTGAAAAGAAATAATACACAAGTTTTTTTTTTCTTTTCATATTAATGAGCATGAAAAAAATAAAGGATTGGGTGTGTGTATATGCACAAGGTGCAGGGATCTTGAGTACAATGATCTGAGCGGCAAGGTGAAGCGACTGTGCAATTACTGTAATGCACGAAGCCTTCTTCTTGGTGATTACAGCACTAAGCACTGTTCTGACACTACCGCTGTGACTAGTTTCCCTGTTTTCAGGCTTTTGTAGTCATACAAAAGTCCACTAAAGGACCAAAAACAGGATTACTGAGCTTAGGCAAAGTTTACATATTCTTCATGTGTGTTACAAAGCAAGTGGCTTGCCCTGCACATGTTTTCACCAAGAAGGGCACCACACGCTCAAAGCACCAGGTCCGCTGACTCTGGACCAAAAGCTCTGAGATGATAAGCTGAGGTTGCCCTTCCCTCTTATGACATCATGATCTCAAACACTTATGACAGTTGTTTAAAGCCAAATAACCCAAGTGGCAACTAAGGAAAAAGTCTCTCCCGCAGTTTGTGCTGAGGAAACTGGGCACACGCATGCATGCACAGTGATGTTGAACCTGTATTTCTTTTCACATACAACAATTAACTCACAGTGACAAAATGGCCCTAAGAGAAAAGCCAAACCCATAAAACTCATAGAAACAAATATAGAAATAAGTATTTTTGAACCAGGAGATGGTGAAAGTGAGCTTCTAGGTCACTGGATCAAGGTGGAGTTGGGGATTGTGAGTGTCCAGCACCATAGCTCCCCAAGGTAAGACCACCTCGAGCTGAGAAAGGCTGTCTCATTCACACAGTGCACATCATTTTCATCTAGGGAGAGTGCATAGATCAGAGGGGGAGAACTCAGGCAAAATCCTACAAAATATCATCATTTGAAGAATAGACAGAAGCACAAGACATCAACAAGAAGCCTAGAGAACATGAATTTAAATCAAAAAAGAATATGTAGAATAGCCACAGATGAGAGGAGAGGAGAGGAGAGTGCGCTGAGAGATGGAGTTATGCAGACTTTAATGCAGAACAAGGTAGGTAAGAGCAGGATGGAAGAGGATGGACACCAGAAGAAGAAGAAAACAGGAAACAACCTAGGAACCTGCCACAGAGGGCCTCTGAAAGGCTCTGCCCTGCAGACTATCAAAGCAGATGCTGAGACTTTATGGCCAACTGTTGGGCAGAGTGCATGGAATCTTATGTAAGAAGTGGGAAATAGTAAGAGCTGGAGAGGACAGGAACTCCACAAGGAGAGCAACAGAACCAGAAAATTTGAACACAGGGGTCTTTCCAGAGACTCATAATCCAAGGACTATTCATGGAGATAACCTAGAACCCCTGCACAGATGTAGCACATGACAGTTCAGTGTCCAAGTGGGTTACATAGTAATGGGAAGAGGGACTGCCTCTGACATAATCTGATTGGCCTGTTCTTTGATCACCTCCCCCTGAGGGGGGAGCAGCCTTACCAGGCTACAGAAGAGGACAATGCAGCTACTCCTGATGTGATCTGATGGACTTAAGATCAGAAGGAAGGAGAAGAGGACCTCCCCTATCAGTGGACTTGGGGAGGGGCATTCGTGAAGAAAGGGGAGATAGGATGGGGTCGGGAGGGGAGGAGGGAGAGGCTTATGGGGGAATACAAAATGAATAAAGTGTAATTAATAATAATAATAAAAGCAGGATGGAAGAGAATACAGGGTAGGGACAAGGACATAGTCAAGGAATATTTTCTTAAAGAGACCAATATTGAAGTCCATAGTAATGACTATAATCTGTGATTTGACACATAAGAAAACAAGTAGAAAATGAAGAAAGACAAGCATTATGAGAAAAGCAGTGAGAAGAGTGAAGTTTGTGAAGCCTTGAGGGCAGCCTTGACTGAATGGTACATTGGCCACACAGTAGAGAAATCAGATCAGTTCTGAGAGGGCTGGCAGTGGACCACTTGATGAAGGTAGGAAGAAACAAATGTTTTGCCCAACACTGTCTGTGCCTTTCTTTTTCTATTAATTTGTGATTAAAACATGTTTAGGAGTTTGCCTAGAAGAGCAACCCTCTAATCATTTTGTAATAGACAAAGTACAGATACATATTACAATTTAGTTTCCACAAATTGATGTTGTTATAAAAATAATGTTTAAACATGAGAATTGCTAGTTTCAGCTTAAAAAAGAAAAAAACAAACAAACATACGAACAAACAAACAAAAAAAACCCACCAGCTCTGTCTGGAAAAAGAAAAAAAAAAAAAAGACAATGGAAGGACATTGGGAGGTGGAGAATCCATACTATCCAGACCATAGATTCCAAATAAAATTGAGACATTTGGGTCTTCTCTGGGTGGACTTTGAATGCTACTTTATTCTTAATAGCGAATGGAATGAAATTTGCTGGAGAGCTCATTGAAAAGTCTGATTCAGATGGAGCAAATTATCTCTAAAAAGTTGAAAAGACAAAGAAAATATAATTTATGAACCCATAGCTAATGTTAGAACTTGGTAGAAATTTGCCAATGTAAATAATCAGTGAATTTGGTCGTTTCCATCTTTTTCCCTCCAAACATGAGGGATCCAGTTGCATTTTGGTGCAACTATTTAGCTCAATGTGGTCTCTCATGTAACTCAGGACCACAACTCCAATGAGAACTCTCTCCTGCCCCACCGAGTGAGTCAAGACAGCCAGGAAGGAGGCCCCCTTCTGCCACCATGACTCACCATGCATGAGCCTGGGCTGGTGACCTCGGTAGGGAGCCACTGCATCTCCCTTACATGTGGACCCACTGCTAGCCAAGGTTGGTTAGACCACCAATTCCACATGTCAAATTAGGCCTTTGCCTTGCAAAGTACCAAGGAGTCACACAGAGGTCACGGGTCTGTTCTTCCCAGCTATACTTACAAAGTTTTCACACAATGTTTATGTTGGCAGGAAGAATCTCCTGAAGGATCTCTTGGTAATGTGTGAGGAAGGGCCAAAATAATGGTGGCATATCCAGAAAAGTAATGCTTACTATTATCATGAATTGTTTTCAAAGAAAGTTATCCTCATTGCTTTTTTTTTTTTCTCTCATTGAGAATTTTTAGTTTTATTGTAAGCATCTGTAGTTTGTTCTTGCTGTGGTGACAGAATTTGCGTAAACTGATGGTGAGTAATTTTTAATTTTTGACAGCCCTATGTTGGTGCAAAAATTTCTCCATAAAATTATGTTTTCCATAATGTTCCTTGGAAAGCAGATAAATTGTACACACAAACAACAGTAAATCCTCAGAACTTCTTGTTGCTGAACCCATTTTTCATAAGGGGGACCTGACAGAGTTACTGAGGTTTTGGTGTGTGTGTGTGTGTGTGTGTGTGTGTGTGTGTGTGTGTGTAAAAACAAAATTAGTCGGTATGGAAGCTTAGGGGAGTCTTGGATTCTGGCAGCAGCTGCCACGGTTTATTTCTTCTGTAGCTCCCCTTGTCTCCCTTTTGCTTCTGGAAACATGGCCTCTGGTATGGCTGTCTCTGATGGTGTCATCAAGGTGTTCAAGGACATGAGCATAGGCAAGTCCTCAACACCAGAAGTGAAGAAATTCTAGAAGGCAGTGAATGTTCTTCTGCCTGAGTAAAGGCAAGAAGAGCCTCATTCTGGGAGAAGGGCAAGCAGATCCTGGCAGATATGGGGCCGACTGAGGACCACCCCTTTGGCAAGATGCAGCCATATAAAGACTGCCACTATGCTGTCTAAGATGCAACCTACAAGACCAAGGAGAGCAAGAAGGAGGACCTGGTGTTCATCTTCTGGGCCTGTCAAAGTGCACCCCATAAGAGCATAATGATCTATGTCAGCTCCAAGGATACCATCAAGAAAAAGCTAACAGGGATCAAGCACGAATTGCAAGCAAACTGATACCAGGAGGTCAAGGACTGCTGAACCCTGGCTAAAAAACTAGATGGCAGTGCTCTGTCCCTGGAGGGCAAACCTTTGTGAGCTGCCTCCATCCTCCTGCCTGGAGCATCTAGCAGCCCCAGACCTTCTTGTGGGGGTTGCAGGCTGCCCTTTTCCTGCCAGTTCTGGCCTTCCTAAACTGCTTTTCATCTTCTGATTCCTCTTGGGTGAAAGCAGACCAAGTCCCTCTCCAGGCACCAGTTTGGGGAGAGCCTGTGATTTTTTTAAAAAGACACCCCTACTTCTCATCCCTCTCCATCCCAGGCTGCCAACTTCTAACCACAATAGTGACTCTGTGCTTGTCCATTTAGTTCTGTATGAAAATGAAATGTGAAAATGACACCCCCTCATCCCCACCCTCACTGAGCCAGCTGGTTGCCCTCCCCTTTGCCTTGATCTTGGTCACTCATTGGAAGCAGGGCCAGTAAGGAACCTTCAATTTAAAACAAAACAAAGTAAAAGCAATAGAAAGACTAATTAATGAAAGAAAAATGTAGAGGCTTATGGGAGAGGAGATTAGGTTTGTATCCCTTCCTCCCTTACCTTCCAGATGTCATCATTCCACCCCTGCGACCACCCTTGTCATAGAGGCAAAGGAAAGGAAAGGAAGGAAGGAAGGAAGGAAGGAAGGAAGGAAGGAAGGACAGATTCTATTATATCTGGCTCACAGTTGTTGTCAGTGTTGGAGTCATTTCAACCACACTGAGGTGCTTTTGTTCGTTGCTGAGTTGTAGGAGTTTTTTTTTTGGTGCATTTTGGCACTAGATCCTAATATGGTGTACGATTTGCAAATGTTTTCTTCTTTTCAGGGTATTTATTTACCCTGTTTATCTTTCCTTTTGATGAGCCATTTTTGAATAGTCCCCTCCTTTTTTGCTTTTATTTCCTATGAAATAGGAAACCTAATTTTTTCTCAGATCTACACTGTTCTGTTGGTCCAAATACCTCTCTTTCTGCAGTATCAGTTTTGATTATTCTGGCTTTGCAGTATTTCAGTCAGGTCTTTTAATTCTGCTTGCTTGCTTCCCTTCCTTCCTTCCTTCTTTCCTTCCTTCCTTCCTTCCTTTCTTTTCTTTCTTTCTTTTTTCACATAGTGTTAGCTGTTTATGGTCTCTTGATACTTCATGTAAATTTTAGGATTCCTTTAGCTAGTCCTGAAAAAAGTCTTATTAACATTGTATAAGGATTATTTTGAATCTGATAATTTTATAAAGGACAGGCGCTGCAGTAATACTGTCCTCCAATGCAAGCTCATGCCATGTGCTTTCATTTACTTGTCCTTAAATTTTCTAGTACCATATTGTACTTTGAAGTTTACAAGTCTTTCTTTTCTTTCATTAACTTTATTCTTAATTATTTTATTTTTATTAAATCTACTTTGTGTGTACACACACTCATAATTGTGGAGGTTAGGGGGTGACTTATAGGAGTTGATTTTCTCATTCTAGCATGTGGAACTCTGGAACTAAAGTCAGATTATGAGCCTTAGAATCAAGGTCCTTTACCTTTTGAGCCATCTTGTCGACTCCTATTTGTTATTATTTTTGTTTTGTGATGCTGAGAATGGAGAACACCTTACACATTCTAGGCAAGTACTCATCAGTAGGCTATATCCCCAGCACTATTTTATTATTTTTGATGCAATACATGGTAATTATTTTAATAGTTTAAAAATAAAATTTCTTTTGTGAGTGTATAAAAATGCAACTAATTTTGTTTGCTGACTAAATGTTTGGCTTTAGCATCATGGTAATTTCTGGTCTCCTGGGCTGACTTTGGAAGTCCTCCCTCTCCTTCAGTGTGTATGTTGGAAATCTGTAGAAGCATCAGTGCTAATTCTCTTTCAAAAGTACTGTAAGATTCTGTAGGAAATCCATCTGTCATAGACTTGTGTGGAGATATTTTTGATTCCTGTTTACGAATTTTTAGGAGCTTTCAGTTGTCTATTTTTAGTCTTTGTAGGTTGTATGATTTGAGAAGTTTATCCAAATTCTAGGTTATCCAATTTGTTGTATAATTATTTGGTCTCTTAGAATATTTTTTAATTTAATGTGTATGGGAGGGAGTTGTCTTCATGTATGTCTGTGCATCACTTGTGTTCAGTTCAGTGCCTGAAGAATGAAGGTCAGAAGAGGGTGTGGGTGATCAGCAACTTGAGTTACAGATGGTTGTGAGCTACCATGTGGGTGTTGGGAGCAGAACCTGGGTCCCCTGCAAGAGAAAAACAAAACAAAACAAACAAAAAAATACTTTAAACTGCTGAGCCATCTCTGCCATACCACTTGTAGTATCACCTCTTTCATCTGATTTTAGTTTAGTACTTTGCTGTTTGTTTGTTTGTTTGTTTTTTCATATTTTAGCCAAAAGTTTGTTTATATTGTTAATCTTTTTTAAAAAAGATTTTGTTGGCTTCTATATGGTTTTCTACTACAAAATTAAATTATTTATTCTCTAAAGTTCATTGCTTTTTTTTTCCTCTGCAAGTTTTGATTTAGGTTATTCTCTTTTTCTATGTTAAGGTTTAAAGTTAAGAGTGCTGGCTTCAGATATACTTTTTAATAACAGTGTTTATGCCTGTACATTTGCTTTATCCCTGTTTTCATTGCAACTATTAAGTTTTGGTATATTGTATTTTCATTTTCTGTAGTTATTTTCTAAGTTCCCTTAGATCCCTTCTTTGACCTGGCTTTTATAAAACTTGTTTAATTTCAATGTTTTCATGAAGCATCCAGCTCTGCTATTGTTTTCACCACTGTGATTTGTCTTAAGGTTTCTATTGTTGTGCTAAAACACCATGATCAAAAGCACCTCGGGAGAAAAGAGTTTCTTTCAGTTAGCAGATTATAGTTCATCATCAACGAAAGCCAGGGCAAGAACTCAAGGCAGGAACCTGGACATAGGAACTGAAGCAGAGGCCATTGAGGAATGCTGTTTCCTGGCTTGATCAACCTGCTTTCTAACATACCCTAGCACAACCTGCTCAGGGGTGACACCACCAGAGTGGACTGCCCATCGCACATCAATCACTAATTAGGGAAATGAAGCATAGGCTTGCCCACAGGCCAATCCAGTGTGGGCATATTCTCAATTGATATTCCTTCTTGCCTAATGACTATCTTATGTCATGTTGACATAAAACTAGCCAACACATAGTTGTAATGGATAGTATGACTCAAATATTTTAATTTGCTTAGGCCTGTTTTATGGCCTGGCATAGGTTTATGCTGGAGGGTGTTCACTCTGCCGTTGAGGCTAATGTATGTTGCTTTGGTGGCGGGCTGTACTTCCTGTGTATGTCTATGTGCAGTTGATGTGTAAGCGTAGCTCAAGTTGTCATTCTCTATTCGTGTCTCACTGCCTTATTAACTACTAGAAGCGGATTTCAGAACTCTGCTATAACTGTGCTGTCATCTACTTGTGAGGAAAAATATCCTTACTGTTACACAAAGAAACCTTGGCACGAAAGTAACCAGCAAGAAAATGTCTTTTTGTCAAAAGGATGCAGGGTGACCCAAACTGAGCTAGCAAGCAGCACAGAGGGCCAAGGTGGTCCCTGCCTTTCATCCCCAGGCAGGATCTTGACAGTTCCTCCCTGGCCTTTCAGTCTACTACTGATTGGCTAATTTTGGAAGTTGTACAAAAGAAATGAAGGAGGTGGGGGGAGGTGGCAAGCTGCTGGGATCATCAAGTTTCAGGAATTTACTAGGATCTTTGAGTAGAAAATGTTTTACCAGGTAAGAGAGATAAAAAGATTTGCATAAGAGTTTTACTAGGTTGACCTGTGGCAGGCTAGGCACCTTGATGGAGGAGGATGAAACATTTCTCACAGGCTTCTGCTGTCAGATGCTGTCTCATTAGGACTGAGTTTCTTTCGTGGTACAGCAACATGGTCATCGCTTCAATCTTTTGTTACACCCATCCCCATTCTATTGGCTTTGTGTTCCTCCATTTTTGTTCACACTTTCGTTGCATTTGAATATATTAACTGTTCCTGCTCTGCCTTGTGAGAATTCCTCAGTGCTCTTTTCCATTTTGTTAATTTATGCTATCCCCATTACCTTCATTATTGACCTGATTTTACATTTCTGAAGTGTTTAGTTCTATTTTAAAATCTTTATTTCCTGCTTCACAGGATTCTTTTTTCTTGTTGTTTCTTCACAGGATTTTTCATGTCTTATGATTTTTTTTTTCTGTAAATGCTATAAGTTTTCTGCTTTTTAAACCTACCAATTCAAGAACTTATGTCATAACATTTCTGGCTATTCATTTTGTTGGCTACTGTTAGTTACTCGCATGTTTTGGAACTTAACTTCTGAGGCTCATCTGTCTGTCTGTCTGCCTACCTCTCTGTCACACATTCCCTCATCTCACCATCTTGGATTTTAGGTTGTCTTCATTGGGACCTCATGGCATTTTAATGCAGACCAGATTTATATAATACCCAAAGCTGATACAGTCAAAGCTGGTTTCCACTCCTGCTTATGGGACTATTCCTGTAGGCACCCCATTTCCTTTTGCCCATAGATTCCTCAAAGCTCTACCTATTTGCTGCTTTGGTGAGTCATAGTTTGTTAGGCATTCCTGTCCACGCCATCCCCACACACACTGTGAATTCTTCATGGCCAACACAATCTGCTGGCATAAAGTCATGAATCTGAGTGTGCTATACCTTGTGCTTGGGGGTCTCTTGATCTCAGTTACTTGAACCTGGATTTCAGTCCCAGAGCTCATCAGGACCGTGGACCACGTTGCATTTTCTTCCAATCTCTGCTTCAGAAAGTGATTGTCTCATTTCCAAGCTGTATCTTATCTTCTGTATGGGAGTGTTAAAATTTCTGTACTTTCCTTCCTTCACTAATTTCCAATCTATAGGGTCTTTTCTGTAGTCTTAGGTGCTATCTCTAATGCTTTACATATTAAGAAATATAGGATGCTTACGGTGGAGGTCATGAGAACGAATTCTGTTTGTACAATTATAAGGTGTGCATAATCTTTACCAATATCAAAACCAAGGAAAACAGTATTACTGTATCCCTGAATCCACTGTGAGCCTCTTCTCTTCAGTTACTCCCTTTCTTCCCTCTGTAAGGTCAACCAATGTACAACACTCTAGTCTTACTCTTTCCCTACTGTTTTATTTTTGCTTTCATTGGTATACATTAACAAAATGTTAGTGTTATATGGTTTTGGATGTAGTGCAATGTAAATTGCTGTTTTTCCCTTTATGATTTGCTTTTTTTACTCAGCATAATCTTTAAGATTCATTTTTACTGATGAAAGTAAACCTTGTTCCATTGATTTTTCAATCTTGCATAGCTTTCTCTTGTATGACTATACAACAACTTTACATTTTCAGTGAACATTCAGGATTTATTATTATAAGTTTTGGTGCTAGAAAGACTGAAGAATTTGTCTTTTATATATTTATGCATAGTAAAAATATGTAGACGCTTCTAAAAGCTTATAATAATAAATTAAAGGGAGATATTTAGGAAGGCTTACTTTCCTTGATGATTATTTGTAAAACACATGAATATATTGCAATAACCATTTTATGGCTAAGGACTCAGTCTCCCTCACATTTTGATGGAGAAGTTTTACATATTTTTCCTTCCTGTGGCTGACAGCAGTTTCAATTTCTTTTTGTTTGAGTGTGTGTGTGTGTGAGAGAGAAAAAGAGTGTGTGTTTGCTGTGTGTGTGTGTGTGTGTGCGCGCTCGTGCCTGAGGAGGCTAAAGAGAGGATCAGATTCCTTGTAGCAGCAACAGTATACCTGACCTACAGGAGGTTGTGACCCTCCCAGTGTGAGTGCCTGGAACTCACGTCCTCTAGAGAACAACCAACACTACCAATCTCAGAGCCATGTCTCCAGCCCCAACAGCAGTTTCTTATTTTTAGATTTGCATCTCACTGACAGCTAAAGGCACCTGTTTTTCTACCTCTTTTATGAAATTTGTACTCATATTTCTATTGAGCAGGGTTTTCTGCACGCTTCTTATCTATGTTCATTTGTGGTTGATACACTATCGGGCAAACGTCTGTGGTTATATTTTGTAATTTTCTTAAAATTTGTTAGTCATCTTTGTCTTATGGCCGTTGCTTTCTCACTGTGACTCATCTTACTGTAGTGAATACATTCATTCTCTATTTTATGTCTACACTTTTGTTTGTTGCTGAATAAAGTTCTTCCTTACTCCTGTATATAAAGTTATCTTTTTCTATCTGTTTCTAAAAGGTTTTATAGGTCTTTTTCATTTGTTTTGGTTTAACTCAGACTTAGATCAACTCAGAAATAAGGCATAAGACAGACACTTATTTTCCTATAGAAAACCAATGAGCCTTGATCTCCTGATGAGCATTGGTATCTTTGCCATTCATGGAGTTTCCTCATGTTCGTGTGTCTGCTTTATACTGTCTAATCTGTTCTATTGGTCTTCTCCAAAGTTTATTGCCTTGATATGATAATTTTACTCACTATCTGGAAAAGTAGAAGGATCTTTGGCTTCCTTCCTTCAGGAGCAATTTGTTGGCTGTCCATCTGCCTTTGTATAATAGACTCATTCAGCTCACCAAACTGCATTCATAAAACAAGTCCTTTGTGTTTTGTATAGAATTACAGTGGCCTTGTAGATCATTTTGGCAGAACAGGCATAGTTGTGATAATAAGCTGCTCATTTGTTCCACAATAAGAAAAATGTTCTCACTACTGAGTTACAAACATTCTGTACATATTCAGAGCAGCAATTCTTCACTAAGTTCAGGCTTTATCAATAATGTTTTCTGATATTTCCATTTCATTTCTTATGACTGACTTTTAAAGAAGCAATGTTTTAATTTTATTATGCATATATCATCTATTTTTCTGTTAGTGTTTGTAGATTTTGTGTTCCTGTTTAAGAAACCTTTACCTAACCTTAGGTCATGAAAATTTACTCTTACTTTCCCAGGAAATAGTGTATTGAGGTATTTTTACTTACATACAGAAATTTAAATATCCATCATTATTTATTGAAAAGCTTTTTTTTCCTCCATAATGAATTATGCATCTATCTTCATCAAAAATCAGTTGGCTATCTCTGTTTATGGGTCTAGTTTTGGAAATGCCTCCTCTGCTCCTTTCATCAGTGTGTCTTATTTTTTTTTTAATAAATAACTACACCTCCATATCCGTGGCTCTTTAATATAATGTTGAAGGCAGGAATTACAGCTGGAATAGCATATTCTAAATGTGTCTTCCGTTTTCAACATTTTTTGCTGTTCCCTTGGCATTTCCATGTTTCCATATGAATGCATAATCCATCTGTCAAAAGGCAAGCCCACTAGGTATGAGCTTAGAAGTGTACTAGAATACACAGTTTAATGTAGGAGGACCAGTGTCGTGACACTGATTCTCCTGTTCTGGGGATCCATCCAAGTTACTGCACACGACAGTAGCTTATTCCTACACACTCCGGAACCATCTGCCACTACATGAATGTCTTCTGATTTATCTGGCCATTTGCCATGGATGGATATCTGGTTTGGATCCAAGTGCTCTTATGGATAAAGCTGCTCTAAAGAATGAGGCAGAGGTTTTGTGTGCACATAAACCTTCATTTCTTGGAGATGAATGCTCTGGGATTCAGTTGCTTGGTTAAAGGGTAGTTGCATGGTTAATTTTTGAAACAAATTGACAAGCTCACCAACAAAGTATGAACAGTCCAGTTTCTCAGCATCCTCACCACGGTCTGAAGTGACCCAGGCTTCACTGTGTATCTTATGCCATTATTTTTATTTTATACATTCTAACCTGTATGTAACGGAAGTTTTGGTTTCTTGTTTTAATCCCACGTGTGGGATATTAGTTGGATTTCAGTTTGTCCACAGCTGTTAATTGTCACGTATGGAGTATGGCCTTTGCCAGCTGGTAACAGCCTGCTGCGTGAGGCACAAAGAGGGGGAAGGTCTAGGACTCTGAGGATTTAAATTTGAGAGCTGAGAAAATGAAGGTGTGGCATGTGGTGCTCATGTGTGGTGAATAACAGTTTGAAGACAGCAGGGAGGGGTGGTGTGGCAGGTTGGTTATTGTGATGCACACCATCACTAAAATCAACCAGGAGAGGAAAGGTTCATTTCAGCGTAAAGGGTACAGCCTGTTATCCAGGTTAGCCAAGGCAGATTGCCAAGGCACGCACGCAAAGGCAGGAAGCAGAGCACAAGGAGCCACACAGGAATGCTCCTTTGGCTTGATCAAATGCAAATATGTGTGTGTGTGTGTGTGTGTGTGTGTGTGTATGTATACACACACATACAAGCTTTTGCTGTGTAGCCTTCGTTCCTTGGAACTTGCTGTGTAGACCAAGCTAGCTTCAAACGCACAGACTCTGCCTCCCAACTTCTGGGATTAAAGACTTATGCCAACCCATCCAGCTTCAGCCCTCATTCTTTTATAGCCCAGGCCTATAAGAGCAGAGACGGTGCTACCCACAGTGGACTGGGCCTTTCTATATCTGTTAGCAATCAAGAAAATGCCCACAGGCTGAGGAAAGGGCTCACTGGTTAAGAGCACTTGCTGCTCCTTCAGAGGACCTGGGTTTGTTTCAGATTCCCCAGATGGTGTCTCTCATCTGTAACCCCAACTCCAAGATATGCTATGCCTGAGGGCACCAGGCCTGCATACGGTGCACATATATATAAGCATGCAAACATACAGGCAAAACATTCATGCACTAAATCTAAACTAAATCTTTTTTTAAAAAAAAGTTTTTTACATTCTCATGAACCAATTTCATGAAGGTTATTCCTCAGCTGAAGTTCCCTCTTCTTCAATATCTCAAGTTAACAGCAAAGATAATCTATTACATTTCTTCTGTGTGTTTTGGCTAAATCTAAGAACATCCTAAGGACCATCTATGACTCTCTTCCACTAAAAGTTTTAAAGTTTTCTATTTATATTTAAGTTTGTAATGTATTTGAAATTACTTTTAACAAGGTATGAAAGTTAAGTGGTTTGTTGTTGGTGATTTTTTTGTTTTTGCTTTTTGTTTTGTTTTGTCTATGGTTATTTAATTATACCAGCACCATTTATGCCAATATAGCAATAGGTTAGCACAGGGCAGTGAGACAAAATTATTAATTATTGCACAGAACATGTCACTGAATGGAGGAGAGAGGTAATTTGATTTTGCCAAAGAAAATGTGAGTCCTCACAGAAAATGAAACAGGATGTAAAAGAAGGATGAAGTGGAAGATTTTTTTGTTTGTTTGTTTTTGTTTTGAAGACTCAGTTTTCTCATGTCATGTTTTGCTGTAAGCTGGGAAAGTGATGTTTTGCTGTAGGCTGGCTTGTGAGAGGGTGCGTGATTTTTTTTTGTTCTGACCTCTCTCGTATGAGGTCCGTGATTTTGGCCAGCTGAGAACATCCGTGGGTGGACTCTGAGGAGAGGAGATATATAGAGGCCCACTCACAGTGAGGCATCGCTCTTTGGATCAACATTGCTGCTCTGATCTTTGTGCTTCAACACTTGATACAAGGATCCCACTTAGGGCTGAGCACTCCAACGCCTGTCCTCTCTGTTGTCCCATTGTGGGTCTCTGTGTTGATCACTAGTCGCTTCAGAAAGAAGCTTCTCTGTTGAGGGTTCAGCAAGGCACAGATCTTCCAGCATAGCAATGTCATTAGGGATGGTTTTATTGCTGTGTTCATTTAGACAGGAGGAGTGGATGCGCATATGAATTACAGAGGTTATGCCAGCACACGAAAGACCTCTACAAGTTTAAACCAGAGGAAATCCCAGAGTGGAGAAGGAAAGTGAGCACAAGTCTTTCTTCCTTGTAAGATAAACTAATCTTTTGCCAAAAGCTCATTGTTCTTTGTCCCTGTTTCAGTGTTCCTTTGGGGGTTGGGGGTAGGGGTGAGGAATGGAGGTACTCTTGATGCTCCAGTGAGAAACAGTGAGGGAAGGAATTGCTAGATTAACCCAGAAATACAACCCCGCCACAGAAAGCTGTGTGGCCAAATGACCTTCACTGTAATTAACTTTTTAGCCCTGCAGGCTTCTACCCACTGCTAACTCTGAGAAAACAGTGATTGAATTGGGTCATGTTATAACTTAGAAAAAATGTAATTTTCGCGGTTAGCTTGCATATATACACTTTCTCCAAGTCAGCAAAACAGACAGTTTATCTGATGCCCCCTTTCTTATACTTGCCTGATCATAAGAACGCCCCCGAGGTAACAGATGAAGCATAGACTGTTGCCCTGACTCTCCTGGACCCATCTCTTCAGGAGAGGGCTTCTGAACACCTACCAGCTTTTAACAGTGCCTTAAAGGAGCTTCATAATCAAGGGATCTTGTAAACACTGGAGTAATTCAGAGTAAGCTACATTTGCAACCCCTACATGAATTAAGACATTGGTATTGGTGTGGGTGCTCATCGGATATCTTTAGCCCCCGATTCAAAATTCAGGGGCTGGAGAAATGGCTCAATGGTTAAGAGCACCATCTGCTCTTCCAAAGGTCCTGAGTTCAATTCCCAGCAACCACATGGTGGCTCATAACTATCTATTATAAGTGCTGGTGCCCTCTACTGGTGTGTAGGCATACATGCAGGAAAAGTACTATGTAAACAATAAATAAACAAATCTTTTTTAAAAATCAAAGTCTGATTCAAAATTATGAGTTTCTCCCAAGCCCCAGTATCTGTTGTATACACCTACTCACTGAATCTGTATCCCTAATTAAAGCAGACTGGCTGTTGCTTGTAAGTTACTGTGTATGAAAAGAATATGAGGTGTATACAAAAGAAAAACCTATAAAGAGAGAAAATACACTTTTCTTAGAGAGGTTGTTATGAATCTTATGCAAGTACACCAAATAACTGTTGCAGAGAGGAACAGGAGAACCTGTTTTACACACATCTGTAGTTGTGTGTAAAACCTTGGGAATGCTAAGTGACTTTTACCATATATACCATATACATTTTGTCTAGGACTCAAATCAAGACATTTTTTTAGGACAGCAAACTTAGACACCATGTGGAGATGAAAAATGTTGTAAATCTGTGTTGTATTTCAAAAAAAAAAAATTCTCCAAGAAAGAAATAATCTTACAAATGTTTGTTTTAGTGTCTTGAAAACTAGCCCTGTAGGCATTAGATCAAAATTCTACATAGAGAATGTGGAACATACAGTGTTCTCTATAGTAAGTACTAGGTGAAATTTAGCAGTGTGCATGCCTTTAATTCCAGCCCTTCTTAGGCTGTGGCGGGAGAAGTGCAAGCTTGCGTCTAACCCAGGCTGCATAGGGAGATCCTGTTTTAACAAGCAACAGAAGGAACACAGAAAAATACATAATACTGTAACAGCATCCCTCCAGGAGATGAAACAGTGACACTTTTGAATAGAAATATTGGGCATAGGAAGATGAGGGAAATCACAATTCTGTACATCAAGGGTCTGAGCAGACTACAATAATATCATCACCTTCCATAGTCAACTCCACTCACTGCCAAGTTCTCCTTTAATGTGCCTGCTTACAGTTTCTTCTCTCCACATACACTGGTGCAAGCAATCCCCATACATCATATCACCAAACAAAGAACCTGACCCTATGAAATGAGAAAGTTAAGTTTCAGCAACACAAGTCTAGTTTTAGGGGTATTATTCTTATATAAATGATCCAAACAGCAGAAAACATGCCATAAGTCCCATATTGCCATTTAAAATTTTCTAAACTGTTTTCACCTGGACACATGACTCAGTGCTTACAGGTATGTATGACCCTTCCAGGGGTCCATTTTGGGCTCCCAGCACTTACCTCATGTGGAGTATAACTGCTTTTAACTCCAGCCCCAGAGCATCTGATGCTGTCCTCTGGCCTCTGTGACTAGTGAACTCATGTATTCATACACACACACACACACACACACACACACACAGACACACACAAATTAAAAATGATGAAAATAGATCTTTAACTAAGCTAGTGAGCGTGTGGTAACATATGACTTTAATCCCAGTACTTAGAAGGTAGAAGCAAGTGGATCTCTGTTAGATTGAGGTCATTCTAGTCAACAATGCAAGCTTCAACACAGCCAAGGGTATATAGTGAGACCATGTTTCAAATAAAATAAAACATTTTTAAGTTGAAAATGAATGAATGAATAAATAAATAAATAAATGGAGCTATAGACATAGCTCAGTGATTGAACATTTGACTAACAAATGTTTGAGACCATGAATTAAAATCCAAGTTAGCCTTCCACCTTCCCGATGGTGAGTGCTCTCTGTCACGAACAATTCCACATTTGGCTAAGGCTGAGGATCTGGCTTGCTTCCATGTATGTGGACCTATCTGCATTGCACACGTGGCACGCCTGGGTTGGCTACCCAGAGGCTATTTAAGCTGTGGGCTGGCTTTCCCCAGGGTCAGATGATTGTTCAAGGTTCCTGAATAAACTGCATTGAAAAAAAAAAATTAACAAAATGACAACAATAAAATATACAGGAAGAAAAACAAATGAGGCAAACTTTGTAGTAAAGCTGAAACACTGCTAAGAATTCCTTCCAAATGGAGAAATAATAAAAAGTACTGAATGTTTTCAGTATTTCTACTGCAGTGTTGGCACTCAAACCTTGAGCATGCCTTGAACATGCGAGGCAAGATATGTGGTAAGCTTTGTGGGGCATGTAGAGTTTACGCTTTGTTTCATTTTGTTTTAAAGCAAATGAACAAAGCCTTAGCTCCAGCGCTGTAGGAAAATGTAGTACAAGATTCACTTAGGGTATGGGTTTTATTTTGATGAATTTATCAGAGATTGTTTTTCTTGCCCTTGTTTGAATACGGAAAGTGGAGAATCCATGCCACAGTCTTCAAATTTTATACATGCACATATTACTTATAGAGAGTTGTGTTGCTGTAATTCTTGCTAGGGAGACATGAACAAATGTCTATTTTCTCTAGTGTACCATTGACAATCCAGAGACACAATGCCACCCATATCTAGGTTGCTGATACAGTGAGCCTAATTGGAGCTGCTCGAAAGACTCTGGGAAACTTAGAACTCACTGCAGTGCCAAAGAGGAGAGCCTTTAAACACTGCCCTCAGGCAGGCCTGTGAGCCATTAGTGTGTTATCTCATGGACCCTTCCTCACTTCTTCAAGAGAACTCTAATGGACCCAATTTTTTGATGCTCTTCTGCAGATAACCACATCTGCGCAGACTTCAGGACAGCACAGTCATGCCATTCACAGATGACAAGTTCCAGAACACCATGGGAGTTGGGGGGCGGCAATTGGAGAAGGGCTTTCAAGCACCATAATACTTAGACATGAATTAATTCTACCTATTCTTGAAGAGAAGATAGACAGTCTAAGATTCAGAAGTACATGAAAGAAAAAGGCTTCAATTTTAGAAGTTAGAATTGAGATAAGAACATATCTTGGAAAAATAAAGAAAATAAATTAGAAAGAATAGCATGAATAATATTATGTAGAGCCAGGGAGATGGAAATTAAAAATTGTGTTAAAATTAGGGTGAGGGGATGTCCAGCAGAGAAATTTCAATGTTATCTTAAGCTTGACCTTCAGAAGTTCAAACACCAGATCAGGTGACCTGTCCACTATCATTTTCATCCTCATTAATCTGAATTTCAGGATTTAAAGATAGCTCTTGAAGAATGCATTTCAAGTGAAGGTGTCTGATCCTATCTTGAAGGGAAGAGGAAAGGCAAAGAGCAGGTGTGGAGCCATCAGGTATGTGAGATGGTGCAAGGCCTCGGGAAGGGCAATAAATACCACGTTTAGAAGAAAGAAAGACATGCATTTGTGGGAACTTTTTGGATGGTGAAGAGTCCAGAACCAAAAAAGTATCCCACAACAAACTACCAAATGCCTCAAACACAGTCCAAGCAGTGGGTGAGATTGTAAAGACCTGTGAGGATGTAGACAGCGCAGAATGGGTTTGGGCTGTGAGCTTGGTGGAAGGGAACAGAGTTCAGATATAGAAAGGTCACCCATGGCCGGAATGAAGCATTTACTGCTCACACACAAAAGTGGCAGTGGGAAAGACCAGTGGCTTCCCAAAGTGGACAAGCCCGGATTTGGTTTCCTCGTTCGTAGGGTCATAGTATGTCAATGTAATAGCAGGGCTCTGTCCCTGGAGGAGCAGGGGACAAAAAGCACATCACTTCTTCTATGCAAAGATCAGACGACATCCAGAATGAGCACGGTGGGACAGAAGCAAATAGAGGCTCTGGTGGCAGACAGATCAATGCCAAGGTCAGCGTGGGTAAAGAGGCTTCTGCAGGGTGGGGAGAGGCACAGGCTGGGAGGGAAGCAATGAAGGATGTCTCTGCAATAAAAAACAAGGCCAAAAGGAAATTGATCCTCTGAGAACTGGAAGGTTAGGAGGTCATGGCGAGGATGTAGGGCTTTGCAATCCAATTTGTTAGAACCTACATACATTCTGGAGGCCTAAATTAATAGGACTGCCTTTTCAGCTTAGGGAGGGAGGGCAAAGAACCAAAGAATGGTTTCTATTACACTCAATTGTATCTTCACCCCCGTCCCGTATCAGTACCGGGCAGAATGGAGAGAGAGGCTACTGACTCAACAGTTTCTCTAATTCCCATCCAACTTTCCTTAGCATTTAAAGAAAATATGGTTAAAAGTAACTATTAATTAGGTCCTAGAAAGTGCTGACTCTTACGGAATGATGGGAAAAGCCAGCATGTATGCTTCCCTCAATCATCACCCAAGCAGATTGGGATTGTGAGCTACCACCAGCAGGGCTATTTTCAAGGTGTTTTTATTCCGCAGGAGTTTCAGTTTCACACTTATTTCAATACTTTTTAATAAAAGACTATGTGATGGAATCATCTGATACTAGGTGTAATGTTTAAAGATGCGTCAAAGAGAGGATGACTTAGCCTGGAGGTTTTGAAACACAATGGAAAAACGGAACTCTTGGGCTGTTCTCATTAACTACTGTGGATAACCACGGCTTTGCCCAATCTGCAAAGTATGCAAATGGAAGCGTCATAGAAATAGTTTTTGGAAAATGGAAAAAGTAGATTTATGATTTTTTTCTCCCAGTGTATTTTATTAGCATTATTTTGATTTTCCTCTGTATCCTTAAATATTATCACCCACAAGTCATACAGAACCAGAGCACACTGTGGGCTTATTGCTTTGTGGTTAAATATCTGTTATCTCTGAAGGCTTTCTTAAGTTCTTTCACACATGTACCCCAAGTATATGGCCTCACAATCCTGCCAGAGTGGAAGCTGCCTCTGCCTACAGTGCCCTTGATTGCTTCATATCACTCGAACCCTCCTAGGGGACCAATGTCCTGACCTTAGGGAAGAGAATGGAGGGCTCTTAAATAAGATCCATTACCACCCAAAGCAACTTTTTATTTTGGCCTAAGCTGGTGAGGTTCAGCAAATACCATCATGAACTCACCATGTCCTTTGCATTGCTGGTTTAAAATGTTTTTGTGCTCCATGTTTTTAAAAGTCTGTCCTGGTTCTTATTTTTTTCTAGTCCTTCAACAGAGTTCAGCTGAATTGAGCCTTCTGATAGAATGAGATATTCTCCAAATTATTGTTTCCAAATGCTGCTGCTCAGCCAAGGGTGAAGACACTTAGGAAAAGATGCTTTTTGACCAGTCAAATGTAAATGTTTAATGATTTAGAAGGGAGAGTAACTTGCTTTGATTTATCCCACAACCTTCCCACTGCAATGACTACCCCAAGCGATGAAGGAAGAGAAGTTCTAGCCAACTAAATGTTTTCAACAAAGGAACATAAAAAGAAAGAAAGAAAGAAAGAAAGAAAGAAAGAAAGAAAGAAAGAAAGAAAGAAAGAAAGAAAAAGGCAAGTTGCATGTTTCTCTCTGTAACTTAAATTGTGTGAAAACAGAGGTTAGAAGTACAAAATTGGCCTTGATGAATCCAAACCAACAAAGGGTTTGGAGACAAAGTCTGATCAACAAGCTGGTGACAGAATTTTTAGAAACTTTGTCTACACACTTTAGTTGCACATATATTGAATTCTTTTAGCACCTTTCTAATTCCAAAAATATAGCCCTGCTCGGTATTTTAACCTGTGGTGCTAAAGCATCCTTGTTTGCATGTCCTTCTCCAGACCTCAAACTCAACGAGATATGCCATTATAAATTGACCCCTAAGCAATGGTCTGCAGAATATGCATTTAATTGGTGCTCCTCTCTGTCAGGTGTTTTTGTACAGCCCGTGAGAAGTTCACTCCGTGAGACAAGGCTACTGGATACAGTGAGCAATAAAGCAGACATGGGTTCTTTTTCCCTCTTCCCTAAAGAAAAAATGTCTCCTCCAACTAATTAAAAATGATAGGGAGGCTTCATGTTTGCCTGTGGTTTGTTCTGCTTTGTTGCATTTTGTAATAAACACTCTGGTTGAAAGACTGAATTCTGATGAAGTGACATAATGCTGCATGTCACTCCACAGCCACAGAAAAGAGGTCTCCATTTTCATCTGAAGCACCCTGGGGCTTGGGATCCCATCATAACCTGTGAGAATTGAAATATAACAGCACATTCTGACATGCGGATTGCCTACAAACCACAAAGGACAGCCACAATGTCAACAATGTCCCTTCCTTACTTCTGACCAAGCATTCTGAAGCTATACCCAGGAACTGTGATGCAAAGTGTCCTGATTGTGGAGGTGAATGACTTGGAAAAATGATGTCCGTTTAGTTCTAATGCAGCAATTCTCTAGGTAAAGGAAGGGTTTGCAAGTATTATGGATATAGGCTGTTTTTGCAACAAGGTCTGTGTTGGCATGGGAGAATGTTATCCAGTCTTGGACAAAAATGGGTCAGGATCATTGGGGCAAAAACTGGAGAAGTTGATGAAAGCGGGTGGGACAGAAGAAAGGCAATATTGCGCACATACATGGTTGAAAATGCACACCTCCCAATCTCAGTGTTCTGCCCAGTTCACGAACCCCAAATAAACAGACTCTGCTGTAAATACATGAGGTTCTTTTTATTGTAAATTACAAGCTGCAGCTTGGGCCCACACAACCCCATGGCCAAAGCGGTGGGAGCTGAGTGCCCTGTGCCCAGGTTAGTTAGGTGATTTAAAGATTCTGGTCCATCCCAGCATGCCCAAGGCAGGGGCAATTCCTGCCTGGCAAGCATCTATTGGTTAAAATGCTACATTTTTTTTCATGATTTCCTTGGTTTTTTTTTAATTTTATTTTTTTCTTATCAGTTACATTTTATTAACTCTGTATCCCAGCCGTATCCTGCTCCCTCATTCCCTCCCAATCCCACCCTCCCTCCCTCAACTCCACCGTGCCCCTTTCCAAGTCCACTGATGGGGGGACCTCCTCCCCATTCATCCGATCCTGTTTTATCAGGTATCTTCAGAACTGGCTGCAAAGCCCTCCTCTGTGGCCTAACAGGACTGCTCCTCCCTTGTGGGGTGGGGAGGTCAAAGAGCCAGTCATTGAGTTCCTGTTAGAAATAGTCCTTGTTCCCCTCACTATGGGAAACCAATTGGTTACTGAACTACCACGAGCTACATCTGAGCAGAGGTTCTAGGTTATATCCATACATGGTCCTTGGTTGAATGTCAGTCTCAGAAAAGACCCTGTGCCCAGATATATTTGGTCCTTGTGGAGCTCCTATCCTTTCCCCATCATACTAACTCCCCTTCTTTCCTATGATTCCTTGTACTCTGCCGAAGTTTTCGTCATGAGTCTTTGTATCTGCTTTGAAAACACTGCTAGTTAGAGTCTTTCAGATGCTCTCAGTAGACTCCTGTCATACGTCCAATGCACATCCCATCTGTCTTTCTAAACGAGGATTGATCATCTTACTCCATGTCCACTCTCTTGATTATATTTTTTATGTGTATAGATTTCATTATGTTTATCATATCTTATAGGTTATATAAGTGAGTATATACCGTGTTTGTCTTTCTCCTTCTGGGATATTTCACTCAGAATGATCTTTTCTAGATCCCACCATTTGCCTGCAAATTTCATGATTTCCTCTTTTTGATTGCTGAGTAGTATTCCATTGTGTAAAAATACCACAATTTCTGTACCCATTCCTCCGTCGATGGACACCTGGGTTGTTTCCAGGTTCTGGCTATTACAAATAAGGCTGCTATAAACATGGCTGAGCAAGTATCCCTTTTGTGTACTTGAGCAAAGTTTGGGTATATACCTAGCAGTGGTATAGCTGGGTCTTGAGGAAGCACTATTCCTAATTGTCTGAGAAAGTGCCAGATAGATTTCCAGAGTGGTTGTACCAGTTTACATTCCCACCAGCAGTGGAGGAGGGTTCCCCTTTCTCCACAACCTCTCTAGCATGTGTTATCACTTGAGTTTTTCATCTTAGCTATTCTGATGGGTGTAAGGTGAAATCTCAGGGTTGTTTTGATTTGCATTTCCCTGATGGCTAATGAGGGAAACTAAAGTCCAAGTGGATCAAAGACCTCAACATAAAACCAGATACTCTAAATCTGTTAGAAGAAAAAGTGGGAAACAGCCTAGAACTCATTGGCACAGGAGACAACTTCCTGAACAGAACACCAACAGCACAGGCTCTAAGAGCAACTATCAATAAATGGGACCTCATGAAACTGAAAAGCTTCTGTAAAGCAAAGGACACCATCTTCAAAACAAAACGACTGCCTACAGATTGGGAAAGAATCTTCACTAACCCTTTATCTGACAGAGGACTAATATCCAGTATATACAAAGAACTAAAGAAGCTGAAAAGCAGCAAACCAAGGAATCCAATTAAAAAATGGGGAACAGAGCTAAACAGAGAATTCTCAACAGAGGAATATCGAACGGCAGAGAAACACTTAAAGAAATGCTCAAAATGCTACATTTTGAATCGATTGGCTATTGGAAGGTTCCCAGACCATAATGACCAGGTGTCCCTCCCTAGGGAGATGGGCCAGTTTCCTAGCAACTGTTATCTCTAGTGGGTGGGGAAAGAATGCACTAAGGCCATCCTTCCCCTCAGGGCATTACTGGACTTCTCCACCCACCTACTTCAGGTCTTAATAATAGCTGCTAATTTATCTTTTGGTCTCTCATTTAGCAACTCTAGAGAGCATATGCAGATCATATAAAAATGGCTTTTAGGTAAATTTAGTATCTTAATTATAAAACTAAATTGGCATAGAGGAACCAAGCCTGTAACTAATGACAGTGTTATTATAGATAGTCACATGAAAAACAAAGTTCTTGTCTGTCTGATGTTGGTGTTTTTGGGTCAGTCACCTAAGCACTCCCATGCAGTGGTACATTCTGAAGAAAGTCTGTGCAGTAGGAAGTAACTATATTCCCCAGATGACTTTGACTAGTGACATTCTGTGGAAGAACCTGTAAAAAGAAGAGCTTCCACCCAGAGTCAGCAAGGTTTCCAGATCTTTCTTTTGAATGGTGGAGGTTAGTATCTGGGGGATTTTGGAGATTTCAGAGGTAGGAATGTCCAAGTAAAGAAAAAAAAATGGGGTGTGTGTAATCCAAACTTAACATTCCAGGACCTGGAGGGAGCTTCATAATGGAGACAATGAAGAAATGTTCATCTTTTGGTATAATGTTCTTGTGGAATGTATACAATTTACCCTTGTTCATTCAAATGCTGATTTCACTACTCCACTATCTGGTTTCAATATGGACATTGCATTGTGGTGTTTATTCTAAGCATCACCTGTCTCTAGTTTGTGTAAACATGCCACCATTTGTTCCCTGTATTATCAATAAGAAAATAGGGTGGGACATCCTTGTCCACAGGGGAGGAGAAAGAAGTGAGTGGGAGGAGAGTCGAGAGGAGAGATGGGGAGGAGAGGACTTGGAACCCCAGGGGGAGGAGGGGGGGAGATGAACTGGACCTAAGCTATGACTAAAAGCAAGTATAATGTGGGAAATCTGAATGGGAGGAAACTATGTGGGCTTGGAGGTTTAGGATGGAGTAATTATTGCCCAGCATTGTGCTCTAAGTTAATTAAATAAATCCTAGTCTCTGTGTGGTGATTTGGGTATACAGCTGGTTTAGGAATAACCACTGTCTAACTAAAAGATAAACCAATAATAAATATTAATAATCAACAGCATTCCTTCTTTTTTTCAGGGGCCACTCATCACTCAACAGGGAAAATCACTATCAGTTTGAGGGCTCAAATATGTTCAGTATCAGTTACAAGCTCCATCCCAACTTATCACCCAATAACCTTTCTGTAAGAAGGACTTAAAGTACATGCTAAAAACCTGAGCTTTTTCTCAGATCCACATGGGTTTAAACCCATATTTGTGCCCACTATCCATAACTTTAGAGATATTATTCAACCTTATTTTCTTACCTGCAAAACCAATGGATACATGCACACATGACAAACAAAAGCCATGAAGAAATTGGAAAACCTAATGTGCTTAATCTACACAAAGATCCAATCCCAGCGCTTGTCAGCATACTAAAATTTGCTGGATGCTGCAGTTTTTACCTTAAAAAAATATTACTTGTTAGATATGTTGATAGATCCCATCTCCTACAGTTTTATCATCAGATATATTTCTAAAGTGTATTTCAATACTAAATTATATTTTCTGTCGTGGAAAAAACAGACATAGCCACAGAAAACACACACAAAAAATAAACTTTGAGCAGAGCCATAGTATAAAGATCATAAAGAAAACAACCCCCAGACACCAGACTGGAACATGTGTGAAAGGAGATGAAAATAAGCAGTGGTTGGCATGGAGCAATGCCAGAGAGGCTCGGGTGGTTTGGTTCTTATTAGGAGAAACTATGTCATAAGGTCTTCAGTATTTCAAGAGAAGCAAAAGACACAGTTTAAAAAGTATTACTGCTGTGTGTGTGTGTATGTATGCATGAGGTGTGTAGGAAAGAGGGGTGGGGTGTGCCTGCTACCATAGTTGTGAAGCCGAGATAGCACCTTTGTGGAATCCATTCTTTATTCTTTCCTTCTACCTTTAGGTGGGTCCTAAAAATGGAATGTACACCCTTAGGCTTCCATGGAAGATGTCTTCACTTGCAGAGCTACCCCTCAAAGAGACACAATCTTAAGGGTCTTGGGATATATTTCACTTGAAGACTACTTGACAGTAGAGAATACACACATGCATGAAACACACATAATTTCATAAAATATGGAAGTGTCTAATTTTAAATGATTTTTTTTTTAAACCACAGTGAGTTGATGAAAATATATTCATGGTCCAGGATCTAGGCAGTTGATATCTTTAGTAGGGTAAATACCCTCTTTCAAAGTTAAACAAAAAATACCACCCCTCCAATGCTTGGGAACATCAAAGAAGAGGAAGGTAAGACGCATGTAGAATCGGGGAGACAGTATGAAAGGCTACAAAAAGCCACTATCTAGATTCACGCAACTATTCCAGTTATTAACTCACAATAACTGTCACCTCTGGAGGAGGAGCTTATATGGGGTCCTAACCCCTTAACTCTAAACTAAAGCTTGTTGGTAGGTTCTAGGAGCAGAGGATTCTTTAGTTGCATATCTACTGCTAAGCCCACAGAGCTCTGAAAGATAACTCCATACAGAGTTATGGTCACAGAGCTGTGAATTAGTTTCTTCTGGTCACAAAGCAAGCCAAAGAGCCATCAATATGAGAGAGTGATTTGTGGAGGAGGGGTGTGAGTGAGGTGGGCAAGAATTGTGTACGTGTGTGAAATTGTGTAAAAAAAAAAAAAACCAACAGATTTAATTAATAATAAATAAGACTAAAAACTTTTGGTGAGTGCCACCTAGTGGTAAATAGATAATTCAAAGACAAAATTCTCTTTTCTAATGTTCAATCATGCTAAATATGAAATGGTGATATCCTGACTGGCTTTTAAATAATTAGTCAGACGTGGAATTTGCTCACTTTGGAAGCTGTTGGTGTTGGTGGGTTTCACCGGACAATCTATTGAAGAACGAGAGCCACTGCAGGATGAATTCAGGCTCCTCAACAGCAGAGGGATCTGCCTCTGAAGTACTGAACCCGACAGCTTCCTCAAAGCTCTTTTTATTGAGACAGAAAAGGCACCTTTATCAAGTCAACTTTCACATACCAAAACTTATCTGACTTAGGGGCTATCTTGAAAGACCCATCACCTCAGCAATTCTCAATCATGGAAGACTTCCACGTTTGCCAGGCCTGTCTCTGAACTAAGACATACAAAGGCTCTGAGAGACCTTCAGAGGAATAGTCCCCTAAAACCTCAGACAACAATCGGTGACAAAGCTTAGGTGCCATCTCTCTGGCTTCCTGCCAGATCCAAAGGTTCTGCTAAAGTTCAGCAACAGGAAGTCATGTGAAATGGTATCATACTTATGCTGGTTAGTTTCATTGTTGCCTTAACAAACCAGGAAAAAGGAAAACTCAATTTTCTCCATCAGATTGGCCAGCATGCATGTCTTCAGAACATTTTCTTGATTGAAAATTGACATAGGAAGACTGAGTCTACTGTGGGCAGTGCCAACTCCAGGCCAGTGGGCCCAGGCTTAATAAGAAAGGTAGCTGAACAAGATCAGGGAGCAAGCCATGCTAGCTACTTGGGTTCCTGTCTCCGGGTCTCTGCATTGAGCTCCTGCCTTTGCTTTCCTGAATGAAGGAGTGTATCTTGTAAGCCAAATAAATCCTTCCTTCCCCAAATTGGTCCCCAAAATGTTTTATCACAGCAGCCAAGAAGCAAATTAGGACAATACTATCTTAATAAAAATCACTATAACAAAGCCTAACATTTTTATGCTCTATTGAATTTATTAAATCTGTTACCATTGCTAGGGATTCTGTTCTCTTAAATCCTGGGTTTCTCACTCTTGGATATGCTATTTGGCTATTTGGCACATCCTGACTTTTGCCTTGTTTTGGAATGGTATAATATGATGAGATGGGGAAGGAACAAAATGATGGTGTTAATGATGGCCAAGAGTGTGAGACTCTGACACCGTGTCTTTGGTAAATCATCAGAGGTCAAAGGTCAGGCATGCTCAGGTTCTCCCATCTTGTGTGTGGTTGCTTTCTTATTACGGTAGCAGAGTTGTAACATGGGATCTTTCCACGTTTAAATTAATCACTATCTTCTCAAAGGAAAACTGCACTCCTTGTAATTGAATTTTTTCATGGTATGAATACCATGTTTCTCATCTCTTGTTATGATCTTATGGCATTCCCGTGTGTGTGTGTGTGTGTGTGTGTGTGTGTGTGTGTGTGCTCTCAACATAATATTTCTGAATTTTATTTAACTGAAGCTTTATTTTTGGTCTTGTTTTGTTTTGAAACAGAATCGCTCTGTGTAACCCTGGCTGGCTATCCTGGAACTCTTTTTGTAGATCAAGCTGGCCTTGAACTCAGAGTTTCACCTGCTTCTGCTTCCCAAGTGTTGGGATTAAAGATGTGTGTCACCACCCAGATGAAGCTTTATTTATTTATTTCTATTTAGTTGTTAAATGCAGTTACTTTGCTGTGTTTACATTTATTTTTGACATCTTAGTTTGTGATTTTGTGTTTAACCTACATCTTTCTTTTATTGTGTTAAAATGATAATTGTTACAAAGACAAAACTGTTGAGAATAGTGTACATTTATTAACATAAGTTTAGAAGTAAGACTATATAAAAATTAAAGGAAGACAAATCTGTAATGGTAATGATGTGCTTAGCTCACCTCTGCACACAACTCTCGGGAAAGCCTTAGTAAGTGTGTGTCTCTGAACCTATGACTAAGAATGATGGCTAAACGACACACGTGTAACACTGAAACTGGTAAGATCACATTTTCCAAGTCCGATAGAACCTCTACCAAATTTAGCAGTGTACTTGACCATGAATTACAAATACTTTTACTCACTTAAAGACTGTCCCCTGCTATAAGACAAGCAATTCAGAAATCAGTGACAAAAGTTTGGTGGAGAACCCTCAGATAGTTACATATTTAATAACATACTTCTAAATAATTATTGCATAAATGGATGGTGATTGAATTGGATAATATTTGAAGCTAAATTATTAAAATAATGCATTAATTTTTTGGAAGTTTATAAAGATGGTTAGAGGGAATGTACAGTTTATGTTGTTAGAACAAAGAGTGAAACCAACTACATGACTATCATTTTAAAGACTGTAGTAAATGAAAAACTCACCTCACTTAAGTTAATTAATATGTAACTGAAAAACAGAGGAAAGAAACAGGACACGGGATTTTTTTGAAGACTTATATAATTGGTAAGGTTTAACAAGATAAAGTATTTTTTTAAAAAACCTGTAAAACAAACAGGCTATTGTTAAGTTTCTTATTTTAAATGACACCAGCATCCTGCACCTGAAGTCCTGGGTGCAGTCCTGTGGCACCGCTGGGCATTGGTAGAACCTTTAGGGCTTGGAGCTGTGTGAGGCAAAGTTAGACTTTTGGAGATATTGAAGCCATGACCCTTCCTCCCTGACCCCCACCATTGCCTCGGTGCCATGATATACTGTTACCATAGGTCCAAAGCAATTGCAGCCAACTGACCATGGACTGAAATCTCTAAAACCTTCAGCCCAAATGAACAATTTTTCCCTTTAAATTGTTTTATTTCATCATAGCAAAATAAAGCTGACTCATAGATTCCAACACAAAACAACTGCTGCATCTACATACCTGTTATTTAAGAAACATTTCAATATTTTAGTGCAACTTTACAAATAATGGAATGTTCTTCAAGAATGTTTTCTTATTTTTGCATGTATTTCTAAAGGTTTAGCTTGCCGATTCTGAGAAAATAAGCCAGGATAAGCTGGGCATAGTGGCACATGCCTTTAATCCCAGCACCAGAAAAGCAGAGGCAAGTACAAATCTGTGAATTCTAGGCCAGCATGATTTACATAGTGAGTTCCAGGAACTGGTGGTACATAAGGAAACCCTGTCTCAAAGAAAGAAAGAAAGGAAGAAAGAAAGAAAGAAAGAAAGAAGGAAGGAAGGAAGGAAGGAAGGGAGGGAAAAGAAAGAAAAGAAAAAAGAGAAAAGAAAGAAAGATAAGAAAGAAAGAAAAGAAAAGAAATTAGAGGAAACAATAATAACCTGAATTGTAGTAAGTATTCTATGCCATTGCTGTGGAATAACTTCTACTCATTTAGGTCTTCCTCAAATATTTTTATTTTTATAAACAGTAGTTTATTGTTTTCCATGTGAAAATATTATTCACTATTCTGGATATTCACCTTTAGTACATTAAATTATATATTTTCAAAAACCATCCCTGCTACCTGCTATTTATTTCTGTTATATGGAAACAAGACATTGAAAATGAATATATGACATACCTCATTTGATATTAAGAAAAATATTTTATTGACAAGAATGAAAGAGTGAGGAGCTGGCTTGTAGAGAAAGCCAATTTAGCAAACTTACACACAACATAAAACACAGCTAATAATGAATTAATATAATAAAAACAAATAAAACAGAAAGATATTTAAACAAAGGAATATTCAGGGTTTGCAGTCTTGTACGTGGCATGGCCAATGGTCATTTGATTACTTGAATATGTAGAAGGATTATTGTAAAATATGAATTAATAAAACAACAGTTTTCTTTAACCCTGCCAGCTTCCAAAATAATTGACATAGAGAGACTATGATTTATTTTACAAGCTTAAAGCACTGGAGCTGGGCAGATATCAACCTTCTAAGCTATTTAGCTATCTCTCAGCTACACCACCCAAGTTATTTGGCAATGAATCATCCTTTCTGGGCTCGATTTGCTCCATCAGGTCAGTCTTCTTTCTCTAACTTCTCTCCCTTTTCCATCTTCTGCTCCTTCCACTCTTGTCCTGTCTTGTCTTGTCTCAACCCCAAGCCCAGTGATCTAAGTCTCACCTACCTGTCTTCTGCCAAATCACAGGCCTCGGCATTTTTATTAGCCAATCAACTTTAAATTAGGTAGAGCAAGATTTACAAAAAAAGACAGTGAACATGAGAATGTGCTCCTCTGGACAACACCCCAATCTTGGGAAGCAGTAATTATCATTAGCATCCATAGCACCAGACCAACCCGCAACAGATTATAACATTATCCACAAAAGTAGAAGAAGGAAATTTGTGGTTCTAATGGAGAGAAATATCTGAACTGAACTGAGATCACCGAGTTTAAGAATTTTGTGGAGTCACTGGGTGAATTGGTGAATCATCTGTAATGTATTAATTTAATGCAGGTGTGAAGTTAGGACTGAATGGTAGGTAAAGGCTTAAATTTGGATAGAGTACTTAATGAATGAATAGGAAGAGAATAATCAAAGGTAAAATTCCTCATGTGCCAATATACAAAAATGGGCAGATAAACCTGAGCAAGAGATGAGGTGTTTGCATTTTAACACTGCAAAGCAAATTATAAAAGACAGAAACTTCTATTTTTTTTAACTGTAGAATTCAAATATGCTATGATATATGTGCCATGACACCTAACCTTGGTACTAGGCATGTGTGCCAGTTGTACATAATCTTAAGAGTGAATAAGTAAGATAATTATCAAGCACTAGGTGGTCGAGTCCCCGATTCATTCTATCCATTTCCCCTGGTATAATATTCTTATCTACACAATCTTGGTAGAAGGGCAGATGGACTGAGAATCTGGTGAGGTTGCAATAAGGTTCTGTGGGTCCAGCCAGCCTTTGTTGAATGATCTGAAATTTGTGGTGAATCTGTGATGCCTCTACTTTTGCTCAATTGAGTAGTTAAGCACAGACTTTGTTACAGAGCCTGCATTGTAAGCCAGATCCTGTGACTATGTTTATGATTAGCTCTCCATGTCAAAATTATGAATACTTCAAGGTATCATGACATTTTCAGTGCAAGATAAGCTGCATAACAATAAAAAAAAAATCAGTTCTAAGGAGCCGACAATATCCCTATTCTAGAAAAAAGCTTGTTAGGCGTAAACCTAACACTTTTGGTTTTCTATCATTCCAAACTAATATTTTATTCTTATGTCCGTGCTCATTTTAGCCTCACTGGGGTCACCCAGAGTTTAAATTTATTCCTAACCTCAAATCCCGTAGGAGTAAAGTGAATGTGTTTTCAAAGTTTTCTTTAGCTTTCTTTCAGAACCAGATGTTGGACAGCAGCCATGTCAGTAGAAACGTTTCCTTGAAGAGGCAGGTTGGAGCGAAGAGAAGGATATCAGGAGAATACATCAATCAAAAATATTTTCTTAGAGTTTCTATAGCTGGGCTAAATGATGACCAAAAGCAACTTGGGAAGAAAAGAACTTATTTTTTTTTAATGTATAAAGTCTAATATATCTTTATTTTTAATTTTTTTATTAATTACACTTTATTTACTTTGGATGCCCCCTCTAGTTCCCTCCCTCCTCCCTTTCCAATCCCTCCCTTCCTCCCCCTTCTCCACACATGCCCCTCCCCAAGTCCACTGGTAGGGGAGGTCTTCTTTTCCTTCCTTCTGATCCTAGTCTGTTAGGTCTCATCAGGAGTGGCTGCATTGTCTTCCTCTGTGGCCTGGTAAGGCTGCTCCCCCCTCAGGGGGAGGTGATCAAAGAGCAGGCCAATCAGTTCATGTCAGAGGCAGTTCCTCTTCCCATTACAGTGGAACCCACTTGGAGACTGAACTGTCATGGGCTACATCCGTGCAGGGGTTCTAGGTTATCTCCATGCATGCTACTTGGTTGGAGTATGAGTCTCAGGAAAGACCCCTGTGCTCAGATTTTTTGGTTCTGTTGCTCTCCTTTTGGAGCTTCTGTCCTCTCCAGATATTACTATCTCCCACTTCTTTCATAAGATTTCCTGCATTCTGCCCAAAGGTTGGCCATAAGTCTCAGCATCTGCTTTGATAGTCCTAAGTGAGCTATCCCAGAAGCAGAAAGACTCACTCTCACATGAGTGAGTATATACTCACTCATATAGACATATAATATAGGATAAACCTACTAAAATCTGTACACCTAAAGAAACTAATCAAGAAGGAGGATTCTGGCTAAAATGCTCAATCCCCATCCAGAAAGGCAAAGAGGATGGACATCAGAAGAAGAAGAAAACAGGAAACAAAGTTAGGAGCCTGCCACAGAGGGCTCTGCCCTGCAGACTATTAAAGCAGATGCTGGCCAACCTTTGGACAGAATGCAGGGAATCTTATGAAAGAAGTGGGAAATATTAAGATCTGGAGAGGAAATAACTTATTTATCTTATGTTTCCACATCAGAGTTCTTCATCAAAAGAAGTCATGGCAGGAATTCAAGGCAGATACCTGGAGGCAGGAACTAAAGAAGAATCCATGGAACAGCATTGCTCTACTGGCATGTTCATCCTGGCTTGCTCAGCTTGCTTTCCATTCCCACCCAGGACCACCTGCTCAGTGAAGGCACTTCCTCCAATGGGCCCTCCCACTGTGGGAGGCTGCACTCTCCCACATCAATCATTAATCAAGAAAATGTCCTACAGACTTGCCTATGGGCAATCTTGTTGGTTCTCTTTCCTGTGGGTGAGGACAGGGGGTCCAGGCCAAGAGGGTGAGAGGCATGGAGTCATCACACAGATGAGGGTGGGGCAGAAGGGGTCGGGTGAATGCAAACAGAGGGCAAGCAGATGCAGACTCAACAGAAGCTGACCCAGGCCATGAGCCCTCAGGGCCCTTCGGCCCTTCTCTGGGGCTACCCATACAATCTGATGGGGGCATTTTCTCATGTGAGGTTCTTTTTCCAGTATAACTCTAGATTTGTTTCAAGTGGACAGTAACAACCACACATCATGTTAGTGTGGTACAATGATAATATATAAACACATGGAACAAGACATAGAATTCAGAAATAAACCTGCATGTCTATGGCTAACTTATTTTCAACAAAACTGTGACAGTCATTCAGTGGACCAAAAGTGTTATTTTACCAATTGATGCTGGGGCAAATAAATGTTAAAAAAATGTGAGGAGATTGGATCCTTTCCTTATATAAATTTAATTTTCACTCAAAATAGATCTAGGGTATAATGTAAGAGTTAACACTGAACAACTCTTAAAATTCAAGAATAAGTCTTCTTAATCTTGAAATGGGCAATGGATGCCCTTGAAAATAAAGCAAAATCTAATTAATTAATTATTTTATCTATCTATCTATCTATCTATCTATCTATTTATTTAATGTGTACCTGACTCTAATGTATGTGGCCATGGAGGCCAGAGAAGTTGCTTGATCTTTTGGCACTAACTAAGTGGGTGCTTGAATTTTTATGAATGACACAAAACATAATAAAGAAAAAGTAGAGTAATTGAAATTCATCAAAATCAAGGACTTTTTTAAAAAAGAAAATCATCATCAAAGTGAAAAGAGTGGAAGAAAGTATTTACCAGGCTTCTGTCTGGGAAGACCTAGTGTCCAGAACAGCCATAAAGAATTCTGTACCTTAATAAGAACACACAGACGATTGTCTCTGCCTGTTCAAGTGACTTGAACAATGATTTCAGTATTTTTCATGTGTGTGTATACATTATGTGTGTATGTAAATGTGCACTAACGTGTATGAGTGCACATGTGTGTAGCTATATGTGCTTGTGGATGCCCATAGTTGACACTTCCTTGGTCCTGTCCACTTTATTTATTGAGACTGGATCTCTCAATTGAACCCGGAACTCAGCAATTGACTAGTCTATCTAGCCAACTTGTTCTGAGTGCTGGAACTACAGGCAACTGTCACAACAGCCTGGCTACTCATGTGGGTTCTGGGAACCCAGTGTTCAACTCTCACCCATCTCCTGAGGAATTTACAAGTGACGCAAATGTAATTTTCCTGGTTCTGCCATCTGTTTTGTTCACAATCAACAGCCCAGCAAATTCCGTGTCTGATAAACATCTGTTTCTTATAGATGGTGCCTTTCATCTCAGACTCTTAACGGTAAATATTGAATCCATTTATGTGGGTGGAGCCTGCATGACTCAGTCACTCCTTCAAGGATTCCAATTCCCTCTCTCCTTCTCTCTCTCTTCTCTCATTATTTATTCTTTGAGAACTTCATGCAATGTATTTTAACCATATTCCTCCTTTCCTCCACTCCTCACAGATATACTTCCATCTTCCCTATCCACCCAAGTTTGTTTCCTTTATTTTCCTTAAAACCATCAAGTACAATTTGTGTTGCCCATGTACTCTATGTCCAGAGGCCTTCACTGAATGGTGAGCAACTCACCAGTGTCAGCATCTGTCAATTACCAAAAGAGCTTTAGCTAGGGGTAGGGCTTTCTGCCTCCCCTCTTCATGCTGGCATTTTTGTCTGGATTAAGTTTACATAGGTCTTAGGTATGCTGTCTCAATTGTTGTGAGTTCATATGAACAATTGCTCTGCTATGTCCAGAAAACATTTTCCTGTGTGAAAGACTCTCTACTCCCTCTGGTTCTTACAGTATTTCTGTCCCCTCTTTACAATGATCCTTGTGCCTGGGGAGGGGAGGGACCTATATACAGGGTGCTATAGATTTCCTGTTCAGGGCTGAACATTCTTCAGTTTCTTTTCCATTGCATGTGGACCAGTTGTAAGACTTCGATATTTAATACTATTTAATACATACCGTGTATGCATCAGGTTCCTAAACAACCTTTGGGTCACAGCACAACCTAATAAAGAAGAATGTAAAGTACTTGAGTGGATGCTTCTCTAAAGAAGATTTGCAGCATAAATGACAAGGTGTTCAGTGTTACTCATGCAAATCAAAATGCCATAAAATTCCATTCCCTGTCCACTAAGATGGTTATAATCAGGGGAAAGAAGAAACAAAAAGTGTTGATGAGGATGTGGGGATGAAAAGGGTGCAAGAGCAGCATCAGCCCCTTGCAAGGCCAAGGAGGACAAGTAAAGTTGTGAACTTCTTGTCAGGAAATAATGATGAGTTGCAGTGTAGATAGTACTAGACTCCTGTCCCTTGCTAGAGTCTTGTGTATTGCCAATTATCAGCATTTATATTTACATTTTATAAACATAAAATCAAGTAGATTGAAAAACAGCACTTTGAAATGCTGGGTAACACATTTAATTTTTATTGTCCAGTCTCCTGCTATTTGAATGTTATAATATTTGCTATGGTCTGATTCAGCTGGGCCTCATCAGAATCATTATGGCTTCGACACCAATGTAACACTGTTGAAAATGGTAGAGTTTTTAAGAGGAATAACATCTTTTTAATGAGACCCATAGGTGAATTATGAAGTAAGTCTGCCCCTGTCTTCTTTCTTGCTTGTGTATGCCTCCTATTAGCTTCTCCGTTCATCTTATTTTCATGTATGAGGCATCTTAATGTCCTTCTGAAGTCCATTGAATACTGGCCCTGTGCCACTGATTTCTGTGTTTTAAAAAAGTTATGACAAAAGTCACTTTTATATAGAGTATTCATCCTCAAGAATTTATTCTATCAAGAGAAAATGAACTAGACAGTAGACCAGTAGTTACACCCAAAATACTGCTCATAGGGCCTAAATAATGCTTTTGGCAGAGAGAAATTAAGTGAATAGAATATAGAATCAAAAGATTGGGACTAAAACTGTTTTAAGAATCCAGGTAAGAGCCAGAGGCAATTTCTGTCAGGCTTTTTCCAACCCACTTCATTAACACAAGCTAACATCTCTGCTAAAGTAAGGCTACTAGATCCTTTCCTTCTACTCTGTACACATTTTCTCTTATAACTAAAAACACACAACCCCAGGACAACTGGAGATTTTACTATTTAATGAGTTAAATGAGATTATAGTATAAACTGTTCTGGTTTATATCTTAATCTCATCTAACTCATTATAAGTATATAATCATAATAGGAAACTTAGCTGTAACCTGATGCAGTGTTAGTCTGCACACTGCCTCAGAGAACCTCAAAGACAAAGATGCTCAAAAGAGAAATAGTAGCATGGTATAGCATGTGTAAGGTACAAGCTGCACAGGAGCACACAATCTTGTTTTTTCACTTAAGCAGTGTGTATATGGCTTGTCTGTCCTGCTGCACTGATATTCATTATTAATCATGGGATTATAAAGAGAAAAGCCAAAGAGGAGCAAAGGGGTTCAGAAGATGTTAAGTTCCACAGACGACAAGCTACACAGTGCTCTTGAAAATGGCAGGGCACCACGACCCTGTTCTAAGGGCATCACTGGGTCTTCCTTCACGGGTTCATTAGGAAAACCCATATACGTGTGGAAATAGCTGACTCAAAGCCAAAACATCTCACACCCACAGATGCATGCATATTTTGCATTCAAAATCTTTTAAAGCACTGTTAGTGAGAGATAGAAGATTCTAAAGAATTAAACTACCCATGGAAGAAAAGGGAGGCAGGGGGAGAAGGAATCTAGCCATAATTTGTAGTTCCACTTATGTCTTTTGTGCCTACTGCTGCTTTTGAAATTTAAGAGTGGAGGTGCTTCTACACGCACTCATTTCTCCTCAAGATGACGAGGACAAAGGTACTACAACAGACACAGCCTCCTAAATGTGATGAAAGAAGGCACTGGTGAGAAAGGGATGATTTCTGGAACCAGATAGTGAGTGCCATGTGATGGGGCTGGTGTCTAGGTTTAATCTCTTTCTTCTGATTCTGCTATGCTGATGGCATCAAGTGGGTGAAAGAAGATTGGGCAGTCGATGTTGTTCAGGTCTCATATGTTTTCTTCTAAGTGAGTCTTGGCTATCAGCAAAAAGAAGGTATTCTCGCAATATCTATTCTTTTCTCTAAAATTTGATCCTGATGACTGTTGGAGACTTTGTAACCAGAGATGATTCCTCTAAGTAACAGAAAAGTCTTAGAACCAATGAAAGGGATTCTAAACATCGACCACCTCATAAAGGACACAAAGACTGCTAATTTGGAGGCAGAACGATTGTCTACTTCCTTTAAGGAAAATTTTGTACAAAGAGGTAACATCTAAGCAGATCACTGAAACTCCAAGTCAACGGCATGTTTCAGAGTGATCAAATTTAATATGGTTTGAGGTTTTGCAGTAAAATCTCATCTGATGCTAAGCAAAATATGAAAGTCCCTTTCCAGAGTCTTGGAAAGAATGTGAGCTCACAATGCTGAAAAAAATAGGTTAAACCAAACCAAAGGAAACAGACACTAGGATGGAGACTCTGCCAACACAGGATGGACTGGCACAGATAGTCACATACATTATCATTTTCCAAAACATCCTCTCTTGTGGAAGCCAATGCTCCTACTTGGCCTGCCAAAACCATGTGATCAGCCATTAATAACAAGCTATGAATGTCCTCTTAACCCTTTAATCTCAGAAAAAATACTGTTTTTAAGATCAACCAGCATGTTTCCTTATGGAAGTCGGTTGAAGACTTGAAGTTGCCCATAAGAAGTCTCAAGGAGCGGCTTGCACTAGACATTATAGAATCAGATTATGGAAGGACCTAACACTCTCATGGTTTATGTTCAGGCATTCAAGGAAGCAGTTAGAATTTTGATTTGCCTTGGGAAGCTCAAATGTACTTCCAGGAAGAGAAATGAGGCAAGATGTCAATATTCTCACAGTAAAAGATGACAGCTAAAAAACCATTCTCTGCAAACACGTGATATAAACAAATGAAAATGCCCAGATGCTGAAATGTTCTCCTCTCTTCAGGCAAGCACTGCATCTATCTCTGTCATAATTCAATTTTATAAATAGCTCCATTTTGCAGAGTTTTTATACTTAAAGCAAAGCCAGAGTGGCTAAATACTATTTTATTTAGTACAAAGACACCATGAGATTAAGCATTCGTTTCCCCCTAAAGCCCATGTTATTCCTAGGGAGGATACAGCCAAACGTTACTTGGGTATCAAAATATATCTTCCCTGGAAGATTTTGATTTAGGGTAATTGTCATATAAATTTAGCCATCTTAGCCATTCTCAAGCACATGGATGGATGTTTAAACACATCTTATTTTAGGGCAAACAACATCACTATCCATCTCCAGCACCAGTTCCACCTTGCAAATTGGAACGCTATCTCCCAGGAACAGCCACTGGTCATTCTCACCTCTTTAACAATGTGTCCCGCCGCTCTATCCTGCTTTCACCTCTACACACGTCACATAAGTGGCATCAGAAAGTATGTTCTTCCTATAATCCCAGCACTAAGGGATGCAGAGGCAGGTGGAAGTCTGTGAATTCAAGGCCAGCCTGGGCTACAAAGCCAGTCCAGGACAGCCAAGGCTACACAGAGAAACCCTGTCTGGAAAAACCAAAAACCGAACAAAACCAAACCAAAGCCAAACAAACCAAAACCCCAAAGCAACAACAAAAGAGTGTTTTTGTGTGTGTGTGTGACTACTTGATCCAGAAATTAAAACAAACAAACAAACAAAACCTTTAAAAGAGACCAAGAGAGGATAAAATAGGTGTAATGTGTGTATGTGTGTGTACACATTCCTGTACAGACACATGAAAGCAAAAAGTACAGAGAGCAATGGAGAAGGGGGGGAATTAAGATAGAGAGAATGAACTATGACACACTTTGTTTAAAAATGCCATTAGAAATGTCTAAAATTTTGTATGCTAGTTTTAAGAATAAAATTATATTTAAAATGTCTCC
This sequence comes from Meriones unguiculatus, assembly GCF_030254825.1. Classification (NCBI taxonomy): domain Eukaryota; kingdom Metazoa; phylum Chordata; class Mammalia; order Rodentia; family Muridae; genus Meriones; species Meriones unguiculatus. The sequence goes on from NC_083366.1 coordinate 36,769,719, forward strand.
AAAGTTCATCTTTACTATAGCAACTGTCAAAATTTCCTTTCTTTGAAAAGATGAAATACACACACACACGGAACTTTGATAATTCAGTGATCTATTAATGGATACTTATGTTGCTCCCACATTTCAGCTATGGGAATAATGCTGCTACCATCACTGGTGAACACGGATATCTTAAAGGCCATATGTTCACTTGTTTTGGAATTGGCATGGTAGAATCCTTCTGTTTTTAAGTTTTTGAAGAATTATCACACTCTTCTCCTTAGTTGCTGCAACAAAGCACAGGGGTCCTATGCACACATCCTCTCTGGAGTACAAGGTTCAATTTTCTATGCACCTTCTCCATCTTTTGTTCTTGTTCTTGTTCTCTTTCTTTTTTTTTCTTTTTTTCTTGATAATGACTTTTGATGCAAAGATATTTTATTCTAAAGTAGAATGTGATTTTTCCCCTCTTTTATCACCAATGTATTTTAGTACCATATCTAGGAAATACAATGTTGTAAAGGTTTTATACTTTTGTTTATGAATTGAAAAATTGCAGCTTTCAAGTTTAGGCCTTTGATTTATCTTCAGTTCATTGTTTTTTATATCATGTTAGAGGATAGATGGTCAGCTTTATTATGTTGTGTGTGGGTGTCCAGTTTTCTCTGAATCCTTTTTGAAAAACCTGCCCATTGTCCATGGAATGGTCTTGGAGCCTCCACAAAACCGCTCTCCCCTCCCGCAATGTTTGAGAGCTTCCCTCACTGCCCTTGGGTATGCTCCTGGTCTGTGACTGCCTTCACTCAGGAACACACAGTTTGGTTGCTGGAGCATTAACTAGGGATGTTCCAGCTTCATTTTCTTCTTTTCAAGGTTGTTTTATCTATTAGTGGTGTTGTAAGATTCTGTCTGAATTATATATATATATATATATATATATATATATATATATATATATTTTTTTTTTTTTTTTTTTAAATTTCTACACAATGCCACCACTGAGACTTTGATAGCAATGGTGCTGGTTCTTTATATGGAATTTAATAGTATTCATTATCTCAGAACTTTTGATGAATTTGATATCTTTCCTTTCTTTAAATTCTTTTAGCAATGTTTTCATGTTCTTAGCTTACTAAATCCATTAGTATTTTATGGTTTTCACACTGTTTTGGTTGAAGCAGTTTTTTTTTTTTAATTTCTATATGGATTGTTGTTGTTAGTGTATTGTTGTGGGCTACTATAAAATACATCCCATAGACTCATGTGTTTAAGTATTTGGTCCCTAGATGGCAGTGAGTTTGAGAAGGTTGTGGAATTGTTAGGAGGACAGTGGCTGGAGGAAGTGGCTGGCCTTGAGCCTGTATATCCTGGCCTTACTTCCTGTTCACTCTCTGCTTCCAGAGTGGGGACACGGCGTTTCCTGCCAGCTTCGTATTGCTGTTGACCTGCCTTCCCTTGTCAATGGACTATAAACCTGTGGAACTGTAAACTAAAGCAAAACCTTTCTTAGAGGCTTTTTGCCGTGGTATTTAGTATTTTTAATGTGTTTTTTTTTTATTAATTTGTGTTTGTGTGAACATGTGTGAGGCAGATGTATGTCACACACATACATATAAGGAGGTTGTAGAACAACCTAAAAGACCGCACCACTCCTTTCTATCAATAGGCCTAGGGATTAAACTCAGATCATCAGGCAGACTGGCAAGTAGCGCTGCCTGCTGAGCCCTCTGACGAGCCTATGGTTGATTTCTAACTTCATATAGTTGTAAACAGAGGGCATGTTTTGCAAGCTGTTATTTACAATCCATTGTGTTTGAATTTGTGTTCTACATTTGGTCTATCTAGAGAATTTTCCATAGGTAAATGAAAAAAAAACATTTTATTTTTATTAGGTAGACTAGCTCTTATGTGTATGTATGTGTGTGTATGTGTGTGTGTAGGTACACACATGTGCAGTTGATTTAGTTGGTTTATTTTCTTTGTTTCCTTGCATATCTTCTGTCTGTACATTTTATCCAATATGGAGTAAAGGTTATTAAGATATCCAACTATTGTAGAAATATGTTTTTTCAAGTCTGTGAGTTTTTGTCTCATATATTGTTATGGTGTGCTATTATGTGCCTTTTTGTTTAATTGAAACTCATATCAATACACAATGTTCTTTATCTCCTAGAAACACTTTATTCAAAGCTTATTTTGTCTCCAATGTGTACTTTTGTCATCCTTGTCAAATATTAACTTGTTGTAGTTACCTGTACTTATGTTTAGGTCTGCTACTTTCTTCTATTGATCTGCATGTCTATATTTGGATCAATGACATGCTGTTTTTATTGCTATGGCTCTGTAATATTTCTTGAAATCTAATAGGGTATTCACCCCAGCATTGCTCTTTTGCTCAGGATTGCTTTGGCTCCGTGGGATCTGCTGTGAATCCATGTGGATTTTTTTTCCTATTTCTGTGAAGAAAGCCATGGGGATTTTGATTGTGAGGACACTGAATATGTAAATTTCTCTTGCTAGGATGGTCTTTTTCACCATTTTAATTCTACCAATCTGTGAAGAGCTGTGATCTTTTCATTTTCTAGTGTCTTCCTCCAGCTCTTTCTTTAGAGATATAAAGCTTTCATCAAAGAGGTCTTTCTCCTCTCTGGGTTGGTTTATTTCTAAATATTTTTAGGGTATTCTGGATGAGAGTGTTTCTAAAATCTCTTTATCAGTCTTTGTCATTGATATACAGAAAGGTAACTAATCTTTTAAGGGTCTAGCTTGATACTTTGCTGAAAATGTTGATCATTTCTAAAAGTTGTCTGGAATAATTTTTGGCATCATTTTGTGTCATATATCACCTAAAAACTGGGATAAATTGACTTTTGCTTTCTTAATTAGCATCCTTTCAATTTTTTGTTTCTTGTCTTATTTCTCTAGTTAGTGCTCTAACCTTATATTGAAAATGAGTGAGGATAGAGGAAATCCCTATTTTATTCCTGATTTTAATGTGTTTACTTTGAGGTTTTTCTCCACTTCAGATGATGTTGGCAATGCATTTGTCATATATAGCCTTTATTATGTGGAACACGTTATCTCTTGCTCTACATTATTTAGAATTTTTTAATCAGTGTACATTGGACTTTGTCACAGGCCTATTCTGAATATATTAGAATAATAATGTGATTTTTGTCTTAAAGTATATTGAGGAAACTTACTACATGTATTGACTTACAACTGTTTAATCATCCCCATATCCCTGTGACAAAGCCAAGTTGATCATGGCGGAGAGAAGTGCCCATACTTCTGTATGTCACTCCTAATCTATGCTCTGTAAGAAAACCCAACAAACTCATTGGTTCCCCAGATTGAACTTTGGTAGAATGATACCTTTGTGTTTTGCTGGAACCTTGGGACAAGAGGTAGATAATGCTTTACGTTAAACCCTAAGAAGGAATTTTAGCAACACATGTTCAACAGAACCTTAAAATATAATAAATAATTTAATAACACATAATAAAATCAATAAAATAGTGGACATCTGTTTTAATTAAAATCGTTTCATTGTTTTACTCGTGACAATAGCTGGGTTTTCTAAAGATTATTATGTTTCTGGTTTTCTTGCATTCAAAGTTTGCTCAGATTTCTTATGTTTAAAAGCTCTTGGACCTTAATTACATCTCATCATCTGCTGTTAGTCTTAGATGAATTTTCATTTTTATTATGTCAAACAAGGATGTAATGATCAAACATAGCAATATACAAAATTTAAATTTAAAATTTAAGTTTAAACTAGGTAGAACTTATTTTGGTACTTCTATGGTAATTTCTCACAAAACCTAGTATTTAATGTATGCATACGTTTGTTTATCTTGACAGGTAAGATCAATTACATTGATGCCTTCATGCTTTCATTTCAAAATTGTCCTTGGTTTATAAAGTTATTTGAAAGTTATTCACTTCACATTGGCTTTGTATAACACTTATTTCAAAAGAAGTAAGTATGAAAGAAGAGGAGATTTTCTAAGACGCGAAGCTAAAGCAATGAGTAGGATGGCAAGCCAGAATTTTCTAAAATCAAAGCAGAACATCAAACTGACTATTGAGATTTGAAGAGTAATTATTTTGGAGGTTGGTGGTAAGACACTAATACAATCAAGGAATCACAGTGAGAGTGAGGTAGGTGGGAGAGCAGAAAGCATATTATGAAGTAAATCAGAAAGAAAAATGAAATTCCAGTAGTCAGGTTGTATAACTTGCGTAATGAATATAATGTAACCTAAGGATAGATTAAATCCATTCCTTTGGATCCTAATACTAGAGTAATGCTGAGAAATTGTTAGGCATTGTATGCCATTTTCAGAAACTGTAAATTCCATTTATCAGTTTTCAATAATAAATCTGCATGAGGATTAAGTATGCACCCATAGTTTCTGTTTTTGTTTTGTTTTGGTTTGGTTTTTCCTTTTTCTATAGTCTCTCGGATTCAAGTCAACACGGGGAAGAGATGATCTTCAGTTTGAATGTCAGGCTCTTATATAATGCAATAATGAAGTGTTACATTGTTTAGACAGACATCAAAATACATGGCTACAAAGGTTATCTGGAAAGTGCAGGGAAGGGCCAATGTGCTGTTACTGGGAAAGGGAAATTGCTGTCTGGGCTCATGAGCTGGCATGCATGCTGGGTGGCTTTGGTGGTTTTATCTTTTGTTGAATGAGCCAGAGGAAAGGATAAAATGGGGACTGTAGTCTCTACCACTGTGAGCAAGATGAGAACAGCAACCAGGTCGGTGTTTGGCTTGTGTGTTGCCCCTTCGCACACTAAATTACTACTCAGGCTGTCTAAATTCTTAATCGTTAAAAATACGAATGACCTAATTTCCCATGTCTTGAGACTTACTATTAACACAAAAAGAATAGCCCTTATAATGTCCAAATTGTGATATTTAAACTGTTGTGATAGAATGGCATAGAAAGTAAAGGCCTTTTGTAATTTCTTCTCTTTTACACATTCATAGGATGTTCATAGAAAAATAGTACTAGATTAGCTACATTTTCTTTTCTTTTCTTTCTTTTTCTTTTTTTGCTTTCAACTAGAGGATCTGTCATGAAGGACTGATACCATTTCAAATAATGAAAATAATCTGGAACCATGACTTTGAACTTTGATGCAGGTAGCACTGGAGCTCAGAAGCAGGTAATAAAGCCTGCCTTTTCTCTTTGCAATTTTTTCTCGTTTCTTTCTGAAGAGCTAAAGGAGACATGCTAAAGATAAACTGTGTTCGGAAAAGACACAGGAATGAAACCCAAAACTTCGGGAATACAAGAAAACAGATCATTTTCTTCAGGAAGAGAAACATTTCCCCAAATGTCCTGGAGGAAAACAGTGGAATTGGAGGCACATTATTCACTTCCACAGACTCAACATTTACTGTCACAGTCTTGGGCTGTACATGGGGGGGGGGAGATGCCCATGCATAGCTATAGCAGTGTGTGTGTGTGTGTGTGTGTGTGTGTGTGTGTGAGAACATGTGTGAGAAGGCTGGGAACAAGCTAGGGTGTTATTCTTAGGCACAAATCCACATTTTGGGCATTTTTTTTTCTTTTCAATTTTTATTTTCTGACCTGAGACCCATTAAGTAAGCCAGCACGCTCTAGGGATCCGCGTGACTCCAGCTCGGTTGCGCAAGGCTACCATCGCCTGCAATTGTTTGTTTGCTTTTGCTCTACATTGGTTCTGGTGGATCTAACTTTACAGGAGCAGTAAATTGAACACGGAGCCATCTCCCCAGGCCCAAAACACACAGATTTAAACAGAATACTCAGACAAGTATTGATAAACCCTTTTCAAGATGCTACCTCCTCAATCTCACACATTTTTCAATTTTATTATAAAGGTGGTAAGCCTAAATATCACCAAAATATTTAATCATGCTTATACTGTATTCTATTCTGTGAGCGTTGTTGATTTAATCAGACCTTTAGAATGTTTCATACATATATTTGACATGTAATCACGGTGTATTATTTTTCTCACTGTGATTTGAAGTTTAAAAATTCCCAAGATCGTAGAAAAATGGATTAAGTTCTATAATGAATATTCTTTTTTTTTAATTTTTTATTTTTTTATCAGTTACATTTTATTAACTCTGTATCCCAGCCATGTCCCGATCCCTCATTCCCTCCCAGTCCCTCCCTCCCTCCCTCCCTCATCTCCACCGTGCCCCTTTCCAAGTCCACTGATGGGGGGGACCTCCTCCCCATTCATCTGATCCTGTTTTATCAGGTATCTTCAGGACTGGCTGCAAAGCCCTCCTCTGTGGCCTAACAGGACTGCTCCTCCCTTCGGGGGTAGGGAGGCCAAAGAGCCAGTCATTGAGTTCCTGTTAGAAATAGTCCCTGTTCCCCTCACTTTGGGAAACCAATTGGTTACTGAGCTACCACAGGCTACATCTGAGTGGAGGTTCTAGGTTATATCCATACATGGTCCTTGGTTGAATGTCAGTCTCAGAAAAGACCCTGTGCCCAGATATATTTGGTCCTTGTGGAGCTCCTATCCTTTCCCCATCAGACTAACTCCCCTTCTTTCTTATGATTCCCTGTACTCTGCCAAAGGTTTGGTCATGAGTCTTTGCTTTGAAAACACTGCTAGTTAGAGTCTTTCAGATGTGCTCAGTAGACTCCTGTCATACGTTCAATGCACATCCCATCTGTCTTTCTAAACGAGGATTGATCTTCTTGCCCCATGTCCGCTCAATTGATCATCTTTTTTAGGTGTATAGATTTCATTATGTTTATCATATCTTATAGGTCTATATAAGTGAGTATATCCCATGTTTGTCTTTCTCCTTCTGGGATATTTCACTCAGAATGATCTTTTCTAGATCCCACCATTTGCCTGCAAAGAATATTCTTATAAATACAATTAGATTCTTATTTTATTATAGTTACTGTATCACATATCCATTTGTCTAGTTCTTGGTCATCAGTCTGTTTTTATTGTTTTTAAATATGAGAGATACACTTCCCTCAACCATTAAATATTTAGTATTCTTATATATAATTTACACACATGAGATGCACACTTTAAAAAACAAAAGTTTTGTATGTTTCTGTGTCTCTATAAGGGCACATGCACACATATGCAGGTGTTCCTGGAGGCCAAAAGAGGGCGACAGTTCCTCTGAATCTTGTGTTACAGGTAGTTGTAAGCCACCAGATGTAGATGCTTAGAACTCAGCTTGTATCCTCTACAGGAACAGAAAATTAAACACTGAGCCATCTCCAGAGGCCCAAAACACATAGATGTAAACAGAATATTCAGATAAGTATTGACAAACCCTTATCAAGATAGATAACAAGATAGATAGCATCACAACCATCTAGAAACTTCAGGTGCTCTGACCTTCCCTGCTCCATGTGGTCACATGATCATTGTTCTAATCTCCTCCCCTTCATATATGAATGCTGCCTATTCTAGAACTGCATATAAATGGATCAATTCAATATTCAATTTTCTGTGTATATCCTCTTTTCACTAAGAATAATTTTTATATGTATCCATATGGGTTGTGCATATACACGGCTTATTCATTTTTTTTTTTATTGCTGAGTACAACTCCATTTTCAAAGCCTATAGTTTGCTGTTGGATTATCTTGTTATAGACTCCTAGGCTGGAAAATGTTCAATGTGTAACAGGTAGGATATTTGTAGGCAAGAAGAATAACACCACAGTATTGGATATATGGACATTGGCATGGTTTCTTATTTGTAAAGAACATACACACTTTACACTTCTGAGTGTTTCTTACAAAAGCAGGGGATAGTCACCAATATCATCATAAGTCTTATAGATATATTTTAGTGATGCTTTTTGGAGGGGGATATTATGTGTATGTTCTATGATTCACTTGAAATAAATATAATTTCTTCCTTTCTATTACTACATGCATATGAGTGTGCTGAAGAGTGCTAAGACTGAAACAACAACAGCAACGAGATCCAAACTTAAGCTGTAGCCTGACTTCCCTGAATTCAATGGGAAGAACAAAAATGTAAGTACTTGGCTGGACAAGCCACCGCAGACTTCTCCCCCTCAGCAACCCATAAGGCCATTAAAGTGCTGTCTGCGGAGAGACATCTTGCAAGAACTATTCTGCAGACCAAGGTTCAGACTGGAGTCTTGTGCATGGATTTAAAAAACCACCTCATAAAAATCTCCCACGGTTAGTTTTCTTTTCTTTCTTTTTTTTTTTCAGAAAGATCGTTGGTTCCTAAGGAGAAGAGAGTGAAGAAAAAGCAAAACATTTTACTGAAGCCAATTGTGAACACAGCTTTTGTGTGAAGGGATTTAAAAAAAGCCAACTCAGTGCTTTGCCGTCTATCATCACCAAAGCCACATGAGGCTCACAGAGTAGGCTCTAATTTCACAGTTAACATGGGAATAGTCAAGTAATGTGACCAGGCAAAAAATCACAGAAGGTGACAACTTACTACTCAAAAACACAAACTCTTGTGCCTTTACTTGTAAACCTTAACTCTCTCCATGGTCTCTGCTGAAGACCTTCACATGTGTCATGTTAAAACACTAAATGGTTTTCTATTAAAGTCCAGGGCAAAAGGAGTCAACTGCAGTGGAAAACTGCCTCAGTGATCTTCAGGAGGATTTTGCTAAGCAAAGTTTACCTGAAAAGCCCTCAGAGCTTTTCACAGTGCTGGAAAGTGGACAGTGGACTGAGGAACCCAGAACTGCTCTCCTTTCATTCTTTCCTAAGCAAAGGGAAGTGATTCCTGGTTGGGCAGGAGCACAATTCAGCCTTTTCCACTTTTTACTTAAGTCAAGCCTTTAGAAGAGGCTTAGACAAGGCCACATGAGGGCTAGAGGACAGCACCAAGGGCTTCATGAGAACCACAGGCCTCAGTCTACCTTTGAATCCTTTGTTAAGTGAGGTATATTGCAATGAGGGCTTTGGTCAGCTAACTTTGAGGGCCCCAAACTGTTTCTGTTCTGCCATGGGAAGACTAGGGATGTTGGAGGCTCCAGACGGTCCCCTTCAAAACGGACCGTGGAAATGGCAGCTGGCAGAGTAAATAGAGTCCTGGATATAGAGTGAAGCCGTAGTTTGATTTCACCTGCTTAAGTCTTCTTAGCTCTCCAACGTTATATGTCCATTTCTGATACAGGTGGAAAATGTACAAAGCACAATTCCTGATTATATTAGAACATTTGCTATGATTCCACGTTTAACATCCCCGCTTACATCAGTTGACTCAGATGTTCATTATGTGTTAATTTGCTTATTAACTTCTGCTACCCACTGTTGAGTATGAGAAGGCAAAAGCCTAGACTCTACAGTCCAGGAATTTCTGTCAGAATCCTCCCTCTCCCACTATTTAGTGGGGAGACTGGCACACTGACTTTTTCTCTGCCTGTTTTTCATCATCCTGATGAAGATGAGAAAAGCGTACTTCTTGGGCTTATTGAGAGTGCTTAGCATGTTGACTTTGTAAAGCACGCGGGGCAGCTCTTTCTGAAGCTGTAGAGCATCCTGTTGACTTTACAGTGGGTGCTATTGTACCTGATACCTGCTTATAAGGAAGCAAAGTTAATCACAAGATGATGTTCTGAAAGAGGTATTGGTCCAAAGGAAGCATTAGACATTTGCATCTGAACTAGAATGTGTTCCCTGGCTTGTTTCATAAAGTTGGAGAGTCAACCAGGAAGGACCAAGTTTCACTCTTCTCCTTCCAAAGACATAATATGAAGAATCCATCTGTCCAGGTTGTAGGTTGATGGGCTGACCTCTGAGGGAGTATGATCAAGCATGGCTCCCAACCTCCTAATGCATTGCTTCAACTTTAAAAACCACCTGAAGGGGTGTGGGTGTGGGTGGGCAGGGAATGAGGGGAATTCTAAGCAAAGCGCTGTCAGCAGTTCATGCTGAGCTCCAGGGCAAGCCCCTCCTACCCAGCACAGCTGTTGTGATAATCCTGTCTTCTCAGAAACAGCATTCTCTCCAGCCTTTCCCATTACACCTCCCTGTTCCTCTTCCAGATTTATTTCTCTTGGGGGAGACATTAAGAATAATAAAAGAATTGCACAACACCCCCTCTTCTGCTGTCTCTAAAATTATGTTGATTTACTGACCACAAAACACCAGCAAGTCAAAAAAGAAGAGTCTGCCAGAAGTCAGCTCTGGGAAGGAGAACAAACACTAAGACCAGTTGAAGAAAGCAGGCTGAAGTCAAGAGGGCAAGTCATAGTTGGACAGTCTCTAGTGCAGCCATTTCTCAGCATTCGCTGAGGACGAACACCTGAAAGTACAAAATGGAATAAACAAAGTTTAAAAAGTGGCAGCAGAGAAAATACTTCTAGAGTAAACTTGAGAGACATGTTATGCATTGAGAGAGAGACAGACAGAGAGAAAGAGAGAGATTAGGCTGCATTCAGTTTTCGTGTGAGGCTACTTCAAGATACCAAATAGTTGCTTTGACAGAAGCAAGCACAGATAATGTGCATGTGTGCAGACACATGTGTACAAACAACTTTTGAGAAAAAGTCATAAATTCTGAGAAATCATTAAAACCCTCCTAGTATTTCAAGGGATGGAAACATCCTCAGTTGTGTTTACTTCCCCTAAATTTGGTTACTGATTATGGTCTAACAGTCTGTGTGAAGATACCCATGACAGTACCCTCAGAGTGAGTCATGTGGCAAACAAGGGCTCTGGTACATGGGTTGGAAAGTGACTCCACGTGGTTGAACTCAGGTTCTTGGCTCTGGTGGGGAACTCGGGGCTCATTCTCCAAAAGGCAGAGATGTTGCCTTCCAAACCGGTGCATCTCTCTTTGTCAAAGTCCCAACCTTGAATGAGTGAGTACTCAAATATCTTGGATTTATTTTTGGAAAAAAAAGTAATAAAAACTTTCTATTCTATAAAGAAGCCTGCTGGCAGGAGGGTTGGCTCAGCAGTTAAAAGCATTTGTTGCTCTTGCAGTTGACTAGGTTTGGTTGCCAGCACTCCTATCGTGGCTCATAGCCATCTAATTCTCCAATTCCATGAGATCTGACCTTCACTGACCTCCACAAGCACTAGGCATGAGTGTGGTACACATACATAAATGCAGGCAAAGCATTCATACACATAAAATAAAAGAATAAATCTAAAAAGGGGAAGAAAGAGGAAGAGAATGAGGAGGAGGAGGAGGAGGAGGAGGAGGAGGAGGAGGAGGAGGAGGAGGAGGAGGAGAAGAAACAGTTTAAAACTGTCTTGAAAAGCAGGACATTCCAACAGGGAAAAATTGGATCAACCTGAGATAGACTTTGGCTCAGCTCAAGATGAATAGTGACCACTCCAGTTTTCACACCTTAGCCTCTGGGGCTCCACATACCTTAAAAATGTGTCCCACCATTATTCTAGGACCAGCTTCATCTGAGAAGATGGTGATCTGATTTATCACTCAATCCCCTCCTGGATGAGGACTGACCCCAGTTCTGTCCCTACCTCTTTAATGCTCAAAGTCTGTACTGACAATGTTCTTTGAAATTTACTCATCTCTTTGCCCTTTATCAGGCCATTTAGCTGGTACTCAGGCTAAACTTCCTTTTTGTTTTCCAGCCTTCAAAGAACCCCAGGAATAGCAGGTCATATAGTTCCTTTGATCCTTTTCATGCCATGTCCCTTGGACATTGAACTCTGGAGACATGAGAAAGCTAATACTCCACTAAAAATTAAGGTATAGCAACCACAAAATTATTTTCCTTGCTACTTCATAACTGTAATTTTGCTACTGTTATGAATCGTAATGTAAATTTATGATGGTCTTGGGGGACTGTTATGAAAGTGTCATTTGACCCCCAAAGAAGTTGTGACCCACAGATTGAGAACCACTGGATTAGAGAGCTTAAAGCATGTGTTTGCCTTGCCTTGTTTCCAGTCCCAGTGTAAAGGAATTAGAACTTGGGACTTTTATAGACTCAGTATTTATAGACTCTGACAACTAAAGAAATAAGGATGAGGACAGAGAAGAAATGAAGATTTGAAAAGTATCTTTTCTTGCCTAGAAGTCAAAAGATTAGAATTAGAAGTCAACAAATAAAAGCCTGACATTTTTGTTAAAGGTAGGTGTGCAGAGTAGAGGAAAAGAAGCCACAATTTGATAATCAGCTACCGGCTTTCAAGCCATCAACTCTTTTTCCCTTCATTGTTCTGTTGATCCCCTGAGAGACATCCATAATTCCTTCCACGTGGGCAGTTTGTATCCTACAGTTAATTCTTCAAGTCCCTGTGGGATGCAAGTGTAGCTGATATAGTTAGGAGGCCCTGATATAGGCGTATCCCTTTAGTATCCTGTTAGAGACAGACCAGTCAAAAGTCTTCACCCCCTCAGGCCTTTAAGATGGCTTCAAACTTGGTTTCATGATGGAATCCTTCACTTTTAGAGAATATATTTAAACAACCCAGCTTCTGTAGGTGATTCTGGTTTGTTCAGTGTGTCAGAGTGAGTTTCTTTTCCAGGTGTGGTGGTTCTAATGGTCTTGAGTTTGGCTGGAGCCCTAAAGCCTGTATTTCCCTTTTTGTCAATTCCAAGAACCATTTAGATACGCAGCGGTAACTAGTTGCTAAATCATTTTGGAAGCATCTAGAAGATTTTGTTTGGGATTGAATACTCAGTTTATGGGAAACTCTTCTCTCCTGGGAGTCAGTGAAAACATAGTTTCCTAAGAGAAGTGGGATAATTCCTTAGGTCATTTTCTGTTTTGTTGTTGACTCAATCTAAGCAAGGTATAACTCACCCTATGTTGTGACAACCGCTGATTTGAATGACCAGGGATTCACTTACTTAGTTAACAGAAGCCACACTCAAGTGATAGCACCAGCTTATGTAACGGTGCCTCTGCATGCCCATTATAAAATAGCCAATTAGAATATGTTACTAAAGTTAACAACAGTAGTGGGCCAGCATTGCTCAAAGTTCTCATGTAGAAAGGAATGAGGGGAATTAAGCATTTGTTTTACCGTAAAACAGTCAAGCATTCCGTCCTTTGCTCTATGCACACACCCAAAGGCGCACAATAAAATATTTTGGTTTTGATTTTGTTTGTTTTGTTTGTATTACTTAAAAAAGCTTATGTGGTGTTGTATGGGAGAATAAAAAGGATTTCAAAATCTATATACTTTTCTCCGTGAATAATCTCTGTGATCTGGTTTAGAATTTATTCATATATGAGTGTTATTTAAAGAAAATGTTGTTCATCAAAACTAAACCTTGCGCAATTTCTTGCCCACTCTGCCCTTCTGCCTTCTCCAAAAGAAACTGAAAAGGCTGGACTCAGAATCCCGTCATCAGCACTTCTTAGCTGTGTGACACTTGGCAAGCCATTTCACCGCTGTGAGTTTTAGTTTTCTTCATCCTTCAGTGGAAATAACAGGGTTCTTTTGAGAATAAATCAGACAACACATGTAGCAAGTGTTTATCTAGTCATTTATCTATTCCGAGACTCCCATAAAAATATTTTAAAATGCTTTGGGGTTTTTTGGCCTATAAAAATGTTATCTTTAAAACATTTATAGGCAAACCATTGACATTATACTACACGTATAAATAGAAGTTGCATATACTCACTTAGAGACACTGTATCCCAAATAAGAGGTTCAGGCCGCATGATCTCGCTGCTTCTCTCAAAGCCTTTGCTATGAGAACTCCTGCCTCTCCCCATGAAATCAAGGCGTCCCCTCCAGATCCGGAACGACAAAGCCTGTTCCAACAGTTCGGTTGGAAATGTTCTCTTTTGATAATTCCTGAAGCAATTTGAATGTACTGGGCACATTTCAGAAGATTATTCTGGTGCATGGCATTTTATGCTGCTCACGTATCCCCCGCTCCAAGATTACAAGCACCCCCCTGGTCAGAAGTTCCCTCTGATTATATTCAGCGCAATGCTTTAGACAACACATTGAAGGAATCTGTGATTCATTCATATAATAAATGGTCATCTGTTTGTTGTGAGTGTGTATAAACTTGCACTTTTTTGGTGATCATTTCAGGGATTATTTTTATTAAATATGTACAACTTTCTGCGTCACAGACATATCAGACTTGGATACATTGGTACCCCTGCTCCCTGCATGCCATCACTAGCTTGCTTCTCAATTTTTATCTGCTACTTTTAGAGACTGAGTGAGTTTTCTTGCACTCTTTGATTTTGTTCCTGCCCTTCTAACATAACTTGTACACAGGAGTCCCTTCTAGGGCCCCTGAGTTAGCCTCTGAACTGTTGGGCTCAGACTGCTCAGGGATTCAGGATCGGGCTTTCCAAGTCAGCCGGTGACTTGACCTAATTCTTCTTCTTCTTCTTTTTTTTTTTTTTTTTTAAATTATACTTTATTTACTTTGTATCTCCCCATCTGGTTCCCTCCCTCCTCTCCTCCCAAGCCCTCCCTTCCTCCCTCTTCTCCACACACCCCTCCCCAAGTCCACTGGTAGGGGAGGGTTTTTTTTATTTTTTCTTCCTTCTGATCCTAGTCTCATCAGGAGTGGCTGCATTGTCATCTTCTGTGGCCTGGTAAGGCTGCTCCCCTGTCAGGGGGAGGTGATCAAAGAGCAGGCCAATCAGTTCATGTCAGAGACAGTCTCTCTTCCCATTACTATGGAACCCACTTGGACACTGAACTGCCATGGACTACATCTGTGCACGGGCAGGTAAATGGTGAGATCTGGAAAGGATCATCCTGAGTGAGCTACCTCAGAAGCAGAAAGACACACACGGTATATACTCACTCATATAGACATATAGTATAGGATAAACCTACTAAAATCTGTACACCTAAAGAAACTAATCAAGAGGGAAGACTCTGGCTAAAATGCTCAATCCCCACTCTGAAAGACCTAATTCTTTATGTTTGTTTGACTCAGGATGAAGCTTGAATTTAATTTTCAGTTTGGAGTAAAACCTTCTTTCTTTGTTTTTTGCCTCCTCTCATTAATTTATTTATTTATTCCCTTTACATCCTGATCTTAGGCCCTTCCCTCCTCTCCTCCTGGTCCCACTCCTACCCTCTTCCTAGATCTCCCACCCCTTCTTCTCAGAAAAGGGTACCCACTCTGTACCATCCTGTCATAGCACATCAAGACGCATTAGGACTAAGGCCAGTGAAGCCTTCCATTAAGGCCTTCCACTGAGACTAGTCAAGGCAGCCCAGCTAGTGGAAAGCGATCCAAAAGCAGAGTTCAAGTCAGAGACAGCTCTGGCACCAATTTCTATGGGACTCAGAGCAAGGCCACAATGCCCATTAGCTACATATGTGTAGGAGACCAGGTCCAATCCATGCATGCTGTTTGGTGTGTGGTTCAGTCTCTGTGAGCACCCATGGGCCTAGGTTAGTTGAATCTGTTGGTTTTCTTGTGGAGTCCTCGTCCCCTCCAGGCCCCTTTATACTTCCTCCAATTCCTGCCCATGGTTTGCCTAATTCACCTAACATTTAGCTGTGGGTCTCAACATCTGTTTCAACTGACTGCTGCATGGAGAGTCTCAGAGGACAGTTCTGCTAGGCTCCTGTCTGCAAGCATAACAGAGTATCATTAATAGTGTCAGGGGCTGGCTCTCTCCCATGCGGTGGGTCTCAAGTTGGGCCAGTCATTGGTTTGCCTATTCCCTAATCTCTGCACTGTCTGTATCCCTGCATACCTTGTAGGCAGGGTAAATTTTGGGTAGGAGGTTTTGGGGTTCGGTTGGTGCTCCTCCCTCCACTGGAAGTCCTGCCTGGGTATAAGAGGTGACCACCTCGGTCTCCACATCCCCTCTTCCTGGGAGTCTCAGCTAGAGTCACCCTCATATCCTCCCAGGAGCCTACCCTGTTGCAGGTCTCCAGCGTGTCACAGAGTTGCGCCCCAGCCCCCACAGGTTTCCCTTCTCTTCTAGCCCTCACACTTCCCACCCCTGCTCTTTTCATACCCGATTCCCATCCTTGTTCCCTTCTCCATCCTCTCTCCCACCCAGGTCCCTCTCTATCCACTTCTGATGCCAAGTTGATGTCTTCTTCTGAGTAAGATCCAAGCATCCTACTGTCCTCCTTATTACATAGCTTCTTGGGTCTGTGGATATTAATATGGTTAGCCTGTACTAATAACTGCATATAAGTGAGTACATACCATGTTTGTCTTTCTGGGTCTGGGTTACGTCACTCAGGATGATATTTTCTGGTTTCATCCATTTTCCTGAAAATTTCATGATTTCCTTGTTCTTAATAGCTGAGTAGTATTCCACTGTGCAAATGTACCACGTTTTCTTTATCTATTCTTTGGTTGAGGAGATCTGTTTTTTTTTTTTTAATAGTTTCTTGCTATTATGAATAAAGCTGCTATAAACATAGTTGAGCAGGTGTCCTTGTGGTATGGTAGGGAGTCTTTTGGGTATATTCCCAGGAGTAATATAGCTGGGTCTTGAGATGGAACTATTCCCAATTTTCTCAGAAACCACCAGATTGATTTCCACAGTGGTTGTACAAGTTTGCACTCCCACCAGCAATGGATAAGTGTTCCCCTTTCTCCACATCCTTGCCAGCATGTTCTGTCACTTGAGTTTTGATCTTAGCCATTCTGACTGGTGTAAGATGGAATCTTAGGGTTGTTTTGATTTGTATTTTCCTGATGACTAAGGACATTAATCATTTGTTTAAGTGCTTCTTGGCCTGTTGATCTTAGAGCCTTAGAACTTTTGGAACTTTTGGTGTTCTGTTCAGGAAGTTCTCACCTGTGCCAATGAGTTCCAGGCTATTCCCCACTTTTTCTTCTATTAGATTTTGTGTACTCAGTTTTATGTTGAGGTCTTTGATCCACCTGAACTTGAGTTTTGTGCAGGGTGATAAATACGAATCTGTATGTATTCTTCTACCTGCAGACATCCAGTTAGATCAGCACCATTTGT
The DNA here is from genome assembly GCF_030254825.1 of Meriones unguiculatus. NCBI lineage: Eukaryota > Metazoa > Chordata > Mammalia > Rodentia > Muridae > Meriones > Meriones unguiculatus. The sequence continues at coordinate 36,786,613 of NC_083366.1, forward strand.
TAAAGATGCTTCTTTTTTTTTTTCATTGTATTCTATAGGCTTCTTTGCCAAAAATCAAGTGTCCATAGGTATGTGGGTTTATTTCTGGGTGTTCAATTAAATTCCATTTATCAACCTGTCTGTTTTTATGCCAGTACCATGTGGTTTTTCATTACTATTACTTTGTAGTACAATATAAAATCAGGGACCGTGATGCCTCCAAAAGTTCTTTTATTCTACAGGATTGTTTTAGCTATCTTGGGTTTTTTATTTTTCCATATGCTGTTGAGAACTGCTCTTTCAAGGTCTGTAAAGAATTGTGTTGGTATTTTGATGAGGATCACATTAAATCTGTAGATTGCTTTTGGTAAGATGGCCATTTTTTACTATGTTAATCCTACTGATTCATTAGCATGGTAGACCTTTCTATCTTCTGTTATCTTCTTTAATTTCTTTTTCAGAGACTTGAAGTTCTGGTCATACAGGTCTTTTGCTTGCTTTGTTAAAGCTACACCAAGAAATTTTATGATATTTATGGCTATTATGAAGGCTGTTTTAGCATAATTTCTTTCTCAGCTCATTTATCAGTTGTGTAAAGGAGGCCTACTAATTTTTTTTTTAGTTATTTTTTTTTATACAGCTACATTTCTGAAGGTGTTTATCAAATGTAGTAGTTATCTGGTAAAATTTTTGGGGTCACTTATGTATACTATCATATCATCTGTGAATACTGATACTTTCTTCCTTTCCAATTTGTATCCCCTTGATCTCCATTAATTGTCTTATTTCACTAGCTGAGGTTTCAAGTACTATGTTGAACAGGTATGGAGAGAGTGGGCAGCCTGTCTTGTTCCTGACTTTATTGGAATTGCTTTAGGTTTCTCTCCATTTAATTTGATGTTGGATATCAGCTTGTTGTATATTGCCCTTTATTATGTTTATGGGTATGAGACTTGTATCCCTGATCTCTTCAAGACTTTAATCATGAAGGCGTGTTATATTTTTTCAAAGGTCTTTTCAGTATCTAAGGAGACGATCATGTGTTTTTTTTTTCTTTCAGTTTGTTTATATGGTGGATTACATTAATGGATTTTCATATATTGACCATTCCTGCATGTCTGGGATTAAAGCCTACTTGATTTTTTTTTCAGTTGTTTCTTATAACATCTGCATTTACCTGCTTTGTGTTGCAAGTACTCTGTAATATATGATCTTCATTAAACACATCTGTTCTTAATATATTGGCATTACCAATGTAGAGTTTCCTCAATGTAATTAAGAGCCAATTCTTTCAAGAACATTTTTGTTTGTTACTCTCAGCACCTGCATAGTCTTTGGATGCTAGTCAAATGCTCCATCAATGTACTGAAGACAACCAAGCCCGTTTGCATTGGCCTGTATGCCCAGCTACACTGGAAGTCTAGTCATGGCTAACCTAGGATATCGAATGTGTTCAAGGCTAGTCTTGGCAACTTAGTAAGATTCTGTCTTGGAAGTAAAAAAGTAAAAATGTAATTTTGGGAGTGTAGTTCAATGGTAAAAGAGCTGTCTCATGTGCAGGAAGATCTAGCTTAAAGCCCCTGTACCAAAACCAACCAAGCAGTAGCATGACAACAAAATCAGACTGATGGGCAAAACCATGAAAATCTCACCAAATGTAGAGAATGAATACCATGAAGTGCTACAGTAATGATTAACCCCCAAATATCTATAATAAACAATGCCAGATCAGATAGCCTGAATAAAAATATTTATGTGAAAACCAAAAAATATTTCAACAGATGTCACAAATAGTAAGAAAATTATTCCCTCTAAAAATTGGGAATAAGAGAAGACTGCTATCATTTCTAGTCAGTTTGCTAAAGTCAATGTGCTAAAGCCACTGAAAGGAAGTGTAAAGAATAAGTCTTAGAAATGAGAAATAAAAAGGATCATCTAATATTTCAGTTCATTTGATTTATGTGAAAGATATTCACATGGCAAACCATGAGAATTTAAATAGCAGGTTTTTTGTTTGTTTGTTTTGTTTTTATTTAGTTAACCTAGAATACAATGCCGGGCAATAGTTACTCCATCCTAAACCTCCAAGTCCTCATAGTTTCCTAACATTTAGATTCACCCATTATACTTGCTTTTTGTGAAATCTTAGGTTTAGTCTATCTCTCCACGGTGTTCCAAGACCTCTCTCCTGCTTGGCCCTCCTTCCTCTGCCTCGCCCTTTCTCCTCCCACTCATTTCCTGCCCTCTGGTTCCTCCCCTCTTTCCTGTCCTCTGGCTCCTCCCATTGCTCAACATTGTTGCTAGTTGCTTTATTTTGGCCTGTTTACACAAAGTTGAGACAGGATGCTTAGAATAAGTATCACAATGCAATATCCAGATTGAAACCAGAGATTGGGGGGTGGGTGGGAATCAGCATTTGAATGAACAAGGGTAATGTGTATACATTTCAAAAAGAACATTATATCAACAGGTGATCACCTTTAACTAATGGTCAACTAATATCATTATCATTAGATCAAGATTCTCAAAGTTTTTTGTCTTGTTAATAAGGTGTTCTCCAGTGTTCCTGCATAATGACTGCTAAATTTAGGGAAATAAGATCATGGAAAACAGCATTTTACACCTTAAACGTAAACAGAAGGTTTTAAAAGATGTTTTTATTTTCATTTTATTAAAAATAGATTTTTTTCTCACACTATAAATCATGATGACTGTTTCCCCTGTATCTATTCCTCATTCCTTTCTACCACTCCTGCCATATGGATCCATCCTTCTTCTGTCTCTCATTAGAAAACAAATAGGCTTCTAACACATCATAATAAAATATAACAAAACAAAGTATAAGATAAAACAAAAAAAATCACATTGAGGTTGGACAAGAGAAACCAACAGAAGGAAAAGAGCCTAGGAGAAGGCACAAGAATCAGAGAACCACTTCTTCCCACACCCAGGAACCACTAAATGGGAAGTCATAACTGTATACATAGAGGACCTTGTGCAGAGGGGGCAGGCCCTGTGTATGTTACCTCATCTTTGTGAGTTCAAATGAGCTTTGATTGTGTTGATTTATAATGCCTTGTTTTATTCGTGTCCACCCCACCCACAGATCTTCCACTCTGTCTCATCTTCTGAGGGGTACTATAGACCCTGACAGGAAGAATTTAATGGAGACATCCAATTTAGGGCTATGTTCTGGGGTTTCTCACTCTCTGTGTAATGTCTGGCTGTGGTTTTCTATATTTGTTCCCATCTGCTGCAGGAGAAAGCTTCTCTGATGATAGCTGAGCAAAGCACTAACCTATGAATATAGTAGAATGTACATAAAATCAATATTCAAAAGCTAGTATTTTAGCCAGGCATTTCAGCCAGCTGCAATCCTAGCACCTGAAGGCTGTGGAAAGAACATCACCAATTTGTATCCAGCTTAAGGGTACATAGTAAGACCTCATGGGGGACAGTTTATTTTTATGTATCCAAAACCATTAGAAAGAAATTTAAAACTTCTTTTATTATGCAAAGCCTTCTAACATCTCGCAGTTCATAACCCAGAACAAATCTATGACATGGCCCTGAGCTTTAATAAAGACACCACAGAGACTAAGAGAAGTTAAAGAATTACAAATCTAAATTGTGTTTCATAAAATTTGAATGGATGGAAACTTTCAGGCACATTAATTCTTTACATACTGAAATACTGAAGTCTATATTCCTGTAGAAAAGGCAGGTGAGGGTTTGGAGGCTCAGTTAAGAGCAGTGGCTGTTCTTCCAGAGGACCTGGATTCCATTCCCAGCACCTGTGTGGTGGCTTACAAGAGTCCATGACTCCACCTTCAAGGGAAACACTGCCCTTTTCCAGCTTTCCTGGGTACCAGGCATGCATGTAGTACACAAACATATATGCAAGCAGAATATCCACACAGACAAAACAAAATATTAAGTTATTAATTAAAGAAAACATTACCAAGATGAGAAAGTTAATGTACCAATTCCAAAAACTTGCTATAATGCTACCACAGTGAAGATAGTGGTATCCCAGATAGCCTGGGATATCAAGGGAAATAAGTGATTGTTTATTGAAAATAGGTCAAAGAAGCAAGGAGACCCATTGTATATGGAAACAACTGACATTTTACAATAAAGCTGCTCCAATCAGATCTTGCAGGAGAGTTTAGTAACTGGAATTCAAAAGTACAGAGGAAAATGTGTAGAGAGAAGCTACATGTGTTTTTCCATGTGGACACTTCGCTTCCATTTTATTTTAGAGCCTGAAGCTTACAGTCCATCTGAAGTTCATCTTGTAAGTGGGATTAGTGTGACAAGCTCACTGACTTGTCTAGATTTGGAGGCAAAAGCTAATATTCTCAATGACAGAAATAGGAAACTTTATCTCCTGTGCTAAGGCTTTTAAAAATTCAGAATAACCCGCTAATTAATCTTTTGTGCATATGGAAATTTGCCTAACTTCTGGATTAAGCTCTTCTTTATAAAAAACATTTTGAGCAGAATAATTTTTTTTGATTTATTTATTTATTTATTTATTTATTTTTTCAATACAGTTTATTCAGGAACCTTGAACAATCCTCGGACCCTGGGGAAAGCCAGCCCACAGCTTAAATAGCCTCTGGGTAGCCAACCCCGGCATGCCACGGGGGCAATGCAGATAGGTCCACATACATGGAAGCAAGCCAGATCCTCAGCCTTATCCAAATGTGGAATTGTTCGTGACATAGAGCACTCACCATCGGGAAGGTGGAAGGCGGAAACCAGCTCCATCTTTAAGGCATAGCATTAAGCAGCTCTCTACAGTTCCCCCTTTTTGTTTTAGACGCATCAGGCAAGAGTAGAGGTCTGATCTCTGATATTAGAAATAAATTGGGACTTTGTACTGATGTTCATTTAGGTGTCATCCACCCAAAGAGCATCAGACCCGTCTGATACCTTTTTCTCAGAGGCGGGACCTGGGGCATCAACCCGCATGCAATCAGACATGCTCTTCTCTGGGTCGAAAGTGGCTGACCCTGAGTGCAGTGCTTAGCCTCACATCCTGAGCGTTAACATTTTAGCTTTTTATGGTATCCAACCATGCTTGGGGAGAATGTCCTGCTTCAATGGCTGTAAAGGCCTGAATGATCATGGCTGCATCACACTGTTTTGAGACTCTAATCTTGCATATATACCACAGGCAAAACAAGGAGACCAACACCAGAAGGCCTGCTAACGCTCCCATACCCGCCCATTCCTTCAGATGATTCATGGCTGCAGCAATCCATGTTGATAATCCTGTGGCTAGTCCTGCGTCCACTCTGGTAGAATTTACTGTGACCATGGCCACTCTCAGCTGCTCCATCGTAGTATCGAATTCTCCAGTCCAATTACCTAAAATATAGCTCGACAATTGTTTAGACAGATTTGCAGCACAGGAAAAATTCTCATGTTATATGCTAGTGACTCAAAGTCCAGCATATTTTCATTGACAGCCAAGTTGAGCGATTTGCCATAGGGTATCAATTTGCTCCTGCACGAGGTCAATCCTCTGATTGAACACCATCAAGCTTCCTTTTAGTTGAGCATTAATTCCTTTATGTACAACTAAGGCATGAGCTACATTGGCTAAATGATTGTTCAGGGTCTGAGCAGTCTGCCCAGTATGACTCATGGGTAATGCCCCGGTGGTAGCTCCAACAGCCGCCAATGAGATGGTAGTAACAATGGTGGCTGTAGTTCCAAGATCCCTTTTCTGTCTGAAGAGAGTCATAGCGTGAGGGGCATCAACGGGCACAGGCACGCAGTGAGGCATGCGAGTAACCAGGGCATACCTAAATTTACTAGCATAACATATTTTTTAAAAAAATATGTTCATATCCTTTTATAGGGCCTAGGCTGATCATCCTCACAGTCTAGGCTTGGATAAGGATATGCAGTCTGCGCACTAGCCCAGTCCCCTGCTCTACCTGAACTCATTCTACATAAGCCATTGCCAATCCTAGGCCCAACCCTGCTGCACATCTTTTCTTCTGCCCGAACCTGCTCAGTTCTTATTAGCCACTGATCTAAAAAGAAGTCCACCTGCCCAGATGTCACTGCAAAAATAAAAACGATGGGAAAGATCCAAACTCCAAAACTACTAGTGCTATAAAAAATGGTTACCAATGAGAATTACCTAGTTGCACCCCAGGACACAGAATTTAAAAGAACAATCATAAATGTCATCAAATAATTCAAGGAGTTCAAAGTAGACACAGAGAAACAGGTCAGTTAAATTAAGAGAATAAATGCTTGAGTGATACACAAGAAAACACCAAGTTGATGGGAATAACAAAGTTTTTGAAGTTTTTCCTCGGGTTTGAAAATGAAACTCAATAAAGAAATAGAAATGCTGAAGAGAACTCAACCTGAAGAGGGAAGAGAATAACACAATAACTCAACTAGAAAACTAAAGAGAATGCCTTTCAAGTAGAATGAATTAAACAGAAGATAGAATATTAGGACTTGAATTAAAGTAAAGGATTTAGACAAAATAACCAAGGAATTTTGAAATTCTTTTCAAAAACACCAAAGAAACAGAGAGGAAGTGTAGGACATGGTGAAAAGACCAAACTTTTGAATAATAGGCTAGATGATGGAGAAGAACACCAGGTCAAAGCATAGACTTGAAATTCTGAAACTGTTAGAGGAAAAAAGCCTGCAGTCATTCAGGAAGCAGTGCCTAGAAGTGGCCGACAGTATTACATGAAATTGAAAAAATCTTCTGCATAACACAGTAAACAACTTAGTGAAGTGGTACCCTGTGGAATGGGGTGGGGGAAATCCTGTTATCTTCTAATAGGATGGAGAATTGATACTAGAATACACAAAGAACTCAAGAGGCAAATATCAATGGATCAAAGAAACCAAGAAAATAAATGACTGAAGAAATGAACAGGCAGTTCTCAGAGGATGATGTGCACAGAAGTTTCCTGTGAGGTTACAGCCTTTTATCTTGGAAGGAAACATGTTAAGACATAAGGTATAAAAGCAAAGTAAAACAACAGGACATTTAGGACAGGATGTTTGCAAGGAAGTGAAACAACAGAATGTTCTAGGGGGAGGTGAAACACTCCATCCTGCAGGGAAGCTCTGTTAAGATAGAAATAAATAACTCAAAATAGCTTTCCCAAGTCCCTGAAACTGACCAGATTCACCAGGTCCCTTCTGCCCTAAGAGTGTGTAAACAGAGAGGCTGTTGAGAGTCATTCTCAGATAATCCCAGCAGCCTGGGAGAGGTAAGACATCAGCAGAACTTCCTGGGAGAGGCTCAGACCAACTGAGTCAGCTGGACAGGACATTCTTTGACCTACTGAGCTGTTGCAGGCTGTGCAGCATGCTCCAGGATTCTAGTTTTTGTAAGCTATCACCCATGCTAGGGTGGGCCCTAGTGATGTAGCTGTCTGAGAGATATTTCTTTCCCTATAAGTAACCCCTCACTTATATCTCATAGATAATCCCAGTAAAATTCATTGGCTTATCCAATTGGGTTTTGTAGTATCCATACTCCAGTATATGATGGGCTCCTTATCTGCTAAATGTGTGTGTGTGTGTGTGTGTGTGTGTGTGCACGCGCGCATGTGTGTGTATTCCCAGGAAAAGTGTCACTCAAAAAGTGTAAAAAGTTGGCATTTCACAATTTTCCTCGCCATCAGCCAGCTCTAACAGTATTTCTGCCCATTCTTCTTAGATGCTCTTTGGATGAAGGAGATGCCTCATCTACAGCTGAGCACTCACAGTTACTTATACTTGGTAATTTGACCTGTTGACACTTTGTATTAACTATTACCAATGTCAAAAGAGCCTTCTTTAACCAAAGTTAGAACAATACACATTGATGGGTATAAGCATCAATATTTGGATGGAAGTTTGACAATATCACTATTAAACATAACAACAAGAGTATGTTATACTCTAGGACCCATGCTAATCCCATTCATAAATTTTTGGCCAGGTTTACAGTACCCAGCATGAAGTCCCCCCTGTTGAGCAGGCCTCAGACCCAGTCAAAAGGTGGTTGGTTATACTCATGCCTACCATGCTACCATAGCACCAGTGGTTTACAAGCTGTGGTACAGTTAGTCCAAAAGTGGCTGTCTACCATTGGAATGTCCAAGAATCCAGTAGTTGTTCAGTTATTGAGGGTGGATGTCTCAGCTGGTCTTCAATATATGCCAGAATCCCAAAGTAGGCTCTCATTCCAGTGAAGAAATGAATTTAGTAGCAAGAACAAGGGGAAACAGGACAAAAGCAAGAACGACCTTCTTTAATGTACTTTATTTAGGTTGTCACCAGAAGCTATGGCCCAGATGTAACATGGATTTTTCCACTTCAAATAATTCATTTAAGGAAAAAACAAAAAAACAAAAACAAAACAAACAAACAAACAAAAAAAAAAAACAAGGAGGGACAAGTTGGCAGCGCTGGGAGAACACTACGTCTGAGGAGTAGGACATTTTCTGTTCAGAGACCAAGAGCCTGAAATCTGGGCCCTAATACAACAGCAATCATGTTTTCCAGGTGAGAGGAAACCCCCATGGCGTGGCAATCAGTCGGGTCCATGCTCAGGCCACCCAGCCAGAACCCGGAAGACATCCTGGGTCCCACAGGCACTTGGTCGCTGGACCAGAGGTACACGCCTGCGTGTCCCGATCACCTTCCCAGGCTGAACGGTGGGCACAAAAACACCAGAAACTGGGAGTCCTAGTTGCGAGAAAAACCCACAGGGAAGGAAGGCAGTGGGACTGGCGACGGGTCACCTAGTCTTTACCTGGAAAAAGTCTCACAGACTGGTGGGTATGAGCAACTATCACTGAACTGGACTCAAGCCACCAGCACAGAGAGTGGCTGTGCACCCAGCTCTCTGGCACAGATGGAGCTGTGCGCCCCAGTGCAACAGAGACTGGGAGTCCTTGTAGGAAAGGGCCCCACAGGGAAGGAAGGAAACAGTGCTGACTTGGGCTACCCAGGCTTTGCCTGGGGAAGGTCTCGCAGACTGGCTAGTAAGAGCCGCCATGACTGAACTGGGCCCAAACCAGAAGCACAGAGAGTTGTTGAGTGCCCAGCTTTCTGGCACAGACAGAGCTATGCCAGGGCAACAGAGACTGGGAGTTCCTGTCGGGAGTAAACCCCACAGGGAAGGAAGGAAATGGGTACCTGAATTAGGTCATCCAGTATATCCCTGGGAAAGGTCCCACAGACTAGCAGGCAGGAGCGCCACCAGGCCAGAGACCTGCATTGTCCCAACTATTCCTCACAGAACTGTGCACCCCAGGACACCAGAGACTTGGAGTCACTGTTGGGAGAAATCCTCACAGGGAATGAAACAAAGGGGACTGACTTAGGCAACCCAGTATACCCCTGGAAAAGGTCCCACAGACTGGCCCAACCCAGGGACTTGCTGTGCACCAGATAGCCTGCTGTTACCAGGAGAGCAGTACTCACCTGCCACAGATTACTGCGTGGGTACTGGGGCACAGAGCCCCAACCTCAGACCTACAAAAGCCTGGGATCCCTGAGATCAACCCCCAGACACTGCTCCAAGGGGCAACTAGTTATCCCTAACAAAACTGACCAAACCAAGGGACACACAGGTTACAGTAGCAGCTCACTAAATTCATAGCAAGAAACCCAGAAGCAGGGCAGCTGTCTCCAGGACTTCTCAGGGTGAGAGGAGAGCCCTCTTGACTAACAAGGACCACAGATACCACTCAGGTCTTTATGCCTGAGGTGAGCTGTGGCAACTCCTGAAAAACACCAGCCATACAGTGACTACACCCAAAAAGCTGAGGAGGCTTCCTTCAGGAAAAACCATCTTCCTGCCAAGGGGATTCTCTCCACCACAGGATTCCAGGAACCACAAGAAACTAACTCCAAACACCTATGATAGTCCAATGGGTAGAGACCATCATAAAAGCTCAACCAACAAAAGACAGATCAATATGGCATCTCCAGAATCCAGTTATCCAGGGGCAAGTAGCCCTGGACACCCCAGCATAAATGAAATTCAAGAAGATGACCTAACATCTTGTTCACGAAGAGGATAACAGAGGAAACAAATAAAATGCGTAAAGACCTAGAGGAAGATAAACTCAAACAGATTATGGCCATCTGTAAAGAAATAGAGGAAGATAAAAACAAACATATTATGGCCATCTGTAAAGAAATATAGGAAGTTGCAGCCAGTTTGTGGCCTTTAGAGAGAAAATACTTAAATCACTGAAAGAAATAAAAGAAATAGAGGATTGTTCAAACAAACAGCTGAAGGAATTGAAGGAAAACAGGAAAATACAGTCAGACAGGTGAAGGAAATCAACAAAAGAGCTCAAGACCTGAAGAGAGAATTGAAAAAATTAAAAAAAAACACAAATGGAAGAAATCGTGGAGAGAAAGAACTTAGGGAAGAAAACAGGAACTACAGAGGTTAGCAGAACCAATAGACTACAAGAGATGGAAGAAAGAATCTCAGGTGTGGAAGATACAAGGGAATAAATCGATGTATCTGTCAAAGAAAATGTTAAATCTAAAAAATTCCTGACACAGACCATCCAAGAAATCCAAGACAATATAAAAAGACAAAACCTAAGAATAATAGGAATAGAGGAAAAAGAAGATTCTCTCCTCCAAGGCCCAGAAAATGTTTTCAACAAAATCATTGAAGAAAATATCCCCAACTTAAAGGAGAGACCAAAAGAATTCAAGAAGCCTACAGAACACCCAATAAATTAGACCAGAAAAGAAAATCCTCCCGCCACATAATAATCAAAACCGTAAGTATACAGAACAAAGAAAAAATACTGAAAGCTGCAAGGGAAAAAGGCCAGGTATCATATAATGGCAAACACATTAGAATCACACCTGACTTTTCAACAGAGACTATGAAAGTCAGAAGGGCCTGGAAGGGTATCATGCAGACCCTAAGAGAACACAGATGTCAGCCCAGGCTACTATACCCAGCAAAACTCTCAATCCTCGTAGATGGAGAAAACAAGATATTCAATGACAAAAACAAATTTCAACAATACCTACACACAAATCCAGCATTACAGAAGACACTAGAAGGGGAAATACAACCCAAGAAAACTAGCTACTTCCAAGGAGCTAGTTTTAACCTCACTACAGTAAAATAATAAGCAACCAAGCACACAAACTTATGGCCACAGCCAACACCAAAATCAAAGGATCTAACAACCACTGGTAATTAAGCTCTCTCAACATCAATGGACTCAATTCTCCAAAAAAAAAAAAAAAAAAAAAGAGACACAGACTAAGAGAATGGATGCATAAACAAGACCCAGAAATCTGTTTCATAGAAGACACACACCTAACTCACAAAGATAGACATTACCTGAGGATAAAGGGTTGGAAGACAGCTTTCCAAGCAAATGGACCCAAGAAGCAAGCAGGAGTAGCCATTCTAATATCTGATGCAATAGACTTTCAACCAAAATTAATCAAAAGAGATGGGGAAGGAACTTCATACTCATCAAGGGAAAATTCCACCAGGAAGACATCACAATCCTGAACATCTATGCCCCAAATACAAGAGCACCCACATTTTTAAACGAAACATTGATAAAACTTAAACCACACATAGATCCCCACACATTAATAGTGGGAGACTTCAACACCCCACTCTCAACAAAAGACAGGTCAACAAACAGAAATTAAACAAAGAAACAATGTCTCTAACAGAGGTCATGGATCAAATGGACCTAACAGACATTTACAGAACCTTACAGCCAAACACAAAAGAATTTACCGTCTTCTCAGCACCTCATGGAACCTTCTCCAAAATGGACCATATAGTGGGTCACAAAGTGAGCCTCAACAGATACAAGAAGATTGAGATAATCTCTGGTATTCTATCTGATCACCATGGAATAAAGCTGGACCTCAACAACAACAGAAATAGCAAAAAGCCTACACACACATGGAAACTGAACAACTTGATACTAAATGACAGCTGGGTCAGGGAAGAAATAAAAAAAGAAATTAAAGTCTTCCTAGAATTCAGTGAAAATGAAGGCACAACATACCCAAACTTATGGGACACAATGGAAGCAGTGCTAAGAGGAAAGTTCATAGCACTAAGTGCCTTAAAGAAGAAATTCGAGACAGCTCATTCAAGCAACTTAATGGCTCACCTGAAAGCACTAGAAAAAGAAGAAGCAGACACACCAAAAAGGAGTAGATGGCTGGCTATAATCAACTCAGGGCTGAAATCAATCTATTCGAAACAAAACAATTCAAAGAACCAATGAATCCAAGAGCTGGTTCTTTGAGAAAATCAACAAGATAGACAAACCCTTAGCCAAGCTAACTAAAAGGCAGAGAGACACCATCCAAATCAACAAAATCAGAAATGAAAAGGGGGACATAACTACAGATACTGAGGAAATCCAAACAATCATTAGGACTTACTTCAAAAGTCTATATGTCACAAAATTTGAAAATCTAAATGAAATGGACAATTTTCTTGATCGATTCCACTTACCAAAACTGAATCAAGACCAGGTAAATCAATTAAATAGTCCTATATCCCCCAAGGAAATAGAAGCAGTCATCGAAAGTCTCCCATCCAAAAAAAAGCCCAGGACCAGATGTTTTCAGTGCAGAATTCTACCAGACCTTCAGAGAAGAGCTAATTCCAGTTCTCTTCAAATTATTCCACAAAATAGAAACAGAAGGAACACTACCTAACTAATTCTACGAAGCCACAGTCACCTTGGCACCTAAACCTCACAAAGACCCAACAAAGAAAGAGAATTTCAGGCCAATCTCCCTTATATACATTGATGCAAAAATTCTCAACAAAATACTTGCAAACCGAATACAAGATCACATCAAAGATATCATCCACTATGACCATCATTCCAGGTATGCAGGCATGGTTCAGTATACGGAAATCCATCAATGTGATCCACTATATTAACAAACTGAAAGAAAAAAAAAACACATGATAATCTCCTTAGATGCTGAGAAAGCATTTGACAAAATCCAACATCCATTCATGTTTAAAGTCTTGGAGAGATCAGAGATACAAGGCACATATCTAAATACAGTAAAGGCAATATACAGCAAGCTCATAGCAACATCAAACTAAACACAGAGAAACTTAAATCAATCCCACTGAAATCAGTGACAAGGCAAGGCTGCCCACGCTCTCCATATCTCTTCATCATAGTTCTGGAAGCCCTTGCTAGAGCAATAAGACAGTTGAAGGAGATCAAGGGGATACAAATTGGAAAGGAAGAAGTGAGATTATCAGTATTTGTAGATGATATGATAGTATACCTGAGTGACCCCAAAAATTCTACTAGGGAACTCCTACAGCTGATAAACACCTTCAGCAAAGTTGGATACAAAATTAACTAAAAAAAAAAATCAGTAGCCCTCCTGTATACAAAAGACAAAAGGGCTGAGAAAGAAATTAGAGAAATAACACCCTTCACTATAGGCACAAATGAAATAAAGTACCTTGGTGTAACCCTAACCAAGCAAGTCAAAGACTTGTATGAAAAAAATTTCAAGTCTCTGAAGAAAGAATTAGAAGAAAATATCAGAAGATGGAAAGATCTCCCATGCTCACGGCTTGGCAGGGTTAACATAGTAAAAATGGCCATCTTACCAAAAGCAATCTACAGATTCAATGCAATTCTCATCAAATTACCAACACAATTCTTTACAGACCTGGTAAGAAAAATTCTCAACTTCATATGGAATAACAAGAAACCCAGAATTGCTAAAACAATCCTCTACAATAAAAGATCTTCTGGAGGTATCTCCATCCCTGATCTCAAGCTGTACTATAGAGCAACAGTTATAAAAACTGCATGGTACTGGCATAGAAACAGAATGGTGGATCAATGGAACTGAACAGAAGACCCAGAAATAAATCCACACACTTATGGACACCTGATCTTTGACAAAGATGCCAAAACCATACAATGGAAAAAAGATAACATCTTCAACAAATGGTGCTGGTCTACCTGGATGTCTACATGTAGAAAAATGCAAATAGATCCATACTTATCACCCTGCACAAAACTAAAGTCCAAGTGGATCAAAGACCTCAACATAAACCCAGACACATTAAATCGGTTAGAAGAAAAAGTGGGGAAGACCCTAGAACTCATTGGTACAGAAGACAACTTCCTGAACAGAACACCAACAGCACAGGCTCTAAGAGCAACAATCAGTAAATGGGACCGCATGAAACTGAAAAGCTTCTGTAAAGCAAAGGACACCGTTCTCAAAACAAAACGACTGCCTACAGATTGGGAAAGAATCTTCACCAACCCTTTTTCTGACAGAGGGCTAATATCCAGTATATATAAAGAACTAAAGAAGCTGAAAAGCAGCAAACCAAGTAATCAATTAAAAAATGGGGAACAGAGCTAATCATCAAATTCTCAACAGAGGAATATAGAATGGCAGAGAAACACTTAAAGAAATGCTCAACATCATTAGCCATCAGGGAAATACAAATCACAACGACCCTGAGATTTCACCTTACACCCATCAGAATGGCCAAGATGAAAATCTCGTGTGACAACACATGCTGGAGAGGCTGTGGAGAAAGGGGAACCCTCCTCCATTGCTGGTGGGAATGTAAACTTGTACAACCACTCTGGAAATCAATCTGGCATTTTCTCAGACAAGTAGGAAAAGTGCTTCCTCAAGATCCAGCCATAACACTCCTAGGCATATATCCAAAAGATTCTCAAGTACAGAGTAAGGATATTTGCTCAACCATGTTTGTAGCAGCTTTATTTGTAATAGCCAGAAGCTGGATACAGCCCAGATGCCCCTCAACTGAAGAATGGATGCAGAAATTGTGGTACACCTACACAATGGAATATTACTCAGCAATGAAAAATAAGGAAATAATGAAATTTGCAGGTAAATGGTGGGAACTGAAAGGATCATCCTGAGTGAGCTGTTTCAGAAGCAGAAAGACACACACGGTACATACTCACTCATATAGACATGTAATATAGGATAAACCTACTAAAATCTGTACATCTAAAGAAACTAATCAAGAGAGAGCACCCTGACTAAAATGCTCAATCCCCATCTGGAAAGGCAAAGAGGAAGGACATCAGAAGTAGAAGAAAACAGGAAACAAGCTAGAAACCTGCAATGGAGGGCCTCTGAAAAGCTATGTCCTGTAGACTATCAACGGCGATGCTGAGACTTATGGCCAACTGTCGGGCAATGTGCATGGAATCTTATGTAAGAAGTGGGAAATAGTAAGATCTGGAGAGGACAGAAACTCCACAAGGAGAGCAACAGAACCAGAAATTTGAACACAGTGGTCTTCCCAGAGACTCATATGCCAACCAAGTACCAGGCATGTAGATAAGCTAGAACCTCTGCACAGATGTAGCCCATGGCAGTTTAGTGTCCAAGTGGGTTACATAATAATGGGAAGAAGGACTGCCTCTGACATAATCTGTTTGGCCTGCTCTTTGATCACCTCCCCCTGAGGGGGGAGCAGCCTTACCAGGCCACAGAAGATGACAATGCAGCCACTCCTGATGAGATCTGATAGACTACGATCAGAAGGAAGAAGAGGAGGACCTCCCTTATCAGTGACTTGGGGGGGGGCATGCATGAAGAAGGGGGTGGGAAGGTGGGAGAGTGGTATTGGGAGGGGAGGAGGGAGGGACTTATGGGGGGATACAAAGTGAATAATAATAAAAATAAAAAAAAACTCAGTCAAGTTGACAACCAAGGACAGCCACCACACATACCAACTTCTGGATATTACATGATTGCTACATAAACCATCTCACAGAACTGATTGCACAAGACCAGCACTAAGGTAGCCATTCCATTGGACCTAAGGTGGTCATGTGCGAGCAAGTCATGCTGACTTGCTATTCTAGTTTTCAGCAGACACCTCCTGTTTGGTTTGGTTAAGCCTCCTGTTTTGCTTGGATATGTTTACTTGGAAAGTCCCTAGTGGTTCGGCTGTATAAGTGGCTTACTCAGTAATAAAGATGGCACCTTGATCAGAGCACTGTCTTGGCGTCCCTCCTTCGTGTTCTCTGTCTCTTTTAATTCCCAGCCCCTTGTCAGGCGGTTACTATTGGTGGCCATGGGCGACTACACACCACAATATAAAGCCAGTAAAAAATAAAAATAAAAAAAATCACTGGGGGGAGTGTCCTCAGGGGTCCCATCATTTTTGGGGGGTATTGGCAGTGGATGGTTGCTGAAGAAGAAAGAGTCACTCTCAACTGGGGGCTTGGCTGTTCAGTCTATTGCCATGTTTCAGTGGATAGCCCCATATCCATGTACATACAGGCATTTCTAATTGGACTCAGAGTTATCAATAAAAATAAAACAGGAGGACATGAATTTGGGAGGGAACAAAGGTGAGGGACACCATGGAGATTGGCAGAAGGAATAGTGGATGTGTATGGATAAAATATATTGTATAAATGCAGAAATTTATAAGAACTCCATGTGATTTTGAATCTAAATGTTTTGTGCCTTAGGGATGATTTGGACAAACTAACTTTCATTTCTTAAAAAAATAAAGAATCCACAACTTTAAAAAAGTCACTGATATAAAAACATGAAGTGGCAGTGGCAAATTGAGAGGCCAGAGAATTAAAAATTAGGGTTTCTTTGGTTACTGAGCTAAAAAGTTTAAAAAACTATCAGGCCAGTTGATTTTGCTGCTTCTAGGTAGATCCACCCAATTGTAGGGAAGAGTTGACTTTGCTACTCATTGAAGATATTGTTGCCAGAAAACCACCCAGATGGCCCCCAACTCATTCCAATTAGTAAGCTTTGTTCCTGAAAATAGCACAGACTACCCAAAGCCTGCCATTTCCTCCCCAGCCATGCCCCAACAAGAGCGAGAACAAAGAAAGCCTTCCCACAGCAAACAATTTCTGAAATGTAGCCTCTTTATTTCTGTTTTAACTGCTAGAAGCTTGCCATGCTGGAATCCCCTGCTTTGGGCACACTGGAAGGGACTGTGGCCTATAAATCACCCACAATCTGGAGCTCAGGGCTCTCTGCTGGATACCAAGGCCTTAGTGTCTGTGAGAGTCCCAGCTTGAGCTGCAAATAAAGATCCTTGTGTGTTTTGCAATGGATTCAACTCCTGGTAGTCTTTTGGGGTCCTGCAAATTGGGCATAATAAAACCAGGATTAATAGAACACCAGTACTGTAGAGAAGGAAATGGAAAAAAAAACTGAGGAAGGGGAGGGGGACAAAAAAGAGGGAGAAGGAGAGAGGAGGGTTAAATAACATAAGGTTGTTTGAAAAATTGCAGGGAATCATATTTCATGTTTACATGAATTACACACACACACACACACACACACACATACACACTTATTGTGTTTTTAAATGGAGTTACAGCACTTGAGATGGCAATGCTCCTCACAAGAGTAATAGAATACCTAACAATTTCCAGGGCTGGGCATGGAAAAAATTTTAAGTTCTAGTCCTGGGAGTAGAAGAGATCCCCCTCCCCCCAAAAATGTATAAGTTACTGTCTTTGCCCTTCAGTGCAAAAATTGAAAGTAAGGACCCTCTTGCTGAAGACAGTACATACTTCAGACACTGGCCAATGATTGATAAGTGGGGCTTCATAAAATTAAAAGGCTTCTACACAACTAAAGAAACAATAATTTAGGTGAAGAGAAAGGCCACAGAATGGGTTTAATGTCCGGGACATGCTGTTGCTCCCCAGTGACCGTTTTTGGTTTTTTGAGACAGAGTTTCTCTGTGTAGCAGAGCTCTGGCTGCCCTGAACTGCCTTTGTTGACCAGGCTAGCCTTAAACTCACAGAGATCCTCCTCCCTCTGCTGGTGCTGGGATCAAAGGTGTTGAGCCAGCACACCTGGGCCCAATGACTGTTTTAGCAGAAGATTCATAAAGGCCCAGATGAGCTATTCTGACTGGGTAAAATGACCCATTCCCGACTCCCAAAAGGGTGCTGGTGTCCATTCTATTTTAAACCTATGTCACTGATTTGATTCTTATCTCTCCAAGACCTTATCATTGTTCCTGTGCCTTCCCAGACTGACTTCTGAATCTCGAAGACTGTCACCTCAGCCTGAAATCCTTTAGTGGAAGCACTAGCACAAGTCGTGTCCAGGCTTGACTTAAAAGCATACTAAAGTCTTAATTGGCTTCAGCACTTCAAATCATTATTTATATTTAGGAGGACTGCTACAGCTCATTTTTCAGCTTCAAGTTTCTTCATTCATGATTCGGTCTAGTTCTTATTTCATCATTTGGTCTGTACCTTCTTCACTTCTTGGCCGGACATAATACTGTGTATCAATGGCAAAACTGGCATCCTCTGCACTAGTAGCAAATTCTAGGATGATGTTAAGCCACCAAATTATAGGGCCCATAGTTTCCAGTACTGTAGCTAGCCGGATTTCCCCTACTCTGAGTCTGTTACTAATCAATTCAATATGTGCTTATTCTGCTTGATCTCTCAATGCCTTCAGCCAGGAACCTGTGGCATTATCTGTATTGGCATAACCTCCCACCTCCAAAAGTGTCTGTCAAGACTGTCTGGACTCTATTCTGATCTTCTCAACATGAACTGATGATGCCAGCTAGAGTTGGAGCACATGTTCTCTGCTCCAAGGTCTGCTCATGGACTCTCCTGATCTCTTTAATCGGCCTCCCCCTACAGAAGTGTAATCAGTTGTGCCTCACTAGACATAGACTCTAATCACCAAATAAATCATGTCTTTAAAAACAACATTACCAAACACAGGTTTGAGAGAAGATGAAGTAAGTTTAGGAAGAGTACTGATTTGGAGTTTTGTTGTTGCTGTCTTTTTTCTTTCTACCTGCTCTGTTGCTGAGACCCAGCAGCACCTGATTGTCAGACAGAGATAAATAAACCAACTTCAGCATTGCTAATACGGATGGTAAATAGTTGGTCAAACTTTCCCTAAGACTAGTTGTAGTCTGATGACATAGCAGATTTGGAGAAATATCATTGTAGACAAAATGACATTTGTCCCAGAAGCTTGCTCCTTCTACGTCTATTGGCATGACTCTGGTTGCTTGTGTTATACGTTTGGGTTAACTTATCTGGTCTGTGTGTTTTAATATTTTATGTGCTTTGGGAAGAAATGAAACTACTTCCTTTCTTGCACAGTTGGTGTGATTTATCTGTTACCAAATGCAGACAACCCCATGCCATGTGTGGAGATTTGAAGTTGAACTGGGGACCTACCAGAGTTGACACTCTTTCAGTTTTGACCACAAACTGAGTCCGTGTGTGTGTGTTTTGTGTGTGTGTGTGTGTTTGTTTGTGTGTGTGTGTGTGTGTCTGTGTGTAAAATGCTTCTAAATTGGCTTCTCTAGGAAGGTCATACCAACCAAGAATGCATAAAAAATGAGAATATGAGTAGCAGGGATTCTGGGGACGTGGAGTAAATAAACTATGGTGAAGCTGACTAAAAATTTTCTGTGTAAATGTTTTCCTTCTACTTAGTCACAAAAAAATCATAGAGCTCTGGTCACTCAGCTATACTTCTTATTCATAGGCATCGGAACCAGAAACATAATGTGACTCTGAATTTGAAACAGAGCATTTTATCCTGGTTGTCTTCATGAAAGGTGGTTTACTTTGATAGAATGAAAATAGAACATCGTGAGTTTAGAAGGCACATTGCAGTATTTGTTAGTTCAAAATTTATATTTAAAAAATAGTTATCCCAATATGTGGTAATATTAGCCTTGTAAAAAACTGAACCATAGCTAAGTCAAAATTTTGATTGCCAAAGGCTGTCTTAAACACCTAGTCATGTGTGTTCACACACTTCAAACACAAACAATTTTTCAGCAGCACCAATAGGACAATGATTCATCAGGTCCCATGTCGTCTTTCATGCCTTTGTGTGTGCCTTGACCAATATGCAAGGAAAATGCCCAATGAAACATTTTATACCTGAAAAAGGGTAATTGTAGACAAAACTACTATTTTATCCAACTTCTGTTGCTTTCCCACAAATATGCCATGTTGCTCAAACAGAAAAGTCTGCTATGGAAAGAGAATAAAGCATTCCTTTCAAGGAACACAAGATGCAAAGTTAGGAAATTGAGATTCCACCCCTGGGAATTTTCACACATCACATTTCATTATTAGGATCCATACTCAAGTCCAACTCTACTGAGTAGTGTTCTTTATATAGCAGGATGCTGTATTTTCATAGTTCCTAATGCAGAGCTCTGCATAATCTTTTTGAAAGCATTAAAGAGTATCAAGTGAAAACATAACACAGGACTGGCCAAGTTTTAAAAAACATACTCATACTTTTTATAAAAATCCTGCATAGAGATACATGAATATTTAGAGCATGGTTCATTTACAGATGATGGGCATTTAAACAACATTTTCCCAGAACTATTTGTAGTTCTTCTGCAGTGAATTTAGATTGCATGTACAATGATGGTATTAAGTAAAAACTATGTGTAATATTTTTCAGCACCCAGCCTCTAGCCTATGAAAGGAAAGGAGGCACACCATTACAAAGTGGTCTAACTATCAACTAAACTACTCGTTCTCTTGCTTTGTCTCTGAAGCTTCCATTTGAGTCCCAGATGGGTAGAAGGGAAACCCTTACTGGCTTAACATGAGTGCAATGGCCTCATTTCATGGCAGAGAGGGTGTGGACTTCTTTGTATACAATCGTGCTCACTGTGCTCTCTGAGGTTTTTCCTTTTTCTTTGCTTTTTCTATTTTTTCCTCCACATGGGCAGGAATACTTATCACCATGATTTTCCATTCTCAGTGTGGTAGATGGAGCCCACTTTCTCCATGTGCACAACTCCCAGTACAGTCAGGATGAGACCATTAACTGCTTGAGAAACGAAACAAAAACAAAAAACAAAAAACAAAAACCTTCTACAACTTTGTACTTTTTTCAAGATCAAGCACTCGTTTATTCAAAGCTTTTCTCAGCACAATCCTGGAAGGGAGGTATATGTAACATGTAAGAAAATGCTTTGTGTGATTTTACATGAGTTGCCTCACTGGTATGCAAACCAAATGTGTTTACTACACAGAAATGACCAGCTAGGCACATACTTCATAGCAAGCACAGTATGAAGTAAGTTCATAAATGTATACACTTTTTTTTGTTTTAACTGCAGAAGTCAAGGGATCAGGAAGAAAAACCATGCCCTGTATAATTTGCTCAAAACATGAATGACTGCAGTATAGAATAGGACTAAGACAGAGCTTCAGTCTTTCTAATGATGTATTCCAGAAAACAGTCACATGCATGTCAGTATTCATTATCAGAATATTATAAGACAAAAGCTAATAAAATTTTATATAAATAAATTAGCTGGGCATCTTGGTACATGCCTGTAATCCCAGCACTCTGGGAGGCAGAGGCAGTTGGATTGCTGTGAGTTTGAGGCCAGCCTGGTCTACAGAGTTAGTCCAGGACATCCAAAGTTATGCAGAGAAACCCTGTCTAAACAAACAAACAAACAAACAAACAAAAACAAAGAGAAAAATCTATAAAAATTGCTTTATCATAAGAGAAAAAGTTTCTGAAAATGTAGACTCACTTTTGGGCTGCTTTTAGGAGGTCGCCTTGATAGTGTAGTGCTCACTGTATACAGGCAATTAATACTCAAGGACACCACACCTAAAGAGCAAGGGACAGAAGTTACTTATCATAAGGAAGCAGGTGTGAAAACGAGAGTTCCTGGATCATCAGACGGCTAGGCAGCACAGGTGCATCAGGCATGACCTTCCGACCTCGGCACAACAGTGTATTACAGATGATGGGTCTGGAGAGCACTGACAACCCCACTCAACAAGCTCAGGAACAGCAGAGTCAAGGTTCTTGACAATCTTTCTTTGATTTCAAGGTTCCACCTTTCAAGGAACTGTAACATCCTCAGCATTCTAGTCAGACCTCAGTGGTCGTTTCTGCACTTTTTATAGAGCTGCTGTATAGTAGATGCAATGGTTCGCTGATGCTTAATTCTATGTACCACTGTGTGCAATGCTATGGTCAATAGGAATTTGTACAGCATAAAAAAGTCCAGAAGACATTGACTTTTGTCACCACACAAATAATTCCTATCCTTTCTTTCCTGAAAGGTGTTCTAATGCAAAGCATTTTGAATTCCATAAGGAAATCTTCTGGTCGGCTTTGATCCAGTTCCAAACCAGAGGAACTCTTGTGTTGGGGTTTTCATCAAAGCGCTGAAATGATATGTGTCCCTTGCTAGACTGTAAACCACAATACCTCAATTCAGATGACCTCAAGGCCTGACCAGAAAATACTCCGTGGCTTCTTCCGGTTACCTTTTCATGCTGGCTTGTCCTTAATATAGCTAATGCTCCCCAGATGTATCAGTGGCTGGCTTTGTTAACCCATTGTGGTCTCACATGAACATTGGCTGCTTTTCACAGACACAGGAGGAGGATAAATATGTCCTAATGGAGAAACACAGTAAAATAAATGACATGTATAGATCATGTAATTGCGGGTATGTATATGTATATGAATAAATTATGACATAATAAACTTCACATGTGCTGTTATATAACTTCAGCAAACTTATTTTGAAATACACTGGTATTAAGGCTTTTTTACCGAAATTATTTTCCAGAGAATTCCATGTATTATCCTACACGCATCCTTGGATGTCCTTTACGGAGCCCTTGTAGATACCAAAATCCTCAGGTGCTCAGATCATAGCATAAAATAAAATATTATTTGCATATAAAACACACATCCTCCAGTACAGTTGAAATAACTTCCATACTTTATATGATACTTAGGTTAATAAATACCATATAAACAGCTACTGTGCTAAATCATTTATGGAATTGCCATAAGAAAAGTGTTTACCTATTCAATACAGACGAAGCATTTATTTTAAGATTTTCTTCTATTTGAGTGAACCCATGGGATACAGCTGCAGATGATACTATATCCAATGAGTGAATATTTCAAAACACCACTAAAGAGAAAAGACAATCTGTTTTTATAAAACCATAATAGAATAGTTACATAATAATTACTGACTATATTTCAGTATATTTCAGTGTATTTCAGACAGATACAATTTCCAATTATGGTTTCAGTGTCATTTTTCTCTAGTTTATGTGAATGTTTGAATCTGGATCTAAGGAAGGCCTATTGTAACCATTAACATACAACACTATCTCTTGTTCTGTTGGTTTCCCTTTCCACTTGTCTTTCCCTCTTTACAGTGCATTTGCTAAAGCGCTCCAGCTGCTTGTCCTGTGGGCGCTGATGACCTCTGCCCTTTGTTATGTGTGCTCTCCATGAACGAGCAGAGGCTCTGGATGGTCAGGCAGGTCCACATTTGATTTTTCTGATATGACTTCTTCATAGGAAAAGTTTAATTCTTCCCTCAAGACATATGAGCTGCCTGGCTTTCCTCTTCCTCAGACATTGTCAGTCATCACTGTCCAGTCCTTAGATCCATAATTCCCTCTGAGTTGCAGAAGGTGACATTGCAATTATGTGTTTATATTTTAGGAGTTTCTTGAAAAATCGTAATTAAGAAAAATATGTTTGGTTGCCAAGAGGTTCTACTGTTGATGGGGCATAAAAATAATTAGTCCATTCACTCAAATTACCCAATAGTTCACTTTAAAAATAACATTTTCATTAGTTTGTGTGTTTTCATTATACATAATGTCACATTTCATGAAGACACATTCAGTCCAGTCTGCCATCCCTCTACCCTTCACCCCTTCTTCCTGATAGTGTCCTTCTCTTTTATAAAGTATCATTATGAACTTATGAATTTGAATTAATTTTATGTAGCTTCGTATCTAGCAGTTTCCTTATCACTGATTTTCTTGGTGCTTTATCTTTTGAAATATATATTTTTATATTAAACTGCATTTACTTGTGTGTGTGTGTGTGTGTGTGTGTGTGTGTGTGTATGTAGCTGGGCGAATCCCAGAGGTTGAATTCAGATAGCCTTGGTGCTAAGTGCCTTTAGCTGTCTCCCTGGATCCCATCCCATATTGCTGCCTCCTTCATAAAATTAAGTTTAAAAAAGTAATTGGATTATGTATGGGATTTTAAAACAACATTTTATTTTGGCCGATTCCTGCCCTCATCTTGTGTCCAGTTATCTCTCCAAGATGTGTCTTTTCATTCTTAGTATTCTTATACCAATTTGCTCTATCATCTTTCTGGGTCCTGAAAACCACCCCACTCCCACCCCCACAGTCTCATGGGCAGGCTTCACTTTGGCAGTCTTCCAATGTTGACTCAGATCTTTGACACAATGCATGCAATCCTTATTAGCTTTCTTGTTCTCTAGTATCCTCAGTTTCATTGGTGGTCTTGCGTCTCCTCTGCCCAAGAGTTGGAAATAATGTTCTGGGAGCTCAGGCACCTTTCAGAGGGAAACTGTCCCCAACACTAAATTCTGACTGCTGAAGGTATGGGTATGCCAGTCCTCACATGTTCCTTCAAAGGAAGGCAGCTGATACCAATATTTCAAATTCAAGCATAGTAAGTCTTCAGCTCTTTGTTCTTCTTTCTCAATCCTCTATGTGCTTTCCCCGCTGCAAAGATTCTTTCTTTGGGGATGAAAGTGTAGTTTGGGCTTAGCATTCTCATGGCCTGGATTCTATCCTTCATACTGTATGTACATCTGCTTTCCCAAGGAGAATCCTCACTTGAGGGACACAGGACACAGGCTTTTGGAGTTTTGAGGTAAGTACACATTAACCATGCTACTACTGGTACTATTACAACTTTGAAATCTTCTTTGTATCTGTTTTTGTCATTAGTATGTATTTTTATGAGGGATATACATTTAAAAATATCTTTAGAAGATGAGCATAGTGGTACATGTTTTTAATCCCAGCACTCAGAAGGCAGAGGCACACAGATCTCTGTGAGTGAATGGTCGGCCATCCTGATCTACATAGGAGTTCTAGGACAGCCAGGGCTACATAGGAAAAGCCTGCTTAAGATTATATATATATTATTACACACGTATAGTATATACATAATTACATATATACTGTATACAGAGTATGTATGTAATTAATTCTTTGTGTAACTGTGCCAGCAGTTTATCACACACATTTAGATTACT
The DNA here is from genome assembly GCF_030254825.1 of Meriones unguiculatus. Lineage (NCBI taxonomy): Eukaryota > Metazoa > Chordata > Mammalia > Rodentia > Muridae > Meriones > Meriones unguiculatus. The sequence continues at coordinate 36,811,736 of NC_083366.1, forward strand.
TTATTTTACCATAATTTTTAATTCTAATAATCATCAAACTTTGTGTTATAAAGTGTGTTTATGTGTCAAAGTCGGCCCTGTCGAACAAGATACATTCAGGGAGTCTGTCTCCTGTCCCCATTCTTCCCTACCCACCGCTCACTCTGCGAACTCATAGGGTGATGCCTACATTAGGAGTGCCATGCGTGTCATTGTATTGTAGCCATTGCTCCAGTGAACTGTGCCAGTGTTCACTCTGTGATGTCAACCTGATGTGGCACTGGTAATTTTTTATCACCCGACATCTTATCAATAGACAATGAATTATTCCCATTCATTGACTATTGATATGGGTTTGGTTTTATTCTTTAATAATAGCTTATTTAGACATAAAAGACATGGGTATGCGTGGGTTAGATTTTCTTTCTGTTTCACTCCAGAAGGTAGAAGGTGTTGGTATTAAAATCTCTGGACATTTTCAAGTGAGTTACATTTTCCTTCTGTATGCCAAGGAACAAGCACTTCCCAGCCTTTGTCAGGGTTCTTTATCTCTCTTGTTCAGCCATGTGGCACGCCTTGCCATGGCAGAGCATTTTTAGGAAAGCTAATTTTATAATTCGATATTTCTTGTGTGCCTATCTAAATGTGTCCATTTTCCTTTTGCAGACTCATCCTATGCATGCTATTTCTTCTTCCTGTGTCTTCCAAAAGAGAGAAAGGGATTTCCAGAAAGTTGGCATCATACTCATGCCTATGAACACAAACTGGCTAGCTTTGAGAAGCAAAATTTTCGTAACTGTGTTCCAAGGATGGAAGTGACCGACAAAGAGGTGAACTGAATACAGTTTTTCCCTTCCTATTAACGCCATGTCCTCTTATTTTCTTAAGTGGCCAAATAAAAACATCACATGAAACTAACTGCTGCCCTTGAGCTGATGTGGATTTTCCAAAGTATACAGCCTACTAAACAGTCCTGGGGTGCTATTTATAATTCACTGCTAAACAAAGCTTTCTTTTTCCCAAGTTTCCTATTTCCTTTTCTCTCTGGAGCTATCATAGCTAAGTGTTCTACTCTCTTCCTGCTCTCTAGACTACTGGACCAAACACTAGCTGAGTCTTGTAATATTAATAAACACCACCATACAGAGATACTTCGCACGTGTGTCTGTTCTTTAACTCGGTCCTGGTTTTTGTTTCAAATGTTTTTAGATGCTGCTGTCACAAGAAAAACTTGCAGAGGAGATGCACTCAAATTTTAGTTGAGCATACGGCTCTTTTTTCTGGGAAAGTTTGACATCTTGTAAGATGTTAGTTCTGAAAGAGGATGGGACCCAAAGAGAATATAAAATCTGCTTTCCATGTATTGGTTACTTTATATGTTTTTTTTTAAAGCTTCTGTCCTGCGTTGACTTTAAGTTTTCAATTATTTGTTCAAAATAAACAGGTTACTTTCTGAACCAGCTGCCTTTTCCTATTTTGATCTTGATAATTATAATTTAAAATTTGAAAGGAAATATTTGATAGCCAGCATATAATCCTTCTAAAGTTATTATTGCCAGTGTTCCTGTGGTGCTTTCATTGGTAAGAAGGGGAGATAGCTTAGAAATTACAGACAACAATGTTTGCAAATATAAAAATAAAGAAATCTTAAATGAGGGATTGTGAGATGGGTCGAGGGTAAAAGTGCCTGCTGCTAAGCCTAATATCCTGCATTCAATTCCTGGGACCCACAAAGGACAAGAATAGATCACCATAAGTTGTCAACACACACACACACACACACACACACACACATATGCATGCACACACGCATGTGCACATACACACACACACTTGGCTCACAGAGAAAGAAGGAAGGAAAAAAGAAAGAAGAAGGAAGGAGAGAGAGAAGAAAGAAGGAAAGAGAAAAACAGAAGGATAAAAGAGGGCTCACTGCTTGTAGAACTATAAATTAGTGTAGTCACTATGGCAATCTGTATGTAAGTCCCTCACAAACCTAAAACTGGAAACTCCATTACCATTCAGCTATACTGTCCATGGATACACAACACTCCCACCCCTAAAATGCATGGATAAACTTACAGTAGAGACTCAGTCACAGAAAAGCTTGCTATTTACACACCTGGACCCCGTAACACAAGAGACAAAGCTATGCTCTTACTCCAGATGTTGCCAAGAGACAACAAGAGAAAATGAACCAGCTGGAGACACTCACTTTGACTAGAAGAGCAGCATCTGGGGCCTTCCTAAAAGTGTCAGTCTTAAAAAAGATGGCGGCACAAGCCACTTCAGTAAAGTCACTTATCATTTCCACATAAGCTAGTTTCATTTTCTCCTCTGAATTTCTTTCCTTCCTATTGTCACTGTATTTCCTCAGGCATGGGGAAATGCTCTGTGGTCTCTTGGTGAACATCCATCAAAAACGGTCATGGTTTCATTACCATTTGTCAGATGCCTCTGGAAACAAGCCTCGAACTCTCAATCAAGAATTCAAATCTGCAAATGATTTCTTTGTTTGAAAAGAAACAGACGAGAAAAGGATGGCGTAAGACTTTTAATGAAAAGGGTTTAGGGGAAAACCATGTACCTGGCTCTTGTAACAATATTAGAAAACATGTTGTGTCTGAAAGCTATATCTTAGGTTATTTAGAAAATATAATAACCCTAAGATGAAACAAAGCACAGTTACTAAATGCTAAGTGAAAATTGTACTGACAGTGGGTCAGGTCTCAATCCTCAGCAAAGATCATAGAAGTGGGCAAACCTGAGACCTTTCTCATCAAGCATTGATGTGCCATGGTGATTTTAGTGATGGTCAACCAACATAATTCTACCCCTTGTCTCTCCATGTATAATCAATGTGTACATTATCTTTCATTTATATATGAGTTACGCTGATACAATGTAAAAATGCAACACGATTATAAAATCAAAACTAATCAAACTTGAAAGACGTTAATTAAGCCTCTATTTGGAAATGCAAAGAATCTCAACTGAACGCACGTACCTGTAATGTATCCATATTACATTGCCCCAGGGATTAAACTGCTTGGGGTAACCTTCTAAATACTTTAATTTGCATTTAAGAATGAGGCATATATTTAAGGTGTATACCATAGTGTTTCTATATAACTAACTACCGACTAATGATTAAAAAAAAATAACAAGGTAATTACCATATTCATCACCTGAAAGTTTCATGAGGGAGAAAAAAGAGAGAGCACTCAAGGTGAAGGTTGCCTTATGGGAAGAGAGACAACAGTACATAGGTGGAGGGAAGATGGAGAGGGGGAATGGTGGGGGTACAAAGATTCCAACAGGGAGAGGGGTTGGAGAATGGGGAAATGAGTGAAGCGGCGGTAGGATGAATCAAAATGAAGTTGGTATAAGAAAACTTGCTCTCTGGTCACTCAATTTAAAAATGTAAAAGAAGGAAACATAACCCCCCAAAGTTAGACAGTGCCAATCAGAGAGGTAATGGGCACAAACCACAACATAAAAAGTTCTGTGCCACAAGTGGCACACTGCTTTATAAACTATTGACTATGAGAGCCTCAGATATCCACCCTCCAAACAAGCTCTTACTAGCTAGTTGTGGGTAACCAAGCCATTTTGCTGAAGACAACACAAACCTTGAATTTAAGATACAGAAAAATTAAGCTGTACCCGAGCTTAAAGCTTCTTTCCCACTTTCTAGCTTTCATAAAATAATTGTGGTGCATTTACACAATGGGATACTATTCAGCTATTAAAAGAAAAGAAATTATGAAATTTTCAGGCAAATTGATGGGTCTAGAAAAGATCATCTCGAATGAGGTAACCCAGAAGCAGAAAGACACACATGGCATATACTCACTTATAAGTGGATATTAGACTTATAATATAAGATAAAAATACTAAAATCTGTACTCTGAAAGAAGATAAACAAGAAGGAGGATCCTAGGGAAGATGTTCAATCTTAATTCAGAAGGGCGAATGGGATGGACATTGAAAGCAGGAGAAGACAGGGAACAGGACAGCAGCCTATCACAGAGGGCCTCTGAAAGACTCTACCCAGCACATGCTGAGACTCATAGCCAAACTTTGGCCAGAGTGCAGGGAATCTTATGAAAGAAGGGGAGATAGAAAGCCCTGGAGGAGAACAGGAGCTCCACAAGGAGACCAACAGAGCCAAAAAATTCTGGGCCCAGGGGTCTCTGATGAGACTGATACTCCAACAAAGGACCACGCATGGAGAGAACCTAGAACCCCTGCTCATATGTAGCTCATAGGCAGCTCAGTCTCCAAGTGAGTTCCCTAGCTAGTAAGGGGAGCAGGGGCTGTCTCTGACATGAACTTAATGGCTAGCTCCTTGATCACCTCCTCCTGGGGGTGGGAGTTGCAGCCTTGCCAGGCCACAGAGGAGGATGATACAGCCAGTCCTGATGAAACCTGATAGGCTAGGGTCAGATAGTAGGGGAGGAGGCCCTTCCCTATCAATGGACTAGGGGAGGGATATAGGGAGAGAAGGGAGAGGGTGGGTAGGACAAGGAGGAGATGGGGGGCTACAGCTGGAATACAAAGTGAATAAATTGTAATAAATTTTTAAAAAGACTATCAGAAAAACAAAAGAATATATGGTGTGATGCAGGCTGTGAGGGGGTGTGGGAATAAAAGTATGTTCTTATCAAGCTGTCACCTCTATGAAATGTAATACTAACCTGCCAGGCAAGATAGGTTGGTCCAACAGTAGCAAAGCTGTTACAGGGTAATCAGCTGTACACTTACTGCATCTGAGCCCTGCTCTACCAGAGGGAATCATGTTGAGTCCTGTAAATTCAGTCCTAATTACTGCAAAAGTCTTACACCTTGGGGAGGAAGCCAACTCTGCTGATTGGCTGGACTGATGGCCACATCCTTATATTTCTGTTTATATCCACAGGCAAAGGCTACTCTCTGTTTCAATCAGAGAAACCCCTCTTGCCCTATTCCCTTCATTAAGTGAACAGAGGTGAATGAAGAGATCCACGGATGCACTAGATGCTGAAAAAAAAAAAAAAGACAGTTGAGCCTCTGCTTTCAACAAGACATTCATACTACCCCTTTAATGCTCAGGGATCACTGTGAAAAGGGGGAGGCAGCAGTAACAAACGGCTGAAGATTAGGAAGAGGGTTGCAGAAACATCATCTTTAAAGCACTACACAGCCATGACAGTCATGAACTCACATCAGCTGGGCCTACTGGCACCGGGACCACACAATTTGGATCCTTTCAATAGTCAGCTGTGGATAGGGAAGGACCTGACAGGTCAATACCGCTTACTACTAATTTATTGGTAACAGATTCCAGGAGACGAGGGGCATAGTATTCAGCTGCCTACCCACTAGTGAACACATCTGTCTCTGGTGAATAAATGTGTTCTAAATCTAGAGCAACATAGATGACCCTGAAGCTTCAACAGAAAGAAATAATCCTTAAATTTTGTGGGACACAAAACAAAAACAAAAAGTAATGAATATGGGAAAGAGATATGCAAAGAAGAAACCTAGTAAATGTGGGAGAGAAACAAGAGAGGGTGGAAGGAGAAGATTCATTTTATACACCTATTACATTGCCAAAGACTAAAATTTATGAATCACAAAACAGAACATTAAGATCTATTTGCTCAGCAAATTTTAAGTCTGAACTACATTGTTGTTAGACAGAGTTAGAATTTTATTTGTAAAATGTGTGTGATTTTTGTATTGGGGTGTGTGTTTGGTGCCATGATAAAACACCATAACCAAAAGCTACTTGTGGCCTTATAGTTTCAGAAGTTTAGTGTTCATAAAAGTGTACGGAAAGGCCAGGCAGCAGTGGCAGGCATGCTGGCAGGAACAGGAAGTTGAGAGATCATATCTTTAAAAGGAAGTAGATGGAGTAAGCTGGAAGTAGGATGAAGTTATGACTTCTCGGAGCCTACACCCAGTGACCTATTTTATCCATCAAGGCTACATCACTTCCCCAAACAGCTCTACCAACGGGGCACCAAGTGTTCAATTAATGGAGCCTGTGGTAGACATTTTCATTCATACCATTACAGACTCATTCATCTTATAATCTAATGTATTTTTGATTCAATCAACCCTCTCACCACTCCAAGGTCTAGGAATAATCATTCTATTCCAAGTTCAACTATTTTTAATTCCCCACAAGAAGCATATCATGCTATATTTGTCTTCCTGTGTCTATTTTATATCCTTTGGCAACAGGTAATTACAAGTGGCAGGACTTCCTGTTTTTTAAAGAACAAATAATATTGCAATGTATAAAAACTGATGGGTTTAAATTCATGTATCCTTTAATGGGCAGAGGCTGTTGTTTTTGTTGGCTATTAGCACGTAGTAAGTTTTTAATTCCCTGAAAAGAAAAAAAATGAATGGACCTTCAAACATTTGTTCACTTGAGAAAATAATGCCTTGATCTTTCAGCTGATTGGAAATATCATAACTTTTTGTGACAGCCTTAGAAGTCAGCTCTGAATGATTTCCCTTTTTTGTTATTCTTAGTGCAAATATATTGGGAATTTTTGTTTTAGGGAATTTTAGATTCGATTTGGCATTTTGAAGTATTTAGAAAGTGGCTAATGATCGTGTATTGAATGGTGTGGATATAATAACTGTCTGGGACATTAATGAAGACTGGGTAAAATTTCCTAAATCATTTGAAGTTTCATCAAATTATCACACATCTTTTGTCTGTTGAATCTGTTGAATTATTCAGCTGACTAGAATTAGTAGTTAGCTTGCAATTTGAAGGACCTGAGGTAGGAAGAGAAATATTTGAGGTTGGACTTAATTTATGTCAAATTTCCTTTTATGAATTGTGAAGTCAGCGTAAATGCCTGAACCTAATTCTAACAAAATCACTATTTCCTTACCTCCTGTGCATTTGCTTCTCAGACCGTTTCTATGGACAAATGAATTGGTCACAAGCAGCTATTTGTACGTTTGGAGTGTGTGTGTGTGTTCAAATTCCACTGTTCAGCTTTGGAGGTGAGAGCTGAGTGCATCAACTCTCTTCAGAGACCAAACTCAAGTAATCAGGCTTGATGGCAACTGCCTGCACTTGCTGGGCCATCTCAAAGGTCTTAGAAGCAGTTACTAAGTGAAAGTTGAGTCTTCCTTGTGGTCAGACATCTGACTTCGATCACAGTGAAGAAGATGAACATGGATACTATGCACGAATAGAAGATGAATTGACTTCTCCAAGATTATAACAGTAAACTGTTATAATAAACAGCTCTCCAGCTTACATTTGCATCCCACAAGAAGCTAAAACTAGGAAATATTTTCTGTAATTAATTGTTTTCACATTGCAATGATAATCTTCTAGGGTGTAAATGTAGCTTAAAATGTCACAGCAGGTTTAAGGGGCAACATGGAGAAGACAAGAAAGGATTAACTTGCTTTTCGGATTTCTCACATCTGTCTTCCCACATGCACATCAGAGTCTCACTGGGGCTATATTACTCAGACATTTATCTCTAAATCCACAACCCCATTTTTCTGCAGCTTCATATTTTCCTTAACTGTACTGTAACTACAGAAAAAAAAAGCTAGAATCATCTCATCATCAAATAAAACCCACAAAAGGTTTTGTTTAACTTCGCTCCACTCCACCTCTCATCAAATGAATTTCTTGGAAGTTAGATCATGATTATTAATGTTACTTTTTGGTAAAATCATCCTTATAATTTCACAAAAATTAGAATAAAAGAGACAGAAGAATGAGCACCATCCACAGCCTCTTGCTTTGTTTTGTGATATAATGCTAATAAAGAGCAGACCTTCATTGTGTAACCCATGATGTGAAGTACAAAGAAAACCATCAGTAAGAGGCTGATCTCACTCCATTGTGACCTCACAGCTCTACTGGGGTTGTCTTGCAATACTTCATTTTACAGCATCTATCAACAGCACATACCAGCCCATGGAATCACTGGGATCATTTTTCGCTTCTATTTTCCTACAGTTTTTTTTTTTTTAAATAGACTCATTACCCAAAGGTAATCAGAGCAAAACATTCCTGAGGCAGCTGAAGTGGATCACCTTCTTGAACTGAAGGAACAACCAGAAACAATACCCCAAGCCCACTGTCTGTACCCCATGTCCTCAGCTTGATGTCCTTGAGCAGGCTAGAGGCAGGGTATCATAATGGTTGCAGGCACCACTTAAAGATCAGATTTGATTTATTTTGGAAAATCAATGTAATATCAACTTTGCTGCAGCTTCTTCTAGGCCTCTATGTATTCCACGTAAATACATTTACATTTTTGTAAAACAAAATAGCTGGACTCTATCACAATATGTATTATTGAGCAATAATAATAATAATAATAAAACAAGCGGAATAGTGGCCAACATAAGGCACTATCTTCTTCTTAGAGGATCTTTGCAAATACAGTCCACTGAAAAGTGTAGGTGTACTAAATGTAAATTATAGATAACTTTTAGAAAGGATAATACTTGGGTATGCATAGTAGTAATACCTCCATGAAATGAAATTTTGATAGCGCTCATGAATCAGCACTACGCCTCAAAAATGACACTCCCATCTGCCTCCTTTAATGTCAAAATAATTCGAATTGGATTACAAAAGTAGAGAACACAATTGTCTCACACTTGAGAAAGCACTTAAGGACTAACAGTAAGGAAGTAAGTACATTGGAGTGTTTAAAAGATCTCCTAATGGTTTGGAATAAATTATTTAAGAAAACATAACTCACAGTCTCTTTTTCCTTCAAGGGTGATCAGATTTACAGTCCCAGGCATGAACTCTTTCCTTTGGAGCAGGCTTTAAATCCATCCAGAACGTAGTTGGTTATGGCAATAATTGCCACGCCATTATTTCTCTAGTGAGGACATCCTTGCCTGGTCCAGTGCTGGGTGAAACTTGCCCAGCAGCTTCTACTGGACCTCCCGGAACTAGGAACAATAGTCAGCAGATATAGTTTCTCTATTTTAGTAACAATATTAAAGCTGTGGCAGTGTCACCTCTGATAGCCAAAGCTGTAGGATGGGAAAGAAAGAAATAGCGAGCAGACAGAGCCTGCACTGGTATGACTATGAGCTCATGAGCCCCGGATGAAACATGTAAGAACAGGGCCTTACAGGCACTCTATTTGCCACTGTGAGTATATGCAGACAGGCAGAGTCTTTTTCACAGTGTTAGGGGACCTTGAATGCTAGCTAATGAAAACACAAAATGTATCTCCTTCCCCAGTGAGAAAAAAAAGAGATAATTATTCTGAGGCAAATGTGAATGTCCTGGGATATGGATTCAGATTGTGGTTAATAATATGTTTCATTGTGGGGTAGATTAAATGCACTTTTATAGTCACAGGATAACTCACAAATCAACACACTTGCCAAACACATTGGTGGGAATGCTAGTGAGCAGGTTACAGCAGCATGTTGGGGGCTCTGCTGTGGGTTTCCATGCTGTAGGCTGACATTCTTAGCTTTGGTTTGCTGGAAGCTAGCATTCCACTACGTTAATGGATTCCAAAAAGCTTGCCTAGTATTCTAAGGCAAAAGAGAGGTTGACAATAATTGGTTATTGAGGGAGTGCTCCAAAAGGAGTATGGCTCTTGATAGGCAACATCCCAGCTCTCTACAGCTCCACATTCCAATCATCCAAGCAGTTTGCAGAATCGTCAACACACATGGTTTTTTTTCTCAGGGAATTTAAGTTCACACTAAGTACTCCACTATAGATTGAAGGAAACTACACAGCATACTGCGCACAGTGACTATGTTAATTTTAATAAAGACAGTATCGTTGGTACAAGTTCTTAGTTTTCCTACATTTACAAAAAGCTCACAGCAACAAAAGTGGAAGCACCTTTCTCTATTTTAGTAAGGATATGAAAGCTGTAGTAGTGTCACCTCTGATAACCAGAGCTACAGGATGGGAAAGAAAGAAATAGAGAGGGGACAGAGCCTGCATTGGTATGACAATGAGCTCATGAGCCTCGGTTGAAACATTTAAGAACAGGGCGTTATGGACACTCTATTTGCCACTGTGAGTATAAACAGACCGGCAGAGTCTTTTTCATAGTATTTGAGGTACTTTTTACCCATGCTTGGCAATACCCAAACACATTCCCTTAGGGTTTACAATATCCAGGCTGTACTTTAGGTGGTAATAAATACATGGAGCCCAATTACGTTTCCATTGCTCATGTTCATAGTTCAAGTAAGATTCTGAAAACAGAGCTAGAATTTGGAAAGGGTTCAAGGGATACATTTAAATATTGAACTAAAATTGTAGGACTAATTTGATAAGCATATGTAGGAACCCATGAATAGAATAACTTCCCAAAGATGAGGGAATTGCTTTGAGCAACAGCCATTCATTTGTTTTGGTTTCAGACAGCGATCGGAGCTGGTTATGGTCACTGCCAGTTTGATAAACGACTTTCCCACCATATTCTCATTTTGTGGGTTTGGGTCAGACACCATATCGTGACTCGGTTGGTGTGGAGGCTGGTGCTTTATTGTATTTTTAGAATATTTAGTCTATTTAGAAAGTTTACATAATCTGGTCACAGTGACTAAGGTGACTAGAGTTAAAATAAGACTGAATTTAACAAAACAAACATTAGCACAGGGTGACATTGCCCAGTTGTCACTCAAAGTCGTAGGCATGGGTGCTTAAGGTTGTAAATACAGGTGCCCAGAAGAAAGAAAAATACCTTCTCTGCTATTTGTGGTATTCCTGAGAGACAAGGAAAAAAAGATATCTAACAGATGCCATGTATAATCTCTTGTGTTTTGTTAACTCTGAGGAACCAACAGCAGCCACCTGAAGCACCCAGTGCAGGATGCTGGGGAGGTGAGAGCACCCTACTAGCAACACTGAATGTGGGAGTAAAGGAAGGGACTGTAAAGTGGGTTTGAACTGATGGAAAGCAAGAGGGTTAATAGATGTTTTTACCGTAGTTCATATCAGCTCTGTAGTTTATATCATACATCAAATGGGCCGAACCAGAGATGCCTTGTGGGCATTAAAATATTTCTCATAAACATAATAGTATAATGTGCATAAATACACAGGCATGTATATATGTATGTTACTTCCCTTTTAAATACAGGGAAATTATTTCAGATTTTTAAGAATTAATATTTGAAGGAGATAAAGCGATGGCTCAGCAGACAACACTGCATGATGCCCTTACAGAGGACTCAGCTTTGATCCTCAGCATCCACATTGGGGGCCACCACCCCCATAACTCCAGATGCTTCTTGCCTCCATGTGTAGCGGTAGTTATATGCACACAACTACACACATACACACAATTAAAAATAAAATAAGTTGTTCCAAAAATAATAATGTTTGAAAAGCTAGTTGAGATGAAGTCAACCGTTCTGAACCCAGTTTTATGTCCAGTTTTCTGTTCTCCATTATGTATGTAGCAAAATTATATCACCTTGTTCTGTGCAGCTTTATAATAAATATTTTTTAAATAATTTATTATTTGTTCTTTATTATATGTACGTTGGTGTTCTGACTGCATTGGTGTTGTCTGTGAGGGTGTTGGATCCTCTGGAACTGGAATTACAGTTGTGAGCTGCCATGTGGGTGCTAGGAATTGAACCGGGGTCCTCTGGAAGAACAGCCAGTGCTCTTAACCCCTGAGCCATCTCTCTAGCTCCTATAATAAATCTTGACACCTCATAGTGTAAGACATCTCAATATCGTCATCCATTTCTCCACTTGGATTTTTTTTATAAGTTTACTAACTATTTGTACTTTTATTTATATTCTAGAATCATCTTGCAAAGCATCCATAATAAATGCATGTCTTGACTTAGGTCCTCTGGGGAAAGGACTCTGAAATGCAGGCTCATATAGAGTACATGTACCTAACTCTAACCATAATCCTAACCCTAGCCCTAACCCTAATGCTAGCCTTAAACCTAATGCTAGTCTTAAACTTAACACTAGCCCTGAACTTAACCCTAGTCCTAGCCCTTACTAACCCTATCAATGAACCTAATCCTAGAACTAGATCCAACCTTTATCCTTACCCTAACGCTAAGCCATCAAAAGGTGAGATGAGTGTGAGAAGAAGAAAGAACAGAACTGTGATACAGATGTGTCGTGTTAGACTAGACACGTGGTAAGTTCTGGAACATGAAGGGCTCTTCAGCGTTGTTCTAAATTGAGTTTAAGGGACTAAGTGTTTTGAAGGCCTATCTATCAACAGTTAAATGTCAACTGTTTTTACTAGGGGACACAACATTGGGCAAAGCAGTTTAAATCAGCCAGAAACACTTGTTACAAGATCAATTGTAAACTGTGATCAGCACTTCAAGCAACTTGGAGAACGGATGCTTAAGTGGGTGTCTTAGTTTGATGTGCTACAGGAAAAAAAAATGCCATCAACTAAATGGATGGCGACAAAACAAGAATTTATCTCACACTTCTGGAGATTTGAAAGCTTACTATTAAGTTACTGACATATGGTATCTGATGAGGGATTTCTTCCTGAATTGTAGATAATTGTCTTCCTTGGTTTTTCGAGTGGCAGGGTAGAAGGAGAAGGCAAGCTCTTCTCTGTGTTTTTGTGTAGATATGTTAATCCCATCCGTAAAAGATCCTCGCTCATGACTTGATTACTTCTCAAGGTGCCTGCCTCTTCATCCTAGCGCACTGGGTGTTAAGATTCCAATGTGTGACTTTGGGGAGGACATAGCATTTAGTTTGTAGTACTGGTTCTGGGTTGCTGCTGCTGTAGAGCATCCCCCCAGCAGTTCATCTTTATTGGGGCTCCGTTGGCTCTCTCCTTTGGGGAAAGTTGCAACAGAAAGTAGAACAAACTAAATATAATTCTCTAAAGACCCTACCGAATGATTTAAATAATGAATTACTCAGGTGACTCAAGAATATTATTCATAATTTTCCATTTCCATTACAGCACCTAGAATCTAGTGCCTCATCTAGGCTATGTTGTGTATAAAAGTTTCTGAGACTCCAGTTACCATGCCATCCAGAACATGCCTCCTGAAGTTGTTTTTTTTTAAATATATAAATTAGATAAAAGTATGTCAAGAGTTGATTCAGTAGGTCATTATAGGCCAAACTTGTTTTTTAATATCTTTCTTTATTCTTTCTTTCTTTTTCTTTTTTTTGGTGTGGATCTTGCTCCTTTTTATTTTTATTTTTTACATTAATTACAGTTTATTAACTTTGTATCCCAGCTGCAGCCCCCCCTTTCCCTCCCAATCCCATCCTCCCTCCCTCATTTCCTCCCATGCCCCTCTCTAAGTCCACTGATAAGAGAGGTTCTCCTCTCCTTCCATTTGACCCTAGCTTATCAGTTCTCATCAGGACTGGCTGCATTGTCTTCCTCTGTGGCCTGGCAAAGTTGCTCCTCCCTCGGGTGGGGGGAGTCGAAGAGCCAGCTACTGAGTTCATGTCAAAGACAGACCCTCTTCCCCTTATTAGGGTACCCACTTGGATACTGAGCTGCCATGACCTATGTCCGAACAGGGGTTCTAGGTTATATCCATGCATGGTCTTTGGTTGGAGAATCAGTCTCAGAAAAGCCCCTGTGCCCAGATATATTTGGTCCTTGTGGAGCTCTTGTCCTCTCCAGGTCTTACTAACTCCCCTATCTTTCATGTGATTCCCTGCACTCTGCCCAAGGTTTGGTTACGAGTCTCAACATCTGCTTTGATACACTGCTAGGTAGAGTCTTTCAGAGGCCCTTTATGGAAGGCTCCTGACCTGTTTCTTGTTTTCTCCTACTCCCAATGTCCATCCCGTTTGTCTTTCTAAGTGAGGATTGATCATCTTTCCCTGGATCCTCCTTCTTGTTTAGCTTCTTTAGGTGTACAGATTTTTAGTATGTTTATCCTATCTTTTAGGTCTAGTATCCACTTATAAGTGAGTATATACCATGTGTGTCTTTCTGCTTCTGGGATATCTAACTCAGAATGATCTTTTCTAGGTCCCACCATTTGCCTGCAAATTTCATATTTGACTATTCTCAACATCTTATGGAAAAACAAAAACCCTAGAATTTCCAAAACAATCATGTACAACAACAGATCATCTGGAGATATCTCTATCCCTGATCTCAAGCTGTACTACAGAGCAATAGTAATAAAAACTGCATAGTATTGGCATAGAAACAGAATGGTGGGTCAATGGAATCGAATAGAAGACCCAGATATAAATCCACATACCTATGGATACTTGAATTTTGACAAAGAAGCCAAAACAATTCAATGGAAAAAAAATACAGCATCTTCAACAAATTGTGCTAGTCCAACTGGATGTCTACATGTAGAAAAGTGAAAATACATCCATATTTATTACCCTGCACAAAACTAAAGTCCACGTGGATCAAAGACCTCAACATAAAACCAGATACACTAAACCGCTTAGAAGAAAAAGTGGGGAAGAGCCTAGAACTCATTGGCATAGGAGGTAACTTCCTGAACAGAACACCAACAGCACAGGCTCTAAGAGCAACAATCAATAAATGGGACCTCATGAAACTGAAAATCTGTAAAGCAAAAGACACTGTCATCAGAACAAAATGACAGCCTACAGACTGGGAAAGGATGTTCACCAACCCTATATCTGACAAAGGGTTAATACCCAGAATATATAAAGAACTTAAGAAGTTAAAAAGCAACAAATCAAGAAATCCAATAAAAAATTGGGGTACAGAGCTAAACAGAGAATTCTCTGCAGAGGAATATCGAATGGCAGAGAAATACTTAAAGAAATGCTCAACATCCTTAGCAATCAGGGAGATGCAAATCAAAATGACCCTGAGATTTCACCTTACACCTATCAGAATGGCTAAGATCAAAAACTCAAGTGACAACACATGTTGAAGAGGATGTGGAGAATTGCTGGTGGGAATGTAAACTCGTACATCCACTTTGGAAATCAATCTGGCACTTTCTCAGACAATTGGGAATGGTGGTTCCTCAAGATCCAGCTATACCACTCCTAGACATATATCCAAAATATGTTGAAGTATACAACAAGGACATTTGTTCAACCATGTTCGTAGCAGCTTTATTCATAATAGCCAAACCCAGATGTCCCTCAACGGAGGAATGGATACAGAAATGGTGGTACTTTTACACAATGGAATATTACTCAGCAATTAAAAGCTTGTTTATTTTATTTTATTATTTTATTTCATTTTATTTTATTTTATTTCCCATAGAGTATAACAGCATCACTGGTTCATCCTGAAGACGCTTTGGATTACATTATCCCCTTGCATTGTCAGGTTTTCTCTATCACAGGGATTCTTCGGGGACTGGGCTGTAGTCATAGTTTCAGTTCTATCAAATTCTGTTTTCCCAGTGGAAGGATGCTTTTCCCTCCTTCACTTCTTCAATTCAACCTGCTCGGTCTCCATAAAATCCCCTCCCCGCTAAGTTGCTAATTGTTCTTGAGGACTATGCAAACTGCATACTCATGAAAAGCTATTCTTGCTGGAAGGCTGGCCATCTTCTAACAGCTGGAACTAGATCAGTGTTTTTGGACTCATAGCTACTATCCCTGCCTTCTCAGTGAATTCTTTCTTGAGGCCATTATGCTAGTACTTAGTGAGCCACTGGAGGGGTTGGTTGAGGTCAACTGGTTATGAAAATTAGTTTATGTTGTATTTAGCATTTTTGTACCTTCCCTGCCGGTATCAATGTCATTCTTCAGCTTAAATGAACAAGTGAAGGTTATGCGAACTGTCCACTAAACATTTTAAAATACAAAATAGAGAGAAAAAGCCTCTGCTTTGATTCTGTGGACTTTATATTTGTTTTCAGCAGAATTATTTCCATTACATGGCTGTTATGTGCTCTAACTCTAACCATTTGGCAATTTGAATCTCTGCATGTAAATGCCAACTAAGTTTCTTTGCCCAACAGTAGTCAATATGCTTGAGTTTTCCACTTTCTCATTGGTAAGGCTTAATGACTACTGTGTGCTGTGATGCAGAATTCTTAATTCCATCTCTGCTAATGCCCTATTAGAAAAGTTTCTGTTCCTTGGACCATTATAGGTATTATTGTACTCTAATAAACATCGTCTTTGCTGTACATGGCTGTGGCTCCAGCCCACTGTTTATTTTGATACACGTACCTACCTAGGTTTGTGTGACTAAGCTAGCCTCTTGGTCTCTATTATTTGGGGATGGTTCTGTAATGACAACTCCAAGCCGAGCAAAGAAAGATTCAGTGATGCTGATAAATATTTCATGAGAATCCATTATTCTGATAAAGTATGTGCCTATGCAGCTCTTCTTTAGAGCATAGGCTTAAGCTCAGAAGATTTTGCTCAGCCTTCCACAGTATATCTACTCTGGAATGCTTAATTCTCAGAACTTTTTGATCCCTTTCTGCTTTACCAGTCATGGAACTCTGACATTTTTATTTTGCTTCATTATGCTGTTGATTGTGCCAGGCATCCAAGAGCAGTTCTAGGAACATGCTGATTGCTTCTTGGAGATTTAAAGATTGAATAATGAAATGTAGAGATGTATCTTAAAATAAAAACAAAACAAACTATCCTTTATCCAAATTATTCTTTGAACCACTTGAACCTTCAGAATCTAGTTCCAAGCACTGTTAACCACATTACTGATTACATACATTTTGGCATTTTATTAGAAATTAATCAACTCTGTTGACTGATATGGAAAATTCTTTTTAGTGACACTCTTTTTCTTTATTTGTTTAGATTGCTTGAATCATTCTATCAAAATTTTTACATAGCCTTGATGGAACAAATTATGAAATCTAGAAATGTGAGGGTAGGCATGAGGGAGAATATATTTAGCATAAACTATACATGTATATATATTTTTTACAAAGTGCAGGGAATCTTATGAAATAAGTGGGAAATAGTAAGATCTGGAGAGGACAGGAGCTCCACAAGAAGAGCAACAGAACCAAAAATTCTGAGCACCGGGGTATTTTCTGAGACTGATATTCCAACCAAGGACCGTTCATGGAGAAAGCCTAGAACCTCTGTACAGATGTAGCCCATGGCAGCTCAGTGTCCAAGTGGCTTCCATAATAATGGGAACAAGGACTGTCTCTGACATGAACTGATTGGCCTGCTCTTTGATCATATCCTCCTGAGGGGAAGCAGCCTTACTAGGCTACAGAGGAAGACAATGCAGACACTCCCGATAAGACTTTGATAGACTAGGATCAGAAGGAAGGAGAGGAAGTCCTCATCTATCAGTGGACTTAGGGAGGGGCATGCTTGGAGAAGGGGGAGGGAGGATGGAATTGGGAGGGGAGGAAGGAGGGGGCTACTTGGGGATACAAAGTGAATATAATGTAATTAATAAAAATTAAAATAAAAAATTCAAATTTAAGAATCACAACCACTGACAAGCTCTCCATGATCTAATTATTCCTGGGTATGTTGCATTTTAAGTTGCCACCAAAAACATCTGCCTTTAAACTGTCAAAATGATTAACTGATGCTTGTATTATTGATCCACCATTACAATTCTAGAAAAACTTACATGACTCATTGTGAATTACTATTTATTTGCTATTAAGTATATATTTTAAACATTTGATTCAATTACTGATAACTTGTCTTTTTGTAAGAGCATTGTCATATATTATTATTTTTTCTTGAATGGATAGAACTACTGAATAAAGTTGTCTGGGTTTGATGTTTTCTTTCTGAGAACTTTTCTGTTGACTTTGAGTCATCTTTACTCAGAAAAAATATGCATCTGACTAAATATTTTAGGGCAATGAAGGACTATCAGGTGAAATCAGCCCAGTTACCAAATCATCCCAACCTTTTTGTCTGTGAGGAATAGTAGGGGAACAGCTTCCAAATTGTTACAAATAGAAACTGGAGAATAGAATGTTTGTTTTTATGGTAGAATTACTGTCATCTCATTGGATACCATGTCATAAACTATCAGCAAGTAATTCAAATACGTTACCTATTTATGCTTAAATATGGAGTTGCAAAGCAAGGACATTAAGAAGGTAAGTGTCCTCAGTGACAAAGTGTGTGATGTTAATCCTTCAGATCAGTCTCCAGTGACTTCAGATGTGTTTGTACAAGCCCATCTTTCCCTGCACTGTTCTCTGTTCTCTGATGTTTCCTTCCAGATGAGGTCATGCTAGTGCTGGTCCATGCTCTGCATGCTGTGACTCTATCTGTTCTCCCAGTGTACTCTAGATTTATATGGTATCTGCTATTCTAACTTCAGGGTTCAGCATGTATGTAAAGAATCTGAAAGTTGTCACTCTTGTAACAAGAACACACTAAAACTCAACATTCTTTTTTAGAGCTGTCACAGAGCAAATCCCTGCTCCAAATACTGTTTCAAAAATGCAAAGGCTTGGCAGTCAAAGCCCATGGGTAGAAATGGATGATTGTTTATTCCCAGAGGCGTCGTGTATATCTCCCTAGAAGCTAAAACTTTCAGGTGCCTGGGTAGGTACAGTGGTGCAAATGTTTACACCTTTCAGGACTGATTTTTGAGGCTAGGCTAGGTTAAGAAAAGAGCAAAGACCAAATTAAAAAGCAAACAAGCCAAATGTTCTCCAGATAACTTGCAATAGGCTATGCCATAGTAGTTTTAGGTAGCTTGGGCAAGGGATGTGGAAAACACAGTTAGATCCCAGAGGAGCAAGTGGCAAGTAAATACATGCCAGCATGACAAAAACATAATGATTTTTAAATTTGGTAACTTCCATGTCTCTCTGATCATTTTTAATGAGTATGAGTAGGGATTTGTAGTTACCCTGCCTCGAGTCTTTGTATTAGAGAAGGAAATTACCAAGAATTTTATTTCTTTAAAAAGTTCATTTTCATTTTAATGTGTAAAGGTGTTTTGTCTGCATGTATGTATGAGCACGACATGCGTGAGTAGTGCTCAAGGAGATCAGAAGAATATTCTTTAAAGGGCTAAAAATATTTTTCAGTAGTGTAGAAGACTGGTTGCTCTTCCAGAAGAACCAAGTTTGATTTTCATCATCCATGTCACAGCCCACAGTTATTTGTAGCTCCAGATCCAGGGCATCCAATGCTACTTTCTGCCTTCCTCTGGCCCTTCACACATGTGGTACACAGATAAACATGTAAGCAAACACTCATACACTCAAAATAAAATTAAACCTCTAAAAAATTAAAAATTAAAGCTATTTAATTTTTCCATTTTGTTACTCAATGTCAATATCACCTTTCATAAGATCAACATTCTTGTGTGAAAAAAAAAGACAATGTCCTACAGATGATACATGTAGACTCTACTGCAGAATGATAATGTAGGAGAAGGGAAAATTCAACTTTAAACACCCGATAAGAAAACTTACCTAGTGAGTGGTCTGAGCTGCTCAAATCTCTTAAGTCACTCAGAGCTTTGACTTTCAAGTTTCTTTGAGATAAAAATTGAATGATGCCTGTCTAAACTGCTTTAAGGTCAATGACTCTATAGTACTTCCATTTACTGGTAAATTGCCTTATTTTTAATAATTTATCTGATGCCAGGCATTTGTTAAAGTTATTACTGTAGATGTATGTTGACACAAAAGTTACAGAGTATATGGGATGGATTTATTTTTTTAATACATAATGGTAATATGATTATGAATAAATATGTATATTTTTCAAATTTCAGTGACAAAACACCTTATGCAAGAAACATACACGAGGAAGGTAACTCATGGTCTCGAAGGTTTTAGTCTATGCTATCTGACTCAATTGCTTAGGGGCTGATGGTGAAGTATCACGTATCTATGGAAGGTTATGATGAAGCAAAGATGTTCACTTTATGGTAGCCAGAAAACAGATTGAGAAGAGGTCCAGGATGAGATCAAGAGACATTGCTTCAGTGACTTCCTCCAATAAGATTTAATCTCCCAATCACTCTGTCGGTGATTAACTCATCGCGGATTAATCCATCAATAAATTAGTACTCTCATGATCTAATGTGGCTTTAATCTTGACCTACTTTTCAGCATTCACTGACTTCTCCAGATCTATACATTCTGCAATAATATTATGGTCTGGTCAAACATTCCTAGTAAACTTCTCAGCTTTGGCTTACAAGAATAACTTCTGACATCTGCTTAGAGGAAAGTGAGGTTTAAACACAATGTGACAGGTAGGTTACCTTGACTGGGGGTAAAAGACCAAGCCAGTTGGAATAGAGGACCAGCATCAACATCTGGGGTCTGCTGCTCAGTCATCCAATTCATTATCACTGCAGAGCCTTTTATAATATAGCATGGTGATGCCTGTTTTCAGCCCCAAACCTGTTCATGAGCTCTCACTGCAGAAGTCTGTGCTTTCCAATGACTGTCCACCAAGAAACTGTCCTACTTTGTTCCAAACTTATCTGAATAAACTCTATGCAGACACTCAACCCATAGGCCAGGTTTTCCCAAACAACCAGAAGAGTGAATGGTTCCTGTAGAACCTAAGGGAGTAAGGCCTATGGGAGTTTCCGGGTGACTTGTTTAGCTCTGTCTCAAAGAAACGTGTTATCCCTTCAGCTTCCCACTTGTAAAACCCCAGAGCAGACAGTGGTGAAGCCAGTGGCTATGACAAAGGAATCGTAGCACCACTATGGAAGACCACAGACTTATCTCCCTGGTGTCTATTTTCCCCACCATTTTTCTGAGAATCGCTTTCGAAAGAAACCTAATGACATTAAAGTGGAAACAAGTAGTCTAATATCTAATCCCAGAGGCAAAACATAACTTGGAAGAGGCAGCATTATTTAAGATTTGAGGGTACACATCCTAAAGCCAAGACCAACAACTTCCTAGGTTTCTCACTTTGAGCAAACTACCAGTCTAAGCCCAAGTTTTTTCGTTTGTGGAATAGAGATAATGCTGGCCTTCACCATTATGGGACCTAAATGGATTATGGCATAGATCACACACACACACACACACACACACACACACACACACACACGTTACATAGATACTGCACATATTGACAATGTATACCCGCACCATGTTTATATCGCTTCCCATCCCTTGTCACTATTTTTGTTTGAATTTACTAAGCTCGTATCACTTCTGACCACTGTAAATTGCCTCTGATGAAGACAAAGTTCTCATAGACCAATAAGTAGAGGGATGTTAGTGTTCCTGGGTACCAGCATTCAAACATCAGAGGTCTGCTTTCCCTCACAAGAGGAATTCAGATAGAGGAGATTTCTGTATTAGGATATCCATACAGATCCTTAGTCTCGGAGTATCACGGAGATCCTTAGTCTCTTTTGGCATCTACATCAATAACTGCTGCTACATAGGTTTTAAGTGGCAAGTCAAAACATTATGAGATTTTGAACAAAACATTTGATCATCTTTTATTTTCATTTTTACATGCTAAAAAACAAAAACCTTCTTGGAATATGTTAGCCAGTACGCATGGGGTGACCGGATACTGCATGGCAAGAGCTGCAGACTCTCCTTCCTCTTTAACAATCCTATAATATAGTGGTGAAGTATCTACAGTATTTCCAAGAAATGCCAACAAACTACATAAGCAAATGCTAAGAGAGTGGGTTTGAATGGTTCTTTGCTGCCTGATTCTCTTTGCCATATCCCTTATATACAAATCGTTATTTTTAAAAGGAACACTACAAATGAATTTTTTGAAGGATATTTTTAACATAGCGGTAACAAACACAATAAAGAAAGCATATAAGAGAGTGAGGAGGATGGAGGAAATAGTTCAGGCCAGCACCTTCAGCTTATTCACCACGTGGATGGCCAAAACCACAGTGTTGAGGTCACAGCAAAGTGGACGGAAGCTCTAATTTTATCAGCTCTAAGATGCAAGTATCTCCTTCTGAGGAAGAGAGAGGCAGAGGGAAGGAAGGAAAGGGAAAGGGTGGCATTATTGTACTGGCTAATTTGTCATTGCAATTAAGGTTAAGGTCACACTTCCCTTTGCAACAAGAGAAGACCCAAAGCACCATGACCAAGAAAGCTTTGTAAAGAACTTTTCCAAGATACTGTTTTTCTCCTGGAAAATGTGGTTTCTCTAATTGATGACTGAGGAAAACCATCTTTTTAAACTTCCCACTCACTGAGTCACCCTGGGGTGTGTCTGCCTTGCAGCATCCTGTGAGATCCAGTAATCTTAAGTGGCATGACCAACGTAGCCCCAAACTCCTGCGTCAAGCGGAGCTATGGGTGCTGGGAAACCAGAGCGAGCCAGTTTTCTAAACAGAGTGGTTAGCAAAATTACATGTTATGAAATGGGGCTCCAGCCTTTAAAGGATCATTACCTATTTTTAAAAGAACCTGTCCATTGGTTCCTCTCAGTGCCTAGATGTAGATAGTTGGTAAAGGCCAGGTGACTGTTACCCTTGAAGGGTGAATACAACTACTATCTCTTTATGGTTTCTCCCTGTTTACTCTGAGAATATTCCCATGCCATTGCCAGCTTAAATAAGTGGAAATGAAATGGAAAGCTTGGGTAGATTTTTTTTTAATGTAATTTGAGACACTGACAAAATGTCTTAAGAACTGAGCCAGCCAGACAAGGAAACATCAAATGCTGACCAGTCTGAAAGCCTTAGTATTGGACCAGAACCTTGCCATGTGAACTAATGATGCATTTTTGATATTAAGAACTGTAGTCATGTGGAAGTTAGAGCTTCTGTGTATAAAAACGTGATATACATGATAGGTAGTGGAAAATAGGATGAGGACACGAGGTTTTCCAAAGGAAGAGGATGTATAACTAGGCAACTTATAAGGGTATTAAGGAAAAGAAAAAAGAAGGCAAAATGGTTGGAAATAACATTAAGCTATCTTCTTTATAATGTAGTTTATTTTCTTTGTTTCATATAGGCCATCGCAGAAACAAGTCTAGATAAAAGATACAAAGGTGACCAGACAGCTTTTGGATTCTTTAAAATTTATCCAATCAAACTATCAGTTTGTTCCTTGGAAGAAATCATAGAGGGTACAAAACAACCAAAATGCAAAACTTGTCCTAGACTGGAAAGCTCTTACTCTAGTCTTTAAGAATGAATGGTTCTTGAGGAGAATGAACAAGACACCAAGTAGGTTACCAAATATATAAACGCCGTGTAAGTAGGAGTGCTTGGCTGTGAGTAGAAATTTTATTTTGGCAAGTACAACATAAAGGGATTTGCTTTAACTTTTTTCACTTTTCCTACATAAGTATTATCATAATACTAAGGACGAACATCTAGTAGAGCTATAGAAAGCTAGCCTACTTCAGCATTACTCAGAAAGTAATACTTCAGCATTACTCAGAAAGAAGGGACAAGATGAGAACCAATTTCACTGGTGGGGTGAGTTTCAGAGATTAGCACAACATGAGGTTCCTGGGAAGTGCATTAAGGTGAATAAGCTACTTGCCTTTGGCCCTTGCGTGCACAGTACTGGGCACACTGGGTGTTTAGAATGATCACCACATCATAGGCTCATAAGGGTTCTCAGAGGTCTAGGCCTGGAATATTCATACATTTCTTGTTTTTGTTTGTTTTGTTTGTTTACTATGACCGCTCATTGGCAACAGTATATGTTCCACTGCCTACTCTCCCAGAGGCATCACAATTGCATCTCCAGGTCATGGTGATAGGCTCTGTGACTTGGGTAGAAAATCACAACATAGGGTGCTATGAAGTTCTTTCGCTCCTGGTTGGCTTTTGAAATGAAGATGGAGAACCAGTCAATCATTTGGCCAGATGGACACTTTATATCAGCTGTTACACCTCTTCTTACTGGTTTCTAAGAGCACCACCACTGTCCCTTCAGATGCTCTGGCATTTTGAAAGAATGGTATGTACCACTGTTAGCACTGTGACTGAGACAGGATCGAGTTAAAACCGACGGTCAACCAACAAGCCCACACAGCTGAAAAAGGCACTTGCTGCCATCCCTTTCTTATCTCAAGGACTCACGTGGTGGGAGGAGAAAACCAATTCCTGAATGTTGTCCTATCAACTCATACACGCCATATGGCGAGCACAGGCACAGGCTGTGTAAACACTCACAGGCACATGATACATAAATAATTGTAAGAATAATAAAAATGAAAGGTTAGGGTGAGTTTAGTTAGGGATAACTAGCTTAGTTAAAGATATGTAGTTATGGCAAGAATCACACATCAGCACTTTCTATTCTTCTCCCATTCTTCCACAAAACTTCCTGAGCTCAGCGTACTGTTTAGTTGTGGATCTCTGCATCTGCTTCCATCAGCTGTTGGATGAAGGTTCTCAGAAAGCAATTTTGCTAGTCTCCTGTCTGCAAGCACAGCAGAGTATCATTAATAGTGTCAGGGACTGGCTCTCTCCCATGGGGTGGGTCTCAAGTTGGGTCAGTCATTGATTGGCCATTTTCTCAAACTCTGCTCCATTTTTACCCCTAACTGCTTGTAGGTAAGACAAATTTAGGATCAAAGGTTTGATGGATGGGTTGGTGTCGTCACTCTCTCTCTCCAGTCAAATCTCACCTGGCTACAGGAAGTGGGGGCTTTGGGCTCCATGTCCCCTGATGTTAGGAATCTCAGCTAGGGTCACCCCCATAGACTTGGGAGCAGGGGATCGCCTGTCCCAGGGATTCCATGGGTTGCTTTTGATCACACTATTTACCACAGCAACAGAAAGCAAGCTAGAACAAAGAGCAAAGCTGAAAATTAAGACTTCACTGTAGATGCTTTCTTTGCAAATGCACAAGCATGTTTCATACAGAGAACTCAGGTTCATATACTTTCTCTAATAGTGCTTTGTGGAAGGGTGATGTTAACAGGAGTACCTACTTTTTTCCTGTGAACTGGACAAGCTTAAGAAGGTAGAGCATTTCTCTGGGGTAGTTCCACATACTGTCCCTGTGTATTTCGTAATGGAGACAAAGATAGAACTATTTACTCCATTAATGGTATCTTTAGTAAATAGTCACAAAGTTGTTCCCTGACTTGAGCACAGAACTCACCTCACTAGAATTGCTCTCTCATACTCTCCCTTTCCAAGGCCGACAGATTTTAGTTAGGGTTTGTCCTTCAGCATCATGTAGATGGTGGTGCTAAAAGGGTGGCTAACGCCAGATGGTTGATCTGATACTGCCCCTAGAAATCTATGGTTAGTGTAATCAAGACACAGATAAAGCGCCTGAGTCTATGAAGCCTTGGACATTAGAACACAGTGTGTCCACCTCAGTCATCACAGCAGATCATCATGATCTGTGGCTGTTGTTGAGATGTCTCTTGGATGATAGAGAAAAGAAAATTACACTGTTGCTAATGAGCAGTGAGGAAAAAACCAAAGAACCAAGAAACATAAGTTTTCTCAGGCCTGAGCCTCTGGAGAGTCCTTTAAAGTCTATAATGTGGTCGGGAGTCTATCAGCCTAAAAGACAGAATGACAACCGTGAACCCTGCGGAGAATGTCAGAGCAAGGAAGGGGGATCAGGAAGGTATATAAAATCTTAGCTGTGTCAAAAAGACTGCCAGGTAGTGCCAATTGTGTTGGAGGTTTTGAGAAAGAAAGAAAGAAAGAAAGAAAGAGAGAGAGAGAGAGAGAGAGAAGGAGGGAGGGAGGGAGGGAGGAAGGAAGGAAGGAAGGAAGGAAGGAAGGAAGGAAGGAAGGAGACTTTCTAACCCCCCCCTTCTTTCATAAGATTCCCTGCTCTCTGCCCAAAGTTTGGCTATGTATCTCAGTATATGTTTTGATACCCTGCTGGCTGGAGTCTTTCAGAGACCCTCTGTGGTAGGCTCCTGTCCTGTTCCCTATTTTCTCCCTCTTCATATGTCCATCTCATTTGCCTTTCTGAGTGAAGACTGAGCATCTTACCCAGGGTCCTCCTTCTGATTAGCTTTCTTAGGTGTATAGATTTTAGTATGATTATCCTATATTATAAGTCTAATACCCAGTTATAAGTGAGTATATACCATGTGTGTCTTTCTTCTTCTGGGATACCTCACTCAGGATGATCTTTTCTAGGTCCCACCATTTGCCAGCAAATGTCATGATTTCTTTGTTTTTAATTGCCGATTAATATTCCATTGTGTAAATGTACCAGAATTTCTGTATCCATTCCTCCGTTGAGTGACATCTGGGTTGTTTCCAGCTTCTGGCTATTACAAATAAAGCTGCTGCAAACATGGTTGAGCAGATGTCCTTGTTGTATACTGAGTATCTTTTGGATATGTAGAAAGACCTGGAGGGAACTGGAGCTCCACAAGGGAAGGAACAGAACCAAAAAAATCTGGGCACAGGGTGTGTTCTGAAACTGATACTCCAAACAAGGACCATGCATGGAGATAACTTAGAACCCCTACACAGAAGTAGGCCAAGCAGCTCAGTATCCAAGAGGGTTCTCCAATAATAGGACCAGAGACCATCTCTGAAATGAACTCATGGGCTGGCTTTTTGATCATCTCCCCCTGAGTGGGAAGCAGCCTTACCAGTCCACAGAGGAAGATAAAGAAGCTAGTCCTGATGAGACCTGATAGGGTCAGATGGAAGGGGAGGAGGACCTCCCCTATCATGGGACTGGGGGAGGGGCATAGGAGAAGAAGAGGGAGAAAGGATGGGATTGGGAGGGGATAAGGAAGGGGGCTACAGCTGGGATACAAAGCAAATAAACTGTAATTAATAAAAAAATTAAAAAATGAAAAAAAAAGAAAGAAGAAGAAAGAAAAGGCTGTCAAGTATCTAACTAAGGAGTAGATTGGGGTAGAATGCTAGGTCCAGCACTATGTCTCCAGACATAGAGAGACCCTAAAAGTTCTCACCCATCCTCAAAAACAAACAAACAAACAACAACAAAACCCAGAAGAACCAGTTTGAATAAACAGGAAATCAATCCCCTTTTATGATTCCTCAGAGTAGTAAGGATATATGGCAGACATGCCAAAGAATCACAGCTGAGCGGGCTCAGAAACTACAGAAGCTGCACACTGATAAGCACACTCAGATGTCAGTTTTTAATGACCTTCTAGAACCTAAACGTGAATTAGCCAACAAGTTAAAAGCTCTGAGCCCCGCCCCCTCCAGTGAGTTTCCCTACATTTCCTTAAAAGGGGATTGGTTTCCTGTTTATTCAAATTGGCAATTGGATTTTGTTTTTGTTGTTGTTGTTTGTTTTTGAGGATCGGTGAGAAGACTTGAGAAGCACTGTCAGTAGTGGACAAATCACGTGATCTTGTGTTAAGAGCATTTGGCTCAAGACCATCCAGTCTTTGCCATCAAGTACTGAAAGAGTGAATCATGCTCTTTCTCAGATTTCTTTTGGGCTAACAACTACTTCAAACAATCTCCAGGATTTAATGGGATGAAAAGCCTCTTATTATAGAAATACTTCATTATAATATTTCTAAAAAGTCAGGAGGCTGTCATTTCTAACATTTTGGATTTTGTCACCACAATGCTAGCACAGTTTTGCAGTATCTTGTAGGTCTGGGTCAGATCTGGCATTGCTGAGGCTGACACAGCCCAGGGGCTGCATAGGCTAGTATCTACAAGTTTCAGAGGGAAGTGCTTTTAGGTTATAGGTCAAGTCAAAGACACCAAAACCACTGTGGGTTTATGATTTTTCATTGTTTCGCATAAAGTCTAATAACTCTTAAAATAATATCAGTGACGATGAAATGGTGCTCATCTTTCATCAGTGTGCTACAGAAGAACTCTCAGCGTCAGCCCTCCCAACCCTGAATCTTGTGAACTAAATTCCTGACAGTTCCTCTCCTTGCTGCACAGTGATGAGCAGAGGCAGACCTCCCAATTGTAAGAGTGGGAGCTGGTAGGCATCTTCCCAGAGGAAACTAAGGAAGCACGGAGTTCAGACACTGTTTAAATTAAGAACATAGAGAAGATCCTGCTTCGAATGAAACCATTTCCATACATTAACATACTGATTTTCACTGTACCAGCCCAGCACCTGTGTCAGCCTCATTTCCCAGCAACTATCACAGTAGCAGGAGGCACTGTGCCAAGCAACTGAAGAGAACTTTATATATCTATATCTATATCTATATCTATATCTATATCTATATCTATATATTTCCTTATTTTCCTTCCAGGTTGTGAGGCGAAGTAAAAGTTGCATGTTACTTGTGGGAGTGTACCTTAGTTCATCCACTTTCCACATCATCATCATAAATGTAAGAATATAACTACCAAATGATTTTCTGTTCTGTATATACATAGAAATGAGTCAGTCAAATCACAGTAGTGATTAATTTATTTATGTTCTACTGCTCATCGTGACCCTATTCAAAGTGACTAATATCATCCATTCAACTAGATTCCTTCCTGCACATAAAGAAACTGTGGTAAATGAACCCCAGGGAGCATTTTTTAATCACAAAAAATCTAAATAATATTAATAACAATAAAGAAAGCATGCGTACATAAGAACAACAACATGCCACTGACTAGAACTTACTTGGAACCAGAACCCCATTTTCAAAATGAAATCATCTAAATTTATGATAGTCATTCGTGTCCTCCAAGACTGAAACATTCTATTCTGTAGTGTAGCCAACTAATCTATAAGATAAACAACTCAAATTGCTTTAGAAAAATCCCTAAAACAGATCAGATTCACTAGGCTTTGAAGAGAACTTTTACCAGGGCTTTGCTTGTCTTGGCTGACAGACCAGATCCTTGAGGCTTCTATCTATTGGACTCTTGTTAGTATCTACTCTGATACATCCAGTCTTTCAGACACAGACACTTACTGAAGAGAGTGGTGAGGGAGGGCAGTAGAAAATGACTCCAAGATATTTGACATTTTATCTCTAGGAACTTTGTAAAGAATGGTAGTCATGAAAAAATACTAATGATAAAGATCAACCAAGCTAATGGTGGGTAACACTGAGCTCTATATAGTTTTATATATTGTCATGTTTTCTTTGTGGCAATCTGACAATAAGTGTATTTCATTATAAACTCTTGGTGCATTCTAATATTTAACGTATTTTACAAATAATACGTCCCAGAAGTTCTCCCAGTAGCTCAATAGAGAGAGAGTTCAGATTTCTGCCAGCGGTTTCCCAAAGCTCTCCCAGTTACAGGTCCTGCTGCCTTAGAGGCTGTCTGTACCAGAATCTTAGACAGGGAGATCGTTAAACATCAGACACAGGTGCTGCACATGGGTTTAGTAATAAAAGCCACTTCCAGGATCATTCGGTTATCTATGCTGAATGTCAGCTTTCACTGACTTAGTTTACTACTTATTTTCACTTTCAGACCATGTGCAAAATCCAGCCTAAAACCAAATCGCTACTTCTGACAGATGTGTTGTGACGAATGAAACTCTTCCCCAAGAGCGAACACTACCAAAGGCTTGAGTTGTCAGATAAAAAGCCCACTGTGTTCTGTGTCAGATTTTATCTGAATTGAATGCTATCACTTTGATTAAAAAAACAAAAAACAAAAAACTGCTGACACTCAAAATTCTTATACTCTTTTCAGCTTTGTTCTTGTGTTTTCAGGAGCTTGGAAAGTGTACTCTTGTCCAGATTAACTTGAATCGGCTTGCAGGTTCATCCAGGAGAGGCACTTTCACAAGATATGGAAAACAGAAGAAGTAAAAGCCAATTCAGTGGCTTTAGCCAAATCCTTATAAGGAGTGATTGGTTACTTCAGTCTCTTAGTGGTTTTGGAAAAGACCTAACTCTAGCCTGGGAGGCTTTCTTCTTCCTCTTCCTCCTCCTCCTCCTCCTCCTCCTCCTCCTTCTCCTCCTCCTCTTCTTCTTCACATTAAATTTTCAGTACAAGTGGAAGTGAAAAATATGTCTGTATTGGTTAAGTCGGTGTTAGAGAATTAACCATCTCAAAACATAAATTGAGCTAAAATGGCAGAAGCCAGCAGAGAGAAATTAGCAGCTACAATGATCAAGAGCACTTGAAATGATGTCTTAGAGTTTTATTGCTGTGAAGAGGTAACATGATCATGCCAACTGTTACAAAGTAAAACATTTAATTGGGGCTGCCTTACAGTTTCTGAGGTTTACTCCATTATCATCATGGTGGGAAGCATGGTGTTTGTAGGCAGACATGGTGCTGGAGGAGCTGAGAGTTCTACATCTTGATCCACAGGCATCAGAAGGAGACTGCTAGCCACATTGGGCATAGCTTGAGCATAGGAGACTTCAAATCCTGTTCCCAAAGTAACACATTTCCTCCAACAAGGACACACTCACCCCAACAAAGCCACACCCCATAATAAGGTCATTCCTGTTGACCAAACATTCAAACATATGAGTCTGTGGGTTTAAATACATATTTAAACCACCACATATGGAAAGTAGAGAGAATTCAGATACATTTCTACTGCTTATGGTACTGAGTGTCCTGTATTTATAGAAACTAAAGTTCAGCCTATTTAATCTGCTGCCATTAAATTATGCAGGATCTTTACTGAAATGCCTCTATCTGTCAGAAATATTTGTCAGCATCAAACAAGTCACCTAATATGAAAATAATTCAACACCTAACAAGAAAATTATGGTTGATGACAAATCAGACTCTAAGATCAACAATTAATAAATGGGACCTTTTGAAATTGAAAAGCTTTTCTTAGGCAAAGGACACTATCAATAGAATGAATATATTGGGAGAAGATCTTCACCATTCGTATATCAGAAAAAAAGCTAATATCCAGAATATATAAAAAACTCGAGAGTTTAAACACCAACAAACTAAATAATCCACTTTTAAAATGGGATACAGAGCTAAACAGAGAAATCTCAAATGGCAGAGAAGCACTTTTAAAAATGCTCAGATTCCTTAGTCATCAGGGAGATGCAAATCAAAACGACTTTAAGA
This sequence comes from Meriones unguiculatus, assembly GCF_030254825.1. Taxonomy (NCBI): domain Eukaryota; kingdom Metazoa; phylum Chordata; class Mammalia; order Rodentia; family Muridae; genus Meriones; species Meriones unguiculatus. The sequence continues at coordinate 36,842,524 of NC_083366.1, forward strand.
ATAAATTTTACATCTGTCAGAATGCCTAAGATCAGAAACTCAAGTGACAACACATACTGGAGAGGATGTGGAGAAAGGGGAACACTCCTTCATTGCTGTTGGGAGTGCAAATGTATACAACCACTTTAGCAATCAATTTGGCCCCTACTCAGAAAATTGGGAATAGCCCTCCCTCAAGACCCAGCTATACAACTGTTGGGCATATATCTGAAAGATGCTCCACCATACAACAAAGACATTTGCTCAACCATGTTCATAGCAGCTTTGTTTGTAACAGCCAGAAACTGGAAACAAACTAAATGTCCCTCAACCAAATTTCCTGATACAGTGAACTTAGCAGCAGATAGCTGATCCAAAACTGCTTAGGAAACATATTTTCCTGAATAATGGATTCTAACTTCATTGGAAATCTCACTGTCACATAGAACCAGGTAATGCAAGATCTGGTTTTTGAGACCAATTGCTTTTCTGAATGCAAGACACTGGGCTATATAGATATTTCCTTTAAGCATTCTCTCCAGGAGGGAGGAAGTGGATGAGAGAGACTCAGGAAGCTAACTGTGAAGAGCCCAGTAGGCTCCAGAAGTTAAGGAGGGTGAGAAGTTTAGAAAGTTCCAAGATTCACAGCCCCATCCCCAAAGTCATAAAATCATGCATGCTGGGAAGAGGAAGCTCTTCAGTAAAGCTGACTGCAAGTTGTACACAAGCACTCTAGTGAGACAGTTACCCATGCCAGGGTAAGATGCCACAGTGCTATAGAATCAGTGCTTAGAATCAATCACCCATGCTCCTGTAACAGCCACTGTAAACACACTGCTTCATAAAGGCATACTCAGTGGATTCATATCTCAGTCTTTGTCCGTGACCTCTCTGTGGAACAGACAGCTAGAAATGTCTACATAAGAAAATCAACTCAACCTGAAAAGAGTTTATATGTTTTTTTTTTTTTCAATTAAATCTGCCCTGTAGAATTGTTCACTTTGTTCTTGTTTCATGTTGTATAATGTTGGTTATTTAATTTATCTAGGGGTTGGATAAGATAAATGCATCCTATTTCTTCTTTTAAAACCTTTTTATTGGGCAAAAAAGCAAGTATCATTACCACAATTACTTGGCTCTATCTGGCTAATAATGAATAAAAATGGGGGATATAGACAAACAGGTGTGGGCTTATAGGAAATATTATGAGAAGCCTTAACCCCTCGTTGGAACATCCTGCGTCAGTTCTAGAACTAGCAGTGGTGGTGTCCGAGGTCTGAGTAGGTTCAGGAGATCATTGCCCCCAGGGGCGAGACGTGCTCCATGCCAATTGACTAACTCCATGTTTTCCTCCAATTTTGAAAGTCATTTAAGGTTCTTAAATTATTTTTTCCCCTTTTTTCTTAAATTTTTCATCAATTACACTTTATTCATTCTGCATCCCCCCATAAGCCCCTCCTTCCTCTCCTCCCAATCCCACCCTCCCTCCTCCCTCTGCTTGCATGCCACTCCCCAAGTCCACTAATAGGGGAGGTTCTCCTCTCCTTTCTGATCTTAGTCTGTCAGTTCACATCAAAGTAGAGAGCTGCGGAATGCTATGCCTTAAAGATGGAGCTGGTTTCCGCCTTCCACCTTCCCGATGGTGAGTGCTCTCTGTCACGAACAACTCCACATTTGGCTAAGGCCGAGGATCTGGCTTGCTTCCATGTATGTGGACCTATCTGCATTGCCCCCGTGGCATGCCTGGGTTGACTACCCAGAGGCTATTTAAGCTGTGGGCTGGCTTTCCCCGGGGTCCGAGGATTGTTCAATGTTCCTGAATAAACTGCATTGAAAAAAAAAAAAGAAAAAAAAACCTTTTTATTGATTTTTTGTGAATTTCACATCAATCCCACTCATCTTTCCATCCCTTTGTATCCACCCTCTGCCCTTAAAACCTCACCCCAAAAGAAAACAAGAAAAAGAAAAAAGAAAAGATAAAACAAAACTAAAACACCTCATAGTGAAAACTGCAGTGTGTCACACAGTATACCCTTTGTCCAAACATCTTTACTTGCAAATGTTCATTGCATTGAGTCCATTGGTCCATTGAGTCCATTCGAGGCTCTGGCTTCTGCTACACTATCAATACTGGGTCTTCACCAGGACTCCTCTATGATATCCTGTTGTTGTCCTGTGTCATGGAGATCCTGCAACTTTGGATCTGCATAACTGGCATTTTCACATGCTCTAGCAGTTCATAGATAGGGTACATGTTGGGGTGGGCCAACTCAAAGCCCTAGATCTGGGCCTGGGTGGTAGCTAAGTTGGTCAACCCACCAGATCTCCTGTGCCTTTGCCCAAGTGAAGGGTGGTGCCAACTCTTCTGAATGTGAGAGCCAACAAAGGTTTAGTTCAGCTCTTCTGTCCTCAAGCCATCAGTCCATCCCTCTAGCAATGCTTGGCAAGGGTTAGGGATAGCTCTTCTGTTCTCATGACCTCAGGGTCAGCTCTCTCACCTGACACAGGCAGCAAGGGGTGAGAGGGAGGAGGACATCTGTTCTATACCCAGCCCACACCACCACAACAAACAAGGCACAGGGTCAGCTATCCTGTACTCACACCCTTGGGGCAGCTCACTTGCACCCTCATCACCATAGCCAGGTCTACTATGCTGCCCAGACAAAATGCAGGGCCTGCTCTTTCAAGTGCCACAGCCAGTGTGGGATGGGAGCAGCTCTGTACAGTCCTTGTAAGTTAAGCTGGTCCCAGACAGCAGCCCAGACTGAGGACATCTGCATGGCACTTGGTGGTAACATGGACCATGGTCATTGACACAGAACCCTGATGCTGCAGGGCCATGAACCCAGACATGGCCCTCAGCAGAAACACGGGAGTTCACACTGTCCTCAGAAGGCAGTGCAGGCTACTTACTTCAGGCTGTTCCTCACCACCCTCCTGTCTACAGTTCTGCCTCACTTCATAATGCACAAACTGTTTTGCTTCTCTTTCTCTCCCATCTTTCCACCACATACTTGCACATCATAGTGGTGCCCATGGTGGGTGGTTGAGCCACATGGTGGATGGGCTTCTGGGTGTCTTCCACTTGCCTGAGAGCATACTAGTGGGCAGGCCTCTGGGGTCAGTACATCTTATTTCTAAATATACCTTTAAAACCGGACGGAACCAGCCATAGGTAATTCAGGACATGACAGAGAGAGTGGGGATTGAGAAATTACAGGTTAAAAGAAAGAGACAAGAAACTTAGGATAGTTTCAAGAAGGCTATTAGTCAGTACTGAAAAAACCCCAAGTTTTAATCTATAGCTCCTTTTTAAAGAAAAAGCAAAACAGTCCACTTTGGTACAAGGACAGTCAAGCTTGGTTTTGAAGACCACATTCCTGTATGGCAGACATACGCCACACAGACAAGTTAAAGAGATTTGGTAAACCTCCTGCTTATTTCTGTCTCAAGATAAATTCTCACTGAATTTGTCTGTAGCAAAGCAAGCTTGCCAGACAAGCAGCTATCCAAAACTTGAGAAAGAACTTTTACTTCCCACAAAAAACTTCTACAGAATGCCTGGAGCAGATATTTGAAGATTTGAAAACCAAATGGATAATAACAGAAACATGAGATTTAAAAAATCTAGACGATGGAGTATTATTAAACCTGTTATAAGTTTATCTTCTCTCTCTTTCTCTCTCTCTCTCTCTAAAGTAAGTATTTTCTAGTCTGGACTCAAGGAATTCAGACACCTACTGGTGGAAGCTGACAGAGAAAAAGAGAGTCCAGGAAGCTGTCTAGTTATGACCCAACATATAAGAACAAGATATTCAAGTGCTTAGAGTTGAGAAAACTGTGTTGCTGCCTCCCCTCTTTTATATCCCAGCTCCTGAGAACAGAAACAGAGGATGAAATAATCTTGTCCTCCTTCCAGAGCATCTGTTGTCTCAGGGATTATAGTAGACCCCAATTTCATTTCCTAGTCTCTGTCCTCCTGCTTCTTACCTTGTGGTGGTTTGAATGAGAATGGACCCCATAGGCTTATATGTTTGAATACTTGGTCCAAAGTTGGTAGAACTATTGGGGAAGGATTGGGAGGTGTGGCTTTGTTAGAGGAGGTCTGTCATTGAGGGTAGGGTTTGAGGTTCTAAAGTCTGTGCCATTCCCAGTTAGCTCTCTCTATCTCACGCTTGTGTCTTAAGGTGTGAGTTCTCATTTACTGCTCTATCACATACCTTCCTGACTGCTATCATTTTCCCTGACATGATGGTCATGGACTCTAACTTTCTGAAAGTAAGAGCCCCCAAATACTCTTTATCTGTAAGTTACCTTAATCATTGTGGCTTATGACAGCCACAGAAAGTAACTAAGACATATCTCGATCAGAATGGTACTGTGAGAAGTGTAATAGAGGGTAAACAGAGTCTTACTGTCTAATTTATATGACAATTATAACTTAAAGTGGAAAGGATCAAGAACTAATTATAAGCAATATTTCTATATATTCTTCTTGAGAAAGTAAAATATTGAATCAAAATAAACTACAGAAGGTTGAAACCTAAACTAGCAAATGAGAAATCAGTGAGATTGCATCTTCTATTAATATCATAAGGTGTACCCATAAAGTCTCACCATCAGGACCACCCTAATGTAAGTTGAACAAGAGAAATGTCAACAATCAAATGAGTAGAGAAATGCCCATGAAGCCACAACCCTACACAAAGAACTACAGCCAACTAAGGAAAGCTGGGAGTGAGAAAAGTGCTCCTCCCCAGGGAACAACACACTGGTTTATTATCTAGTGCCTAAACGACTGCCCTGAAAACACACATACGGACTCATTAACATTAAATGGACTCAAAAGATTATATATGTAGGAATATATATGTAGGTACAAATACAAATATGTGTGCAAAAAGTCCATGGATTTGAAGCAGAGTGGGAGGAGTATATGGAAGAGTTAGGAGAAAGGGAAGGGAAGGAAGAAATATAATTAAATCACAATATAAAAAGTAAACAACAAAAAGAAGTCTTTCTGGAGATATAATATATATGATATATTATGATATATAATGGTATGGTATATGATGTATAAAATTAAATACTAAAATATTCATGTAACCCCAAACAAGAATATCATAACTGTTCATATCGATATCACACTAATACATACAAAAATATCAATATTAAAATAAATATGAGTGGTTTAAACACACCAATTAAAAATACGGCTTATCTGAGTGGATAAAGTTTGTGACGGAAAAACATGTTGGATACAAAAACTCACTTCAAATATAACTGCAGAGATTAAAATGTAAAAGGTGAGTCTCAGGATCTATTCTGATATCCTGCTGGAAGCCTCTCAGAGAACAGCTATGCTAGGCTCTTTTCTGCTAGCATAGCAGAATATCATTAACAGTGTCAGGGGTTGGCTCTCTCCTGTGGAGTGTATCTCAGGTTGGGCCAGGCATTAGGTGGACATTCCCTCAATCTCTGCTCCATCTTTATCCCTGCATATCTAAGGGTAGGGCTGAAGTGGAAGTTTCTGGTTTCTTTGGAAACTCAATTGTGCATGTTTTTTGTTTTGGTTCCAAGTGTGGGAAGAACGAATGTTTTTCCCCCTGTGGAAAACCACCCCTCATGAAAAGATGCATCATGTTTGTCATCTGGAAATGTCCTAATGCAAGGAGTATGGCTTTTGCTAGCTGGAAAACATCCTTATGTGGACTCTGACAAGGAATAATAGAAGCCCACAGACAGTGGGACAATGCTTTTTGCATCGTTATGCTTTGCAATGGTTTGCACCACCTTGCTGGGTTTTACAGAGAGGAATAAAACAAAACTTTTCATGCTGATTTGGCAGTTTTGCTGCAATGGCAGACTCGTTCTGTTTGTGCAGAGTCTAGCCACTTCTGCTGAGTAGTACCACCACTGCTGCTACTTGCTGTTTGCTGGTGCTGTGGTTTGTTGCTTTGCTGTTTGAATGGATTTTTGGTATTCTGACGACTGAGATTGGTGTATCCCCAAGAACCCAAAGACCCTAATCAGTAGGAAGTAGCTAAAAGAGCTCTATGTCCCCATTCCCTACTAATCTCCTATCTAAGGTCAAGACATTGAAAGGGAGTTAGAGAAGTTTAAGAACATTGAATGAAGTAGGTGTTTGAAAAATCTAAGTCTACACAGGTTAAATTTTGGGTTGAAGTTCTTGTGAATGGATTGGTGTTCTCCTCCCTCCACTAGGAATACTGTTAGGTTAGAGGGTGTTCTGTTAAGTCTCCATGACCCCTGCTGAGACTCACAGCCAAACATTGGGCAAAGCTTAAGGAGTCTTGTGGAAAAGTGGGGGAAGAATCAAAGAACCTGGAGGTGCCAGGAACTCCATAAAAAGACCAACAGATCCAAATAACAAGGGCCCAGAGAGGCTTACAGAGACTAAGCACCAACTAAGAACCATGCATAGACTAGACCTAGGTCTCTTACACAGATGTAGCCAGTGGGCAGCTCAAGCTTTATGTGGGTCACTTAGTAAGGTGAGCAGGGGCTATCTTTGACATGGAATCTTTTGCTTGGTTTTTGATTACTTCTCCATGGTGGGACTGTCTCACCAGGCCACAGGGGAAGAGGGCATACTTAGTCCTCATGAGACTTGATAAGCCAGGATGGGTTAGTGGTAGGGGAAGGCTGCCCTTCTTTGAGGAACATGGAATGGAGGATTGGGGATGGGGGAAGAGGGAGGCATGGAGGGACTTCTGAGAGGAGAGGAGAAAGGGGCCTATCATCAGGATATAATGTGAATAAATAAATAAATTAATTAAAATAAGAAAAGAACGAAAATATAAAAGATGAGAAAATAAATATAATGATGACAAGCTAAAGTTCAGCAGTAAGATGTTGGATATCAAATGTACAATAATCTTTGGAAACTTGTGGTAGGAGATGGAAATGACATCCAAAGCTGAATAGGTCCTGAAAGCTCAAATCATATAAAATAACAAACCATTGACAAGTGAGGCTGGAAGCCATTTGAAGTTTATGATTCCACTGTAATTTCCTAGGTATGTAAGTCAATTTGGATAATTTCCCACCATTTCATCTTTCCAAGGACCCCTTTCTTGTACATTAAATGACTTTCCTTTCTTAACATCTGAGTAACAAATATGTCTATGAGAAAAAAAAAATGCTGCTTTATTCAGCCTCCTTTCCTGAGCCACACTGTGGTCTACCATGTCGGGAAAGCAAAAGCTCTTTATTTCAGTCCATTCTGCCTCAGACAAAGTTACTTTTTTCCTGAAACTATCATTGCCATGCTTCTGTTAGTACAGACTCAGTCCTCTAGTTTTCACTCTCATGTTTGCGTCCTCTTCTTCCATGGGAAAAAACCCTCTATGTTAACATTAGAGAACAAAATAGAGAATGAAATCATCTCTGCTTTTTCTCCTCCCAAGAATGTGTTGGCTTGGGTAGTGTCTGAATTGAGACACTGGAAATGATGTGCAACTTACATCAGGATCAGGATCAATACAATAGCAATGAGGATGACTTTTTTTTTTCTGTCATGGAGTTTTAGTTGTAGTGGGGTTTCTATTTGGAAGGAAGTTGAAAAGAAGCTCATTATATATATATATAATTACATATATATACATATATATATATGTAATTTCTCTTTGTAGTCCATCTGCCTGCTCAGCATGCAGAACATCATCAGTAAACCAAAGGACTCCTTCACTGCCCTTCCTTGTCTCTGTGTCCCTTAAATATGATTTCATCTTGCTAAAATGGGTTAGTTGTACCTGGCTTGAAGATGCTAAAGAAACAAAGCACAAAATAAACCCTTTGGGGAAGAGGTAGGAATATCAAAAAGATTTGTCCAATGGTTCACAATGTCCAGAGAGCTAGAAACAGAGTGTCTAGCTTTAATGGGAGTAAAAAGAAGGCCAGTATGAAGAAACTGGTACTTAAAATTTTGCTAACAATCTCATCTTCTTTCAGGAGCTCTTAGTTTTGAGCTGAGTGAACTTTTATCCCTTATGCTGGTAGGTATCACGTAGACAAAAGTCTCACACCAAAGCAAGATTTGCACAAATATGATTGTTAAAGGCTTGGTTATTAGAAAAAATGGAAAGTGAAGTTACCTGTCTTTTCCAGCCATGTGTACTGTCAATATCCTGCTTGGAGAGGCCAGGTTTCCAGGCTAATCTTCAGATCCTTGACAAAATTTTAGCAACAGTAGGCTTGTTCTTTGGAAAGAAGTTGAGAAGGTCATGAGCCCTGTGCATAGTCTTAAAATTAGTCTTGTTCATAAGTCATTAATTCCTTGCTCAATCCTCCATTGTCTTTCCACTGAACTCTGAGAACACCCATGATCTTTAAACTGGCTTTTTCCCAATACAAACTGGTTTCGTTGTCCTTGGGGCAGCTCATGTTCATTTGAAACTTTGTTCTCTGCATCCCCTGATACTCCCCCAGTCCAGATAAACTGGCTTACATCTTTTCTTCGTTGAATCGCACTGGTCCTGCTTCTTTGAAAAGCTGCATGAGTCACATACATTTTCTTTCCTCTTAATAGTACTTTCATGTACCTGCCAAGTAAAAGGACAGGGACTCCAAGGTTGAGAACCCATTGTCTGTGTGTATCTTGGGTTCACAAGTAGATTTTTGATCTTAGAAGACAGCCATATTTTCTGGACCAAAGCTGCTTCCCCACTGCAATTGCGGAGCAGCTGAACTTTCTTTCACCTTCACAGGTAAAGAAGAAAATTCTGGATTGTTCGTTAATACTTTTCAAATGCATAAAGCACAAGGTTTCTTTACATATGTATATGTTTGTGTTTCTACCTGCTTTTATCTTCATCAAGACTGCAGGCCTGTGTACAGAGTAAAAGCACTTACCTTTTGTTATATCTTGGAGAGCTGACACTATAAAGATCACACTAGCATCTGTACTTAAGTGAAAAACTACTACTGCAGGTAAAAAATTTCATGGATAGGTTTTTTTTGTTGGAATTTATTAGTTGTCTTTTAGTAGTTGGTAATGAAACTTCCTCTGCTCCTGCAATTAAGGAGACAGAAAATATACTCAATGCTTTTCTATCTACCACATACCAAATTTGTATTTCGTTACCTTAAGGTGCTGTACTGGCTAGTTTTATGTTAACTTAATAGAAGCTAGAGACCTTTTAGAAAAGAGAACCTCAATTGAGAAATACCCCCATAATATTGGTCTGTGGGAAGGCCTGTGGTACATTTTCTTGATTGATGACTGATGTGAGAAGGCCTAGCTTACTGTGGGTGGTACCATGCCTGGACTGGTGGTCCTGGGTTTATAAGCGAGCAGGCTGAGCAAGGTATGAGGAGCAAGCCAGTAAGAAGCATCCCTCCATAGCCTCTGAATCAGCTCCTGCTCCAGGTCCCTGCTCTGTCTGAGTTCTCCCTTTCGCTTCCCTCATCAATGGTCTGTGAGGTAGAACTATAAGCTGGAATAAATCCTTTCCTCTTCAAATTACTTTTGGTTTTGGTGTTATGTCACAGCAAGAGAAACCTTAGCTAAGACAGGTGATCATGGATTTCATGTAGGTCGAGTATTTTTTTTTTTTTATTTCAAGAAAAATGTTAAAACAGGTTATAACTGAGAATGTTTTAAGAATGTTGAGTGTGAGCCAACTGTGTTAGTGCACGTCTTTATTTCTCACACTTGAGAAGCTGGAGCAACAGGAGTTTGAAGTCAGGCATGAGAGCCTGTTTTTTAAAAAAAGAAGGTTAAAAAATGTGTTACTGAGATGCAAGATGTGTATGTTAAAAATGCCATGTCCATAAGTACAGAAATTAAAGAAAATTGCCCAACATACAGGCCCAGATCTTCAGCGCTCCATTCAAGAGTTAGAACAGCACCAGCAAATCAAAAGCTCCTTCCATTTCATTCCTGGTCACTGCTACACTTAAATATGATGTTCTTCTCCTAAAAAGGGTAATTTGTGCCTGGCTGTGAACTATGTGTGAGTTGAAATGTGCAGTAATTTTTCTGTGCCTGTCTTATTTACACTATGTTTTATTTTAAGGATAATTGATACCGTTGTATATAAAAACATATTTTTTTAATTCTTACTGCATATACTTTTTCACTAGATAAACATCTTAGGCTTATTCATTGTATGCTGGGTGGCATTTATAGTATTTTCAGCTCGAGACTACTATAAACAACATAAAGCTGGACACTTTTGTATATTTTCTGAATCCAGGCTGATATTTTTCACACATGCTTTAAAATTTTTTAATTTTATTCTTTTTATTCTGTACTTAGTCATAGTAGACTGTATTATAGTTTGATATTTTCCAGTGTACACTGAGCAATTTGTGACATTTCCATATTGAATATTGACTTCTATGTGCTACGGAGATTCAAACGTTCCTCTAGTCATTAAGCCCTGTAAATTTAATTTTAGATGATACTTCTTGTACTTCTCTGCTAAAGGAGAAATGCTTTCCATTTCCATATATTACCCCTTCGTTGTGCCCTGCCCCCACCTACTCCCTAGTGGTCTGTATTCTACTCTCTACTTGTGCATATTGAGTCTTTCTGCCTCCATAAACAAGTAAGGGGATGTGGTGTTTGTGCCTCCATTATCTCACTTGATAAAATACCCTCCATTTCAATCCTTATTGCTGCAAATTACAGGGTTTCATCATTTTATGGATGAATAATACCTCATTACATGTAGAAATTGCACAGCATTTTTTTTTGTGCAATTGTCTGTAATTACCTTTCTATTGCTTGCCACTTACTCTCACAAAAGAGGCTACCAGTGGTTCCCTCCAAATCCATTTTCTGATTTTTTTTTATAGCAATATACTCTCTGAAGTTATACCTAGGGATTCGGATGCCCAGAATGAGCACTACATTTTCCAGTAAGCTTGGACGTGACTAGATTCTGGGTAACAGGCTGTAAGTACTTCCACAGCATCCCAAGGCAGATTCTAAGCACACACTCAAAAGACAGAACCACGACAGCCTCTGCCTTCCTGGCTCTCTTCTTCCTTGTGCTGTGTAGGAGCACATGCTGCCGTACTATGGCTTCAGGTCGAGGCCCACAGAGCCTGAAATTAGTGTAAGGGTTTTACAAAGGGAAATGAAAGGCTTCCTAATTTTAACTACAATTGATTTTCTGCCACTTATAGCTGAGATAAAGACCATCTTTTTAAATTAGTTTTTAGCTGTGGTCGGTGTGCACTGTACAGTAATAAGCTTCCTTGCATAGTTCTGTGTATTTATAATAAAATTCACCATAATCAAAATTATTAATTTAGAGTCTATGAATATACTAAGTGCAGACACATTTCCTCCTTAAATTCACTAGTTATCAGTTTGTCAAATGTCTTATATTTTAAAAATAAACAACCAAAGGAAAAGAACCAATGACAAACTAATTTGCATTTTCTTGTCTTCAAGGGAAGCAAATTAAGCAATTTTTAAACTGTGTGTGTGTGTGTGTGTGTGTGTGTGTGGTGTGCATTGGGAATAGAATTATAAAAATATTAAAAAAATAATCAATTGAATTTCTCATGACAATGACTAATCTTACATAACACAATTCCTTTACTAAGTCACTACTAAGTAAATTAACGTAGGGTTGGAAAATATTTTTACCGTTTTATGCATATTACATATTAGTACTTTATATATAAGTATATATAATACTAATTTGACCACCCAAAACATCATGCTCATCATCTGAATGAGGCTTCCTAGTCCACTTACACAATTCTATTTCCTTTTCCACTATAACTTGCCTTTAGAATTTCAGATAGCGCTTCTACTGCTTTCTGTTCTCCTTCCTTTCATTTTAGTTAAGGCTTTGAATCCATCCATGTTAGGACAAAGACTATTGAAAGAATTCTAGTGCATAAACATAGGTTTCCATTTCCGGCTCAGAACCTCGGATCTAATTCAGTAGGTCCAGCATAAGGCTATCAACTGGTGTGTGTATCTTGGTCCAGATGAAAGATCCTACCTTGAATCTTGAGACAGAAATTGAAAACAAAATTTATACAGGGAAATACTTTGGATTTCAATAGTTTGGAAAGCTCTGTACAGAAAGCAACATGATTTGGAAATTGCTCTACAGTCATAAAGAAAATATTTTGGCCACTCTGAGAGGTGTTCCAGACACTAATTTGAGTTCTATCCTAGCTACACAATCCTTTCAGGTCATCAAAAAGGTCACAAAACTGGCCAGAGTTCAGAATGAACATTCATTTGAGATTTGTGAGGAGGATTCAGATCTGGAGCCTCTGTGGGCAGACCCTGGCCTCTGGCTGTAACTCACTCGTTATTGATACCATATGATGCAGTGACATCCAATGCTGTAAGGGCAGTGTTCGCTGCCAACACATAAGCCTCTGTCTGAAGCTTTTGGTTTGGCCTCTCCTAGAAGAAAGTTGTAAATTTGGTTATTTTTAATCGTTATCTCTCCAAGGATAGGGGTGCCAGCCCCCTTTTCAATCCTCAGCTATTTCAGGCCCAAATGTATAAAATAAAATTTAAGAAGTTCCTTTCAGAAACTGCCTCCTTTAAGTTTATAAGATGGTAGAAAGTGACCTTTTAGCTTATCACCAAGTAAAACTTTAAGTCTTTATTTTTTTCTAAGAACCACTTTGTAAATATAATTTTCAAATGTTAATTGTTGCAAGACTTGCCTAAACAAATTGCTCTAAGAACCGATTCTGAGGACAATCTATCCTGAAGATAGTAACACGATTTAAGCATTCACTAAGAATAAACTAAGTACTTGCACATCTGAATAGTTTCAATGATACATTGAATTCAGTTAGATGAAACAAACAACTCCTGGAACATCCGCTTATGTCAGCCATTGGTTGATTCGTAATGCCAACATTGTAGTTTTGTGTGGTGAGGTGCTGGTTGAACTGACCCTTTGCTGCTCAGGGATGCTTCCGTGTTTGTGAGAGCTCAAACTAATTGTCAGACTCACTTGATTTGAGTTAAAAAAGGTCTCTCATCTCTAAGTACATCAGTTCAAACACAACCAAGAGATGAAATGGGAAAATGATGGGTGGCCTGGAGTGGAACGGCCTGCTAGGAATTCAGATAGGAAAGTTACAGGCTTAAACGCTTGACTATATGGGATAAGGGTCGTTATATCTTGGTAGTGTTTGGTGAGAAGTTTATCATGTCACATTTCATTATAGTTTCTAGGGTAATCCTAAAGAAGGTGTTGCATGTGAGAATTTAAAAGTGAAAAATAATTTACTACTAGTGTCTCTTCTAAGGACGACAAGGAAGAAAGACAACATACCCTCTGTTCAATGACATCAAGGACCAATGCCTGAGCAGCCTTCCAGAATTTTCCTGTTACAGAGCCATCTACACACTCTTTCATTGTGTCGTACGGAACACACAAGTTATTCGAGTGCATTGTGGGCGTGTCAGAAAGTCTAGTGCATGGAAGCATACTTATCTCAAAACTTGAGTCACTGCAGGTGTCTTTCAGAGCCAAGCACTCCTCTTCAGGTTACTGTGCATCCAATCAGCCCCAGCTCAGCGGCATGAAACCACACAAAAAGGGACTTGTCTTTAGAGACTGTGCACGTCATCCTTTAGCCTGGCACAGATACTATCTCTAGTTATGTCTAACAAACCATGCCCAGAGCATCAGCTGGGAAGAAACAATGACAAGTAAACATTCAACAGGGAGTAGGAATCACCTGGATATCTCTGCTCATGTATCTGATGGCTGGCGTCGATGCATTTTTCATTATACTTTCCTGTAAGAAATGTCACAAAGTGCTCCCCAGACTGACACTATATAGTTTCCTTTAGCCATACAGCATAAAAAGACAGAAAAAGCTGCCCCTGTTTATTCATTGGTTACTCATTAAATAAGTTTTACAGAATATGTGGAGAAAAAAATAACAATATCATCCTACTTTTTAGGGACCAACAAAGAAACTAGAAAAACTAGATGTTTCACTGTATCAATGTCAAGAAGAGAATTATCCTTGGGTAAGTAAGCAAGGTAAGATTATTCTTCCTAGGCCCTTATTTGAAAGAAAGCAGAGGAGCATAAGTGACATCTCTTTATGGATTTCCCTACAAAGCAAGTCTGAGAAGGGGTTACAGCTTGGGAACTCAGCAATTAGTTTCCATCTCCAGGGGCTGTTCGGTAGGTAGTCTTCCCTTTCATATTCACTGGATTTATACTCACCAAGGGCCTCTGAGAATGTTCATAAGAGTTTTTCCAGAGATCGTCAAAGAGAGAGAGAGAGAGAGAGAGAGAGAGAGAGAGAGAGAGAGAAGAAGAAGAAGAAGAAGAAGAAGAAGAAGAAGAAGAAGAAGAAGAAGGAGAAGAAGAAGACTAATTCTGAAGGGTGGTGACATGAATCTTTGAGCTGAAAGGCAGAATGAGAATGGAGGTGGAGGTGGGTAAAACCAGCAGAACACAGGGACTATATTTCTCTGTTTCCTGGAGACCAAGATGTGAATCACTCTGTTCTGTCACATCCTCTTTTCCATGATAGAATGAAACACTGCAAACTCTAAGGTACACAGTTACAGTACACTAAACAGAGAGAATCTTTTGAAGACAGACAAGGGTACAAGAGAACAGCTTTGTAGAACCGTCTTGTTTGGGATGTCACTCCAGATACCCAGAAAGGTTTAGCTCTTCAAATTTCCTTCTTATAGAAATTACCATGAGGGACAACGAAATAGTCTTGATTCTTCATTCTTGCAGCAAGATTCAGGAACTCCTATTCTCCCTGATGCCTTAAAAAATCACCCAAATCGTTGGATACAGCACAAATGTTTCACCCAGGTTTAGGGAGAAAATATGTGTAGGATACTATGTGCGGATAAGTGATGAAAAAGGCAGTAGCCATAGTATACAAAAATACAGACCAGTAAGAATCAGATAAATTAAAAGCACTGAAGTTCAAAAGAGAAGCTGTTAATTTGCCCTCTTAAAGTCAGGCTTTTGTTAGTTTGTTTGTTAGGAAAGTTCTAATAATACAGTTTTTAGTAATCACCATTTCACCAAATAATATCAGTCCTCTAAACTATACCATTCAGATTTTGATCACTGTAGTATAATAATTACAAGAGGTTGAATAAATTAGGAACCTTTTAATGTATTTTTAACCCACAAATTTCTCTGTTTGTAACATATGTGAATCGTGATCATAGTGGTCAAATAACTGACTTCGAAGTTTGCTAGTGATTTGTCATCATTTATCTATTAATTCAGTTCTCACAGTGACTGATAGGAAAGTACATAGTTCTGTTTCTTCCTTGTTTTCTAGTGATTAATCTATACTAACATTTCCCAAATGGCTCATCAAAAGAAGAAACTGGCCAATAGATAGAGTGCCACATGGATGAATTTACATGAAACAATAACAACTGAAAACTCTGTGATAGTTAATTTGGCAGTCAGCTCTGAGAGGCTAAAGATGCCTAAAACGCTGTGAAAACATTCTGATGTGTCTGAGGTCAACATCTGAATCAGTAATCAAGTAAAGACCAGATTACCCTCAGCAATGGAGGTAAAAATCACCCATAGTGAGGAAGTAGAGCCAGGGAAATTTAAGTAAGCGGAGTATCCATTCTTAATTCTCCTTGGATAGATAATAGCATTCCTGGTTCTCAAGCTTTTGGACCTGAATAAGCACCTAGACCACTGATCTCTTCAGCACACAGACTTTTGGATGAAGGTAAAACAAAGAAGCAATGCGTGCCCTAATTTATTTACTTGTTTAGATTTATTATACCATGCTGACCAAAATCTGAATATTATATTTTAGAGGACCGATATATTATTTAGTGAAATGATGATTACTAAAAACTATGTTATTGAAACTTTGTATTTATACGTTTACACAAATTCTCTATTTCTCAGAGAGCTTGAAGCGAAATTCAAATTGAATGTAAATTGGGTTATGGAATAAAGTGGTAACAGCAGGAATACTGACACTGTTTGAAAGACTCCAGAAGGATAAAAGGCAGACTCAGAAATACCTGAGGAAAGGTCTGTGAGAAAAAGTGTTAAGGTTTCTGGAAAAAATGATTTTGGAAGGATATAATTTTAAAGCTGTTCTCAGAGGTATTTCACCACTTTGTAAACATTAAAGATAGTGGGAAGAATCCAAACTGAGAAAGTAACGAGACAATTCATAAAGACTGTAATAAAGCTGACCTCTCAGCATTGTCCATAATGAAGTGACCATCA
Organism: Meriones unguiculatus; assembly: GCF_030254825.1. NCBI lineage: Eukaryota > Metazoa > Chordata > Mammalia > Rodentia > Muridae > Meriones > Meriones unguiculatus. Next base: position 36,858,726 of record NC_083366.1, read on the forward strand.
TTCAAATTACACTCAATAAATTTTATTTTACTTTAAAATATTTTCATTATTTCCTTGAGAATTTCATGCAAAATATTTTGATCACATTCACCTTCAGTACCTCCTTACAGCAGTAACCGATCCACTCCTACCCCTCTCAAGTTGTGTCACATTAATTTTTACAATCCACCAACTCCCATTTGCCCTGCCCATGCACTCCTGAATGTGAAGCCATCATAGCCAACCTACCAGGAGCCAAACCCTTCCAGAAAACCCAACTGTCTGCCCCAGAAACTATCTACTCACCATAGCTCCTGAGGGGTAGCAACTCCTTCCCACCCCATGGTAGAGTTCTCATTGGCTTGACCTTGTGCAGGTAATCATGGCTGTGGTGAAATCATGGGTACCTCAGTCCTGTCATCTCCACAAGACACTGGTTAACTCTGGCTCTCCCAAACTCTGGTCCTTGACTCTTTTCTTTCCCATCTTCTGAGATAGTCCCCGGCTCCCCGACCCTTGAGGAGGGGACATGATTTCAACACCCAATTCGTGGCTGAGCACTACACTGACACATATTCTCTGTACTTTGACCACATGTTTGTTTCTTTGGGAACAACCATCCACTGCACAAAGGAGCTTCTCTGATGTGGTCTGAGAACTTCTCTGTGTTATGGGTAGAGAGAAACTTAGAGGTCAGTTTGATAGCCTACTAAATGGACATAGTATGAATAAAATATTTACAAACAAGTAAAAACATTTTAATGCTTTTCCTAGCTTTGGATTTTCCTACATATTTATAATCTACAGTGAAATAATTTCTACTATTTTAACAAGATCCAAGGGATCACAAACAATTACAGCTTTCTTCTTTACAAGGATGTAGCCATGTGAAGGGAAATACCATGATAGCTTTGAAGTGAGACCAAACTGCAAAGATCCTGCCTGAATGGTTAGGAAGAGTGAGGCTGGAGACTGTGGTGTGTACACCTAGTGGGATCAAAAGAAACATATTTGTTAAAGGAAGAAAATTAGGAAAAGAGCCTTTGCATGGAGCTAGACTCCAAGACAGATATCATCTAGAGAGAGAACTGTAGGATCTGGGTACAGTTGTTATCTAAGAAAGATGCAGAGATGTGAAATATTGGATGAACAGTGTGTGTGTCACCGGAGGAACAGCACACAAACAGCTGTGAATGTAAGCAACACAAACATTTCTCATTCTCACACCATTTTGTATATCATTAATTTGGTGGGAAATACTAATTTTTTTGCATTATGAATACAATATGTATTTATGTCAAATCACTCTTTTAATTGTTATTATTATTTATAATTTATTCACTTTGTATCAACAGTTGTAGCTCCCTCCCTCATCTCCTCCTGGTCCCACCCTCCCTCTCTCTTCCTCCCTATCTCTTTCTCCTAATTCACTGATAAGAATGGATCTAGAAAAGATCATCTTGAGTGTAGTAACCCAGAAACAGAAAGACATGCATGTTGTATACGCATGAGTGAATATTAACCATATAATATACGATAAACATCTATAGACCTAAAGAAGCTAAACAACAAGGAGGTTCCTAGGGAAGATGATTAATTCTCATTCAGAAGGGAAAACAATTCCCACCATTTACCTGCAAATTTCATTATTTCCTTGTTTTTTATTGCTGAATAATATTCCATTTGTGTAGATTTACCACAATTTCTGTATCCATTCCTCAAGTGAAGGGCATCTAGGCTGTTTCCAGGTTCTGGCTATTACAAATAAAACTGCTACAAACATGGTTGAGTAGCTGTCCTTCTTGAATACTTGAGCATCTTTTGGATATATGCCTAGGAGTGGTATAGCTGGATCTTGAAGAACCACTATTCCTAATTGTCTGAGAAAGTGCCAGACTGATTTCCAAAGTGGTTGTGCAAGTTTACATTCCCACCAGCAATGGAGTAGGGTTTCTCTTTCTCCACATCCTTTCCAGCATGTGTTGTCACTTGAGTTTTTGATCTTAGCCATTCTGATGTGTGTAAGGTGAAATCTCAGGGTCTTTTTGAGTTGCATTTCCCTGATGACTAAGGACACTGAACATTTCTTTAAGAGTTTCTCTGCCATTCTATATTTCTCTAAGAAGAATTCTCTGTTTAGCTCTGTACCCCTTTTTTAAATTGGATTACTTGATTTTTTGCTGTTTAACTTCTTGAGTTCTTTATATATACTGGATATTAGCTCTCTGTCATATACAGGGTTGGTGAAGATCCTTTCCCAATCGGTGGGCAGTCGTTTTGTTTTGATGACAGTGTCCTTTGCTTTACAGAAGCTTTTCAGTTTTATGATGCCCCATTTATAGATTGTTGCTCTTAGAGTCTGTGCTGTTGGTGTTCTGTTCAGGAAGTTGTCTCCTGTGTCAATGAGTTCCAGGCACTTCCCCACATTTTCTTCTAACAGGTTTAGTGTGTCTGTTTTCATCCTGAGTGAGGTATCCCAGAAGCAGAAAGACACACAGGTATATACTTACTCAAGTAGATATTAGACATGTAATATAGGATAAAAATACTAAAATCTGTACATCTAAGGAAGCTAATCAGGAAGGAGGACTCTGGCTAAGATGCTCAGTCTCCATTTAGAAAGGCAAAGAAGATGGACATCGGAGGAGGGAGAAAACAGGGAACAGGACAAGAGTCTACCACAGAGGACCTCTGAAAGGCTCTACCCGGCAGGGTACTGAGGCAGATGCTGAGACTCATAGCCGAACTTTAGGCAGAGTACAGGGAATCTTATGAAAGAAGTGGGAGATAGTAAGACTTGGAGAGAACAGGAGCTCCACAACGAGAGCAACAGATCCAAAAGGTCTGGGCACAGGGCTTTTTTCTTAAACTGATACTCCAGCTAAGGACCACTCATGGAGATGGCCTGGAACCCCTGCATAGAAGTAGCCCATGGCAGTTCAGTGTCCAAGTGGGTTCCATAGTAATGTGGACAGGGACTGTCTCTGACAGGAACTGATTGGCCTGCTCTTTGATCACCTCTCCATGAGGGGCGAACAGCCTTACCAGGCCACAGAGGAAGAGACTGTAGCTATTCCTGACGAGACCTGATAGACTAGGATGAGAGGGAAGGGGAGCAGGACGACCCTTATCAGTGGACTGGGAGAGGGGCACAGGAGGGGAAGAGGGAGGGAAGGTAGGCTTGGGAAGGGAGGAAGGAGGGAGGTACAGAGGGGATACAAAGTGAACAAAGTGTAATTAATAAAAATAAAAATAATTTTAAAATAAAAAAATAAAATTTTAATTAAAAAATTAAAAAAAAGAGAGAGAAGGAAAAACAGGTGAGACACTGGAGGAAGTAGAAGAGAGGGAACAGGATGGCAGCCTGCCACATATGTCCTCTAAGAGACTCCACTCAACAGGGTATCAAAGCAGATGCTGAGACTCACAGTCAAACACTGATTTTTTTTTAAACCCACCTTTAGAAGGATAGAAAAATTCGGATCATTCTAAATCTTACTAATTCCAGTGTTTTTTAATGAATGTTTTTCTCTTTAGTAACAAATGTTACTTTCATTTTAAAGGGTTCTTCATCTTAAAGGGTTGTTTTATTCAGAAAATTAGCCAACAAAGGCAGCTAAGAGGAATGCATGGCAGGTGTCCTAGGCATTCCAAAAAAAAAAAAAAAAAAAACAATAAAAAATAAAAAAGAAGAACTGGTCTCAAGGAAGGATTACAAAGAGGTTCCAGCTGAGCTAGAAGACCAGGCTCAGCAGGGAGGCAAATGGCAGATTCTTGTTCTTTTGGAGTCTAGCTGGAAGGTTATAGTTGTGTACTGTAAAAGGCTCTCACCATCCATCATGGTTGGTTGACACTATTTATTAAGTTGAATCAAGTACAGAAAATAAATGTTCTTTATGATAGGCTCCATTCCATGAGTGGAAACTCCTTGGAGCCAGTTAGGAAGAGAATACACCCCAGTGTAAAAGATTTTCCAGAGACCTCTTCCATTTCACTTTCCACCCCTCCCTAAGTCATTTGCCAAAGAAATTCCTGGATACTGAAATGGCCCCAGCTGTGCACACAGGAAAACATTGGGGCAAAAATGAATCCTCTTCTTTTCACTGGCATTTTACTAAAGACGTGTACGGTGCTCAGGACAGGCACTATAAGATAACAAACACCACTGGTGTGTTTAAAAATGCTTCCCTTCCTGAGACCGAAAGCTTTCTAGAAAATGAACTATCCGAAGGGGATAGAGTTCCTTTTCACCTGTGTTGGTGTTAGACAAAAAGGTCCTTGGTGCTGTGTGAGGTGGTGATGAATACGGAAGAGACTGCTTCAGCTGCACTGTGCTGCTCTCTATTAGATCATTCTGTGATCCTCACGTCCTGCCAGACTTCTGGACTGTTCCCCACCCCCAACCGCACAAACAGACCTGCAGTTGTCCTCCAACCAGAAGGGCTAGGCTTTCCGTGACTTGGGCAGCTTTGAAAAGGGAGTGGCATCAGTAGTCCCTTATTCCATCACTGTTTGAAGACATCACCGACACTATACTGTGTGTTGAAAGCATCTAGGAGAACAGGTGTGGCTAGAAGGTCCTTCACTCACCAGGGAATGTCCATCTCTCTCTAAACAATGGAAAGAAGACAGGATAATAGATGCTGTGATTACTATATAGCTCCGAATGTTGCTCAGGAAGTTGTACTTTTACATCTATCTATCTATCTGTCTGTCTGTCTGTCCAACCGTCCGTCCATCCACCCACCCGTCTACTTATCTACTCATGTTTGTGGTGATTTTGATGGTGGATGAGCCAGAAGTCTTATGCATGCTAGGAAAGTGCTCTACTGTTAAGTTATGCCCCAAGCTAGGATTTTAAACAGACCCTTTCTTCGCTGGGGCCACTTCTCTGGACCCCAGTAATAAGCTAGTGCCTTAAAACGTCTAGAAGCTATAGACGTACACATTTTTTAAATTCCCCAAACTCACAATCTAAGTATTTTTATTAGGTAAATATAACAACCAGAACTTGATGATTTTCTCAAAGGCAATCAATTTCAGCCTACCTGACGACAACCAATAAATTCAGTCAATGAGATCCACATTCCTGAAGAAAACTCCCTGTCTTAAGTTCATTCTCAAAGGCAGCCACCTGTAATTGTTGTCTGGCTGGTTACTGATCACATTATTCTTGATGTTCTTCCTCGTAAGTTCAAAACAGTTAATGTCTAAGCATATCCTAAGCTTTTTCTACCATAATAACCAAGGCTTTCACCTCCCTGCTTCAGCCTATTTGATTATCAGAGACATAAATGCTTGGCTGCAAGCCATCTCCTCCAGCTGACTTGAAAAGAGCTCCAATCACACCACCCAGATTTCAAACTTATCAAATCAGACCCACACTGTTGTTCGGTACTCATAATCTCCTGTGTCTTTGTCCTAACAGTCATGACAATGATAGTAAAACAACTAGGCTAAGTTTTAAAGAATTTTAATTCATGTAGGAAACAAAGACTGTATACATTTATCAGTGTAAAATACTAATTATGAAAGTTGAAAGATGAAGAGACACTCATGAATAGGTACCGTTCATGAAGAAAATGTGAGAATCAAAATCCTCATTTTGCAGTTAAATGCTTCAACTGCTGCAGAAGAGCCTGTCTGCCTTCTCCCAGCGCACAAATTCCAGGCTTGACATCTGCATCTGTCCTTGGCTCTGGAATCTTGCAAGTTGCCACCTTTATAGTTTGAAACATGCAGTACTCACTCAATATGGCCATTGCCTCTAGGTCCACACAGCTGAAATCCTTGTGGTGTGAAACCATCACAAGGTCTAATTCTCACATATTGCCTTGAGAGCTGAGATTTATAATACTAATAAAGATTTCAACAAAATGTGGAAGATAAACAGCTCAGAGGAACTCAGCTTAAGAGGTTGTTCCAAAGTCCCTACTCACCACCCCGTGGGTCATGGATCAAATTAAAGAATTAGTGAGCTAATATTACAGAGTCTACTAGGGTGAGCTTGTTTTGGAATCAGCAAACATCCCTTCATAACAACACATTATTTTGAAAATTCCCTTTTGGAACAATGGTCTTTACATGAAAATTTTTTTTAAAAGATCAGACAAATGTGTTAATAAGACATAAAAAAAATGCAGGAAGAAAGAGGGTCTGAATGCAGACATCAAGGACCTCAGCTTCTGGCATTTACTTTCAGCCAATTTAGCAAACAAGCAAATTTTAAAATACCAGTGAGGCTCTGCTTCCAGGGATGCTCAGGAAGCGCCTGAGGGAGCCACATCAGGATCAGGACACCCATGAAGCAGATGAGGATGGGGCAGTGTACCGCCAGTGAGAAGCAGGAATGGCGACCCACCCTTAGCCCGGAGCAGTTCCACCACTTGACCTACCACATCGTTACACTCAATGGAAAATATGGCCTGTGACTCGGATCTAGAAATGAAATGCGAATCGTATGCAATCGAAGCAGGCCAAGGTCATCTTGCACACTTCTGCACCAGAACGTACTGCTCTGCTCCATTACTAGGTACCTGCTTTTACTGGCAGACAAAATGGGGTCTCCTTTCTTTTTCTAATACGGATGCCTCAAATACAGAGCTCTTCTCTCAGATAGTATAGGTTCTACTTCATTGCCTCCACAATATGTTTAAAAGTCTGATTATGAAAGTTCTGTATGCCTATTGGGGGAACATTTGAAAATTAACAAAATGAAGCTATCACCAGAGGCTCCAGATAGAAATGGTTCTATGCACTTTACAACCTCATACCTTATTCCACAGCTGAGGACACTGGTGGGCCATGGACACTGGTTGTCAGTGAGTTTTAGCCCTTTGCCCTGGAAGACCATTCCTTTTCCTGCAACTATTATCTTCTCCGCTCTTTCATTCAGTCCAATGAAGGCAGTAAGCATACCCGCTTATGCTGTGAGCCAGTGATCATGGCTCAGTACTGAGATAGCTTGACCCTGCCATAGCTTTTGAGATCATGGAGCTCTGTGTTCACCTTTGTATAATCTCTTCACCTGGCCTTCAGGACACTACCACACCTTTGCTTGGGTTCCTGTCGATTTGATTGGCTCTTGCTTTTAGGTGGAGAGTTTAGTTTCAACTAACACTTGCGACATACTTTGCAAGACACAGTTCAAAATTAAAGTTATTCTGAATTATTGAGAGTTTCAAAATAGTGAAAAGTGGTCACTTACCAAGTCAATGCCCTACTGAGACTAAGGTTTCTTTTTGTTGCTGCGCGGATCATATGGCTGAGAGTTAGGTCCTGTGCTCATCCTTAGGATGCTTTTGTGTCCCTATTTCATGTTCATTTACAAATTATTTTATACAATTCAACTGAGTCCAGGTACTGTACACAACCAACACACCCTACAAAATACACCCGACACACTATACTATAATCCTCAATACTCTTTATTTCCAAGTTCAGCTGTTATCCATGAACACTGTGTATACGATATATGCACTAAATTAGGTCCAAATTAGTATTCTCATTCCTTACTCCAATTCTTACTACAATAAGACAAAATCCATTATCCTAGTTGTTCAGCCAAAGATAATTAAAAGCATATTTCTCGGTATATTTCTTCTGATTTTCAAAGCACATATACACTGCATAAGACATAAAGAAAAATTCTACCTTTAAAATATTTCCCAAATTTGACTGGTCAAATCTTCCAACCACCTCAACTCCTGAATTTAGTTTCTTCGCTACCCCTCACACTGTAGTACAGTCTTGGATCTCTTGGCTTTCCCTATGCTAGTGACAAGCTAGTCTTCATACAGATATCAGTTCTCCTTTTAAAATACAGGACACAGTTGGCTACTTCCAAACTACAAAATTGAAAGCTGTGAAGAACATCCAATCTCATCTGCTACGTTTTACTTTCTAAAAGAGCCTGTAAGAGAGCCCAGGAAGCCTGACCAAACTTCCAGCTCTGCTTTCGGAAGTTTCTTCATCAACCACAGTAAGTTTTTTTAGACTATTTGTCACACTTTCCTTGTACCCATAAGTCTCTGCCTAAAATACTTTCTATTAGAAATGTGAATGACTTGTTTTTTTGTTCTGTCAAGTTTCAGCTTATAAGCACTTCCTAGAGACCCTTCTTTGCTGAAAACACACGTCACACCTTTCCTCTGGTGAACTTGACTTCTTCTTCTTCTTCTTCTTCTTCTTCTTCTTCTTCTTCTTCTTCTTCTTCTTCTTCTTCTTCTTCTTCTAACACTCCAAGAAAATATTTTATTCTCCTTTCCAAGTATTATGTGGAAAAGACAATGTGAGTTTAACAAATTGTTCTTTCTTCTTTGGGCCTCTGGAAAACTATTCTCAGTTCTTCTTAAAGTTAGATGGGTTCACAGAAGTGATTCTGACTAGAGATGTGTTGCAGGTGAGTGAAAGTATATTGCTTTTGACTGACACAGAGTAAAGCACCTTTAAATTTTTTCTCTAGTTTTTCTTTTGTGCTCTGGAGATCCAAAAGCCTTGATTTGAAGTGGTGGAGTCACAACATGTAGAATTCATTCTTGGGACCTCACATGGATAAGTATAAGTATCCTGGATAGCTGTCAAACTCCTGGGTCACTGAACAAGACAGTAGTAAGAAACACACATGGGTTAACTCATAAGACTTTGGATTGTGTGGTTTTCACCATAAGCCCAACATATCCTACAAAATACCAACCATACATAGATCTAACCTAAGATTTAGAGAAATTATTTTCTAATTGTCCCAGAGTATAAAAATCTATCATTAAGACCAGAAGAGGACATGTCCAGGCACAGTGACACTCTAAATGACTTGTGGTATAGTCCAAGTCTCTAAGAATTAGTTGAGGGTTATAAAGATTTAAACAATGGAAATATTGTCATATATGATGTAAAACCTCTTCTGTGCTCACAGACAGTAGGTTGAGTTGAAGATGGATCCTGAGAATACAACATATTGAATGGCCAAGTAAAGGCACTGGGGGAAGATCTGTTCAGCGGCCTGGACTGCACTCAGAGCGACAGAGAAATGGATTAGTACCTTCTATATGAAGAAGCACTATGTCTATGTGGCAGACAGTATGGGACAATGTATATGTTGTATCTAGTAATAGTGTGTGTATTACCTTTCAAGGTTAATTATCCTGTTATAGAGTAACTCGAGCAGCTACAAATGTCCAGTACATGAAGAAAGTGTGCCATCTAATAATCATTTTTACTTAATGGACCCAATTTTCCAGAACCCCCTGCACAGATGTAGCCCATGACAGTTCAGTCTCCTAGTGAGTTTCATAGTAATGGGAACAGGGACTGCCTCTGACATGAACTGATTGGCCTGCTCTTTGATCACCTCCCCCTGAGGGGGGAGCAGCCTTACCAGGGCAGAGAGGAAGACAATGCAGCCACTCCTGATGAGACCTAATAGACTAGGATCAGAAAGAAGGCAAAGAAGACCTTCCCTACTAGTGGATTTGGAGAGGGGCATGCGTGGAGAAGGAGGACATAGGGAGGGATTGAGAGGGGGCAGGGAGGGAACTACAAGGGGGATACAAAGTAAATAAAGTGTAATTAATAAAAAAATTCAAAAAAATTAAGAAAAGGAAAAAAAGTTCATTTTCATCTTAGTACCTCCAAAAAGGAAAATTGACTACTTCTTTTCCTCCAGAAGTAAAAACCACCTTCTGATTCTGGACCACACCATGTCAATCATCTTGGCAAAATCCTCAGAACTAGCAGGAATCCATAAAACATAGTATTGGTTTCATTCTTCATTCTCTTCTGATGCTCGATGAAATGCTGCACACAGAAAGTAAGATCTGTTTCCCTGTCCAGGAACACAAGGGTCCAGTGATATATCCCTAGGGAGCGTAAGTGTGAGCCCCTATGACCAATAATGAGGGGGAGACAAGCTGAGCGTGCAAAAAACAGAAAAGAGGTCTGAAAACATACAGTAGAATAACCAATGCACCCTCTGTCTTCTTAGTCTTTCCCACTGTGTACTGATGCCTGTATATACAGATGGATAGGCATATATGCATAAGACTTAATAGCCAGAGCATTTAAAAGTTTTCTTACACAAAGTTATATTGTTTATAGAAAGTTTAGAAAACAGGTGTACAGAAAAATTAAAAAAATGGGAATTAAAAATAAAACCCAGCCATGTACATATTTTGGTTTATAATGCTTGAGGTACTTTTTGTACAGATTCACATAAACAAATACATTAAAATATTATTATACGTTGTCTTCTCATTACTATTTAATAGTCTAGCTCACTTCTCAATTTTTCATGAATATTTACAGTGCATTTTCTAAGAACAAATCATTTTTAATGTTGAATCATGGGATTCTTTTTGGAGTATAATATTTTCATATAAAAAAAAACCCTGCTGTTTTATGAGATCAGTTGGTTGGATGTTTTTTATACTTTCCGACAGTATTTTTAAGCAATCTGTGATGAGTGCTTTCTCTCATCTTACTTTCTGACCTTTCATGTATCACATCTTATATGATTATAAAAATAAATTAAAGAATAAATAAGAAGGCCAAGAGAAGCCGGATGCAGTGGTGCATGTCTGTAATCCCAGCACTAAGGGACACTAATGGGCAGGCAGCTCTCTGTGAGTTCGAGGCTATCCTGGTCTACAATGCTAGTCCAGGACAGCCAAGGTTACACAGAGAAACCCTGTCTTGAAAAACAAACAAACAAAAAACAAAACAACAAAAAGGTCAAACAACAAAGCAGGGGCTTAATTTCCTTTAGCGTAGATCTGACAGACATAAAGTTCAGCAAAGTCGACATAAACGTTTTGAAATGCTGACCCTCAATTGTGTTTACTCCAGATTGTACCACTTTGTGTGGCTCACGCTTCATCATCCCTCATGACATGTGGCAGCCTCTTTGGAGTTTTTGGCAAATTGGAATGCGCATATGTGCAGTGGAACTCGGCCTTTCAGCCCCAGTTACTATCTAAGCTTGGAGTCTAAGAGATTGACCCTGGTAATTTCACAGCAAGAAGGTTCTGACCATGAGAACTAGATAGTAAATTCCTTGCTACCATAGTAACCAGACAGCAGGGTCTGTGTAACCTTGAGTGAGCTCTCCTATGTTTTGACCAGGTAAAGCTCCTGCGTAAGAAACTGCTTGTACTTTTTTGCCTACTTAAGTGTTAACCTGACGTCCATTAAATCGACACTTTGATCAGCATGTAGACTTGGTGTCCTTCTCTGTGTCGTTCTGTCTCTCCCAGCCCTCTCTCAGGTGGTATTCAGGTGTCACTGCTGGCCAGTGACAGTTGGAGCCGAAACCCCAGGAACCTGAGATGGAGGACCAGCTGAGGCAAGTTATATGGACCACAGGAGTAGCACGCAAAGCAACTGACCAAGGTAAAGTTGGGTGGCCATCAGGGGCAGGGAACTAGTAAGATGGGATCTATCAGATCCCTTAAATAGGTTTTCAAGACACAGAGAATTAGAATAAAACTCTTTACTTTGTAAAACTAAAGAGTTGCTTGGAAAAATTAGAGCAGCAAACAGGCAGAAAAAAGTACTTCTAAAGTTATTTCAAATGTTCATAAAGGAGCTCAAACAGATTTGTATAATTTGAGAGCAAAAAATGATTTAGGAGACAAACTCTAGATAGTGAGTCTGAAACGGAGTCAGAGAAAAAAAAAAGCTGCCAAGTCTCATAATTCAGACTGGCCTCCTGCGCCTTTACCCCCACTCCATGGGTGCGGGTAGCATGGGATCACTGCAGAAAGATATAACTGTTCACTGAGAGAAAGTCCCATTAAAAAGAGAACAGGTTCAATTAAAAAAAATGGAAAAGTTAAATATTAAAAAAAATATATAATAAATGATAATGATAATAATTTTAATGCAACGCAAAAGGAGTATTCACTCAGAGTGGATTTCCTTTTGTGCAACAATTGGCTTTTGAGAATGCTAATTTAGCCTGTAAAACAGCTATCAGGCCCTATAGAATTAAAGCAAACTTAACTGGTTATATTAAACTTTGTGCTGATATTGAGCCACTCTTGACTATCATGTTAAAATTACAGCTGAATAATCCAGTAAAGAGAGTTTTATTTGTCTGTTTAAATATATGGTCATCTTAAATGGTTAATATATATCTAGGTTATAAATAAAAAAAAATCAACTTTTTTTTTACTCCGTTTCATCTTCACTATCTAGCTCCTAAATTATTTTCTGCTTTCAAATTACACAAATCTGTTTGAGCTCCTTTATGAACATTTGAAATAACTTTAGAAGTACTTTTTCTGCTTGTTTGCTGCTCTAATTTTTCCAAGCAACTCTTTAGTTTTACAAAGTAAAGGGGTTAGGGAGTTTTATTCTAATTCTCTGTGTCTTGTTAACCTGAAAAACAAACAAACAAACAAACAAACAAAAAACCACAAACATATCCTCGTCCCCAAATTAAAATGTGGTCGGGTCCATGCCATGTATTATTCAAGGTGTCCCTCCATTTAACCATGGAGGTTTTAGGTTGCCAAAAATGTTTAGCTGCAGATTTGCCATGTTTTTCCAAAGTTAAAAAATTTAAATTGAGCTCGGGATGAACGAGGAGGACATAAATGACAGACAAAAGGTTTAATATTTTTGATGAAATACAGTTTCCAGCAAATAAATGCTATCGAAATATAACCACAATATACTTACTTGTAAGATATATTTATAATCAAATTATTTTTATAAAATTTGAAATGTTTGGCATTTAAATACTATCCATTTCAATTTCACTCTTAGTTAACACACAGTACAAAACTATGCTTAAAGAAGTTTGTTGCAGGTAATACCTATGGATCCTTGTTTTTCAGTAACATTTTGATGGCTTAAAACTATTTGGTCTAATATTTCTCGTGTCTCACTAGGTGATCCTGGTTTTTGACCCACGATATGGCTGATGTAGCTTAGCCTTTGTACTCTTTACAGGAAAGTGACATTATATGAGGAACGTTCTCCTTAGGTTGTGGTTCTCGTTTAGAAGGATCATCAGGAGGCTGCCCCCTGGGAACCTGGGGGTGATCATGAAATGAAGTAGCCTAAGGAGACTGTAGTGTTGGGTGTCCTGGAAAACACAGCAGGAAGGGGATCAGGTGCTACCTGACATTCACAACCACATGTGCTAGATCATATGGGTGGCTTGGTCCCAGGACACACAGACACAGAAGGCAAACCAGTGAGTTAAACATCACTACAGTGATAATCCTTCCTTCTATTAAGGAAAAAAATAAAGAATACATCCACAACAGTTTCATTTTCCCGTTACATCCCATGGGTTTTTCTTGAAAACTTTGTAGCTCAAGGCCCATGACTCTGGTACACGCTTCTCAGAAGACAGCATGGCTCATCAACTGTATATTTATTTCATATTCAGACTCCTGGGTCTTATGACACGATAAGCACTTAAGATCACAAAGAAAATATGGGAAAGGGAAGAAAGGAGATGGTTAGTTTAATAAATTCCCCACGTGATTCTTAATTCCGTTACTGTCTAGGGATCCTGATCAGGTTCATTTTCCTTTCCAATTAAAAAATTAGCTGGCAGGGAAAATCTGAGACAGGATGCAGCAACGGATAAAAACCTCTACCACAGGTGAAGAAGCATATGTACACAAACACACACACTCACACACAAAGAGAGAGAGAGAGAGAGAGAGAGAGAGAGAGAGAGAGAGAGAGAAAGAGAGAAAGTAGAGCACAAAGCACACATTCACTCCCTGCAGTGCAGAAGGACTGAATTCTATTTTACCCCTAGAGGGCTGGAGGGACATAAGAATGTTTGGTGGCATAGGATGGGCCCCTTTCTCCTCACTTTAGATTGTTCAACTTAAACATAGAAAGGGGAGCTGATAGGTACACCTTCTAAAAACCATGTTTTTAGTGGTACAGGACAGGTATTCCTCCTTTACTTTAGGGCTGAGTAACTTTGACCAGCGATTCTCCCCCTGTGGGTCATGACCACATTGGAGGTTGAATGAACCTTTCACACAGGTCACCTAAAATCATAGGAAAAAACACGGATGTTTACATAATGATTCAAAAAAGTAACAAAATTAGAGTCATGAAGTAGCAACAAAAATAATTCTATGGTTGGGGTCAGCAAATAAGGAACTGTATTAAAGGGTCGTGGCATTAGGAAGGTTGGGGTCCACTGATTTGGACAAACAGAGAAAGCTGAGAGCTGCACAGCTATCTGTAAATACGTTCAGAATAGGCACTGGACATACCTAACTAGCTGTATTCTCATCCCTGTTCTTTCTCTAAGTTTTCAACAACTTTTTTTCCCATTCCTGTGCTCCTTCTGTTGCATCTTTCTTTCATAGACTTTTTTTTTTAAATAACTTGTTCTTTTATTTGGCAACTACGTCTTCCAGAAGGAACATGAGCCCAGTGCCATGTATGAGATAATTCCCTTCAATCGTTGGTCAGGATGATCTCATAGACCACCAAAATAATACAGGCTGTTGCTATTGATCTTGGTTGCCCACCAGAACTTGATGGTAAGACCCTGTTGATGAAAGTCCTGTTTTGGTCATAGGACTTGGAAAAATCAATCGGGTACTTCCCAAAAGCTTCCTCCCTGTTAGCTAGCTTTCATAGTATCCAGAAGGTCCTTTACAGGATGCTGGTGTAGCGGCATCACAGTCTTACCCTGTGAATGCTACGAGCTGCAGTGATGACTGTTGTAGAAAGATATGCCTATGGGTGGAATAGAGGAACGAGTGTTAAAGAGGCAACCAATGACTCTCTGATTGGATTTCAGACCATCTCCACAGGATGTAGTTCATGGCTGGCCCTGTAAATCTAATCAAGAACCTATGGCTGGAGAGCTAATGTTTCTAGGGGTGAACCTACTATCATTATTTCTCTAAATGGGCTTAGTGTGAAACTACCCTCTAAATACATATTTCTGACCCGTAGTTTACCGCAGTTCTCAGTCTGCATCAGAGAAGTGTGCCATGGATGATGGTTAATGCAAAAATTTACAAATGTCCCAAGTGCAGGGAATAGGTAGCTTAACTGTACAGCAGGGGGTGGTTCCACAGCCGCATGTACATGGATAAAACTAACTGGACTCGATGGGTCACTTTATGACAAAATTAAGGATGGTAACTTGAGAAGTAAGTGTGAAAAGGGATCTAGGAGACGCTGGAGGCAAGGACATGTGAGAATATGATTGAAATATATAATATGCACATATACAATTCTCAAGGAAAAAATTAAAATTATTTGTTTTTTTTTTTTCTTCTATTACTATGAGCTTCCAGTCAGAGAGTCAGAGCCATGGAAGAGCATCTTTCAATTCTTCTTGTCATGATTTGACCATACACTCTCTTTGCACTGGGCTAAAGCATCTTGAGAATGGTAACTTTCTTCTACTTTTTCCTTTTCCTGAAAAGCACACCAAGTGCAGGGCTGCCATAAGCTGTGAACACAACACCACACAAGTGTTAGCTTGGACATACATCCAAAGAACAACACAGCCAAATAAAAAAGCTGAAATGTCCTTCCTGCATAACACCCTATACTCTTTCATTGTTTTGATTCAGCTGGTTTGGGACTTGGAACTTTTACAGCACTTTATTTGATTTGGGTAACCACACAAGACTGATAAGATAGTTTTCTTTCATCAGATTTAAATTTTTTTAATTTATCATTCAAGGAATATTATCCTTCTTCCAGATGAATTCTCAGTACCATTTATTACTGTGCTGTTATTGTCATTATCCAAGTTATAAATAACTGTTCTGGACAGGGCCTTGTATATGACATTTATCTTAACCTCCCTGATACAAAAGTTGTTTTCTCAACTCAATTATAAAGTTCTCAAGACAGACATCATGTATCATTCATGCCCTTTTAATCATTTCTTAATTTCCCTTAGTTCATTAAATACTAGGGAAAAGGTTTTGTCATCCTAGATAGTGGTAGCAGGAAACTGGTTTGGAATTCGAATGTCTAGGATGAGATTTCTACTCCCTATGTTGGGGTCAGCTGAGTTCAAACACTCCAAACATATATAGAACATTTTCTCACAAACAGAATGTGAGAAATAGTAGTACCTCTGCCATGGAGGTTACCAATGCGTTGTAACAAAAATTTATAAACCAGCAACATCAGTTGTGATTTATTTTGGCACACTGTTTTACAGGGGTTGGTCCATGTTCGATTGATCACAGCTTCTTGGCCAAGACTTCATATCAGCAGGAGAGTGGCAGTGCAGAGCTATTCACTTATGGTTGAGTAGAAAACAGAGCAGGCTACAGAAAGCAGCCAAGGCCAACATGCCTATCTCCTCTTGCTAGGCTGACCTCTTCAAACTGTCAGAACCATCCAGTATGGCGCTACCATTTGAGAACAAACTATTCCTCTCATTAGACAAGGATACATGTAGGTTAGGGGTGGGGAAGGGGTGAAAGTGGTTTCAGATTCAAACTATTACAACTATAGAATTATTTTAAGAAAATAAAACAGTGTGTATAGATATTGTGTATTATATTTAATAGAGTAGCTACTTAAAGCTTTTGAGGAATATTATATCACAAGTATTATCTAAATGAAAAGAAGGGTGAAAGAAATAGCAAAGTCATAAAATTCGCTAATTTACCTGTTACTATATAGTTTTATATGACTATCATAAGAAATACTGAATTCTGGTTAACTTTTACATTACAAATTTACTTTTTCAACCAGACAGTGGTGGCGCACACCTTTGATTTCAGCACTTGGAAGGCAGATATAGGTAGATCTCTGAATTCCAGGCAAAGAAAGAAAGGAAAGAAGGAAAGAAAAAAAAAGAAAGAAGAAAGAAAATTTACTTTCTCACAAACATTTAAGTGTTTTGAGTGTCTACAATGACTTTTTTTTCCCTATGCCTTTTTTTTCTTCTGTGCCTGTATCCTAACCATCTTTTCCTATAAGGACACTAAGTAAAAAGTATTAGGACATTAATTTAGAGTCAGTAACCTCTTTGAGACCCTATCTTGAAATACGCATATTTTTAGGTTGTAGGAGTTACTACAACCTAAATTTGTATGTGGGAATGGATGCAATTCAGTCCAGCAATAGGCATCACAGATATTATAAACAAATATGTCATAGAAAATGGGAGAATCACAATTTCACCCTTGTTAGGTCTTGGTGAGATACACCCTTTCTTTTGTCTGGTGTGTTTAACAAGTTATTAGGTCTTGGTTTCCCTCATATGGTGTCCTCCTATAGTTTCAATTCTCTCTGATAAATGAATAGGGTGTTTCCCTATAAACTCCCAGAAATTAGTCATTTATTTGTTCATGGAGCATGGTATCTAGCAGATGGTGTAATTTCTGGGTCCATGGAGGGGGATTGCAACCTTCTGCCTCAAAACAGGGTTGTAAAAATGAAGCCTTCTAGGGCAAGGCACAGCCTAAAAAAACCACTTATTCATAAAATATGGAGTAATTTAAAGCAGGACATAACCTGATCTCAACAGCTGCCACAGGGCACTGTGTTTAAAATAAGGGCTTCCATCTGACACCCAGCATGGTGCCCACAGTGCAGGTTGCTGGGGCACAGCTGCCTGTCTCAAGAGCAGCTGCTAGTGTACAAAGATGAGCAACTGATCTTCCTGTAAGTCACTGGGTCTTGGAGAGCGTGTATCAAGCCACACAAGTCAGTTGCTATGCCATCTTCTCACCAGCAGGCCCTTAAGCAAGCATAGCACTCTTCCTCACAACAGGCAGAGAAACCCCAAATGCCAAAAGGACCACGTTCACGTGTTCATTAGGGATCAAAAACTTAATGCAATATTTTCGCTAATTTTAGCATTTTATGTACAAATATGCTGGTTTCCTTTATGGTGGAAATTTCTCCTGGGTATAAAGGGTTACAATATTGGTAACGGGCGTGGAGTTTTTGTGTCCCTGTCTTTCTCTGTGTACAGAGAAACCCACCGCTGTTCGTAGCCGGTGACAACAAACACAGAACACTAGAGCTGTCTGCCCTCACATGGCAAACTGGAAGACTGCCAGCAGCGGTTCTCCACTTACACCAGGATCAAGTTCACCAAAACATGCTAGACTGATAACTCAATTAGAATCCACTCTCCCACCCTGCTACTTCTCAGTTACTAAGTGTGGCAGGTGTTGGTCTCCTTGGTTTGCCTGTGGTATATATGCAAGATTAGAGTCTCACAACAGTGTGATGCAGCCATGATCATTCAGGCCTTTACAGCCATTGAAGCAGGACATTCTCCCCAAGCATGGTTGGATACCATGAAAAGCTAAAATGATACGCTCAGGATGCGAGGCTAAGCACTGCACTCACGGTCAGCCACTTTCGACCCGCATGTCTGATTGCATGCGGGTTGATGCCCCAGGTCCCGCCTTTGAGAAAAAGGTATCGGACGGGTCTGATGCTCTTTGGGTGGATGACACCTAAATGAACATCGGTACAAAGTCCCAATTTATTTCTAATATCAGAGATCAGACCTCTACTCTTGCCTGATGCGGCTAAAACAAAAAGGGGGAACTGTAGAGAGCTGCGGAATGCTATGCCTTAAAGATGGAGCTGGTTTCCGCCTTCCACCTTCCCGATGGTGAGTGCTCTCTGTCACGAACAATTCCACATTTGGCTAAGGGTGAGGATATGGCTTGCTTCCATGTTTGTTTTTTTTTTTTATTTTTTTTTATCAGTTACATTTTATTAACTCTGTATCCCAGCCTTGTCCCCATCCCTCATTCCCTCCCAGTCCCTCCCTCCCTCCCTCCCTCATCTCCACCGTGCCCCTTTCCAAGTCCACTGATGGGGGGGACCTACTCCCCATTCATCTGATCCTGTTTTATCAGGTATCTTCAGGACTGGCTGCAAAGCCCTCCTCTGTGGCCTAACAGGACTGCTCCTCCCTTCGGGGGTGGGGAGACCAAAGAGCCAGTCATCGAGTTCCTGTTAGAAATAGTCCCTGTTCCCCTCACTTTGGGAAACCAATTGGTTACTGAGCTACCACAGGCTACATCTGAGTGGAGGTTCCAGGTTATATCCATACATGGTCCTTGGTTGAATGTCAGTCTCAGAAAAGACCCTGTGCCCAGATATATTTGGTCCTTGTGGAGCTCCTATCCTTTCCCCATCAGACTAACTCCCCTTCTTTCTTATGATTCCCTGTACTCTGCCAAAGGTTTGGTCATGAATCTTTGCTTTGAAAACACTGCTAGTTAGAGTCTTTCAGGTGCGCTCAGTAGACTCCTGTCATACGTTCAATGCACATCCCATCTGTCTTTCTAAACGAGGATTGATCATCTTACCCCATGTCCGCTCAATTGATTATCTTTTTTAGGTGTATAGATTTCATTATGTTTATCATATCTTATAGGTCTATATAAGTGAGTATATCCCGTGTTTGTCTTTCTCCTTCTGGGATATTTCACTCAGAATGATCTTTTCTAGATCCCACCATTTGCCTGCAAATTTCATGATTTCCTCCTTTTTGATTGCTGAGTAGTATTCCATTGTATAAAAATACCACAATTTCTGTACCCATTCCACCATTGATGGACATCTGGGTTGTTTCCAGGTTCTGGCTATTACAAATAGAGCTGCTATAAACATGGTTGAGCAAGTGTCCTTTTTGTGTACTTGAACAAACTTTGGGTATATACCTAGCAGTGGTATAGCTGGGTCTGGAGGAAGCACTATTCCTATTTGTCTTAGAAAGCGCCAGATAGCTTTCCAGAGTGGTTGTACCAGTTTACATTCCCACCAGCAGTGGAGCAGGGTTCCCCTTTCTCCACAACCTCTCCAGCATGTGTTATCGCTTGAGTTTTTCATCTTGGCCATTCTGATGGGTGTAAGGTGATATCTCAGGGTCGTTTTGATTTGCATTTCCCTGATGGCTAATGAGGATGAGCATTTCTTTAAGTGTTTTTCTGCCATTCGATATTCCTCTGTCGAGAATTCTCTGTTTAGCTCTGTTCCCCATTTTTTAATTGGATTACTTGGATTGCTGCTTTTCAGCTTCTTTAGTTCTTTGTATATACTGGATATTAGTCCTCTGTCAGATAAAGGGTTAGTGAAGATTCTTTCCCAATCTGTAGGCAGTCGTTTTGTTTTGATGACGGTATCCTTTGCTTTACAGAAACTTTTCAGTTTCATGAGGTCCCATTTATTGATTGTTGCTCTTAGAGCCTGTGCTGTTGGTGTTCTGTTCAGGAAGTTGTCTCCTGTGCCAATGAGTTCTAGGCTGTTCCCCACTTTTTTTTCCAATTGATTTAGGGTATCTGGTTTTATGTTGAGGTCCTTGATCCACTTTGACTTTAGTTTTGTGCAGGGTGATAAATATGGATCTATTTTCATTTTCTGCATGTAGACATCCAGTTGGTCCAGCACCATTTGTTGAAGATGCTGTCTTTTTTCCATTGAATGGAATTGGCTTCTTTGTCGAATATCGAGTATTCATAGGTGTGTGGATTTATTTCTGGGTCTTCTATGCGGTTCCATTGATCCTCCTTTCTGTTTCTATGCCAGTACCATGCAGTTTTTATTACTGTTGCCCTGTAGTACAGCTTGAGATCAGGAATGGAGATACCTCCAGATGATCTGTTGTTGTACAGGATCGTTTTGGAGATTCTGGGTTTTTTGTTTCTCCATATGAAGCTGAGAATCTTTTTTTCAAGGTCTGTAAAGAATTGAGTTGGTATTTTGATGGGAATTGCATTGAATCTGTAGATTGCTTTTGGCAGTATGGCCATTTTCACAATGTTAATCCTACCAATCCATGAGCACGGGAGATCTTTCCATCTTCTGATATCTTCTTCGATTTCTTTCTTCAGAGACTTGAAGTTTTTCTCAAACAGGTCTTTCACTTGCTTGGTTAGGGTCACACCAAGGTACTTTATGTTATTAGTGGCTATTGTGAAGGGTGTTGTTTCCCTAATTTCTTTCTCAGCCTTTTTGTCTTTGGTATATAGGAGGGCTTCTGATTTTTTTGAGTTGATTTTGTATCCTGCCACTTTGCTGAAGGTGTTTATCAGCTGAAGGAGTTCTCTGGTTGAATTTTTGGGGTCGCTCATGTATACTATCATATCATCTGCAAATAGTGACACTTTGACCTCTTCCTTTCCGATTTGTATCCCCTTGATCTCCTTTAGTTGTCTTATTGCTCTGGCTAGGACTTCAAGTACTATGTTGAAGAGATATGGGGATAATGGACAGCCTTGTCTTGTCCCTGATTTCAGTGGGATTGATTTTGCTTCCATGTTTGTGGACCTATCTGCATTGCCCACGTGGCACGCCTGGGTTGGCTACCCAGAGGCTATTTAAGCTGTGGGCTGGCTTTCCCCAGGGTCCGAGGATTGTTCAAGGTTCCTGAATAAACTGCATTGAAAAATAAAAAATAAAAAATTTCTGACTCTAATGTATAAACACACACACACACACACACACACTTAGAATTCTCAAAAAAAAATAAGTGAGTCAGGCAATCTGCAGTAAGAGGATTCGGGTTGTAGACAGGAAGAAGGTGATTGGGTAGCTGGAGCAAAGACACAGAGTGAAATCTGAGAACAGGACTTGTGGTGGGGTTTATAGAACCTGAAGAGGAATAGGTATGTACCATCATCAGCACTGTAGATGGAGGGTCTGCCTGGGCAGCCAGACCTCAGCAAGTTTACATGTTAACAGTTGATTAAAAAGGCGCCTTGTTTAATAACAGCATAGCATTGGGCAGCAGTTAGGAAGACAGATGTAAGCGGGAGGCATTACGCTGCAGTTTGCTCAAACTTCAGGGCATTTATTATCCTGTGCCCGCCTCAGTTGCCTCTTCTGTCTGAGTGATAGTCACCGCAATCATCCTTACAGTGAGATCATTTCAAGCAGGTGTCTACAAAAGTCTTGGTAAAATTTCCAAAGCTAGAGAAGAGCTTTTAATAAAAATGGCTACCACCAGCTCTCGGAGATGAAAGCTGAGATGTAAGGTTTCTGTTTTTGCCAAGTGTTGTCTATACTTTCTTTTATTATTAACATAGTCTTTGCATCAAGATACTTAACAATGATAGCAGGTTTCTTTTTAAAGCTTAGTATAAAATATTAAACATCTTCCCCATTTTAATTTTACTTACTCTACCAAGAAAAAAAAAATATTTAAACTCAAGTTACTTGAAGTCTGGACATACTTCCATGATTATCTGGGCTATATCAAGATTTTGTTTTTTTCTTTTTTTTTACAAGTATTATTAGTTTATTAAAGTATTCTTTTAAGTAGGAAAAAACAGTTTTATTATTCTCTTTTAGTTTGTAAAGGATGAGCACTACTTCAGGTCAGTCACTTGTAGAAAAATACCATAAGCTTTGCCATTAGTTCTGTTCTTTTTTTTTTTTTTTTTTTTCCTGATAGCATCCAAAATAAATGAAATCCAGGAGCTGATCCGCAGTTCACATCAAACTCCTTACTTTGCAGGATTTAAATGACTTCAAATATGTCCCTTGGGTTCATCCCAATTGAATTAAAAGCCAGGTTCCTACAAAATAATCTGTTGAAGGGCAGCACATTCTTCCTTAGTGGAATGGTTTCTGTGACAAATTTCTGCCTAAGGGACTTCTGCTCAAACTCAATGTGCATATAAAACACACAGACATCTTCTTAAAATGCGGATCTTTAGGCTCCAATCTCAGCGTTTCAGATTCTATTGGCTTAAAGTAAAAAGAACCCAGAAACCTCCGCCTTCCACCTTCCTGATGGTGAGTGCTCTCTGTCACAAACAACTCCACATTTGGCTAAGGCTGAGGATCTGGCTTGCTTCCATGTATGTGGACCCATCTGCATTGCCCACGTGGCACGCTGGGGTTGGCTACCCAGAGGTTGTGGAGAAAGGGGAACCCTTCTGCACTGCTAGTGGGAATGTAAACTTGTACAACCACTCTGGAAACCAATCTGGCACTTTCTCAGACAACTAGGAATAGCGCTTCCTCAAGATCCAGCCATACCACTACTGGGCATATATCCAAAAGAGACTCAAGTACACAAAAAGGACATTTGCTCAACCATGTTTGTAGCAGCTTTATTTGTAATAGCCAGAAGCTGGAAACAACCCAGATGCCCCTCAACTGAAGAATGGATGCAGAAATTGTGGTACATCTACACAATGGAATATTACTCAGCAATGAAAAATAAGGAAATCATGAAATTTGCAGGTAAATGGTGGGATCTGGAAAGGATCATCCTGAGTGAGTTGTCCCAGAAGCAAAAAGACACACATGGTATATACTCACTCATATAGACATACAACATAGGACAAACCCACTAAAACCTGTGCATCTAAAGAAACTAAGCAAGAGAGAGGACCCTAACAAAAATGTCCAATCCCCATCCAGAAAGGCAAAGAGGATGGACATCAGAAGAAGAAGAAAACAGGAAACAAACTAGGAACCTACCACAGAGGGCCTCTGAAAGCCTCTGCCCTTCAGACTATCAAAGCAGATGCTGAGCCTGATGGGCAACTGTTGGGCAGAGTGAATGGAATTTTAGGTAAGAAATGGGAAATAGTAATAGCTGGAGAGGACAGGGTCTCCACAAGGAGAGCAACAGAACAAGAAAATTTGAACACAGGGAACTTCCCTGGGGAAAGCCAGCCCACAGCCTTGTTTTTTTCTTGAAGAAAAAAAAGTCCCTTTGGTATCTCATTCTTACACTTTGTTACCTGGCCCATAACAAGCCATCCATTTTTGTAGCATACTTTTCAAAAACAATGATAACCTGGTCCCATCTTTCTAGGGTCTAGATCTACTCATGTGGCAGGACAAACAGAGCAGTAAGTTTTTATAGAGAGCTGAGCACCAGGCTCCTTCTTCATCCTCTGACTGTGGAGACATTAAGTATGTGCCAAAACCAATCTTCAAACAACTGCAGCATCTCAGAGGCTGCTGTGGACTAAACAGAGAACTTGTTGTCCTGTCTCAGCTCAGGTCTTGTCACAAACAGGACAAGGGTCAAACAGTTCACAGGTAGTGGATGTGGCCCCAGCAGATAGAACTGTGGCAGACAGAGGAAGGAAAGTATACCTGATTAATTCCCCTGAGGTTTCTGGAAGGAAGATCACTCCTCTAGGTGACTATGAACATTTGGGGCAACTCAAAAGAAATCAGGGGTTCAGCATTGGTAGCCAAGGTGTTTCCCTGTGGGAATGCTATTTTTCTTTCCTTTATTGAACTACAACTTAATTCTTTTGGGTGTATTTGTGATCTGTTCTCTGTCTTCCTTGAGTTAAACCTGTGGTTAGAGAGTGGTTCTGTGGCACTTAGGCCAATTGGCAGAATTTTGAAGAAAGGGAAGGCTGGAGGAAATAAAGATAATGAAGATTAAACCACCAACTAATTTTTTTTCTTTAAAAATATTTCCTGTTAATTTCAGACAGAACAGTAATTGATCTTTAAAACTCTACGGCTGTGCTGTGAAAACACTGAAAGGGCATTGTATCAGAAATGAAAAATCCAAATACTTAGTCATTTCTACTTCTCCACAAAAATACCTGAGTGCAGTCTTGAATAAAGGCAATTTTACTAAAATGTATTCGACACATATTACCTTGACTGTAGCAGTTGCATTTGTTATGGATAAATTAAATTATCATGTTTGCATACGACTGTCCTAGTAACAACAAGATGACCACTTTTACAAGTTAGAAAATGTCCAGACGATGAGCTTGGGTTAGCAGCTGAGTGACTAAGCATTGGCTAACTAGGCCCGCCACCAAATAAGAGAAAGTTTAACTGTCATCTGCAGGAACAAACTAGAAAAGCACAAGAGTACAAGCACCCAGGACAGAAGGAAAGGCAGTGGTGGAGGAGGATGCTCAACCAGCAGGAAACATTATCCAGGGGTCTCTCTGGGATCTTTCCTGTGACTCTCAGAAGGCAGTGTGGGCTATCTGTCAAGTCCTTCCATCTGCTTAAAACCATAATAAGGATCTCCAATAATTTTGCTTGTTTGAGTGTGAAAATAATGAAGAGGGTTTGAGTCCGTGAGTCAATCATCTTCAGATAAAAATACTAAAAAACCACAAGGATATCATCCACAGGGTTTGAAAGGTGTGGCTGGAAATAATTGAGAATATAAGCCCTGCTAAGAACTCACAGTGCTCAAGTTAATACAGGCAAAAGTTTGAGCTTTGGAAGAAAAAAAAGTATTAGAAATAGAAATACACACACACACACACATTGGATCTGCAAGGCAGGTGATCTCACTGCTGGAGAGTTCTGTCTACACCAGCAAAACCTTGGACAAAATCTTCTGCCTATGTACTAGGGCTGGGTCCAATGAGAACTTCCCCTAAAAGGTACAGTAATGACGTTCCCCTACATAGCAAGTCGTACACGTCTCCTTGCCTTCAGAAAGGAGTGTGTGAGGGTCCCATCTAAGGAGACAGGTGTGAGGACTTTGCTTTCAGGTAGTCATGAGGCATTCAAGAATGTGAAGTAATTCCAGCAAAAAGGAGAGGAAACGCAGGGAAGAAAGGCAGGAAAAGAAAAGTTCAAGTTTGAAAGACTATTGGCCAAGCTAGATCAGAAGGGAGGATCTAGAATAGATATCAGGAATACAAATAAAGCTACTATGAACATAGCTGGGCAAGTGTCCTTGTGGTATGGTGGAGTGTCTTTTGGGTATATGTCCAGAGTGGTACAGCTCGGTCTTGAGATAGAACTATACCTAGTTTTCTTTTTTATTATTAATTTATTTTTTTTTAAAAAATTGCAGTTTATTCACTTTGTATTCCAGAGATAGCTCTCTCCTTTGTCCCTTCCCAATCCCCCTCCTTTTTCTCCTCCCTTGCCCCTCCCCCAGGCCTCATTCTCTTCCCTCTGAGCCTAGCCTATCAGTTCTCACCAGGACTGGCTGCATTGTCTTCCTCAGTGGCCTGGTAAGGCTGCTCCCGCCTTCAGGGGGAGGGGATCAAAGAGCCAGCCACTGAGTTCATGAACAGCCCCTGTTCCCGTTACTAGGACAACCCACTTGGACATTGAGCTGCCATGGGCTACATCTATGCAAGGGTTCTAGGTTATTTCCTTGCATGTTGGAGTATCAGTCTCAGAAAAGACCCCTGGGCCCAGATATTTTGGTTCTGTTGCTCTCCTTGTGGAGCTCCTGTCCCTTCCAGGTCTTTCATCATCCTCTTTTTTTCATAAGATACCCTGAAGTATCTGCCCAAAGTTTGGTTATGAGTCTTAGCATCTGCTTTGATACCCTGCTGGGTAGTGTTTCAGAGGTCCTCTGTGGAAGATTCCTGTCCTGTTCTCTGTTTTCTCCCCCTCCCGATATCCATCCCATTTGGTGGGAATGTTAACTTATACCCAGTTTTCTGAAAAAGTGCCAGATTGATTTCCAAAGTGGCTATACAAGTTTGCACTCCTACCAGCAACAAAGGAGGGTTCTATTTTTTTCAGATCCTTGACAGCATGTGCTGTCGTTTAAGGTTTTGATCTTAGCTGTTCTGATGTGTGTAAGATGGAATCTCAGAGTTGTTTTGATTTGCATTTCCCTGATGACTAAAGATGTTGAACATTTAAGTGCTTCTCAGCCATTAGAAATTCCTCTGTTGAGAATTCTCTGTTTAGCTTTGTACCCCATTTTTAATTGGATTATTTTGTTTATTGGTGTTTAATTTCTAGGATTCTTTATATATTTTGGATATTAGCCCTTTGCCAGATGTAAGTTTGATGAAGATCTTTTCCTATTTGGTAGGGTGCCGATTGCCTTACAGAAGCTTTTTAGTTTCATGAGGTCTCATTTATTAATTGTTGATCTTAGTGCCTG
This sequence comes from Meriones unguiculatus, assembly GCF_030254825.1. Taxonomy (NCBI): domain Eukaryota; kingdom Metazoa; phylum Chordata; class Mammalia; order Rodentia; family Muridae; genus Meriones; species Meriones unguiculatus. The sequence continues at coordinate 36,885,508 of NC_083366.1, forward strand.
ACATGTTGGTGTTTTGTTTAGGAAATTGTCTCCTGTGCCAATGAGTTCAAGGCTATTTTCCACTTTCTCTTCTAATAGATTTATTATATCCGGTTTTATGTTGAGGTCTTTGATCTACATGGACTTGAGTTTTGTGCAGGGTGATAATAGCCAGAAACTGGAAACAACCTAGATGTCCCTCAACTGAAGAATAGATCGAGAAAATGTGGTACATTTATACAATGAAATACTACCCACCTATTAAAAACAAAGATACCATTCAATTTGCAGACAAACGGGTGGAACTAGAAAAGATGATCCTGAGTGAGGTAATCCAGACCCAGAAAGACACACATGTATGCATTCTCTTGTAAGTGGACATTAGCTGTAGGTAAAGGATAACTATGATACCATCCACAGACCCAAAGAAGCCAAGGACAGCCCAAGGGTGGATGCTTGAATCTCACAAAGAAGAGGAAATAAAATAGTCATCTGAAGTAGATGGAGGGAGGGAGAGGGGGTGGGGAGGGTAACAAGGGCAGTTATCAGGTGTGGAGAGAGTGGGGTGGGTCGTGCGGGGTAGGAGAGGGAGGACCTGGAGAAAGAACTAAAATCGGTGGGGGGAGCATCTCTGGAACAGGGGAAGGCCCTAAGAGTCTATGGGGGTGAGCCTCGCTGACAGTCCTCACAATGGGGAACTTGGAGCCTGAACTAGCCACCTCCTGTAGCCAGGTGGGACTTCCAGTGGAAGGAGGGGACACCAACCCACCCATAAAAACCTTCAACCCAAAATTTGTCCTGCCTGCAAGATGTGTAGGGATAAAGAGATTGAGGAAACAGTGAACCAATGACTGGCCCAACTTGAGACCCACCCCATGGGAGAGAGGCAGTCCCTGACACTACTTAATGATGCTCTGCTAAGCTTGTACACAGCATCCTAGCATAGCTGCCTTCTGACAGGCTTCATCCAGCAGCTGATGAAAACAGATGTAGAGAACTACAGCCAAACACTAGGCCAAGCTTGGGAAGTTTTGTGGAAGAGTGGAAGGAAGGATTGAGGGAGCCAGAGGGGTCAAGGAAACCACAAGAAGACCTACAGAACAAACTAACCTGGACCCATGGGGCTCACAGAGACTGAACCACCAACTAGAAAGCTTGCATGGGCCAGACCTAGACCCCTTACACATATGTAGCAGATGTGCTGCTTGATCCTCTAACAATGAGTTGGGGCTGACCTGTTGCTTGCCTTTGGGTCCTTTCCCCATAGCTGCACTGCCTTGTCTGGCCTCAGTGAGAGAGGAAGTGCTTATTCCTGCTGCAACTTGATATGCTAGGTGGGTTAGTACCCCTCAGCAACCTCTCCTTCTCTGAGAAGCAGAGGAAGAATATGGGGAAGGGGTATGAGGGAGGGAATGAGAGGAGAGGAGGGAGGGAACAGAGATCAGGCTGTAAAGCAATTAAATAAAATGTAAAATCTGAGGAAAAGAAAGAAGTCAGGAATAGTGGTGAGACCAAAGGAAAAGCTCAAGGCAGGGCAGAGAACATTGACTTAGCTGAGCTGGTGCCTCCCAGGCCTGTCACTGTCAGCCAGGTGGTTTGGTATCTGGGCTGAGTCGGGGTTTTTTAATTAATTATTTTTTCAATAAATTACACTTTATTCATTTTATATCCCTGCTGTAGCCTCTTCCCTCATCCCCTCCAAACCCCACCCTCTCTCCCTCATCACTTCCCATGCCCCTCCCCAAGTCCACTGATAGGGAGGACCTCCTTGCCTTCCATCTGACTCTAGTCTATCAGGTCTCAACAGGACTGGCTGCATTGTCCTCCTCTGTGGCCTGGGAAGGGGGAGTTCAGTGGTTTCTAATGCATAGGATTGGTGTCTAAAGGGACTTTCCCAGAGATCTAGCAGGGTCTCCAGGCAGAATCCTATGTTACTCCAGTTTCTGGTGAATTCGCCAAATCAATATCCAAGATTTTTCTGGAAGATTTGAAAGAATATAACAGAAAAAAATGTTGATTTTGAACTTTACAAACAAATTACTATTGCTTGTTTTTAGTTTTTGGAGGTCCTTTTGTGGTTTGGAGTCTATACAAATTGAGATGAAAATACCCACGTTACTAGGCTGTGTGTGAGGGTGCCTTCGTTGGGGTTACTATTGCTGTGGCGAAATATCATGACCAAAGCATCTTGAGTAGAAAAGGGTTTATTTCAGCTTACACCTCCAGGTTACAGGAAGCCGGGGTAGGAACTGAAGCAGAGCAAGAACCCGGAGGCAGGAGCTGATGCAGCGGCCATGGAGGGGTGCTGCTTACTAGCTTGCTCCACATGGCTTGTTCAGTCTGCTTTTTTATACAACCCAGGACCGTCAGCCCAAGGAAGGCATCAGCCACAATGCACTGGGCTCTCCCCCATCAATCACAAACTAAGAAGCTGCCTTACAGTTGGATCTCATGGAGCTATTTTCTTCTTTTAGATAACTGCAGCTTGTGTCAAGTTGACAAAAACTTGCCAGCACAGAGGGTGAAATAAGCATCTGCTGTGCAGCACTGTGGTTGGTATTTGCCACCACAGCTGATTTTTCCCTTCTTTTTAATTTTCTGGTATCATCTTTTTTTTTTTCTTTAATTCTACAAAACTACACAGAAATCAGAAAATCAGACCTACCAAGGCTTCCAAAGAAGTAAGCTTTCAGAGCTCAGGTTGACCTTACCACAGTGGCCTTCAGATGCATTAATTTCCTGGCTTCTTCCCACGCTATCTCAGGAAGGGTGATGCCCCATGCCCACATGGACGTAAGCAGAGGGGATTGTCAGCCTGAGTCAGGGTCCCTTGGGGAAGATGAGTGTAAACCTCATAAAACAAACTCAAAGCATGTGTTTTACATAACAGTGGCAATCACAAGGTCAGGCAGTCAGCTGTTTCCACAGATGGCTGGGGTCTTTACCCTGCCACTGTTCAAGACCTTCCACAGATGACTCATTTCCTTCTCCTCTAGAGCAAATCTGTGTCACTCACCAAGGTGATATGAATGTGCAACAACCTAACCTCTTCAAAATAGTTCTGGAAGGAAGGTTCATGATGGCCATGTAGCTATTTGTGTGACCAAAACAGTGCATTATTTATTTTACAAGTAAACAAGAGGTAACCACAGAGCAAGAAGGTATCTACATACGGGTGGTAGCTGAAACCACACAGAAAGACAGGCTTAAACAAGAAACTAGATTGGAAACCTGAGAAAACCACTTAGAGAAAGAATAGAAACCAACACATAATGAGAAAACAGCATTGAAAAAGGTGTAGGCAGAGAACTGGAATGTGGGGAAGGAAGTGGTGTTTTTAAGGAATCACCACCATGAACCTGAAGAAGTCTCAGAGGAAAGAGGCTCAGTGTGGACCGACGTTAGGTAGGTGCGATGGTGAAGCCTTTCCTGGTTGCCATTTCTCCAGCCCTAATATTAAACCTGTCACAGTGCCAAGTGGCCAGCAGCCTGCCTCACACTATTTTGCTGCTGTTCTCTGACATTCAACTCTGGTTTTCTTTAAGTTCCTCTAACACTGTGGTATTTCTCCTACCACTGGACCTTTGTTCCTGTATTCCTCTGTTCGGAATACTCTGTACCTGAAGGTTACTTTATTCATTTTCCTAGTCTCAGATAAAGCATCTCATGTTCAAGACTCCCCTCAGCGAGCTAGACCAGATCATCAGTATATGTACGTGCTCTTATACAGTTTCATTTCATCTTAATATTGATCTCAATTGTGTTTGCTGTTCAAGAATTTCTTTTAATGGCAAACTATGTTTTTATGGTGACAGAACAATTTGATGTGTAATCTTCTGTCCCAGAGACTCTAGCCAGCTGCCTTTAAAACAGTAAGTTGCATTGCACATCCACTGCTGTCATAGAAATCCTTGAAGTTTGGAATGAAGTATCCATTTTGTGTAAAGCATGCACAGTGCATTCAAGAGACCCATGAGGTCTTTGTTTAAAAGGTGAACAATTTGGACTTTAAAAAGCCATACAGACAATTCAAACTCCACTTAAAATTTTAGAGAATTTTAGAGCCATCCAAAGATAGAATTTGCCACACCAAAATCAATATGTACTTATATATTCATTTGTGTTACCTGATAAGAATGCCTCAGCCACTGGAATGTAAAACTATGAAAGTAGGACTTAAATCCTCTTTAGCATAACCATCTGGATTTTAACTTTAGTTTGTGACAAGTTGACAAAAAAGTAACCCAAACACAAAACTTCAATAATACTTACTTACAGTTTGAGTATCATTGAAGCTATAATAGCTGTATTCATTGGGTTGGTAGGTAGGAAGGAGTGGAAAACTTCAGTCACCGATTTTACAGTTCAGATAATCTAAGAATGATAAAGTCTATCGTGGCATTTTCTGCATCCCTCACACCTTGGGTCCCAGAACCTTGGCTTGGTATGGTTAGGGAAACAATACAAATACACATAAAATGAAACTGGGCTCAGGAGGGGTTCTCTAACCACTGAGGGCTCTGCAGACATCTGGAGCATCAGCATGTTTATTAGGTATAGTGTGGAAGGAGAGGTTTGCTGGTCTTTGTAGAAGGTCTCTGCAGGTGAGCAGTCTCGGGATGTAAATATCGCTGAGAAGTAAGCTGCAGTGATTAGTTCAAACTCCCAAAGAAAACTTTGCCATTACTCTTGAGCTGTGGGTCATGTGGGTACCAACTTTGTCAATTTACCATGGGCCAATTGGTCTTAAAGGCCTTTGACTGGACTTGCTCATGTCAAAATACACATCACTCAAGACTTCACTGACTCAGACAGACAGGGATGGATGTGGGAGAATCCTGAGGCGGCATCACGTTGCCTGAAGACACAGAGTTTTAGCAGATAGAGGTTGGTTTGCATAGAGTTCAGTTACGGAACCTGTAACCAAAGGTTTGGAGTGCTAATCTAAATGTATCCAGTTGGGAGTAGTATGGAATCTGGCTGCAGTCAAGAGAACACTGGGGAGAGAAATGTGATTTAAGTCATGTTTTGTTATTTTGGTCACTTTTCAAAAAATATCCAGAGTTTACTTCATTCTCTCCATCAAAGATACACAGAGAAGTAAGGCTTAGAAGGCCAAGGCAAGCAACCCATTTCCATTGCTTGCTAGAGCTTTGGCTCCATATATTTCTGTAGAACACTGAGCCTCAGCCAAGTAAGGGAGGGGGCCAAAAGTAGCTGCCTGCCAGAGCAGGCTCAATTACCAACTCGGTCCAGTTTATTCCCAGTGAGAGTGGGCCGGACTCAGAAATCATGTACTCCCAAGGCTGAGTAGATCCACAGAAAGCCGAGGAAAAAGAGACTCAAGAGGAAAGTGTTTGACATGGTGACTAATGCTGCATCTCCCAATCCTGGCCAATCAGAGCAATAACACCTGCAGAAAGAGGAATGCCCCATAACACTCAGATTTGGCTGGGCCTGGGCGGGCAGAATTCAATAACCTCTGATTCCCCCTGCTGGCCTATGGACACCACCAAGGCAGAAATACCCGTGGACTCCCTTTGATCTGCCAGCCGACCTGCCTCTGGATGTCTCTGGGTGCCTCAGTCTGTCCTCCATTGCTCCCACCCACGTCCATAAAAGTGTGTCCACCCCTAGCCACATGCAGACATCATCGCTCTCATGAGCCCTGCTATTTTTTCACAAGACCTATTAAAAAACAGAGAAAATGAATCAGTTTCAGCTTCACTCTTGGTGGCCATCAATGAGCACTTGTTTGTGTGAATTCCTGGGTTTTATGACAGTTATTTTATTTAATTTCTACAACCACCTATAAAACAGGCACTCTTGTTATTATGCCCACCTCACAGATTAGAAGACTGCAGTAAGAAATCAAGTGCTTCTGATAATAATTAAAATTTTTTAATTATGATTTTATATACTAGGTTTATACTATTAGTGTATAATTTAGAAATGATATAACCCAAATAAAGAAAATATTTAATGACTACATTAAAACATAGGTATCTACAGATGATTTTAAATGAGTTGAAAAGGAAATCCTTCAGTTTCACTTTTGTTTGATTGTAGATATGCCAGCAGATTTCTGTTAGAGTAACACTTTCTTATATTCCCAAACTTCAGAATCAAATTTCCATTAAATCACAATAAAGAAGTAGAGTTTTTGGCAGTGTCTTTTCATGATTTACCAACCTGTGAAAGAGTTGTCTTTAGGTAGCTTCATGGAGCCAAACTCATCAGAGTCATAATCATTTCATTCCCAGGCTTTGCAAAGCAACAGCGTAAACAGGACAAAGGTTGGGAGATACTATTACCACCGGAAGCTAGTGCTTGTCTGCCTTACTGGGAAAGGTTGCATTTGGGACAATATGAAATCCTTCATTCCCCATTTCCCTCCCTCAATAATACCCATCTTTCTAAATCAACTCCAGGTAGCCAGTTTCTAGCACCAGCCAAGAGTGAAACAGGGCAGCTACTAGGCTGCTATCAATAGTATGTGAAGTCTCCAAAAGAGGATGGTTTTCAGGCCACATAAGTATTCATTCATTAAGGATTATGGACACCCTCTGTGTTCACTCATTTTGTGTTGCTATAAAAATGATAACTGAGGCTAACAATTATGGAAGTTCAAATGCCTGCATTCTGGTAAGGGATATTTTGTGACATGACAGAGAAGCAGAAAGAGAAGCAGCCAAGCACAGACGAGGACAAATGAATTAGAAGATACTGTTTTATAACAATCTGTTCTAGCAAAAACTGGTTCAGTTCCTGAAGCCAGTATTAGCTGCTTCCAAGGGTATTTCCTCATAACTGCCTTCCATGGGGTCCTACCTTTTAACTGTTCCACTTTCTTAACACTAACTTACAGAGGAATAAACTTCCATCACAAGTGACCATTTGGGGATACATTAAAAATATAGCCGAGCCATATTCCTTCTAAGTTCAAGACTGTCTTCTTGAATGAGGAGATACAGTCAAAGATATGCTCTAAGCCTCACAAAGCCAGAGCTCTGGGGAGGGAAGAAAGAAGATAATGCACAGAGCCCTTAAAAAGAGTGACAAATTTGAGCTGGAGAATGAAAAGAAGGTGGTGGTAGATTGAGGATTTAGCCCTGCCAATGGGATGAGCAATTAGCCCTGCTGATGGTGTGGTTTAGAAAGGCCTCTATATAGAGAGGCCATTGAAATCGAGGCCCAGGCAGAAGACAAGGCAAGAAACATTCCAGACAAACGTCACAGCAAAGGTGCTGATTGCTATGAGCTCGTCTTGTTTGAGGAATTGCACATGCCTAAATAAAAAAGCTCATGGTGATACCTTCAGTCATTGGATCCAGAATAACAGAGTCCAGTGTGGCCAGGTCCAATATGCTGAAACAGGAGAGCAATGGGTGTGGATTTCAGCCTAAGTCCCACCTGAAGTAGAGGGTGTTCTGCAGAAAACTCACAAAACCTGACTTACATTTTAATAGTGTCCTTCTGGTTATTCTGCAGAAGCAGATGACAGGAGACCGAGAAGAAAGGCAAGAATGGAAGACTGCTTCTACTGAGGCCCAGAATAGACAACCATCATGTGCACACAGGTGGCCGCTATCTTGTGGGAATAAAGGCATCAAGTATGATTAAGTAGTCAGCAGGGCATGTTGGTGGAAATGCTAGAGAAAGAAGGGGCAATACAGTTAAAAGAAACCTTAAGTTTAGTTACAATAAATGTACTGCGTATTCAAAGAACTAGATAATGATGGAAGGATAAAATTTTCTTTGTATGTATCAGGTGTGTGTGCATGTGTGTGTGTGTGCGTGTGTGTGTGTGTGTGTGTGTGTGTGTGTGTGTGTGTGTGTGTTTAGTGCTACAGGTGCAGAATGAAGCTACAGGTCGAGTAAGTACCTTTCACTCTGGTTTCAGCTGGTGTATGAGAGGTGCTTTTTTGATATCATTCTAATTCCTCAGCCACTCTGACAATCGCTTACGCTTAGTACTTTTAATGCAGGACAGGTTGTAGTTTCCCAGCTAGACTTTATTTTCTTCAAGGGCAGATATCCATTCTTTAGCATGTCTTCCATTTCTCATTGTTATTTTTAAAGCTGAGTGATGAATGCAGATCTGCTAGTTAATTGAATTAACAAAGCCAACACATTCTAAAATGGAAGACCCTGAAGAAATGTTGTGGGCTAAAAAGGAAGTTTGAGGTTTAGGGTAGTGTTTGGTCTAGTTGAGGAATGTCGGCAAATCTCCTGTGTATCTTTCCTTTATTCCAGCTGCAGCTGAGGCTAAGCTGACTAAGCGCTGAGACTGAAGATTTTTGTTACTGATGGCTAAGCTCATTGAATCTGTCTGGATGGACCCTGCCTCTGGGTGGTGGAAATAAGGATGGGAAACAACAGAATAAACATGGTGTCATAGAGGTCATCAAGTCCTTAAGGAAAGCAGAGGAGTGTGAAAAATTAAAATAAAGGAATGAGTCCTCAGTGGGAACTATTTTAAAAGCCAATATTGCTCATATATTTGCATCAGAACTTTTTTTGTTTGTTTGTTTAGTAAAAAAAAATTTTAGCGTGCACTATTGATGGTCAGTTTGACATTTCTTGCCTTGATTACTTTAGGAGCATTTTTGTGGTAGGTGGTATACAAGTACTTTGTCCCAGAGACTTGAACAGGGTCAGATTTTTCTCTGAGGCTGTGGACACTTTGCTACAGTTTCCAGTAGTAATAATAATGCTGGATAAGCTCTATCCAGCCCTTACAAATCACCAGGTGCAAGTATTCATTTAGACCACAAATCCCATTAGGTATTTGGTGTCCATTCATAGGAAAGGACTATGAACTGAGCTGATGTCTGTTCATTATCACTGGGTTGGAAGGAATATAGCCATCTTCACAGTTCAGGCTGTCATGACTGTTGAGACCTGAGGCATGAATCAATACGGTTACAAAGATGTCCCAAGAATCCAGAGGCCGTTGAGGCCAAGCACATCTCTAAAATTGTAGTTTCACCAAGTGTTCACAAAGACCATGACACACACCATTGTTCTGAAAATCTCTAGATTTTACACACAAAGAGAAAAGACAAGAGGTCTCAAGTGAGTTGCACTGTCTCTATTTTTTCTGAGGGTAATAGAAGCACAAGCCATGGAAGGAAAATCAAAAAACCTTGAAAGCTTTTCTTAAAATGAAAAATTGAAAAGGATGTGGCACCTGGATTCAGGTGCTTCCAGGAGAGTCTACACCAGTTCTCCAACCCACAAAGGAAACAAACTTTCATGAGTCCCAGTATGGAAAGGAGGCAGAACCCCAAGACTGCTGGTCCCAGTTTACCACCAAACGCCCAGTCTGTGGTTATTTCTGCTGCCCTGACCTACATGTGGACGTCTGACCTTCTCAAAGACTGCAGGTCTCACCTGATAATGATGAAAATTAAAGCAAGGTGTGTAGGAAAACTTGTTCATCCTTCTGTGTGTTCTGAAGGAGTTTTGCATGGGGTGCTACGGCTCCACTGGCCACTGGGAACAGTTCAAAGGAGAGCAAATGAGACAAAGGCTTAGCTTAGAGTACTGCACATGAAAGCTGTGGGCCTCCAGCAGGCCACTGCATTGCTGTCACAGTGAAAGCTCCACTGTTTTCCCGGCTTCTGTTCTGAGAGCACTGTCTTGAAAGACTCATTTATTCTTCACAGCAGCCCTAATTATCCCTTATTATGAGACTACTGAGATTCAGAAAGATTTACAGACTTGCTCAGTTCCCACAGCCGGTAATGCCTTCCACTGATCCACTCTATCTGCAAGTCATTACTGGTTTCCCCTGCTCTCAAAAGGACATCAGTCTCTGCCATGTAGGATTGTGCCGCCCTCCCCCCCCCCCCCCCGCTTCTGTCCTTCATGCCTCTTAATAGCTCATGGAGAATAGTGCTTATGACTTCAAAGGGACTGCACTTTGTCAGTTAAGAAACTCGCCGCATACTGTCTGCCTGAATCTTCTTTCCCACTTCCCATTCAGGGAGTCACTACTCAAATTCAGTTCCTCCCAAGGAGTGGTAACTGTCATCCTTACAGAACACGGTTTTCAGATTTTTTTTTCTAACCATTATTCTTTACTTCCTTGTCCAGTGAAGCATTTGGTCTGGCCCTCTACAACGAAAGGCCCATGCTGCTAACCTGTCCACAAAGCGTAGAGTCTGACTCCAGGTGAGAGATCAACAGTACTTGAGTAGGAATGGAAGGTTAAATTTCTTTTCCTTAAGTTTGAATTTTTGTCACTATTCCCATACTAAGCCCGAACATTCTAAAGTTTCTGTTCATAACATCTCCAGTCTGATTTAGCTTACTTAACTAACACAGTTTTTGTCTGTAGCCTTTCCTAGCAAGTAAGTAAATGCCTGTGTACTGACTGCAAGATTCCATGTTGGCATGGAATGAAAAAAAAAAAAAAAAAAAAAAGGCAGAGAGGCCGAAAAAGATAGCCATTATATGATCCTTAATTTTATTCCACTGTTCCCCGGTTTCCTCAGAAACAACTGCAACTTCTTTAAACATGTTCCCCCTTTATCCCCTCAGCCTAGGAAGCTGCAGATCGTGTGCTAGGGATCTGAAAGATCACACATGCTCTCTACTCCTTCAAAAGTTGAAAAGCGCTATTGTCAGCATGAAACAAATGCAGGTCCTGTCTCCAGCACAGCTATGCTCTGGATGTGGGCATTTGTGCATGGCACTGAATCCTGTAGGGTCTGAAGGGATGATGCCGTATTTATTGTAGAGGTTGCTATTATTTCTGAAGATTTAGTCAAGAAACAAATATTAAGTAAATAGCCAAGGTGGGAATGGTGGGAACTGGTCGCTGATGACAATCCTTTTCCTCTTTTCACATTTGTTCTGGGGGTTGGGTGTAGGCAGGCTTCAGAAGACCCTTGAAACCCTGAAAATTACATCTAAGTTAGTTATATCCAGTATTTGTATGTATTTTCAGAGGTTGTCTTAACAAAGCGCCGTACAGCTAAGCAACAGAAATATGCTGCCTCACTGTTCAGGGGGTTGACTCTCTGACATTAAGGTGTTGGCAGGGCTGGTTTCTTTTCTGTGCTCAGGTGGGGAATCTAGTTTATGCTCCTTGCATAGAATCTTGGTGTACAATAAATAATATTCTGCCTAGAGGCCTCTGGCTTCTATGACACCAACAATGTTGGATGATGACTGGTACTCCTCAGTTATCCTGTTGTTGCACTATGTCATGGATATTCTGCCGCTTTGGATCAGCACGAGTGGCCCTTTCATGCTTCCTGGCGATTTGCAGATGATAGAGATTTTGTGGTGGCCCAACACAGAGCCTTGGATTTGGGCCTGGGTGGTAGCTGAGATGGTTAGTATGCTGGCTCTTCCTTACCTGAACCACAAGGAGAGCTCACTACCATTGTTTTGGCTAGGCCACTCAATGCTACCATAGGCAGAAGTCAGGGTCAGCTATCCTGCTTTCATGCCTTCAGGGCCAGCTCGCCCACACCCATGCCTCCAGAGCCGGCTCCACTGTGTTGCTCAGTCTAGATGCAGGGCTCACTTTCCCACGTGCTGCAGCTTCCCAGCCTTTGAGGCCTGGGCCAGCTCTCCCATTATCATACCTTTGGAGATGGCTCACCATCAGGGCCAGTTCCACTCTGTTGCCCAGGTGAGGTCCAGGTCCTGCTTTCCCTAGTGCTACAGCCACTGAGGGAGCAGGGCTAGATCACCTACTCTTATGCCCTTGGGGCCAGCTCTCCCGACTACCACAGGTGGCTGGGGGGGGCGGTCATTATCCCTGCACTCACACCACCTCACAGAAGACAAATGGAATTTGCTCACCCACACCCCTGCTACCTGGTCCAGCACTACTGTGCTGCCCAGGCAAGATGCAGAGCCTGCTCTCTCTAGCATTGTAGCATGTGAGAGGCAAGGCTCACCCACTCTCAGGACCCAGGACAAGCTCTCCCAACTGCCACAGGTGGTGAGGGGCAAAGGGTGAGGGAATCACCCTTGTACTCACCTCACCTCATGGCAGAGGGGTGTCTGGGCCAGATCTTCCTCGCTTTCACCCTCAGGGCTAGCGGAGCCATGCCCCTGCCACCAGGACCAGCTCCACCATGCTGCCTGCATGAGGTATGGGACCTGCTCTCCCGATTGATAATGCTGGTAAGAGATAGGGCTACCTCTCCAGAGAACTGCATCCAGTGAGGGAAGGGAGCAGTTCTACCCCTGTACATCCCAACTGGCATATGGGGCTCTGTGTGTCTATGGCCTGCCTGTGCCATCAGGCTGAAGGCAGGTTTTTGAGTGTCTTTCTCTGCCCATAGTGTGTGGCATGGTGGAATGCAGGTCTCTGTCTGTCTTCCTCCTCCCACAATGCACTGCCTACATTTGATTAGATTTGATTTTTATGTGTCCTAAGCATAAGACAGCTTTGGTCACCAAGTCAGACATCAAGTTAGGATAAACAAAGGACTGATATCTACTTTTCCCCAGACTGATGTAAGAACATCACCAACAAGGTGTCTCTACCTACTGCCAGGGGGTAGAGATGATGTTTTACACCATACACCTATATTTTGGGCATGACCTGCTACATGAGACCAGTATGAAATTTTCTATTTTTTTTGATATGTTAGTGCTCAAAACATTCCAGATTTTGGAGCATTTCAGATTCAGGGTTTGGAAATTATGAATGTTCAGGCTGTGTAAAAGGAGAAAGCACAGAAAGTATTTTTCTACTCCATAATCTGTATTCCATAGTCTATACTAGTGGGGCATTTCCTTGAGTAATGATTGATGAGGGAGAGCCCAGCCTCCCTTGGGCAGTACCGCCTCTGTGAAAGTGGTCTTGAAAAGTATAAGAAAGGTAGCTGAATAACATGAGCCTGGAGAGCAAGCCACCGGCAGCACTTTTCTGAGGCTTCTGCCTGAGTGCATACCCCAACTTCCCTCAGTAATTAATGGTGATACACAAGTGTAAGCAAAATAAACCCTTTCCTCCCAAGATTATTTTAACCATGGTGTTTACAGGAGCAGCTGAAAGAAAAGTAGGACAATTTGATTCCCACATATTGAACACACCATAAAAATATGAACTTCAGTTGTTACTGTGGCTAACAAAGAGTCATTTAGAAGTTAGTGTCCTGAAAATGTGGAGACAGGATTCCTGGAGCCAATTTAAGGAGGGTTTCTCCTTAAAGCCTTTTTTCTTCTTCATTAAGGAACAATATAGACAATGGCATATATAGATCCTCAGACATGAAAATGATCCTGCTAGCAGAAGAAGCCTGTGGGTTTTGGTTTAGGAAAGATCTTTCAGCTTGAACTACTTATGGCACCGTAACTTAAACAAGAATTATCTAAACATGTAAGCAAAGCCACTGGTACATGGATATCAGAAGTGTCATGATCTATCTGCATCCCTCTGCAGAGCTATTGTTTACTTGTCATATGTGCTAGTTATGGTACCAGGTATTTGTGGAAGTTATGTCCTGGCTAGTTTTATGTCAACTTGATGTTTTATGTCAACTTGAGGCAAGCTGGGGCCATTCTGGAATGAATCTCAGTTGAGAAAATGCAACTACCAAACTGGCTTATGGGCAGGCCTGTGGTTTATTTCTTGATTGATGATTGATATGAGAAGGCTCAGATCACTCCGGGTAGTGCCACCCTTGGGCTGGTGGTCTTGAGTGCTGTAAGAATTCATACTAAGTAAGTCATGAGGAGCAAGCCAACAAGTAGCACTCTTCCATGGCCTCTTCATCAGCTCCTTCCTTCAGGCTCATGTCTTGAGTTTCAGTCGACTTCTCTCAGTGATGCACCGTGATGTAGAATATAAGCGGTAGTAGCCCTTTCCTCCCCGTATTGCTTTTGGTCATGGTGTTTTACCAGAGCAACAGAAACCCTAAGAAACGGTAGCTGAATGGGGAGGAGACAATTGAAAGCTGGTAAATGGATATTTTGCCTGTAAGAAATTTAATAAAACAAAGCACACACCTATGCTGGGCTTAGACTGTTTTTTTTTGGTCGCTTTTGCTATGTTGATGTGTACAGCCCCTAACATTTCCAACAATCACACAAATTAAAACAGACATACATATACAATTATTTACCTTGTGTCTTACCACTCCATGCTGTACACCATCTCAGGACACCACTGCTCAGGGCCTCTTGTCTCTGGTCTGCCAGAACTGTAAGCCAAACAAAATTCAAAACCCTTACTCCTTTTTTTTTTCTCCCTGAGACAGGGTTTCTCTGTCTTGGCTCTCCTGGACTCACTTTATAAATCAGGCTGGCCTTAAACTCACAGAAATCTATCTGTCACTGCCTCCCAGAGTGATGGGATTACAGACTTGTACCACCACACCTGGCTTCCCCTACCTCAATTACTTTATCCTATTAGTGAAAAACAAAACAAAACCTAATAACAACAAAAGACTAATATACAAAGTACCACCGAGAAGTTATTCAGCAGTGCTTGCTGGGTTTGAAAAATGATTTCATGTAGTAGTATACAATCTTTATATCTAACATTTGCTTAGATGAGTAATTTTCTGTGTGGAAACTATAGAAGTCATATTTTAGTGTAAGACGAGCACATCTTTTACAAACAGGTATTACCCAGTGGAGAAAATGGAGAGATAGCTATGCAATTGAGCAGCATATATTAAAATAAATATACAGTAAGCCACTGGCAACTATACAACTGCAGCCATAGCACAGAACATTAGGTACTTATACTCAAGATGGCTTGAATGCTGTGTGTGTTGCATTCACTGTAAACTATCCTTTAACTGCTGGTACTAAACTACATCTTCCAACTTTAAATATAAAATAAATTGATCTTGTGTCAATATTTGCTCAAATAAAAACAGTACATATTTAAAACTGAAATATTATAAAAATAAGTGTCATTATTCATGCATGAAATACAAAATGAGTTATGGGCCCAGCATTTTTCTGCACATAGTATCTGAGTTAGTAATTCTACTCTAAAGCAAATAAAAATATTTTTTAATATTACTTTCCTAGCAGTGTTCATAAAAGAGATGGATACTGATGCCAGGATATCTATAAAATCAAATTTGCTTTTTAAAAGTGGCATTTAAAAATTATCTACAAATCTCTGGCTGGAGAAACTAGTTCTCTCATCCAACTGAAACTGTGGAATTATTTTGACTAGACATTCACGACAAATGCATTGTTCCTTCATTTGAGATACTTCTGTAGCCGGAGAAAGGCTGAAAACACCACGGGAGGTATGGACAGTGTACAGCAAAGTGCCTGAAAGGAACCATGAGAATGCTGAGGGTAGAGGTGGTAGGAGAACCCAGCAAGAGTTAAACTGGAGCCTTTGAGTGACGCGGACTTAACGTGGTAGGGAATTGCATGTGCTTCATTGAACATTTATTTCCTCAGAGATGCAACTTTTGGCCTTCTTTAAATATTTGAATAATTTTTTTAGGTGTGTCCCAAGTTCCAATTTTAAGAAGTCACAAGTGGCAAAGTTTCTGATAAGAAAGCCATCTTTGTGAGAGGGTGATTGGAGCCACAATGTCCAGGCAGGCACCTTGACTCCCCTATCCCAGTGCAGAAAGCAGGTGATGGCCCTTATGTCAGGTAGAGGCCTTTTCCAGCCAGGCAGAGTTGAAGGCTGGAGGCTGAGCAAGATATCAAGATTCAGTGGAGCCCCCTTAGCACAACACACAGGGCTTTAGTCATTGGACAGGTAATTTGGAAGCTGCAAGGCTGCCTTGGGAGAAGAAGAAATAAATTGTTCCAGTATAGAACACAGAGTCAGAGGCATAGCAAGCAACGAGTCTACCAACTGGGTCCAAGAAGAAATAAATTGTTCCAGTATAGAACACAGAGTCAGAGGCATAGCAAGCAACGAGTCCACCAACTGGGTCCAAGCCTAGCTGACTCCAATTGTTAGTATCAGTAATGCCATGCTTCAGGAATAGAATGTTCTTTGTCCATTCCAACAGCTTATGACTCTGGAATCCCAAGCCATATCCCCACTCAAAGCAGAAAAGAAAACTTCTTATTTATGGACACAGAAAGTGTGTTTTCTGCACTCTAGGATGGTTTCTAGAAAATAAATCAGAGAATGGGTAGTAGGTGTGAATATTCCTCTCAATGCAAAGTACACTGCCTACTCTTTTTTTATTAGGTGGTCGTATTTAATAACCCTCTGTATTCTGAGGGATGACCACTAACAAATTTCTATGGACTGCTAACTAAAGAAACCCTCCTAATACTTAGATGTAATGCAGGCATTACTTATCAAAGAAAGTAGTGAGGAAGCACCTGTCCAGTGACTAAAGCCCTGTGTGTTGTGCTAAGGGGGCTCCACTGGCTGTTTAGGTGGTAGAGAAAACTGTACCTCAGTACCCTAAGATCCATGCTGAGGTCCTCATCAGACATAAAACCCCTTGGGGCTTTTTATTAGTTTCTTTGGTGGGGTTTAATTACCAGAATGGGTCAAATGAAAAAGGAAAACACACTCATTTTCTGTGTCCGTGAGTAAGTTTTACTTTCTGCTTTGATTGTGGATATGGCCTGAGATGTGGCCAGAGTCACAGGGCCAGGCAGCGATATGTGGTTTGGACTGGACAAAGGCCATTCTGTGGGCGGGGATATGGGAAGTAGGCACATGCTGCCACAAATTCTTTATAGGGTGGCATTCCTGGAATGTGGCCCTGTCTTTCTTCTTGGTTCTTGGCTGTCCTTCAGTCTCCTTTGAAGTTTCAGGGAGCAGCTTAGCTACTGTAGAGGGCAGGTGATTGACCTTGGTTTATAATTATGAACGCACTACAGATAAATGAGAACTGTGTGGATTCTAGGAAACAGACAAGAGAAAGTGTAGTTATTATAAATATTCCTCCCAGAGCCAAGGATATCAAGAATCCAGACCGAGAAGTAGCCGAGAAGATGGATACAAGTGGTAATTGTAAGAACTACACGACGATGTTACCTGGTCTCCTGATCAGTGGTGAGTACTGAGGGAGAAAAACTGTGCAAAACAGTCTTTGAAGCTTCCTTCCTTCGGACCCAGGCAACTGAAAACCAGACTTTTCAGATGTGACTTCGCAGGCTCTGAAGAGAAGGTAGCCAATCTGGTTTTTATTATGGGAAGTGCTTCATTTACTTATTACAGAAGGGTTTTCTCTTCCTTATAATTCAGTTCATCCATATTTATTACAAAAACAGACACATCAAAGAGTGATTTGTGAGCTGTCATTGAAACTATTTAATTGTATAGATAAATGACAATATAGAATTTTTTTTTAGCATACAGCAAGCATCACACATTTCTCTTGATAACAAAAGATGATACATGGCTAAATGAAACACAGAGATAAAAGAATCTAGAATAGTAGGTTGTATTACTGGAAGTCTCCTTAGCAACCCCAAAACCAACCCTGTTTAAAAGATGAAGAAATCAAACACTAGCAGAGCTGATGAGCTCCTCTCTACCAAGGTTAAGGCACTGACTACGTGCCGGGCACTTGCTTGGTGCTGGAGATATTAAGGTAAACAGAACACGGTACCCGTACTCAAGGGGCTCTTAGTCAGGATAGCGAAGGGCAGTTTCCAGGGAATTCTCACAGAGCGTAATGAGTATTGTGAGCAAGGCATGCCAAGCTGCAAGGTGCAATGAATTTAGGCTTGGGAGCAGCTCACATGTGAGCTCACCTTGGAAGCATGAGCAGAAGTTACATAGACACAGTTGTAGTGCAATAGAGTTCCAGGCAAGACAAGGCAAGGGCTATTAGCCTAGTGCATTTAATACTTAAAGGAGTTAAGGTAGAAGAGCAGTCTTGACCCTGACTTGAGGGCCTCCCAGTTCAGTGCTGTTTTAGAAGCCTGGCCGCCTGCTAGGAAATCCATGAAGGCTCATCACAGCAATCAGCACTCTTACACAGAAAGCAGCACACACACGGCTCTCATTCCATCTTTCTCATGTAAATACTAAGACTGTCCAAGCCTCCCATTCAAAACTTGCCTTTCCTTTCAGAGAAATCATTACTTTGTATTATAAACTTCTGCTTCGTTACAGAATAGCTACATCCATAGGGCAATGCCACAAAATTCAAGCCTAGAAGGAATCTTAAAGGGTCATTTCATAGCAGCCAAAGACAAGGATGGGATCAGTGGGAACTGTAGCTACTCTGGTGTAGACAAACAAGGGACTTTCTCTGAAAGGAGAGAACTGAACAAAGTCATCCTACATTTTATTTTCTCCTTCGATTCACAATAATAAAGTATTAATCCCTGCAGAGGCAAACTCTTTATGCTGGCCCCACCCCACCCCTTCCTACCCTGCTACACTGACAACACATCTGCACACAGAAAGGACAGCCTCAAACGGGCATTAGCTGTGTGCAAAGTGTCCCTGCTACAGTGGAGACCGCCACAATTTCTCCACTCAAGTTCCATCTGAAAATAGAGTGAGCGGCCAAGGTCAGATGTACAGGGAAGTCCACATCAGGGTTAATTTTCTTAAAATTATTTTTATTTCCAGTGAAGAATTGCATCCAAACCATCTCTAATCCATTTCCAAGAGCTGAGGTTGTCGCTTCTGCCCCTGCAAGTTCACAAGGAGCAGTCCTCACTCATCTTCTCTGGCTGCGCTCTCTGGCACGTGCTTGGTGGGGTGAACACAGAGGGGTCCTTAATACCTAGCTGCACATCAAAAAACCGTGTGGACAGGACCACAGTGTAATTTCTGATGAAGGTCTCCTGGACTGGATAACAATCCTTGGCCGTATAAACGCCGATCCAGGTTTCATCTGAAGAGGAAGAAAGTTGACCTTTTCAGAGAGAAGACAGGCAAAATTCCTGTGTGTGTGTGTGTGTCTGTGTTAGAATACAACTGACATAAAACTGACTCTTTAACTTAGTTCAAGGATGCATTCTTGGAGGCATTCACATTGTTTTACAACCATCGTCATCACTAACCTTGCTGCTTTCCCAAACTGAAAACTCTTACCTCTTCAGTGGCTTCCCATCTTCTCCTCCTCCAATACCTTGCAACCAGCGTGCTACCAACTATCTGAGAGATTTGGGTACTTCATGCACACAGTATTTATCATTTTTGACTGGCTTATTTCCCTTTACATAATGGCCTCAAGATTTATTCATGTTACCACACATGCCAGGATTTCCTTCCTTTCAAAGGATGAAAACTATTCTACTGTAGTATCATATTTTGTTTATCTACTTATCTGCTGATCATGTCTGAGTTGTTTCCAATAGTTTGGTGTTAGGAACGAAGCCACTATAAATAGGGATATACAAATAACTGTATGAGTTTCTACCATCATTCCTTTGAGTATATATTCAGAATTGGATGCCCTGGACCGTATGGCAATTTTATGTGTAACATTTTAGTTAAGTGACATACTGTTTCTCACAGACAGAATGTCTACTCTAGATGTCTCAACACAATCCCAGAATTAAAAGGAATTGTTTTGTATCCAAGCAGGCCTGCTCGCACTTAGAATAATGAAACAGGTCTGGACATTCTGACTTTAAGAAGTGATGGTGGGAAAGGAAATGTAGGTACCTAATTCAGGAGTATTACTGGAAAGAGTTCCTTTTAGGTCACTAGTCCTCATGGAAATTATGAAAAGTCTATAGCAAAGGGTGAATTCATAAGCTCCAAAGTGACAGAGGCATGCAAGTGATACTAGAAGATGGAGGTGTTTCAACAACCTAATAAAAAAGCAGTTACACATACTTGCAAAGTACACAAGGGGTCTTCTGTGGCCTTTAAAAAACTCAACGAAACATAGGACTTTCCCTAACAACTACATTCCTTGTGGGACTTAGAAGACAATTTTCCCCAGCATACACCCTGAGATGCAATGTGCGAATCCTTTCCATCCTTACAGGATCGGGCTGTCTTTCTGTCGGACCACTCCTGGACTGTGATTTGCTCCTGAGGGCCCCCGATGGAATACTGATCTTCAAAGGTAGAATTCTGGGGAATGTCGAGAGGATCCCAAGGTTCCATCAGGGGGATCTTTGCACACTGTTTGGTGGCTTGTTCAATCTGAAACATCACTCCATCCTTATAGAGCAAAATGTATTCAAATAATCTGAAATATGGAGTAAAGAAAATAGGTGAGGACTTCTATGTTAAAAACAAGCATGTCTTTCATCGGCATAGAGCCCAAATATCTTTGACAAAATTTATCAAATAAATTACTTTAAGATGATTGCAGATCATTTGTTCTTTATAAGCTTTATTTTCACCAAAACCACCCAACTGCGGAAAAAAGAAAAACGTAGAAGTTAAACTTGACTGTTCATGAAGTAAGTTCTTATGTATGAACCACTGCGTGCTAGAACCCACGCTTAGGCTCCCGGCATGAGAAGGACTGTGGGTCCCACAGCTGGCTTACAGTGATTTGTTTGGTAGGACAAAGAAAGACTCCCCTCTGTTGAGTTCCTGTAGAATTAAATCAAGGAATTACAAAAATATCCTGAAAGACAGAACTCAATGCAGACAGATAGACAAAACACCTGAACCCACTGCCTGGACAACCTTCATGAGTGATTTGGTCTCTTGACGGAAGGTACTCTGCGTATAGCCTGTGCAGTCTGGGGCAGCAAGGACAAAGGCTGAGGAACCTCCAGAGTAAATGACTCACAGAACAAGCATGCCTACATGCTATCTCCTCTAGAGACTTCATACATCCTGCCTACAGGGTGAAAGGAAGGTGTCTCAGATATAGATGTAAGCATCTATATCTGAGCCAGATATCTCTAGGAATGCTGTGTTGTACCGCTTAAAGCTAGGCAATCTTGGCTCTTTGTAGAGCTTCTGGGTTCACAGTCAGTTCAAAACTCAGGCCATTGTTGCTGTTGAGCAAAATGGGTAAAGAAGCCAAGACCTTAGAGAAAGCTTTTTCAGAAGTGAAAGGAGACTGCTCACTGTGAGCTGGGAGTATAACTAAGCGACACAGCACCTCCTGGCATGGGTTCAGTCCCAACACCACAGGGAAAATGGGTGACCAATCAATGACCTTTGCTTCATAAGCCTTACACCCCACAGAGCATGCTGATGCATGATGCATGCTCTCTGCTCCATGTCAGAGCATGAAATCATTTTCTTCACAATAAAGCATTATCAATAATGTTATCTATTTTTTTTTCAAAACAGTATCATGATTAGCATTGAACTTTGAGTTACTATAAGGTAGTATAAACATAGGATCATGACCTCATTTTATATATTAACATATATCCTGCTTATTCCAGAAAAGATATAAACCAGCTTAGGAGGGGGAAAAAACCCAACAACAAATGAAAAGATTACATGCAAATAAAGATGGGAGTAAATGTAGAAAGACAAAAAAAAGGCATTAAATGTGCAATAAAATATTGCTTAATCAGTGAGCTAATGTTGGGCTACAGAGATGGTTCAGTGGTCAAAGATGCTTGTTATATAAGCATGATGAATCCCCAGCATCCACATAAAAATGAGCATGTCAATGGATTCCTGCATCTCCAGCACTGGGTGATGCAGATGGGTTCCTGAAGTTCATTGGCCAGTCAGCAGAGCTGAGTCATTAGGTTTCAGGTTCAGTGATAGACCTGATCTCAAACCAAAGTGCAGAGCGGCCAAAGAAAGGTACCCAGGGTCCACCTCTGGACTCCACAGGTGTGAACACTAACAAATATATACACCATACATTCACAACATACCACACACATGAACATCATTTTAAGTGGAGCTAATCTCTTATGATCCGCATGCAGGGCCCACCATGAATAAGCTTTTTGAAGTGTGGGGTTGGAATGCCAGTATTATCTCATAATCAGCTAACTCTCCAACACAATAGAGCCTAAACATTCATTGACTGAATTTAGAGATATCAACAACAAATTTGAGACACAGTCCACGAATAAATATAAGAACCTCTGCACATAAGCAAATACTATCCTACTGTGCTTTTCATGACAAGTTGGCCACCCAAGAAACACTGCTGTGTACCCCCAGATGTATACAGCTGAATCATTTCTCCTCACTGTTAGCATCATGCTATATATTTCCCAGGAGTACAGTGTTCAAATTGTGATAATTTTCTCCTGAAAAACTCATATCCATGTATGTGGGGATTGTTTCTTGAGACCACTCCTATCAACCCTACAACTCCACTCTAACATCCATATCTCCCCTACAGACCTTGCCACCCTCACCAGGGCTTACTATCCAATATGAGAACGTGTGACCTAGTATGTCATCCAGATTGCCCTGGATGTGTAGAATTGGGACCGGGGGCCTACTGGTCAGGCTCTCTGTGTAACTGAACCTTCATATGTGAAATCAGAAGCTGTGTGGATGATTTCCACTATGTGAAATGAGTAAGACTGAAGAACAAACTGGCAAGAAGAAGGAACCAGCAGGCTGGGGTCCCAACAACTGCATTATTTTCTGAGGTGCTCAGAAAATGGTTATGACAACCTTCCTTTGTTCTTATAAAGCTTCATTTTTGACTTTGTGCTGCTCAGGACCAGTGCTCATTTCTGATAATGAAATGGATTCCTTATAGAGCCCAAAACAGGAGTTCTGTTTAACCAGCTTTCTGTTGCATGGCAAAGGTCTTAGTCAACAACTTGTGAGAAAGAAAAGCGCCTTGGCTCATAGCTCCAGAGGTTTCAGTCCAGCCAGTGGCCCTGCTGCTTTGTGACCAGTGAAGGAGGGTGTCATGGTGACAGCATGTAGAACAGCAATGCAAAGTTTAGAACAATGACCATTTCTATAGTCTAGTGACAAATGGGCTCCAACTGGAGCATCCACACTGAACACCCTTTGAGTGTCACCATATTGCATTTCTTTTCTGGATTTCCTGAACAGCTTCTTGGGTATCAGTGAACTTGTGCTTCTAGTTTCTGTCACTCCCACAAATGATACTGGGTCTAAGGCTTGATGAGAATTTAGCTCAAGATGCTTGGAAGAAACATACCAGTGGCGACGTATGTGCTTCCAGTATTGTCATGACAGAGAACAAGTGGTTCGTTTTCTCACTGTTATGTTGCTGACTTTGACTGCCAAGATACGTGATAATACAGATGGCTCCATTAGTAACTAGCCATCATTTTGAGTGACACTTTGTGATGTTAGGAAGATCGTGTTATCCAGGGTCGGTTTTAATTTTAATTGCCTATAAGGTGCTTCTAAATTTTTAGATGTATTTATCTTATTTATTGTTCATGAACAGCTTGCAAAAATGTGTGAGAGAGAAAGAGAGACCGAGACCGAGACCGTACCGAGACCGAGTAGAGCTTGTCAGTGCAAGTCCACGCTTCTGTAGAGGTCAGAGGAGGAAAACTTGCTGGAGTTGGTCTGCTCCTCCACCATACAAATTCCAGTGAGAAAAAGTAAGCGGCCAGGCTTAGTGGCAAGTGCCGTTATCTATTTTGATATCATGGCAGCCTTGAGCGGGCAATTTTAGATAACATTTCCTGAATCAATAATTTCAATAGAGGTTGATGTACTTAGATAAATGACATCCGTGTACGCTGCCTAATCTGTGCAGGATCACGCTGCTCTCAAGTCCCCGTATATTAGTGTGTAAACACTGTCTCCTGGTTAGCCACTAAGACTTCATTCCAACCAGTGTCTGCTCATATAACCCCGCCGATCTTTGAATGCTTGGTGAGTTTCTGAGATAGCAAGTGTCTCAGGCTCACTGTGGGCTCTCCTAGTCAGACTTGATAGGAAGCCACATAGAAACCAGCATGGGCAATAGATGATATTGCTGGGATGGCCTTTCAGCAATCAGAGCCTCTTATGTTTACAAAATCATAAATTCATATTGCTATGTCCAGTTGAAATTTAATATTGTAAGTTTTCTTCATTGTTTTTATATTTATCTATCTCTTCAATTAAAATAAAAAACCTGTTTCCAAAATTATTAACAAAGTGATGTACAAACTTTATACTATAATCAAAACTATTATGAAATAAAAATGTGCAAAAAAGTTAGGATTTCATCACAGGATTTGGGTCCTTAGACTGGAGTTTGTTGGGATCAATACTGTGCAAAAATGCTCCCACGCAGTAAGCCACCTCGCTGTGCAGTCAGACTTCCTGGTTATTAACGGTCAGCTTCATTTGTTTCAGTTTGTGCTAAATTTAGGAACTCTACACGTCTCTCCTTTGGCTTAATTCTATTATTTAAACATGGTAAAGCATCCTGCTTTGAAACTCAATATTCTCTAGAGAAACATACTGAGGGGAATCTCTCTCCTACCCTAATATCTCCCCTACTTCCCCAGACCCCTTCTGGCCAACACTTTTCATCGGCTTCCATCTTATTTTTTTCTTGGTTTGTTACTATTTTTTACATGGACAACAGCACCACACCGAATGACTTTGTTCTCTGCTGTTTGGGAGATGCAGCGTCATCCGAAACAGAGCGCCCAGGTCAAAAGGTAAGAATACCAGTGATTGTTTTAAACGGTACCAGATTTCTCTCCAGTAGACTATGCTGTTCTGCGCTTTCACCAGCAACACATGAGTGCCTGCTTTCTTTACAGTTCTGCCAATGGAGGATGCTGCCAAATGTGTATCTGTGCCCATCTGATAAGCAGCTTAGGAATCAGAATCCCAAGGCTATGTTTTAGAGGTTTAAAAAGAGAGTATAATGTCCTTATAAAATACGATACAAACTTAAAGTGTGATGCCTGAGACGCCTACACAGTGCACAGTCTAGGAGGTCACAGACGTATTTAGACATCATACTACATAAGCCAGGCTCCTGCCTTCTGACAAGTGGGACGGTTTTCATTCACACAGGGCAGTTAAACAGATTGTCGCCTGTCAAAGCAACATCTCCCTTACCTGAAAAACAACAACCTGAAAAACAACAACCTGCTCTCAAGCTTAGTGACTTTTTAATCTCCAATTTTCCATGTTTTTTTTTAATTATTTTGCTTTTTATGTCTTAGTTACAGATGTTCTTGGCTATATATAGTTTTACAATGAAAATAATTTTTACAATTTAAATAAGATTTCTTTTATTGCTTCTGAATTTGTTCATTTAAAAAGAACAAATCCATGACTTTGTGTTTATAAAGGGATGACTCCATGCCCTCTTTACCTGTTTTTCCTCTTATATTCAGAACTTATACTCAGTACTTTTATACATGCTCTAATATCTAAAAAACTAATTTTATTATGTTACTATTGCCCCAAGAACACTGTTGAACAGCCCATCTTTCCTTGATGATGTGAGATTGAATCTCCACCATGGCCTCAGTCTCCATCTGTACCTGGATCCACTTCCTGGCTCTCTTCTGCTATTGCATGTCTGTTCACCAGAACCACCTTGACCTATCTAGAAACACTCAGAGCATGCATCAACTATTGTTTCCTTTTTGTCAGAGTTTTACTAAATATTTAGGAATCTAGCGTTTTTTTCCAAATAAAATTTAGAATTAACTGTTTAGCTCAAATCAACCAACTCTTAAGCTGACAATTTTATCTTGTTTGAGTTAAATGTATATATTCCTGCTAGAAGAATACCATGTAAAGTCATCTTATCCTCCAAATATGTGTGCCTACTTTTGATTTTTATGAGTTAGTAATAATAAATATTTCCTAACAAGTTTTCACATTTCTTTTAATTTCTTTTTATCTTTTGTTTTGTCTTTTGTTGCCCATTAAGTTTATAGCGCATCATTATTTACATACACAGATGAGGATTACAAGTTTTTATTGTTAATTTTTTACTTTGCCATCTTCCTGGATTGTTGAATTTGGTCTCAATCCTTATTTTCAAAACTGACTACCTCCGTTTCCTTGAAAAGGATGTTTCATTTCTCTTTCTCCACTCTCATACTCTAGGCACCTTCTCTGACTATTCTGACTACAAAACAAACATCAGTAAAGAGAGTAGAAGTGATAGGTTGATGGGTGTCCTTCCTTCTTAGCAGAGTGGGAGAAAGACTACGGCCTCACTATTAAAATACACGGTATTATTTATCATGGTAAGAAAGTGGTGTCATTTCCTCCAAACTACTTTCTATCAATCATTTTTATTGAATGTGATCAATTGTCTTTCCATCAGGCTAGGAATATTCTCATGTGCACCTTGTCTTGGATGTGTTGAGATTTACGTAAAAGACACTATTCTTGCATCCTTCTGATAAATGTCTCTTGGTTGTGCTTTATTTTTTAATGTACTATTGGACTCTATTTGCTAGTAAGGAATTTTTAATCAACAGCTATATAATATTTGTAAGGGAAATCACAATACTTTTAACAGATTCCCATTTATCAGACAGATAGATAGATAGATAGATAGATAGATAGATAGATAGATAGATAGACAGATAGATAGATCATGAGCTGGTTCCCAATTCACTGCCAATTAAATTATGCCCACAGTTTTGTTGATATCAGTGGTGCTAACTGTATGTTGGAGGTTATACTTTGTTTACCTTCTTGTATTAAATATCTCTAATGAAAATATAGAGGGATTGCTGGATCATAGGAACATCCCTTTTCTGAGCTATTACAGCTTCCCCCAAATAGGTCTTAGAGTTTTTAACCAGATATGAAGGCTTGCACATGCCTCTGCAGGGGAGTATTACTAGAGGCTATGCTATTAGAAAAGTGGGAAAACTCACTAATGTTTTACTTTGGTGAAAAGCTTATGAACAAAGTGAAAGGCCTGGCAGAAAGCTTAGGCCATGAAACCCAGACACACTACTTACTAGCCCTGGGTTGTCTGGTCACAATTTTAGTCTCCTTATTTTTAATATCTAAGAGTGTTCCAAGGATTTAATTTTCAGAGCGCCTTTATGAAGATGATGGCAACAACGGATATTACATGGTTGACAAATGAGCCATCATTGCTATCGTGGAAAACAATGATCAGATTTGTTTATACTGTCACTAGATAATATACAATGAAGAAATTATTCATCTAACTTGCACAGGTAAAATAACTTACAATGTAGCAAAGAAAGGTTAGTTGATGTAGGGGAGAAGGAAAGATGGAGAGACAATTCTGACTGCTATGACTAATACCTTCATAAGAGGTACCATCGGCATTTCTGCTTCTTCCCCTCACCTTCCTCTTAAAGTGAAAGCTGTGGGAATCATAGACTACATTATTAGTTGCCTTTTGAACTAGGAGTATAATTGGATTTGGCAGATCTTAGGAAAACCTATGAATAAAAAAAAGGACTACTGGAGATTTCTCTCAGAAAACAAGAGAAGAATCTGTCCCATTCTACTGTATGTCAATTCTACTGTATGCACCTGCTGTTTTTGAATGTAGATGGATAACAGATGGTGCTTTTATGTCAATGTGTCACTGGCAACTCAGAAACAACATCCTAGAGAGGGAATAGCAATGGACAGAAGAAAGCCTAGGGTTTTGAAGAAACTTCTGCATGAAACTTAGGAATATGTGTCACAACTATATCCAAAGGGTTCTGAGCAGCAAATCTCTGACAAAAGTAGTGTCAGCTTTTCTGACAACTGTTCAGCATCACTAATGGGGTAGTTAAAACCCTGTTTCACACACACTGTATATTGACCCTGATGGAAGTCGTACGAGAGTCTTTCTGCCCACAGAATGAGCAATGCACAAGCATTTGGGTAATCTTAGACTCTAGAATATGAAGTCTAGCCTGGGAGTGATTTAATCTAGCTAGCTACTGGTTTAATAGTGAAATAATGAAATTATTTTCTGGCTGGAATTAGGGTACTCAGTAAAAAGGAAAAAGGTCTGAGATAGAGTCTACAGTCTGGCAAAGTCAGACAGCTGACTGTCACTAGCACTTGCATTCTTAGAAGCATATTACAATATGTGCATTTTAGGTTATAACTTAGTAATGAATACCAGGGCCAGGATTAGACTCAAAGTCTGCTCATCTATTAAACTTATTCCCATTCTCTAATGCTATGCCCCATCTTACTCTCCACAAAGGAAGCAGCGATTGCTCATCCACTCATAAATATGTGGCCACTTCAGACACACTAAATCACAGACAAGGGAGTGAACTGATATATTTTGATTACAAAAGGACTTTGGCTTTTATGGAAGATACTGGTCAAATCTTGGATTTGTTTAACATGCAATATACTAGATTAGTAATCTTCTAATTCTCAAGAGAAAAAGTCTGAGCTCCATCCACTTGCATTCTGGCATACATGAAGTGTGAGTTACACCCTACAGTAATTACGAGACACAAAAAAGAAAAACACTTGGAAAATTCACTGTTGACTTTCTGCCAATCACATGGAACTAAAAGAAAATTAGATTACTTAAGAATGCACTCTGAGGGAAAGTTAAATCAAAGTATAATTTATGTGTGTAATGTAAGAAGCCATAGGTGACAGACCTTCAGTATTTAGACACTAGTTCAAAAGAGAAAGAGAAAAAAAAAAAAGCTCAAAAACTTGAAGTTCTTTCTCTTCCAAAAATACAGCCTGATGGATACTGGCAACGTGTAGAAGAAAGACTATTCTTTCATCTGATGGGAGACACAGTATTTTTTCCTCAAGGCAACAGTTCAAGCTAGTTACAGACACTCAAAGGAATGGTCTCATTACTGAGGATCCCACAGTGTCATGGAGCATGCTGTTTTCTACAGCTATGGCACAGGGGAAAGGAAGGAGGGTGAGACTGGGCTTGCAATCAACCCTGAACTTTTCAGTAGGTAAGTGTCCTTTCTCATCAGGCTGGAGCAGAAGCTTACATTCACACTTTCAGAGAATATTTAGTGGAACACTTTTAAAAAAGAAAATCAAGACAAAAATGCAATGGAGTTAGTATAAGCTAATCCAGAGAAGAAAAAGAGGAAGTAAAAGATGATGGTGAGGAGGAGGAGGAGGAAGAAGAGAAGGAAGAGGAGGCTTACAAGGTATTATTTAGGTAACAGAAATTTAAAAACAAAAAAATAGATGAAAAAACTTAAAAACAAAATAAGAAACGTTGAAAATGCATGTAATAGAGACAAAATAAGTACAGATACTATCCAAAGAACAGGAAGGAAACAAGATTAAATTTCTAGAAATAGGAGATAGGGAGACAGAGCTGGGTAGCTCAAAGGCAGAGCAGTTGCTAGCATATGAAAGTCATTGGGCTCAATCCAGAAAACTGAAAACTTTAATTTAAACAAGAAATGAATTTAAAATTTTTATAGTGTTAGACATCAAATTCAAGAAAAATAGAAAAAAGTTCAAAATGGCAGAGAAAAGCATATTAAAACTAAACTCAGGGCTGAAGAGATAGCTAAATTGGTGAAATGCTTGCTATGCAAGAATAAAGACCTGGGTTCAGTTCCCAGTTCCTGTCCTAAAAAGCTGAGCCCAGGGGAGTGTGAGATCCCATGCTGAGAACAGAGACAGGAGGATCCCTACATCTTTCTGGGTTGGCACTCTAGGCATATGGGAGAGACCCAGGTACAATGACAGACAATGTCTCAAAAATAAGAAAGAAAGAACGAAAGAAAGAAAGAAAGAAAGAAAGAAAGAAAGAAAGAAAGAAAGAAGGACAGAGGAAGAGAGGAGGGAGAGAGAAAGAGAGAGAGGAGAGTGAGAAGAGAGAGCTTGAGAAAGAAATCTAATGTTAACCTCCGTCTAGCCTCTACCTAGGTCCACCCACATGCATACACGCACACATACCACAAAACTAAAATTAGTATGGTAAAAGACTTCACTTCTAGTGCTCTGAATGTCACAAAAAAATTAAACAAAAAGATAACTCTTCCTCCTCAAATTTTATTTATCTATAACTACCAGTACACAACATCAACAAATAAATCCTCTCAGACATTGATATTCTCTGACATAAATAAACAACCACAGTACTCTCTATGGAAAAAGTGCGTAAATTCCTTAGCTGAGTGGACCATGAATCAAAGCAGAGTCTAGACCAAGAAGAAAACATGGAAGACATTTCGGTGAACAACAGACGGAGTTCATGGTTCATGCCTCTCTTGCAGAGAGAGGGCAACATGACCAACCTCCTTACATGTCTTCGAGCATACACACACTACAAAAGCCCCTTGGTGTGCCAACAAGTGAAGGAGTTGACCTTTCAGAAGCTAGATGGTGAAAGAGGAGAGCTGACAAACATGCAATGCACTTTAAATTCCTCCCAATGCATTAAGTGGGACTTAAATAAATACCATCCTTGTTCAATAGGAAACTTTCTGAGGTTAGAAAAGCCAGGGCCCCAAAGTTTCTTTTTCAACTCCTGAAGGAGAGTTGAGATCTCACACTGGTGGATTCTCTGAGTCCCGAGAGCCCACAAAGCCAGACCTGAAGCTAGCAGTAGAACCACTGCTCACGATCACACAGTGTTGTCAGGGTGGACAGACAGAGGATGTGGTTTTGAAATGAAGACCTCCCATGCCTACAAAATATAGAACATTGCTGAGCCTAGCACCCAACAGGGCATCTCTGTAGACGTTAAGGCTGGGGTAGGTTCTTGCTTCAGAATTCTTTACTCCGAGGATGTCTGGATCATTCAGCATCCACTGTGCTCTTTCGCCTGCCAGGGAACTTCCATCCTCCCACACTGGATTCCACATTCTCACCAGCTTCCTCTGTGGACTTTTTCTGGAGACTCCAATGAAGCTCAGTATCTCCCTCAGAAGGCAAGTGCGCCTTTCTCCATCTTAACTCCATGATCCATCGGCATCCCACTGAGGCACTCCAGGCAGCAGGACTCGAGATTCCAGGAGACCCAACAGGTGACTCATCAAGAGACAAAATGAATGCTTCAGAAGCTGTGCAGCCCATGCAGATGGCCTGCTTCATTCGTCACAGCCATCCCTGCAAGCATTTGCAAGCTCAGGTACAATATTAAAAGAATCATGCATCATTATCCATCCAAACACACTTCAGGATAGTGAAGGCAATGTCATGTTCTATGAATCACCAAGGTGGCCATGTTTTATTCACAGATTAAATGGTCAATGTCCTTGTTAAAGCAGAAGCCTTCCAGAGTCAACCCCACTAGCCCCAGAAGGATCCACGCCAAACAGTGTGACATTGCCCCAGGTGTGCCATTCTGACCATCTATTTCTTGTTATAGTACCACATGTTGCTACACATAGACTCCTCATAATGTGGAAAGCCAGATACTCATATTCTGCCGGTCAGAGTATATATATAGAGAACAACCTTCCCGAAAGTGAACTCACTTCATTGTTGCAAACTCTAAAAACGTGCAAGCCAATTCCTATTGTTTTAATATCTAGAAACTTACCCAAAGTAAATTAAAATATTTAATATACGTTGCATGAAAATATGAGGCTACATATTTTACTGTCAGTTATACTGGTTAAAAACAGAGGTAAGGAAATGTGGTGCCGTGATAAGGGATTGCCTAAGTAAATTATGTGGTGTCTTTAGCTAGCGCTTGATTATCACTCAGCAGCAAGAGCACCATGAATAACGACTTTTTACATTTAAAAACTGCATTGTATATTTCCATTTTATTGTAACAGGGTTGGGAATTAGACACACGTAATATAGGCCTTCTAAGCTGAGCTAAAGCTTAGCCCTATATTCTTCACTTTAAAAATGTAAACACAGAAATAGAAAAAAAAAACAACAGGAAGCATATGTGTTAGGGTTGTGGATTCTGGCTGAAGGACTAGGAGTGGATGATTCTTATTTTATTTGCTTTTACAATTGTCTAAATTTTTCTGTCAAGGACATCTATAATACCAATAATACAAATTCATAAAATGACACATATCATATATTTATTATCACATTTGTCCTTGACACATATTTATTGAAACTTACTCTCTGCCCAGAACTCCTTAATACAGGGGCTCCAAACATATACCTCACTTCAGAGAAGACAGCTAGCATGAAGGGTAGGCAAGTTAGCTGATGAGACAATAGCAGACAATGACAGGAGCCGAGGAAGGGAGCATGGGATATGATGGGGAGGGCCCAGTAGGGAGGATTGTACTGAGTAGTTACGGAGGCCCCTGTAAGAATATGGTTGGCTAGATTTTGAGGAGGAACCGGGAGCTCAATGATGACAGAATCAGAAGTACTACATCTGTGAAGCAGCCAGTGATGACATAGTGTCCACTACAGGATGCAGCCTGTGGGAGCTATAAAAATCTCCTCATATATTCAAGTGTCGCAGCAGTAAATGTGTTCCATAAGAACTTCTGGACTATTTTTACTATTGTCTCTTTGAGATATCCTTCTATCACGAGTATAGAGTATCACAATCACTCATTTCCTTACTAACTGGTTCAAATGATTTCAGGTTCTATCCTAAGACACTGGAGAGGTTGCAAAACCATACAGAAATCCCCGACCTCACAGTCTCCATGTGGGGCAAGGTAGTTGATAGAGCAACAAAAAATATTACAGAATATTAGGTGGTGACCAATATCTTGACTGCATAAGACATATGAGCATATGAGGATACTGAAAGGGAAGAGAAAACATTCAATAGTGGAGTAGTTCTGGAAAGAAAGTCTTCCCGGTTAAGTGGAAAGAGCCAATGCATTTATCTGAACACAATTACTTAGGTTATCATGCTTGAAAACAGAGTAAAGGAGGCCAGAGGAAAGGCATGGGTATAACAGAAGGATATTACAAAAATCCATGAAAGAGACAGTGATGGTTGAGGTTAGGATAACAGAGAAGGTGTGATCAGATTCTGAGTATCTTTTGAAATCAGAATTAGTTGGATTTATAACCTGCCCTTCGGCAAGAGAGAAGAATGATTACAACGACCAACCAGAGTTTTTGTACCTAAGTTAAAGAAGGGATGTGTTAGCTGGGCACAGTGGCACATGCCTGTAATCCAAACACTAAGGGAGGCAGAAGCAGGAGGATCTCTATGAGTTTGAGGTTAGCCTGGTATATAAAGTGAGTCTAGGACAGCCAAGTCTACCCAGAGAAACTGTTTCAAAAAACAAAAACAACAACAAAAAAGAAGGGGGTTGTTTAGTTTATTTATGTGTTTGTTTCTTTGGTTTGAGTTTGGTTTGTGCTAATTTGATTATATGCAGAGGAAACATTCATTTTTGGACATGGTAAGTTCACAAAGTCCATAGATTCCAAAAGAAAACATCAATCAGGCAGATGGATCTGTTAGTGCAGAGGTCAGGAAAGATCTCCAGACAGGAACTAAACACGTGGGTGACCCCCAAGAAGAGGTGACATTTAAAGCTATGACTCACATGACATCACCAAGACAGAGGGTTTAGACAAAAAGTAAAGAGACGGAATGTCCAGCCCTAGACCTTTTTCATCATTAACAGTGCAGGGAGCAAGAAGAGCAAACAGACTAAGAAGATGAAAGCGGCAGAGTCTGAAGAGAGGGATGGATTGGTAAAGTGCTCATTCTGGAAGTATGAAGACCTGGGGCCAGATCCCCAACACCTATGTAAAAGCTGGCCGTGGTGGCACACGCTTATAATCCCAGTTTCTAGGGAGACAGAGACAGGAGAAGCACTGACAGCCAGTCTGGGGAAATCCAGGCGCTCCAATGAGGAACTGAGGAATACATCCAACATTGACCACTGGCTTCCACATGCATACACAAGCACACATGTGAACATGTGTACACACACAAATAGATACTAAATAAGTACGTAAATAAAGAAATAATTTTTAAATACTGAGAAACACTAGGAAGGAGGTGTGATGAAAGGCAAGTAGAAGGGGACACCCGGATGGGGGATGTGCTGAGTGGGAGAGTTGGAGATGAAAGAAGAGCTGAGAGGAATTTGGAGCTCCTGGTCCTGCCCAGAATATCCTCCATGGAGCCACGTGACAGTTTGATTGGATATGCTGGAGAGAGCCTAGTGTGACAGAAATTGGCCCTAGGGTGAGCTACACTTTAAATAGAAGGGGAAAATGAGGTTTCGACTGTTATTCTTCATGAGACTCTTTTTCATTAAAGATGGGTAAAATAAAAATTTATGAAGGGAGAAATGATAAGTTTTTACTGGAATTGGGAAATATAAGACTACCCCTTTATTTCCAGGAAAAATAAACCACTAATTGGTGGCATATTTTCAGGTCTCTGGGCATGTGGCCCTTGACCACCTTCTTTAAGGTCAGAATTATGAAGAAACAGCTCAAAGTCATTGAAAAAAAAAAAAGATGTTTCCAGAACAGCATGGTGACCACCTCTGACTTCCATTCATAAGTTTTTCTTGATTTTCCCTAACTCTGCTTGGTTATTTTATTCCTTTTATTCACTGCCCATTTCTATTTCTCCACCTTTGAACTCCAATATCTCTAGAACCTCTTAAAGCAAACTTCAGTTCTTCCAATAAAGTCTCTCATTTTTTTTTAAAGAAAATAGCATTTCACATCAACATGGCCTATTCTGTGAGGCTTAAGATACCAAAAGCAGTGCATTTTCCTGAGTTAATAAAACAAAACACCATTTCTAGTCATCAGAGATGAAGAGAGAGAGCACGCGTCAAGGAAAGAGTCATGCTCAAGCCTTGAAGTCATGCCTTCTTGAAATTAAAGTCCAATCCATGCACAAGAGTGCTCATACTCCCCCCCTCCCAAGACTTAGAGACTCTCTTTCTCTGCAGGTCTACAGTGACAATGACGCCAGGTTGATGAATTAAAGACAAAACAAATACCTAGAAAAAAAACGTAACTTGCCTTTCCTCTACCTCTGCCTGAACAATACAGACTACTGCCATTAAAGAGGCCAAATGCAGGTTTCTGTAAGGTTGCTCTGGGGGGCTGAGCCTCAGCGAGGCAGGAATCACTGTGGGGAGGAAACACCTTAGCTGTACAATTGGTTTTCAGTGAATCTGAGGATGAGGTCTTGTTCATTTGTTGTGTGAAAGGAGAACTACAAACTTGATGGGGACAGGAGGGGAATGTACCATGTTATGCTGAACTGGAATGGAAAACACCCACTGATATACCTCCATGGATAAGGATTGGAAATTTAGAGGCAAAGGTTTGAACGTGAGCATATCTGTGGATGAGTGGATGAGAAAGTGCCTGAGCACATGTTTGTGTGTATGTGGTGTGTGTGTGTGTGTGTGTGTGTGTGTATGTTAAAGCCCCTTGTTTTTTCCACTGAGCAAGCCTGGGAACAGTACCACTTGAGAGCAATGAGCATAACTAGACTACAGATTTGGACCTCCAACTGTTTTTCTCCAATATCAGTGACTAGGACTTCTCGTGAAGCATCTTATTCCATGGGAAATAACAGGTGATTGTGGAATATCTTACTGTGCCTCAAAAGAATAAGAAATGTTCTAAAAACTATCAAAGCCATCTGGGAGAGGCTCCTCTGGCAAACTGAGAAAGCAAAGCAAAACAAACAAAAAAAATGCAGTGAGATCCTTGAGTCTGTTCTGAAGTATATTTGTACTTTAAACAAATAAGTAAGTTTAAAGTTTGATGAAGAATTGGAATGAACTAGATGTAAAAAAAAAAATCTTCCCCAAAAAATTACTTATTAATAATAAAGCAAAAAGGTGGCACTTGATGGTGATGCAATGTGACAGACAATACTATGTGGATAGAGTGGTCCTACATACAACAGTGGAATACAAACAGTGCTAGCTTTAAGACACTTCATGCTGAGTAACTCAAAGGCAAATATGAAGCAACAGAGGAACACTGAACAAAACACCAAATACCAGCTGCAAGAAAGACCTTGGGAATTGTTCTAGACAGCAAGGTACCAGAGACACAGTACCCCAATGTCATGCTTAAATTTAAACTGTATTCTTTTGCTGTAAAGAGCACAGAAAAGTTAACCAACAAAACCTGGAGATACCTGGGTTCCAGATGGCAAAATAGAGCCAGTGTTGACTTTCTGATTCATAGTTGTGCTGAAGGTACAGAGAATGCCCTTGCTTATTAGAAGCACAGACTGGGGTATCTAAAGGTCAAGAGCATGCTTAGTTGCCAACGAACTCCCCAACGGTTTAGAGATTAAAAGAAAACCCTCTTTGTACCATAAATGTAAGCAGGAGATAATTTCAAAACAAAGTAAGATACTGCGTTTGGGAAAGAAGCGTTATCTTCATTCTCAAACACATAAGAACTGGTCTTGAAGGACCTTTCCTATAAGCAATCCCATCCAATTCTTATGATAATGGAGTGCCAGGGAGGAGAAGTGGGTTCTGGGCTCAGGGCCAAAGCATTAAATGGTCATTTTTTCTTTTGCTCATGAGGACACATTTAAATAAAAGGAAGGGGATCGAAAGAAGCTTAAAATTACACACACACACACAACAAAACAAAACAAAAAAAACAGGGTGAAACATTTTTAGAATCTATTTCAAGTTTGCCACACTATGATAGAAACAATTTGATGTAACAGAAGCACTGATATGATTGGCAATCCTGTATCTCCTAAGCGAAAACTACTTAGAAACTAGGCATCACTGAAATCAAAAGATCAACACCCTATGGCTGTCTAACATCATTCCCTACAGTTTTCAATACATGTGGTTAGTTTCATGGAAGAGCAGAGAAGACAAATGCTATTCTGGTCTCTGGGAATGACTAAGACAGACATGAGTTAATCACTACTTGAATGAGAATTCACTTGCTACCTCATCTGTGACATACTTTTCACCACTTATAAAATAAAAAGTTCTGATCAAACATGGAATATCAACCCTTGAGTGGCCTATTAAAATATCATATCCATGTGTGTTCATTCAGTGAGTCTGCCCTCCACGTGTGTAGCTTCATTAATCTGAAGCCACCATCAGCAAGCAGGAGTATGTGGCTGGTGCCCTGCAAGATTCGCTCACATCTACTCTGCTCCCCTGACATAAAGATCACCGTATTGGCTGAATTACAAAAATAATCAGCTTGCCTCTCCTTCAACCTTCCCCACATAATCCCCATGAGTTTAATCCAGAAATCAGAAGAGACAGCTGGAACAGGAAAACAAAATAGTATCAATTGCTAATATTTCCCATTCCTGATCCAGGCTTGTCTTATCTGAAGCTCATGAAGTGTTTTAATCTTTTCCATCATCTCAGGGAACAGAGATCCTGGAAAATCCTAGTCATTCCCCGCTAACTGTCGCTGGGATTTTCCATAACTATCTGGAAAAGGACGGAGCTCTTAAGAAGTTGATCCAATTCTACACTTACATCTCAACTTACTAGTAAATACAAAGAGACAACCATCCATATTTTTTTTTCCAAATAACATCTGGTTTCTTGGCCATACTGCTGTTATTTGAAACCATTTCGAGTTTGTACCAACAAATCTACATTTAATGAATGTAAAATGCATTTATGCACTAAACACTCTTTTCTGCCCCTGATGTAGGAACAGGACTGTGAGAGAAAACCCAGTCAAACACTTGGGAAGAAGTAGATTGCAACTGCCTTCTACAAGCCATACCGTGAAACCATCACATGATGGTAAGAAGACAGAGAAATGGGGTTGCCCCAGAAGGACCAGAAATCTAGGCCAGCCAGACTGGGACTGTGGTTTAAGCATAGTGTACATGTCTGAAACACACAATAATTAGTTATTAAGTTATGAAGGAATGAGACTTCCTGACTCATGCCAGAATGGTGCCAACCTGTGTTCTGTTCAGGATAGGAGGAATCCAGAATAGCAGATAATAGGAGGTATCAAAATTGTAAAAAGAAATGCATTGTTTTATCTTCAACTTCTCATGTATCTTAGTTGGGGTTTCTATTGCTGTGGTAAAACGCCATGACCAAAAGCAACTTGGGGAGGAAAGGATTTATTTCAGCTCACCCCTTGTAACCCATCAACCAGGGAAGTCAGGGCAGGAACTCAGAGCAGGAACCCAGAAGCAAGAGGCCATGTTGCTTGCAAGAGGCCATGAATTGAGTGTTGCTTACTGGCTTGCTCCTTCGTGGCTTCTTTAGCCCACTTTTTTTGTACCACCTAGGACGACCTTCTCAGGGATGGCACAACCCCCAATGAGCTGGTCCCTCCTTTATTAACCATTAAATCAAGAGAATGTCCCACAAAGAAATTTGGTGATGGGCATTTGATCAACTGAGGTTCCCTCTTCTCAAATGACTTTAGCTTGTGTCAAATTGAGAAAACCCAGCCAGCACAATTGACCCCTGCCAACTTGACACACAAATATATCACTATTCAACTACAACCTTTCCTTTCTTATTTGTCCCCAAGATGTGATGTTAATATTAATTTAATTTAAAAGTCCCACAAAAACTTACACAACTTACAAGTTCAGCCTCTTTAAAATATTTAAAAGCTCTTTCAAAGTTCCAAGCCTCTCTAATAACTCTTATCTCTCTAAAATTCCAAAGTCTTTGTAAAATTCCAAACTCTCTTAACTGTGAGCTCCTGAAAAAAATAAAAAATAAAAAGTTACACATTTCTTATTTCTGAAAGCAGAAGCCAGGGCACAGTTACAACCAGATTAAGGCAAAACTAAAATGCAACTGTATAAAAAGACATCTGGGATTCATTCATAGATTTCATGATCTCCTGGGTTCCTCCATATCTCCACCTCTGCCAATGGCAACACACACAACCTGTCTCATAGGTTCAGTCTACCTCCATTCCACATTTGTCACTATCTTTGTCAGCCGCCCTATGGTGCTGACATCTTCCAAACACTACTGCAAGTGGGTTGGCTGTACCTTCACCAACAGGATCTCTTCAAGGACTCTGACCCTCCCACGTGGTGTTGAGCTGCAACTTTTCTCCATGATCTCTTTAATCCTGGAGTTTCTATCATAACTGGGGCTAAGCCTTCACCAGTGGCCTCTCCTGGTCTTTCATAGTGCCAAACCTTAGCTGTTCTTCAGGACCCCATCATGCCTTCACAAACCAGTACAGCCTGAAAAACTCTTGTATATTACTAAGTTAGGTGGCCAGCATGAGATACAACCTTGGCCCCCTTTGGACCACTGTTCCTGTGTTGAACCTTAAGAAATGTTGCTGAGGAAATTTTGCTTCAATGATGCTGGTCTCTTCTTAATCACGGCTGATTTTTCAGCCTCAGCTGACAAGTAACAATTGTACCAACAAAGAAGGAGAGGTTTCACTTTAGTTGCTATTAATTCAAAATATTGACCAGCCACAGAGCCTTTAAAGAACTCTCAAACTTTCATCTAAAAACTTCACAACCCAGGCCAACATTGTCTACACTTTTCTCCACATTATGTTCTAAGTTTCCATAATATCTCATTACACTCTGAGCACCCAATGGCTTTTCCAGCCCAAAGTTCAAATGCCATTGCAATTCTTCCAAAAACATAGTCAGGTCTATCTCATCAATATCCTACTCCTTGTATAAATTTCTGGCTTGATATTTCAATTGATATGATAAAAACAACATGATCAAAAGCAATATGGGAAGGAAAAGGTTGTTTTATTGTACATTTATATATCATAGACCATTTTCAAAATCAGTGTAGGAACTCAAGGAAAGGACCCGAAAGCAGGAAGTGAAGCATTAGACACGGAGGAACACTGTTTATTGGCTTTCTTCCCATGGTTTTCTCAATATGACTTATTATATCACCCAAGACCACCTGCCGAGTGGTGGCCCTGCCTCCAGTGAGCTGAGCCTTCCTGCATCAATCATCAATCAAGAAAATGCACCACAGATCAATCTGGTGTGGGAATTTTCTCAACTGAGTTCTCCTCTTCCCAAATATTTGTTGGGAGAATATCTTATGTATTGTATGGATGCAATACCTGTCAATAAAAAAATCCGATGGTCTACAGCATAGGCAGAAAATAGGAGATGGGACATTCAGCAGTCAGAAAAGATTCTGGGATAGAGCCATATGTGGGAAATTCTCCAGTCAAGATGTAAGGAGGACAGATGCAAGGTACTTGAACATAGGTAATCAGCCATGTGGTAAAATTTGGGTTAGTATAATGGATTATTTTAAGTTATGAGCTAGTCAGAGAAGAGCCTAGCTATAACATCTAAGTGTTTATAAATATGTAATAAGTCCCTGGAGCATGGAGCTGGGAGGAAAACCTACAACACCAACAGATATTAGCTTGTTTCAAGTTGACAAAAACAAACAAATGGAAACTAGCCCATACAACCTAATAATTATTAAATATTATATCGGTGGTGGGAAGCTCAATGTTGTGCATAAAACTGAGCCTAGAACAATCACCAGGCCTTTGTTCATGTATTTGCTCCAACTCTTTCCTCATAACCTCCTGATCATAATTTGGCTTCTCACATAGTTTTGAATTCAAGGAGAGAATGATCTAGTCTATCTCTGTGGATTTGATACTACTGGTCTCCATGCCAGCTATGAAACTTGTTGAAATATAGTTTAGCATTTGAGTCTTTGCACTGAGTCAGTTCCCAGAGAGAGGATATTTGTGTGTGCTGCTCAATCAAGAGTGTGAGTTCAGAGGGTCTGTCAGAGTCTAGAAAATAGGAAATTAAATTCACCAAGGTGATGGTGGTGGGTGCCAGGGGAGCCACCTATGACCACTCACTAAACACCTTCTCAGACTATAGCATGAGATAATGTAGTATATGCTCCACGTAGTTTAGCTTATAGAATCCTCACAGTCTTCTAATAAATTGGTTGCTATAAGTATTCCCATTCCGGTTTTTAAAAGAGGAAACTGACTCTCATAAAGCTACAGTAATTTTCAAAAGCTCACTTTCAGAAACCAGACTTAGGCCTAGGTATATCTGACTATACAGACAAATTCCTTAAACAGTTTTAACACTCTTTGGGTAAGAACGAATCCTCCATCTTCTCCTGGTTACATTCCTTAGCAATGGCAGTGAACTCTGATCATTTCAGCCCATATTAACCACATCTACTCACCAACAGGTAACCCCTGTATAGTCATCATAAATATGCTTAAAGAGTAGTGTCCCACCTTTCTCTGAGTGGAGAGAGCAATCCCTGTTCAGTGCTACCAGTACAGTTATCTCTGGGTGCCAATACTGGCAACTTGCTGGGCTCCTCCCTTTTTTTTCACACCCCGCTGTCTCTGATCACTTGTATCTCACTAACCCTGTAACGCTTCCCTAGCGTAGCCATCTGCCCAGTTTTCTTTACATCTGAAGTTTCTCTACTAAATGGCTTGAGTGTTTGAACCTTCACTTACTCTGTATTGCTCTAGTTTTTGTAGACCACTTGAGAATGAAAGCTCAATTACACACCCTGTGATCTTTATGCTACCTAATGATAGCATTCTGCTGTTGAAACT
This sequence comes from Meriones unguiculatus, assembly GCF_030254825.1. Taxonomy (NCBI): domain Eukaryota; kingdom Metazoa; phylum Chordata; class Mammalia; order Rodentia; family Muridae; genus Meriones; species Meriones unguiculatus. The sequence continues at coordinate 36,926,663 of NC_083366.1, forward strand.
CCTTCAGCATGGCCTTTCACCACTCTGGGCCTTTATTCTTCATAGTGACTGGTTTGCTGGTCTTAGAATATACTTGATACTTAGAATATACTTTTAATTTCCCAGTTGACAACATAAGAAGCTTGTTATGTGGTATTGGCCCCTGACAAAGTTTTTTTTGTTTTGTTTTGTTTTGTTTTGTTTTTTTCTACATGTCAGTCACCCCCGGTGGATTCACTTAGGTGTTTGGGAGCCATTAATTTTGGATATCACCTTCTCCAGGAAGCCCAGTTATATATTCACCATAGCCGTATTCATCACTCCTCTGCTAATCCCTCATCATCTTACCACACAGGGATAATTATTTTACAAGACTCCATCCTTAGACTATTACTTCCCTGAAAATCAGAACCCATTCCATTCATAATTAATACAATATCTGCCATCAACAAAATCTTACTGAATTAATATGAACATAGTATATTATAGATGTAGGAATTCATGCTTCTTTCATGTTCTTGAAAGTCTTTGCACACTCTCTGAATCTTCCATAGAGACACTGCTGTGTCATGCCTTCCAGGCACTGATGTAAATAAACCTGTCCCTATATATCCAAGGAGGATTGGAGCCAGGGCCTCTATGGGTAGCAAAATCCACAGACGCTCATATCCCTAACCTAAGTATGAAAAAAAAATTGGACACAGCTTATAAATACCCTTCCATATATTCTGGGTTGTTTACAATAACAAACATAAATGTTATTCAAATGAGTTCTTTATTGTTTAAAGAACAATGGTAAGAAGAAAAGTAGGATGCATGTGCTCAGTACATGTAATGTGATGTCACGTATTTTCTCTCCATGGTTTGTTGAATCCTCAAAAGCAGAATCCAAGAGTAAGGTGCTTCTTTCTCCTGCATTTGGCAATGGGTGGTCTTGCACCCTGAGGTGGTGGTTTGGAAAGTTCTGTCTTTTCCATATTTTAGCCGAAAAGCCCAACACTTCAACAGCAGATGCTTCTAGGTGAAAACGGTTCTGTGCTAAAGCTAATGGTTCCATTTACCATCAACCTTACTGCCCACTGGGGTCTTACACCATGGCCATTCATTGTATCGCCTTGTGGTGCAAGCGCCGTGGAGAGACACCAGGGTGACTGCATGAAATACACTGGGAGATAAAGGAAGGCTATGGGGAGGGGGGAGGAGTGGGAGAGACAGTTGGCGATCTTAAATTAGAAACTAGGTCTTAAAGGGGCCAGAAGCAAAGTGACGTTCTAGAAAAGTGTCTTCTATCATCACAAAATAGAAAGCTGAACTGACTACCATTTGTTTGCTTGTGCGTGCGCGCCTATGTGTGCTAGCATGTCCTCCCATTCTGCAAGTGTCGTGATCAATAAAAGTAAGATACAATTAATACATTGACAAGTGAGGAAAATAAGTAAAAGGTGACAGCACTTACATCCAAGTGGAGTCTTAAGGTGGTAGCACACATGTTCTAACGTCAGTTCAGTTTTGAGGTGGCGGTACATATATCTAACGGGAGTTTTAAGTAATTTTTCGAAAGAAAAAAGGTGTAAAGAAAAATTTTTAATATTGTAATAGGGTAATGAGTTGTGAGGAAGTTTTAAAAATCATTTCCCCACACTTTTTACAGTGTTGTACGATGATTCACGTGGTGGACTGGAGGAGAGAACCAATTCCAAGCTGTCCTCCGGCCTCTACACTGGGAGGGACAAACACCCACCCACACACACACACACACACACACACACACACACACACAGTGTCATTTATTTTTTAAATTATAAACAAATGTAACTTTTTTAATATTAAATATTATGTATGTCCCTTGTAAGTGACTTTTAGAAAAACACACGCCCTAGGCTGCAGGGGGCTCCAGGTGCCAAGAGCCTGACTCAGCGAGAGAAGCCTCGGGACTAATCTGGACTTAGGCTGCATGGCTTTTCCATGCTGCCCTTGCTGAGTCCTTTCTTTGCCTGCCTCTGGCTTGCTGGGCAGACCATGCCGCCCTCAAGTGCCACTATAAAGTTCTTGGGGGTAGAGAGGAGCCTGGAGCAGCTGGAGGTCTAACAGAGGTGCCAAGCCCTGACCTGGAGAGCCCCTGGCCCCCAGGCATGCCCTTCCCAGCCGCCTACCTCTTACAGGGGATCAGCGCCTTCCTCTCGTCCAGCACCCGCACGCGCTTGTTGAGCCCGTCGTAGGACAGCAGGGCGCGGCTGTTGTGCCCGCTGCTCTGCTGGTACAGCACCTGGCGTCCCTCCCACTGCTGGGGCGCCTGGCAGGGCTGCGGGGTCCCCGCGGAGCCCGCCATCCCCAGGCCGCACAGGCCGCACAGCAAGAGGCCGCACAGCAGCCAGGTGCCTTGTGGTCCCCCGACCAGGCGGCGGGGAGCGGGCGCGGTCATGGTGACCGCCGCCCCCGGGTCAGCCGAGCCCAGGAGGGAGCTGGGGCCCCGCGTGGGCGCGCGGAGCCTTCTCTCCGCGCTGGCGGATGGTGTGCTCCGGGCCGCGGCTCAGGAGAGCTGGTCTCTCCCGTTTTTCCGTTCCAGAGGCTCCGGGGCTCAGGACACCGGCCTAGGGAAGGCGCGTGAACCGCCTGGGAGTTCTTTCTGCCCTGGCGGCTGCCTACTAAAGCTTTTGTTTTTTTTTTTTTAACTGCTCTCTGCTGCCAACAGGAAACGCAGCGGCAGTGATGCCACTCGCTTCCTGAAGGGCATCGCGATTTAAAGGGTTTGGGGCGGAGAACAGAGAACGTGCTGAGAAGGGACTGTTTCTCCAAGATCTGCAAACCGTCAGAGGGGGCGATTTCAGGAGGAAAGCAGACACGCGGCCCCTTCTCTGGCTGCTGTGGCTTGTTTCTCGGCAAAATTGAGACCTATTTCTTATTTTATTTATTTATTTATTTATTTATTTATTTATTTATTTATTTTGAGACCTATTTCTTACAAACTAAACGTGTCACGATGGGTCCTTCGTGAAGAAATGACACTAACACTAATTGTTGTGGCCGCTGGTAATTCGCAGGCTCAGCCCTTTACACTGCCTTTAAGTCACAACTCAGAGTTTCTCTCTCTCTCTGTCCCTACATGTCAGAGCTTGAAGTTTAGAGGTTTTTGTGCTTCAGGACATCTGTAAAAACAAATTGGGCTCGTCTTTAAGTAATGTTAGGATTAATTATATAAAAACAGGACAAGATGAGGCAGTTTTTAAGAAGACACTTGCGTGACAAATTTATTTACATTTGCACTTAAAATCAAATATGAAGAAGAGTGAGCCGAGCAGGTAGGAAATGGTTTCGGACGTTGCTGACTGATGGCAAGAGAACAATGGGTCCAGGAATTGGAGTTCAAGCAAGTATCAGAAAGGCAATCTGGAGCCTGATCATTTAGGGTCTTAAGAGCTGTTGTTTGGCTATTAATATTGAAGACTGTGGGAGCCACTCTCCGGTAAAAAGCCAGGAAGGAACCTTCTAAGGGATGTGCATTAGAGAGCTCACTCGGGTGTCACGGGGAGAATAAGCAGGACCAGACAGAGCAGGTATCAGGAAAAAAGCTGCTGCTGTACAGGCCACAGAGCCTGGGTAAGTTAAGGCAATGGGAATGGGTAGGGTGGAGCTAGAAAACACAGTGAAAGATTGAAGTTGGAGCCGGAGGTTTCTGATTTGGGTAGGTGAGCATTCAGCCTGAGTAAGGAAAAGAGCTAAATTCTAGCTAGGCTAACTGGCTTTGAGATGACTATGGAATATCCAAGTAGAGATAACCAAGGACAGTTCTGTGTAACTTGGGAATGAAGTACCAATTTTAGATTTGGAAGACAAGGGCATACAGATGGTCACTGAAAGGGATTTGTGGTGGTGGGTGGGTGGGTGATTTTTGGCCCCCTTTTTCCAGGGTATATTTGCCAAGGAGCTCTCCAGCCCTGAATTTCAAAAGTGCCAAGATTGAGGAAACCGGGAATGGAGTGGAGGGAGAAGAGTAAGGTGAGGGCTGAGGTCAAAATCCTGGAGAGCACGAGGTATTCAGGAGGGGAGAGAAGTAAGCATGGAGGGCCCAAAAGGGAGTCACCCCAGAGAAGAACTCGGCTGGAGGACAGTGGCTTTAGTGCTAAAGCTAGAATTCCAGCTTTTTTGGAGGGCAGAAGGAAGAAAATTAAATTTCTTGTGAGTCCCTCAGCTGCTGTTCATATAACACAGTCTATGAAACACAGGGGCAGATTGCCAGTGGGCCAGATAGGCAGGCTTACAAACAGCACTGAAGCCAGCCTCCTCAGGCTGGGGGCAAACTTGGGCTGAGCTCTGAAGAGGCCCTAACCCTCTGTCACAAATATGTCTTAACATTTTCCTTCTTTTAGTTCTTTTCTTGTTTTCTTTTTGTCTTGCAATGAACTTTGGGCTTCATTTCTGCCATGTAAGTGCTCTACCACTGAACCACATCCCTAGCCCTCCCTTTATTAAGGAATAGGCAATCCAATCCAAGAACACCAGAGAAGCCCATGACACTTTGGGGTGGTGAGGGGCCTGCATAGCTTATGTTAAATGTGCAACAAACTCAAATTGGCTGCCTGAGACTGAGCCCTTTCCAAATGTGCCCTCCCCTGAAAGCCAGAAGGAAAGTGGTGGGAAATTCTGCTCTCTCTCTCTCTCTCTCTCTCTCTCTCTCTGTCACTCTCTGGCTCTCTCTCCGTCCTAGAAAGTTAATCTGAAAAATCATTTTTTTTTTCTCTCTGTGCTGGGGTTGATGCTTAGGAATCCACTACTAGAAAATCTTGAGATGTATTTTGGGCCACCTCCTCATCATGGTTTGCCATCTTTGGGAGATGAAAGCCACCCTGTTGGAAATAAGAATATCTTTTTCAGTGCATTGCCTGGATGGACTAGGTACTCTGGGAAGCTTCCAAATAGTACCTTAGGGGCCCTGATGTCTTGAAGGTGCTTGTCTCTACACCTTCCACAACAACAAGGACAAAAGCAGTTGTGTTTGTCTTTGGTTTGTTCCATTTTTGCCCAGCTATTTTAATCCTCAGTCAGATCCACACCTAAGCTAACCTGTGGGTCTCACCTTTGGAGAGGCTAAAGAACTTCCTTAAACTTGGACTTCAAGTTCAACCACAGTTTTAAAGGTTAACTTTCAAAGAATTTGTTTTCTTATTGTTAACGGTGAGAGCAAATTTACATCAGAAATTTTGCTGTCTGGCTGCCAGACATTTGATTTAAACAGACAACAGACACACCTCTTTTCTGTGAAAATTGAGGCCAACATTAATTTTGCTGGCTCTTTCTAATGCAAAGAAGAAAGCAAACAAGCATGCTTGCTTCCAAACCAGGTGGATTCTTAACCCAAGTAAAATACTGCAGTTTATAAATAATAATAATAATAATAATAATAATAATAATTTAGGCTGTTGGATTTGGGGAAATCTTTCAGAATGTGGTGTCTCACGTTGTCTTTGTTTTCTATTGGTTTCCACTCGTGTTGGGCTCAGAAATTAGTATTAGAGAAAGGAACCGAGTAGAGAAACTTCTCCAACACAAAGATGCCGTTGCAGCCGATGGGCAGTTCTGAGTTCCTGGAGCAGGCACCAAGCTGGTAAAAACTTGAACAAGAACTAAGACAACTGGCTACAAAACAACATCAGTAGCAGCAACAAAATAACAACAGACTCCACACAACGTGGGGCGGGCGGAAGAAGGCTTATATAAACTGTCAGGGCTGACTCCTTCACCTACCTTGCTGGGCTTTCCCTGCGCCACACAGCCCTCACTACTCAAGAGCCTCTCTCGCCCCCTACCGGAAAGAAAAAACAAATGTTTCACAATTAAAGGGCGACAGCTGGGTCACGTTGCTCCAACTCTGGGAAACTTTAAGGGCTTACTTTGCAAAGTGTGTTTTTCTCTCTTCAAAGTCTCCCCTGCACCGGCTAGTAACGAGCATCCCAGATGACTGGATGCAAGGCGCTCCTTTTCTTGATCTGAAGAAAAAGTACTTAAAAAGAAGGGGCTTTGGGGAAATGCAGGACTGTAACCCTTGGCTGCGGAGCGACGGGGATGATGTCACCGCTTCAGCACAAGAGGCTGGGGGTGGAGCAGAGGAGCAGGAGCCTGCTCTGCACTCGCAGCTGCCAAGACTCCCGAGCCCACGTCAGGGGACGCGTCTGGATAAATAGGGTCCCACAATGGCCGTGGCCCGCTGCGCTCCGAGCTGCGGGGTCCGAGACTGGAGCTTCCTGCGCGGGGTCGGTGCTCTGGAGGCTGAGTGCTGGCTCTGCTGGTGCTCCGTGGTCCGGGGCAGATTGGCAGCCAGACCCCAGAACTCTTCATCAGTGCAGACTGGAGCTTGGGCAAGAAAGTTCACCCTCTAGGTGAAGAGAAAAGGAGCGCAGCGGTGCTGGAAGAAAAGGGTCCTTCCTGCGGACGGCGGCGCAGGAGGACAGTGCCATGCTCCTCTCCATCCTAGTGGCCTTGTGCCTGTGGCTGCGCCTGGCGCTGGGCGTGCGCGGCGCGCCCTGCGAGGCCGTGCGCATCCCCATGTGCAGGCACATGCCCTGGAACATTACCCGGATGCCCAACCACCTGCACCACAGCACGCAGGAGAACGCCATCCTAGCCATAGAGCAGTACGAGGAGCTGGTGGACGTGAACTGCAGCTCCGTGTTGCGCTTCTTCCTCTGCGCCATGTACGCACCCATCTGCACCCTGGAGTTTCTGCACGACCCCATCAAGCCCTGCAAGTCCGTGTGCCAGCGCGCGCGCGACGACTGCGAGCCGCTCATGAAGATGTACAACCACAGCTGGCCCGAGAGCCTGGCCTGCGATGAGCTGCCCGTTTATGACCGCGGGGTGTGCATCTCTCCCGAAGCTATCGTCACCGATCTCCCGGAAGGTAAGGCAAGAGGAGGTGGTAGGGCGACCAACAGAGTATTCCAGGGGCCTACACAATTCTGTGAGAACCAGGTGGCTGTGCGTAGAGCTGACCATTTCCTGTCCCGTTATAGTTCACCGAGCCTTGGGGAGAGTTAAGGGCAGGGAAGATTACCTTACAGGGATTTCTTAAGGCAGGCAAACATGCCAGAGCTCCCTGAAGGACGCGGGGAATAAGGTTGCTTGGGGGGGGGGGATAAGTGTTTTTATTTAATATAAATAGCAGAAACATAGCCGAGGCCAACAAATATTACTGCGGATATGGGTCAGTGTTAAAGCACGTTTTTTTTTTTTTTTTGTTGTTGTTTGTTTTGTTTGTTTCACTTTACCTCCTGCTTGAGTCAGTGCCGCTACAGACGGGGTGGCCAATACTCGCTAATTTAGTGCGGACTGGCAGTTCTTTCTCAGAGAGCAGTAACAATTCTCACTCCCTACCAGGAGTAAAGTTTGTAAATGCAGTGGCTCTGGGTCAGCTCCACGCCGCGTCGATGGTGTGGTCACTGAGCAGACCACTGTGGCATACTGGTGAGTCTGATCACCGTGTCACTTCCTGCTGGTCTCTCTTCTGCTACGTTACTGTTTTTGTTGGAAGGAGCACTCTGAATTCACTTCTTGAAATGAAACCTGAGGACATTATTGCACTATTTTATCGAGGCTTCTCCTGAGGCGGGTCATCTTCTGTTTAGAGAGACTGGGTCTAGGATGTGACTGTAAGGGAGTGCCATGGTTTATGAGCCTTGCTTTAAACCCTTCTCTCGTTCCGTAGACTAGGAAAAAGTTTAAATTAGAAAATTGCTTACATTTCATAAATGCCTGGAAGTTGCGCTTAGTAATTTTGGTAATGAGGCTGTGGACTGTTTCTGCACTGTGGTGTGAGGCAGCAACGTGGAAAAAGTCTGGTTGTTCTGACTGGGGACCTGTTGACTTGGAACGTCTGTATCAGGGTGGCTCAGGGAGGGAGGGCTCAGGTATGGTGGATGTTCATTCACACCAGGTTCCGTTGGAATGAGCAAGTCCTGGGCTCACAGACTTCTTAAGCCTGAGGTGCTATGGGAAAAGCAGGTGACAATCACATGTTCTTTTTACTAGGGTAATACCATGTTGCGTGTTTGTGTTGGCTTCTAGCCTCCGATGGCTCCCTGTTACATATGAATAAGAGGACCCAGTCATTGACTGCATCCTCTTGGCCCTGCTTGTGTTACAGATGTGAAGTGGATAGACATCACACCAGATATGATGGTGCAGGAGAGGTCCTTTGATGCTGACTGCAAACGCCTGAGCCCTGGTAAGTTCCATCCTCAGGCTTTCCTTGTTTGTGCCCAGAATGATGTCTCTTCCCTGCTTCCCATGTTTTTTGTGTCTCTTTCAGACCGGTGCAAGTGCAAAAAGGTGAAGCCAACTTTGGCAACTTACCTGAGCAAAAACTACAGCTATGGTAAGTCTTCTCCTAAGGGTATTTTGCTTTGGGGACTTGGCACACTAAGACTCCCTGAGTCAAGGAGAAGGGGATGGTGGATGAGTAATTACATGGTTTCTGGGCCACTCAACAACCACAAGGCTTCTTGCTTTTCTGGGTGAATCAAAGCAAACACAAAATAAATCACGCACATAAAAATGGCCTCAGTGAAAAGGGCTGTGTCGAAAGTGGTGGAGGCCACTGTTCTTTTTCTTGGGTTGTCTCGCTAAAGGAAGGACAAGGGTTTGGACCAAGGTTTGTTTATCTGAAGACCAGAGGATGAAGGCCTGACCCCGTGTCTTTTTCCTCATCAACAGCTACAGAAGCTCAGACTCCCTCTCTTTTACTTGAATGAACCATTTAGTACTTCCTCCAAAGGAAAAACCAATCAACCATGGTATTTTAATGTTCTGAATATTTAAAATGCTACTACCATCATTTGGAATTAAATTTAAATATGTTTTTTTAAAATATGTACTTGAGATCTGACGCAATTTAATGGCTTGCTCTGGCACATATATACATGTACATCTTTCTCTTTCAAACACACACTCATGCACACACATGCACACATCCATGAAAAGAAAGGGGGAAACAAATCTACTTGAGATATTTAATATTTTATTGCATTTCTTAATTTATTTCTCCTAACGTAATGGCAAAAAGTAACAGGAAAGGTGTAGTTTCTTTATCAACTTGGTTTTCATATTTTAACTGAAATCATGCATCAGTAAGGAAGTTGAGATCATCTACAATGAGAGAGAGGAAGGAGATACGGAACTCTGGGAAAAAAATCTGGATGTAGTTCAGCTGTCAGATTTGAGAGTCACAGATAACCCATGTGGACAATTCAACAACAGAAAACTTATTTTCTTCCAAGCAGCTTTTTTTTTTCCTTGAAACATGTTCCATGTAGATACTGTCTTGATCTGTTTGGCTTAGTTCTTCATCTGCCAAGATCCAGCCTCTGTGTCTAAGCAGAGTGTCCTGCTACCTCTGGGGTGCCATGCTTTGGAGTCACCTTGTTGATAAATTGTTCAGTCGATGCATTTTTGGCCTCCCTCAAGCTGGTTTCCAATGCTGGAATCCAAAACAAAGACCTGGTTGGGCTGGTCTGTAACTCAACTAGAAGTATTAAGTAATAGTGGGGACCCAACAACTCTAAAACTTAAAACTTGATCCAAGGTGGTGACCTGCACATCCATCTGCAATAACAATCTCATCTCCACTCACCCTGGGCCTTGCATTGTCAATTTGTGAGATTAACGCACTGAGAACAGCAGCTATTACAGAGTCCTTGTGGTTGGAGTATGTTAAGGTTAGGTTTCAGGCTGTCCAGACATCCAGAAATGAGCTCAGCCTGGGCTATAGAATGATTATGGTGGTTAGCTGAAAACCAGCATTCCTCAGGGACCTGGTAGTTATGACTAATGAATTCCTCTGTAAATATAAGATGGACAACTGAAAGAACACAAGCTTTACCGTGACTTCCAAACCTGTTAATATGCCCATCCTCCAACTCCTCAGAGGGAAAGTAGAAATGGATAAAAATGTTTACATGAAAGTTTGGTTGACCTGTAAGCCCAATTTCAGGCTAACCCTGGCCTTCTAATTCTCTTTTCATTTCGTGGTGTGATTGGGGAGTTTTAGGATAATGTTGACAAAATAGGAGGCTTTGCATTTAGCAGTGTGGGCTGCCTTTCTGTGCTGGGGTGTTTGGACATGACCTTAATTATAGAGAGTGACACTTTAAGAGAGGCTCTGGATGTGAACCAAAAAACATCGTCTCTAGTTTCTCCCAAAGGCTTCAACAACAGCACTTACTTGTGTTTTAAACTGCAGTTATTCATGCCAAAATAAAAGCCGTCCAGAGGAGTGGTTGCAATGAAGTGACAACAGTGGTAGACGTGAAAGAGATCTTCAAATCTTCCTCACCCATCCCTCGAACACAAGTCCCCCTCATCACGAACTCCTCCTGCCAATGTCCGCATATCCTGCCCCATCAGGATGTCCTGATCATGTGTTATGAGTGGCGTTCAAGGTAGGTGGCAGAGAGCAGAGGATTTGCATACAGAGACCCACTCGGTGGTCATGGTTTTAGAGAACCAAGTAATGCCAGCTGACATTTAAAAACTATTTTGGGAGTTGTCTCTCCTGGAACATTATATTTCCTAAGTATCAGTTTATTCACAATCTGAATAATGAAACCCAGTTAATAGGTTGAAGGAAATTTAGAAAAAAAAAAACATTAAAATAAAATCTTTGAAAACCTATTTCAGAATCCATTAGGTGGTCTAAAATAATCTATGAGTAAATTATTTTGAGTAACAATGGTTATTTTTTTAAGTTGTGGCATCAGTCTCCGCAGGAAAGCGGTTTGAATTTTAAAGCAATGCTCAGGAGCTCAGAGTTTTACCAGCAGCTATTAGACTAAAGTTGTACATGTTTTCCTAACATGTACTTTGAAGTATCTTTTACGGAACATTTCCCATGCACAAACGCATGTGGAAACTTTAAGTTGGTTTCTGGATCTGAGAATGTAGACCTGTCAAATTAAATCATTATAAATCCAAGCATAATTGAATAATCTGCATACCTCCAGCTGGGAGGGATAGTCTACCCGTGTTTTTCTCGTCTTTTGCCTCCCATTCATCAGTACAATCTTTAGAATGCAGACTTGAACTTTTCAGCTCACATCTTAGTATAGAACCCATAACTTGCTGTAACTTAAATTTAGAGAAATCACACTTTTCTTCTTAAATAACAGGCCACCCCTTTCATTCTCTGGCCTTCATGCTTATATGTGGCTTGTTGATAAAGCCCAAGACTTTGTTCCTCTAAACAGAAACACAACTGCATCTTTTGAAACTATCGTAATCTCGGTGCCTAGTTGTGTTTATCCCATCAGTTGGTAATTCCCCTCCCATAGACCTGCACATTCTTAGCTTTCCAACCATCCTTCTCCTTGTAACTGTCTCTCTCAAGAAGAGGTCAGTGCCTTGGGCTCATCTCTTGCATTCTGTTTACATGTGCTGTAGCTGACCAGGGTTCATTTGAGGACATACTAGGCTATTAATCATTAAATTCTTTCCGGGCAGTTGAGTGGATTACAGGCTCACCCAGTCCAAATATCTTGGATGACTGGGACTTATGTAAAAAAGATTTTGAGAGTAATTAGATATCTATCTTAGGAGAGACACAAAACTGGCATAAAGCTACCTTTCTGGAATGAGGAAGTGTATAAATAGCCATGCAGAAAAAAAAAGCAAAGGAAATGCCTCCTTTTTCTTTTCTTTGTCTCCAGCACGGAGGATTGCTCCCAGGGCCTTGAACACTCCGTGAGCCAAGCTCTCCACCCTTTAGTTAAGTCTCAGCCCTCAGCTCACTTTTTATTCTAAACAGGGTCATAAAGCTGACGTTGAACTCATTCTGTAGCCCAGACAGACCTCAAACTTGCAGGCTTCTGGCCTCAGTTTTCCTTCTGAATAGGTAGAAATATAGGCAGACCCAACTAATTCTTGAAGAACAAGTAGAATAAAAGAATATTTTATTATGAAGAAAATGTGACAAAACAATAGAGTATGAATGTGTTAGGTGCAAACATATTTGTTTGGAAAAATAGTTTGCTTTCTCACTGCAGAATGAAACGAATTTGAATGGGTTAAGTTGGTGAGCATTTTAAAACCAGGGTCAAAATTAGATGATTAAAAATATGACACCTAAAGACAATGTGCTCTGTAAACACAAAACCAATGCAAGAAAGCCCAAGGGAAAACACTGTTGCGAATGTCAGCTGGGTGATATGTGCACAACAGTCACAAGATACGGGACCTGTGCCTGTAACGGATTCAATGCAAATGGAGGAATTATGGTCTAAAATTAGCGTGTAGAGTGTTATGAACGTGATGCGTAAATGTCTGCACAAATCCAAATAGAAAGTTCGCGTAAGTACAAATAGTGAATAAACATTAAAATTTACTTTTGTATTTCCAAAGTTCAAGTGAACAGAAGATTCTACTTTCAATTAACATTTTAATGTCAGCGAATTAGATGAAAATAAGGCTGTTTTTTAAAACAATTGGCACCGTGTTGAAGAAAAATTTTTTTAATAAAAGATTTATGTATCTTCATGTGTGGCAGTTTTGCCATGTCTGTATGTCTGTGCATCATATGTATGCAGTTCCTATGGAAGCCACAAGAGGGCATTAGATCCTCTGAAGCCAGAGTTAACACAACAAGAGTAATGTTAGATAAATAAATGATGAACATTGACCAGCTAAGTGAATATCCACAGTTGTGCTATGCATTGTTCATAGTTTACTTTGAGTTTTAGTAATCATCACAGAAAACAAACACCACCATGAAAGTTAAAGTAAAATATTGCTTACATATACAGTGTGGTCAGAAAGACATATAAGGACAAGGAAATTCCATAGGTTATTAATAGCGAATACACAGGTAATGGGCATGAGGGCTGCTTAAAAACAAGTGTGATTTTCTGTATCGTGACATGTTTTATTTTTCTAGGATGATGCTTCTTGAAAATTGTTTAGTTGAAAAATGGAGAGATCAACTTAGTAGGAGGTCCACGGTAAGTATAATTAGCAAGATGGTGGGAATGGGTAGAAACGATGGTGAAAAATTCTACAGACTGCCCCCCTCCCGCATTGGCTTCTCTCCAGGCTTTCAGAGGAGCTAGTAAAGGCTAAAGCAACTGCCACCTGAATCTGCGGTTAAGAGCCACGGTGGATTGATACCCATGGTAGGGGAGGGAGGGAGTGGGATCCCCTTCTCTGAGGAGAAAGGAAGGTGGTGGGGGGAGAGGTGGGAGGAGTGGAGGAAAGGAGGGAGGGCGCTGCGATCAGGCTGTGGAGTGAGTAAATAAACACATTAACGGAATAAAAAAAAATTAGAATCACACCCAATTTACTTGGAATTGTTATCAAAGGCTATTGTCCAACATCACAGTGGCCACAGTTGTACTCGGTTATAAGGCACCAGTTATTTCCAGGTTAAATTAGGCCCTTTTCTTTCTTTATTGTATTACATTATAAAAACAGCAAATGGCATAAAAATTCAGTATTCACTGGGGTTAAAATGGAGATATATTTGTATATGTGCAAATACTTCTAAAACAGATACCACAACAAACCATACTCTACTGCATTTAAAAAAATGTCAGGCATGTCTCTGGGCAAAAATAATTCGCTTGTGGTCAAATGCATAATTTAAATGGTAATATCACTGCCATATTGATAGTTACATTAGAGTTAGAATAATTTCCCTCACACCAGTTGAAAATCACCTGCAATTAAAAACGGTAACCGTTTTGGAATTTTTGCTCCTCACGATAAATTTGGACATATTGAGGATAATTTGTATTTTGGTTTCACAAAAGAAATCATTCCTGCCCAGTTTTTCAGTTTGCAAGAATATAAATTCTTAGGCAGGACAAGGGGATGTACCAAGAATTACCTTACAGAGAAAACAGCTAAACACTGAGCACGCCAGCAAAACAGAGGCAGACACTACTGTGTTAGGCCCATGCTTAAACCTCCTCTCAGACACTTGGGAGCTCAGTAAGTGTGTTCACTGTTAAGAGATACAGAATTCCAGCAGAATTGCATTTCTGGTTCCCAAGTCGAGAATATAAATGAAAAAAAAAAAATCAATGGAGAAATCTATTCAACCTCTGATCTCCACACTGCATGTATGTGTGTACATATACCAAATAAATAAATAAATAAATAAATAAATAAATAAATACCACAACTTTTGTTCTCAGGGAAATGTGGTTACCTGTAAGGTGACTCATTCCCCAGTGGTCTGGGCACTTTTGTGGGTTATAGCAACTCCCCATTATCTGCCTCCGTGTCTCATGTTTGTTTTGTTTTCCTGCGGTCAATCACAGTTCAAAAATATAACACAATAAATACAGTAAGAGATTCTGAGAGAGACCATTTTCATTATAGTGCAAGGCTGCAGTAAGTATATTCTTGATATTATCTCTTACTGCGCCTAACATATTAGTCAAAGCTTTTGGCAGGTACATCTACACAACGCACGGCATCCGTAGAGTGCGGTGCTGTGCATGGTCAGCATTACCCACACGGGAGCTTAGAAGACCCAGTGAAAAGGGGAAACTATTGGTTTTGTTTTTCCTTGGATGTAGGATTAGTTCAATGTAGGAAATCACTGGGCTTTGCAGGGAGCCTACATAGACTCCCGTTTTTAGAAATAACACCACCATTACAGAAAGCTTTGCTGTGCAGAGCTACTGTATCCTGACACTGGCCATCAGAAACACACCTCGGGCCCGGGCTCTAGAAACAGTTGGAGGATGCTGAATTCTGGCGAGAGATTTTTAGCAGCTCTGTGGACCTCTGCAAATAACCTCTATATTGTTGTTTACTGGTTGTGACGACAGTGCTCAGATCTGTAGTAAGCTTCTACGAGATTGTGAGAGTTGAGACTTCTTTGCATAGAGAACACATTCCAGTCACTGGACGCAGGATAAGTGGCCACCATAGGCTATCTGCACTAACTGCAGAATACTACAGTGGAACAGCACTTATGTGAAAGCTCACGGGTCAGTTCTGGTGTTAGAACAGCATAAAAGGGTGACACATATTTGACAGTTACGCTTTCAAATTGCCTCCCAGCAGTGGGAAGAGAGGCTCCGCGAACAGCAGAGGACCGTTCAGGACAAGAAGCGAACGGCTGGCCGCACCAGCCGCAGCAACCCCACAAAGCCAAAGGGAAGGACACCCGTTCCCAAAGCTGCCAGCCCTAAGAAGAACGTGAAAGCCAGAAGTGCCACCAAAACGTCAAACCTAAAGAAAATCGCAAGCTAACAGGGTTCCAAGACGGAGCCACCCTTACAGGATAAGGCGCTACTGCCTGGGACAGCCTGTGGAAGGCCACACACCACTTGCCTTAAGGACCCACTGCACTTCTCCTTATTAGACACATGCTGCAGCATTTTTCTCTAACGATAGCTTCAGTGTTTCTCCTTAAGCCGCACAGTCCTGGTGCCGGTTGGTCCTCCCGTATGGAAGATGCAAGAGGAAAAGATGATGGAAAGGTTTCTGCATTCAGAGTGGCCACATACTCTGTGTGACCTCCGCGCAGCAGGAAATGTGCCTCTGTTTTGAGAGTTTGACCTAATATGTACATTGTAAAGTTCACATACTATGTCAAACAAAACCATTTTTAATTTTTTGACAAAAAAAATATTGTACTTCCTTTGACTTCTGTTAGGAAGTTAGTGAGACATTAAATGTGGCTGAAACTATGCTTTTGACAAAGGCAGGAGGAATGGTACTTAGAAGACCTTCGTCTGTTTGTTGTCTGCGTAAAGATTTTTCTGATGAATGGAGTTTTGGAAAGCTTAGAGATGTGGGATGTGGGGATGGTAATGTGTGTTTTTCAGACTCTCATTTCTGTCTTTAGCTTAAACTTTGAAAGCTAAGCTAAACATGACAAATAAAAAGGAGAGGCAGACTGTCCATGTGTGTTCTTATCGTCCGGCTGCCACACCTCGCTGGAGATGCTCTAATCAAACCGCTCCTTGCTGGTACCCTGGATGCTGCCCCACAGACAGCATGCCTCTTTCCCCCTTTGCAGCTCAGGTACCAAGTAGCAGGTTAATCCAGTCAAGTGAGTGGGTCACTCATCTCACCCCAGGGCATCTTAGTGCTTCTAGTCACAACAGGACATTCTAGGACATTCTCTGTGCACTGGCAAGGACTGACAGCCTATTGAAGCCGGCTCACAGTGTGCTGCGCCATAGGCACCGTACTTACTGTTTACTTCCGGTGGTAGCAGGACAGTACCAACACTTGATGCTTAGATTTACCATTGTCCCTGATGGCCAGGGGAAAGGTAAGTGATGTGTCACGTTCATAGTCATCGAAACACGAAACTGAGATGAACGGGGCACGGGCAAGCGGGCAAAGATTTCTATGAAGTACTGCCTCCTGATGGCTTAGCTATGCTTGCAATCAAAGAAACCCAAGAGCATCAATAAATTACGAAGAACATGATTCTACAGTATAAAACGGACCCACTAGCTCTTAAGGACAACCTGATAGCAATTACACATAGCATCTAAACTCTACGATCTCTGGACAAGTCATTAAGAACTGTTGATAGCCTATGCAGCTTATTAGCATAGGAGGACGGGCTGATGGAGGAGCGTTAGAAATAGAACTCATCACATTCTGCAGAAAAGGAGGAAAAATACTGCTGTAAAAATATTTTTAAGTGTAAAATTGAATGCAATAAAGGCTGAGGAATAACTTTATAAGTCTAAGTAATATTGATGTCAAATGTTTAGCAGAAATACGCACAATAGCAATTTGTGGTTTGGGGAGATAGCTTAGTCAGTAGAGTGCTAGCTGTGTAAGCATGGAGGCTTGTATTTGATCCCTAGAATAGCTGGGCCTGGTGAGCAGTGTTTGTAATTCCAGTGCTGAAGAGGAGACAGGCAGGTACCTGAGGCTGATGGGAGTTCAAGCCCAGGCAGATAATCTGGCACCAGCAGAGAAACCAATGGGGTCATACCATTTCCCTGACCTTGTCAGCTGCTGACAGACAGCTCATTTGTTCTGTAGACGATATAAATACACAGTGGTAGAGTAAGTGACAGTGACTCTTTCAAGGTTTACAAGGATGGCTGTCAAAAAACTTATCCCCCTACACCAAATATAAGAGATCCCTAAGCCAAAAGGATGCCAAGTGCCCCCTAATCTCTATCCCACCTGCTGAGGAGAATCTGTTATTTTCCCAAACCATAGTTTATGTAAAATCCTAAGGGTGTCCCCAAAGAATGCTTAATATTTTAAGGTTGAAATGCAAATGCCCTTCCACCATCTAACCACTTAACCTTCCCCCAGTTGTCTTCCCAACCCAATCACCTTCTTACTGTAAATTATGCATAAGCCAGAGGTCCCAGGAACCACACATTGGGGAAAGGAAGGGAAGAGAATTTAGGTGATAAGTGGCTAGAGGGAGAGCTTGCTCTACTTCCTAAAACGGGTCCAGGAAATCAACGCCAAGTTGGAGATGTGATTTGTGGGATCCATTGTCAGGAGCCAAAAAACAACAGGCACACTCATTCTTGTTGCTGTGTAGTTAAACTGGGAATGGTAGACAGACAAGGCCAGGACTGCCAATCAAGTTTCTGCTGTTTTGGTTGAATTTCATAGGCAATGGTCCCGCGTTGAACACTGTTCACTAGAGCTCTTCAGAATTCCTATCTGCAAACAACCCACCGCAGAAGAGAATGTCCAAGTGATTCAGTGAATGGCTGCCAATCTACCCAACTTTTTAGTAGTTAGGATATCCCAAACTCTTTTCCCCCCCAAGCATAGCTAGCCACCAATAGGACTTGCATTAATGCCTGTATTTTTTTTTTTCTTATCTACACAGAAACCCTTAGTGTCTAGGAGTATCTTTGGAACAGACTAAGTTGCTTGGGACTTGAGAGTTAATATTAAATGAGGTCATGAGGGCAGTGGTGGCTCACACTTTTAATCTAGCAGTTGGGAGGCAGAGGCAGGTGGATATCTGAGTTCAAGGTCTGTCTGGTCTACAGAATGAGTTCCAGGACAGCCAGAGCTACACAGAGAAATCCTGTCTCAAAAAAAAAGTAATAAATTCTACTTTCTTAGCAACCCAACACCCCAGACATTTGAAAGGTTTATTTGGAAGTATAAATAAAGACCCAGGAAGAAGGCTCTGGGTCCCTGGTGATTCTGCCTCATAAGGAACAGTGGTTATTAGCCACCATCTTGCAAATACCAAGTTGACAATCTTGGCTTTTACTCTTGGTTTATTGATTTCTTAAAGAGATCTTCAGCTCCACTTTTAGATCCAAGAGGATGTTGGGCACAGTAAGGAATTTAGTGAATTTTTTTTTTTTTTTTTTTTTTTTTTTTTTTTTTTTTTTTTTACTGTCCAACTTATAGTCTGGTAACTCTAACCTATCAAAGGAAGAAAAAATTGAAGACAAAACCTGTAGGGATAAGGCCACTGTGTAGCCTCCAGAATGAAGGCATTCTCTCTGTTTGAGAATAAAAAGTGGCAGGCCTGGAGGCCAGGCATCCTCTCCACCATCAATTCCAGTGTCTCCACCATCAATACTGATAATAGACAAAAAGGAGGAAGAAGCAGAGCCTGCCATAGCTGCTTTGGAGAATGAGAGCCCTTCCCTCACTACTGTCAAGGAGCTAGTGATAGGGCCTCATTTGAAGGTAAGTCTCCCAGATTCTACCCAAGGAGCCTTAAAAACAAAAAAGTAAAGCTGAAAAACATGGTTAAGAATTTTTTTGTTTTTCTGGTTTTTGTTTTGTTTTGTTTATTTTGTTTTGTTTTCAGCAGTCAAGGGTTAAGGCCAGTTCTACAAGTAGAAAAGCCTGGTCTTTAAGGCAGATTTCTTCCAAGGTCTGGTCTGGGCCTGCTTACTAGGCTCTGCTTACAACCTTTTTTCACTGGCTCTATTCCTTCCACATTAGCAAGCCTAGCCCTGACTGCCATCGCTGCCAGTCACTCATTTTCTCAAGACAATACCCCAGAGTAGACACTGCACTGTCAGGGACATTGTTGTGCTCCAAAGAGAATTGGAGGCTCGATGCCCTATACTGTGCATCCCAGGATTCCTGCTCTCTCCGCAATCGATGCAGATCTATCTGTGAGACCTGTATTTGGGGACCGTAAATAATGGGGCAAGCTACAGTCAAATGCTGTAGACAACTTTACTTTAGTTTCAGTGTACTTTTATACATGAATGTAACAAATAAAGCAACGATCCAAGGAAAGTTGAGTTCAGAAAAAAACATGACCAGAAAAAATATGTAAATAAATGCCAGCAAACACATAATAAATATTAACAGGACAACCCCTTTTCAGAGCTTTCTCAGTATAGAGAAATGTAGAATGATTATTAATGTGATATAACTCATAAATTTATTATGGTGGCAGTTTATGTTTAACCAGCTATTTACCCAACTAATGACACATGGGGACTATGATTTATTTAATTAGCCTAGAGCACAAAATTGAGCAATAATTACTCCACCCTAAGCCTCCAAGTTAGTCTAGCTTTCTCCCAGCCAAATTTCCCAATCGTACTTGCTCTTTAATTATCTCCCAGCTCCAGTTCATTCTTCCTGAGTCTCTCCTAGTGGTTCAAACCCCTACTTTCTCTCTCTCTCTCTCTCTCTCTCTCCTCTGCCCCCTCTGTAGAACTGAATGTCCTACCTTATTCTCTGTGTTGTTCAGCATTAGCTGGTGGGGGATTGATTAGCAAAACAGAGAACAAATGGTGGCCATGTTTACACAAACTTGAGACAGGAGATTCTTAGCATAAACAGTACAATGCCATGTTCTGTCTAAAACCAGATAATAGGGTAGAGAAATCAGCATTTGAATGAACAAGAATAAACTTTACTCAATCCACAAAACATTATGCTAACATTTCTCCCTTTAAGTCCAGTAAAAGGCTATTTTCTTTCAATAATGAACTAATACACAATAATAATAATTGTGAAACCATTAGGTAAGATTTATATTCACAACGTTCAGTCCAAATGCATCTGGCAACTCAGAAGAAAGTATTCTATTATCTATACTATCTAGATGAGATCTCAGTTCTGGACATAAATCATTTTCTATCCTTATTTGCATTACCAATCAAAAAACATCTTGTTAAACCTAAACAGCTAATCTTAATTATAAGATAACTATCTAGTCTTCAACTCCATCAGAGACTTGATAAGGAAATAAATATTATCTTAGTATGTAGGAAGTGCAGGCAAGCACCTTCCAAAATAGAACTGACAGCTGGCTGCCTGGACGTTCACCCAAAATTCCTCTATAACTTTGGAGCATCAATCAGCCTTATGGCCCACTATAACTGACAGGCATATTTGTGAAGCAGGAACTATGAAGACTTGCTTGCTCCATCTTGCCAGAGGTTGGCAGTTGACTTTCCTGCATTACGTTTTGCCCATTTTGGACAGCATTCTGTCTGCAATGAAGTGAGGGCATTTTCTTTTGGTCTGATGGCTAGCTTGCCACATTTGAAGCCATCTTCTAATGGGGATTCTTTGTTGATCACCATCTTGTTTCAAGTTAGATGGAGTGCTGCCAAAAGCCGACATGTCTCATTGCCAGAAAAACTTTAAAATAATAAAAACATCTCTAAATGCCATATTCTGTAGGTCTTTGAGGCTTTTGAAGACATCTATTTGACTACATACATTTACATAATGTTTAATCATTACATATCAATCTTTAGTAAATCTGAATAAGTAAACATTGTTTCTAGCTAGACACTTTGTTTACCTAGTATGTATAGTTTTATGAAAAAACTACACTAGAGTCTGACAAGACAATGAGTTTGATTGACTGTTAACTTGCATTACTTAACATTTAAAGCAGCTGTCATAGCAGCTTTTTAAAGGACTGGAAGTAAACCTTGTATTTTAAGGTTGAGTTGCAGTTCTACTCTAAAAGGAGAAACATCTATACATATGTGCATCAAAAATAATGTAAAATTTGTATCCATATACAATAATCTATACCAATGTATCAAAATAACCTTATTTTTGTATCAGTATATAAAATTTTATACCAATGTTTCAAAAATAACCTTAATTTTGTATCAATATACAATAATCTATACCAATGTATGAAAAATATGTGATAATAGCACCAGTACTATAGTTGAAGAGCAGATTTAATTATATACCCTTTTCTTCTATTATTACTATATGATGTTGCTGGTACATACTATAAATTATATCTGGGAAAGCATGAAAGCAAGGCAGAAGTTCATATCCAGATGCAGGGTTTACTGAGGACCAGTGCTGAACATATCCCTTCACCAGATTGGGTTCTCTAGCCATGTTCTGACACTTGGTCAGCCTCACATTGCCTGACTGAGATCAGGCCATCTCTCCAAGCTCTATGTCTTCAACTCTTCTTTGTGAACCGTACCTACCCTGCCAACTATTGTATTTAATGCCTGTTGGCCACCAAGATACATCCTGAGCCTCTTCCCAAGACGATAAACACAGCCAGCAAGGCTCTAAGCCTCCATTTCAGTAGAGTCTGCAAAAAAGATAGAGCCAACCCAAGGATCTCCAGTGAAACCGCTCAGAACCCTAAAGAAGGCATTGGGGTACCTCCGTACACCACCATCTCTGCCTTTGACTGAGACTGGTATTGCTCCAAAAAGAATCCCATGATCTTACCCAGCCAGAAGAAATAAAGAGGTCTATGTCCCCTTTCCTTTCCAACCTTCTTTTTCCCATACCTGGGGCTGTAAGGTTGGAAGGGAGGTATAAGCTTTAAGGAAACCTCCCCCCCAAAAAAAAAAAAAGAAAGTAGCATTTGAAAAACTAGCTTCTACAGATCTCTCCTCTAATGTCCTAGTCCCTCCAAGTTATCTGGGAAGGAAAAAAGGTGACCACTAGGTGTGGGCCAGCATCAGATGTTTGACCCAACAGCTTCCAATGACCACCCAAGCACAGACTCCACTAAGAACCATGATGCCTTCTGATGGCCAGCCACCAAATCAGGAAACCAGGTTTGACTTCTCCCAGTTGTGCATCTTTCCCTAATTATTGACTTTCTGCCTCCTTAAAGAGCCATATTACATCTTCATTAGTAGCTTAAACACTAAGGGCACCCTTACTTCCATTCAGGGTGCAGAGGAAATGGTAGAGAAAATTCGGAGCACAGGAACAGGTTTGGAACTTTGTTACTTGTGCAAGGCTACCAGACCCAAAGCATGCCATTTGTTAGACATGATCTTCCATAGCAAGAAAAATGGAAGCCCTAGATTCATTGTTGGTCATTGCCAAGTTCAAGGGTGAAGTATAAATACCACTGGCCCGTAGAAGTGGATATACCCCAATATATACACATTTCTAAACAGACTGTCACACATGTGCCCACGCCTAGCACTTAAGCACCCTGATCATGCTATTGGCATTGTGGAGTGTATCCTGCTAATTTCCTTTACAGTCCTCGAAGGAAGGACAGAAGCAGTTACCAGTTGTTCAAGAATGCTGCTGGCCTCCAAGAGAAGCCACAAGAAAGACCTCTTAGGAGAACAACCAGTCTGAGTCTACGTTGCAATAGACATTGAGTCCTTTCAGAGCCCCGAAGATGTCAGAGTAATGCTGCCACCCCATGCCCAGCCAAAAGCTGCTAATGCCACCTGGCTAGACAGTGTCTGGGCCAGAATTCCAAGAACAGTCCTCAGAATAGTTGCCCAAATTCATCACAAAGTCCACCGTCCTACTTTTCCATTCTACCCCAGAACGTGGTGCAGAAATAACTTGCTATGTGAGGACAAGTAAAGACTGCACACTAGGTCAGTGTGAGCCTCCAAATATCACCCAGCATTTCAGGCAGATTTGCCCCTAATGTGCTTGCGCAAGCAGCCATTGTGGCATGGTGGTAGAACCAGGGATCTATTTCTGAAAAAGTATGTGAGTGTCCAAACGCTACTCTTCCCTTTTGTGAGAGTTGAGGTCCAGTGGTCAAGTGGACTGCAACACCTCCGAGAATCATATCATTTGGAGGATCCAGGGCACATAGCCTAATCCCAGAGCAAAAGAAACTCTGCCCTCAGTATCTCCTTAACCCATGTCTGGAAAGAAAGTGTGGCTCTCCTGGTGAAGACTCAAGTGGAGTCCGTCCATAGATCCTCAGGAGAAGGGAACCACCAAGACCTGGCTGCAGAGATACAGAGAGTCCTCTGACATGGACGCTCTGACAGAAGACAGTTTGTGCAATGCCCAAAAATAGCCTGGAAGTCCCATTTGCCCACAAACCAGGTAACTTTATGAAATGCTGGGAATTGTAGTCCTTGGACTATAACAAAGGCTCATGGAAAAGTACAATGGCCTATAGGTTTGTCCTTATAAAACCTTGCAACACATGGGATGAGGGCATTGGTAAGCGGGAAATTCTGGGAAATGGTCCTGACCAATATCTATCTCTTGGTCAGTATTTAATATTTAATAAAACTTGCTTTGAATTTGGCCTAAAATAATAGAGTTGGTTTTTCTGGTGAATCTCAGAATTAACACTTACCAGCACTGTGGAGAATGAGTCAGTAGGATTATGAGTTTGAGGCTAGCCTGGGCTATATAGTCAGACTCTATCTTAAAAAAAAAAAAGTAAACACAATATGCTCTAGAAAGAGAGAAATGACAAATGTGACAAGGGAGTTTTAAATCTATTCTTGTGGCAAGGAAAACCTTATATAAAGTGTGCATGGAGTGTGCGTGCATGCATGTGTACATTCATGTGTGTGTGTAAACACGTGAATGAAAAAGGACTGTAAAATCTCTATAACTGGTTCTGGCTGTTGTCCTAGAAGTCCAATCGTGGAAGCAAGAGCAATAAAAGTTAAAAGCCGGACTGGGCCTTGTAGCTAGTTTTAGTCCCTCCTGAGTTGTGTAGCGAAATCTTGCCTCAAAACAACAAAATTATTTTCTTTTTCTCTGCTTCAGTATTTTCATTCACTAAGTTGTAGGAAAGAAACTGGACACAAAGGCTAAGTGATGACTGAGTGGCCTCTGTCTCCCTGGGGATCAGGACATTGTCTGTATTGAACAACGTAAGAGTAGCTTAGAGTGGGAAGGAGGGCAGTCCAGTCCAATTTTCCAATAAAGACGAGTAAAGAAGGCCTGATTCCGGGCTTATTGCAAAGGCTCAGTCAACAGAACTTACCAAACGGAGCTGATGTTAGCCAGGAGAGCAAGAGAAGACTCTAGGAAAATGTGCCTGAGACTGAACAAGACACAGTGCCATTTACATAGCTGGAGGGATGTGAAGAGGACAATCAAAAACATTTTAAAAGTTATACAAATTCAAGTTTGTGTCCGTTGTAAAGGTTGTGCACTATGTAAAGGTTGTCTTTACATTATTCAAATGCTAATTTCTGTACTAGCAGTGATCTGATCACAGAACAGACTTTGGTATTGTTATTGTTAAGGCTGCATTATATTCTGTTAACACTACCGCCAACACCTTCTGATTGCTTAATAAAGAACTAACCATCCAATAGCTGAGGCAGAAGAGGATAGGCAGGACATCCAGGGAGAGAGAGAGGAACTCTGGGGAAAAAAATCACAATGGAGGGATTGAGACACCAACCCAGCCACGCAACCTTTGGCCCGCTATTTGTCCTACCTTCAAGATGTGCAGGAGTAAAGATGGAGCAGAAATTGAGGGAATGGCCAACCAATGACTGACTGGCTCAGCTTGAGACCCACGTGACGAGAGAGCGCCCCTCCCCGACACTATTAATGATACTCTGCTATACTTGTAGACAGGAGTCTAGCATAACTGTCATCTGAGAGCCTTCACAAAGCAACTGATGGAAACAGATGCAGAGACCCACAGCCAAACGTTAGACAGAACTAGGGAATCCTGCCAAAGAGGAGTTGGAAGGATTAAAGGAGCCAGGGAGATCAAAGACAGTACAAGAAAACCTACAGAATCAACTAATCTGGGGCTACAGGAGCCCACAGAGAATGAACTGCCAAACAGAAAGCATGCATGGGACAGACACACGCCCCTCTGTATATATGTAACCAATGTACAGCTCAATCTTTGTGTGAGAATCCTAAAGCAGGAATAAGGGCTGTCTCTGACTCTGTTGCCTGCCTTTGTCCTATTCCCCTAACTGGGCTGTCTCCTCTAGCCTCAACAGAAGAATATGCACCTAGTCTTACTACAACTTGATACACCAAGGTGGACATCCATGGGAGGCCTCCCCTTTTCTGAGGAGAAAGGGAGAAGGAGGGGGAGGGTTGGGAAGGATAAGAGAGGGAGCTGCTAGGGGAAGAGGAGGGAGGGAAAGCTGAGATCAGATGTAAAGTGAATTAATTATTTTTTTAAAAGGATGAGTGGGAGTGGGTCCTGGTGCTGGTGCTGGGGAAAACCAAAAAGTTCAAGAGAACAGTCGTGCGTAGCTTTGAGGATGGAGCCTTCAGTTTAGCATTCTCCTGAAGGCCAATCTCTGTGTGCCTGTCATTCCTGCATCATTGCTGTCTTCTGGTGGTACATCCTGTGTGCAGCCCAGAGGGAGAGACACACCTGCAAGGTGAAGAGGCCTCTGCCTCCAGCCGCTCCTCTCCAGCACTGCGTGAGTGCATCTAGTCAGTCTCTTAACTCTTCTACTTCAGGTCTTTGGAGGATGCCTCGTGTCTAGGACTTCCAAGCTCCTAAGAGTCTGGCACACGTACCACAGCATGCTACAAGTCCTTGTGAGTTGTCAGCAGTACAAGAGAATGGGTCACTGTTTCTGCAGCAAAGTCATCCCGCCGATGTGAGAAAACAATGTGAGCACATCATGAGGGGTGGCGATGGGTGACCCAGCAGGTCTAAATGAGATCCACGAACGTGACCTTGCACACCCATGCAAACTTTCAGACCTGTGGAGTCATCAAGGGGGATCCCCAGAGCTATGAACTGTTCCTCTACTTGTCTTCGCTCAACAGCTGACCTAAGTCAGGTGTCTCCACACTGCTACACTGCTCACACCTGGCATTCCACAACCAAAGGTCATGTATGTGAAAACCCAGCCTTCTAATGATGGAGGTCTGTCACCTATAGCAACAGTCTGCAGCCTGGGTTGTCTGAGTGACAGAGCCATTAACAAATCAAAAGGAAGTCATTAATCCTCATTACCTATCCTCCTACCTCAATCTCTCACAGTGTCCAAATTGCCAGGGATTAAAAAAGTACACAGGGCACCCAAGTACTAAAGAACTAAGTACTAGTACTAAGCAGGTCTGGTTGAATAGCAGCTCATTCATTTGGATTTCACAGTATAGGTAGTCAAGAGGAGCCAGATATGGAAGCAGACCAAGTCATTCAGAAAGGTCTTTTCCCACTCAGTGCCCACTGTCCATATGTGGAAAGGTAGGATGAAACTGGCTGAGAAATTAGCACTGCTCACTCAGACACCTAGGAAAATGTGACCAGTAGCAACTAGTTTGAGAAATGTGCCCAGGGGTGAACCAACACTCAAGAACATGAGAATGACCGCCATTCCGAAGGGCAAATGTTCAAAGCTAGGGTCTATTTATCCTTGAACACAACTTAAGCTTGAATCAATACATCAGTTGACACCCAGTGGCCCAGCCCATAGAAGATGTCACGCCATTGGCCAGCCTGATCACAGCCTCCTGTGGAGCCACCCCTATTTCTATCTGAGGTATTTCATTCCTTGGAAACATGCTAGGTCTTCAGCTTTCATGCTAACTAGTGCAGCGTGGTCCTATTGGGATGCTCAGAGCCCTCTCCTCCCCTTCTATTCACACTGCACAGTCAAGTGTGCTGAGGCCAATGGGGAGCATCACAGGCTGTTGCTAGTGACACAAGTATCCTTCCCAACATTCTCTGGCTTCCTCCAGAAGGTGATCAGTGTTCCATCAACCATGGTCTGCACAATAAGCTTCAAATCACCACAAAACTGACAAGCAGCCAAAGGGAAATCATGCCTGTACTGGGCCCCTTCACATCCTTAGTCTCTGCTAAACTGAGGGTTGCACAATCACCATGCCCTCTGTGCAGGGATTTCCACCCTCAGCATGCACTGCTAAGCTTCAGCTTTTCTCCATGACTCCTTCGATTGTGGGGTCTCCACCATTGCTGAGGATGCACATTCACAATGGTCTCTATAGATGCTCAGAATGATGTTCTGCATGACCCCTTCAGTTCTGTAGGTCTCACATCACCAAGTTTATTTGCCAGCTTAAGATGCAGCACTGGCCTCCTCTAGGCTGTACCAATTTAGACGCAGCGTTGGCCTCCTCTAGACCGCAGTTCTGTGCTGATCGCAAGAAAATCCTTCCAGACGATTTCAGCTCAGCGATGCTGGTGTCTTGATAATCACACTGGGATTTTATTCCCAGCTAACCGGCATTGATTGTCCCTACAAAACAGAGGATTCACTCCAGTGGTGCTGGTCTCTTGTTAATAACTGATTCCTCAGCTCCAGCAAATAAGAAACTGCTGTATCCACATGATAAACAAGAGAATGACACTCATTGGGGGTCAAGTTAAGAGTCCTGGCTGTGTAGGCAATGAAGAGCAGGCTCATGCCAGGAAGGACTCTCCACCCAGCAGAGAGGCAGAGTAGGGTTTCTAAAATGACAGTTACGTCATACCAGGGACAGGCCACAGGGCAGAAGTTTCAAAAGTTTCTGTCAACCAAGGTTTTTAAAGCTCTAGTGGGCTATAACAATCTGTTTTGTGTTATGAAAAAATGGAGTTCTCAAAACTGCAGGTAGGCTGCATGTGAAGGCTCAGCAGAATATTAGTGGGCTAGGGGCTTGGGGAGGAGAGGGGTAGGACAGAAATGATGCAGAGGCTAGGGTGGAATGCTGTTTGCTATATTTCTCCTCCATGGATTATTCAGATTGAATAATCACCTGCCCAGTGGTGACACCACCCACAGTGGGCTGGCTTTTCCCACATAAATCATTAATCAAGACAAAACCCTACAGACTTGCCTACAGGCCAATATGATAGAGGCCTCTTCTTCATTGAGGATCCCTCATCTAAGATGACTGTGGCTTATTTAAGGTTGACGAAAATAGAACAAACAACAGCAACAAAAAATATTGCACAATAACAGCACAAGAAGAAATGGCCTTTCTCTCTACATGCTGCATAGGAAATCTTTGTATAGACAGAGCCATGTATACATGCAACTGAGTGTACCTTGCCATCTGCTGGCAAAACATAATAATAATTCTAAGGAGCTTTCATATTTTCAAGGTTTTGGACCTTCTTTCAGGCAATTACAGTATGCCAATCGAGTAATACACACCTCAGCACAGACAGGCCAACTGAAACAGAAGACAGTGGTGCCCAAGCTGATGGAGTGAAAGTGAGTTCGAGGCCACCCTGGTCTACAAGGTGAGTCCCAGGACATCTGTGGCTCCACAGAGAAACCCTGTCTTGAAAAACAACAACAAAAAGCTACAGATCAAAATAGAGAGCATTCAAAAAAAAATGGCTGAGAAATATCTTTTAAATGTGCTCAGAATTCTTAGCTATTGGAGAAATGCAAATTAAAACTATTTTGAGATCTCATCTCATCCCAGCCATAGTGGCTAAGATAAAATAATAAAAAACAAAAGACATCCAGTTAGACCAGCACCATTTGTTGAAGATGCTGTCTTTTTTCCATTGAATGGATTTGGCAGCTTGTCAAAGATCAGGTATCC
The DNA here is from genome assembly GCF_030254825.1 of Meriones unguiculatus. Classification (NCBI taxonomy): domain Eukaryota; kingdom Metazoa; phylum Chordata; class Mammalia; order Rodentia; family Muridae; genus Meriones; species Meriones unguiculatus. The sequence goes on from NC_083366.1 coordinate 36,955,298, forward strand.
ATAAGTGTGTGATGTCAGGGTCTTCTATTCGATTCCATTGATCCACCAGTCTGTTTCTATGTCAGTACCATGCAGTTTTTAGTATTGTTGCTCTATAGTACAGCTTGAGATCAGGGATGGAGATACCTCCTGAAGATCTTTTATGTAGAGAATTGTTTTAGCAATTCTGGGTTTCTTGTTGTTCCATATGAAGGTGAGAATTTTTCTTTCAAGGTCTGTAAGGAATTGTGTTGGTAATTTGATGGGAATTACATTGAATCTGTAGATTGCTTTTGGTAAAATGGCCATTTTTACTATGTTAATCCTGCCAAGCCATGAGCATGGGAGATCTTTCCATCTTCTGATATCTTCTTCTAATTCTTTCTTCAGAGACTGGAAATTTTTTTTTCATACAAGTCTTTGATTTGCTTGGTTAGGTTCACACCAAGGTACTTTATGCCCTTACGGCTATTGTGAAGGTTGATATTTCCCTAATTTCTTTTTTGGCCCTTTTGTCTTTTGTATACAGTAGGGCTACTGATTTTTTTTTAATTTAATTTTGTATCCAGCCACTTTGCTGAATGTGTTAATCAGATATAGGAGTTCCCAGGTAGAATTTTTGGGGTGACTCAGGTATACTATCCAAGAGGAAGGACTCTTGCTAAAATGCTCAATTCCTATCCAGAAAGGCAAAGAGCCTGGACATCAGAAGAAGGAGAAAAGAGGGAACAAGTCAGGAGCCTGACACAGAGGATCTCTGAAAGGCTCTTCCCTGCAGACTATCAATGCATATGCTGAGACTTATGGGCAAACTTTGGGCAGAATGCAGGGAATCTTATGAAAGAATTGGGAAACAGAAAGATTTGAAGAGGACAGGAACCCACAAGGAGAGCAACAGAACCAAAATATCTGATCACAGGGGTCTTTCCTGGGACTGATACTTCAACCAAGGACTATGCATGGAGATAACCTAAGACCCCTGCACAGATGTAGCCCATGGCAGTTCAATATCCAAGTTACAATATCCATTGTAACAGGAACAGGGACTGCCTCTGACATGAACTGATTGGCCTGCTCTTTAATTACATCCCCCTGAGGCAGGAGCAGCATTACCAGGCCACAGAAGAAGAAAATGCAGCCACTCCTGATGAGACCTAATTGCCTAGGCTCAGAAAGAAAGAAAAGAAGACCTCTCCTATCAGTGGACTTGGGGAGGGGCATGCATGAAGAGGCTGGAGAAAGGGAGGGATTGGGACGGGAGGAGGGAGAGAACCACAGAGGTGATACAAAGTAAATAAAGTGTAATTAATAAAGAATTTTTTAAAAAAGTTTTGGGAGAATGAACAGAGGTGGAAGGTTTGAATGAGACTTGAACATGGGAAACAAACTTCATTTACCCAATTCCTGGCAGTAATTAAAAAGGCTTTGCTTGGGTCTGTCACCTAAGGAAATTGAGGCCAAGTTTGGTTACAGAAGTGTGTAAGCTTAGAGGCCCTTAAAGCAGGTACTAGGTGTAGAAAACTGAAGTTCTCCAGAACGCATCCCAGAGGAAAATCTGGAGGAATGCACAAATGCTCTATTCCCATTGGGAGGGTAGGAATCAGTGACCTGTCAATGCATCTCAAGAGCAAGGTTTGGCTAAGTAGAAAATCCTACCTGATCCAACAGCTCATCAGCTTTGGCCAGAGACCAAGGGCATGGCTGCCCATAGGAGACACAGTTTAGCTAATGCTAGGATTTTCGTAGCTGAGTGTGAGGGGGAGAAACTAGAGGGAAAAATATCTCTCCCAAGTGAAAAAGGAAGTCCTAAATGGATGTCAGCTAAGGGTCAACTATAGCCAGTGAAGACCATGGTTGGGGGTTCCCTCCATCTCAAAAGGTAGTAGGAGGTATCCAGACACTCAATGGTCAGTCTTCCCCTACCAAGAGAGGTGTTTCATGCCAACAAATGAGTAGAACTCACCAATCTTGGCTGGCCAATAAGGGGAACTCACCAATCCAGCTGGCGTTTATGTAGGAGGTAGAAATCAAGTAGCCAGGAAAGGAAAGTCCTAAAACCAGGGAAAGGGGAGGAATCCCACCCTCTGAGATAGGCAATAAGTACAATACTTATCTGGAGCCCAATTGACCTGAGATGTAGATTCAGGTGGATTTCCTGCAGCTTATAAGAATTACTTTTAAGTTTTATGAAGGAGACAAAACTTTAGACATGTTAGCATCACAATTATAAAAAAAAAGACAAAACTTCTCAGAAGGATGTGCGGATGTGGGTAAAGGAGTACTCTCACTGAGTGTTGGTGAAATTGAAAACTGATACGTCACTGTTTGCAGATGATATGATAGTATACCTGAGTGACCCCAAAAATTCTACCAGGGAACTCCTACAGCTCATTAACACATTCAGCAAAGTGGCTGGATACAAAATTAACTCAAAAAAAAATCAGTTGCCCTCCTTTATACAAAAGACAAAGGGCCGAGAAAGAAATTAGGGAAACAACACCCTTCACAATAGCCACAAACCCAGAATTGCTAAAATAATTCTCTACAGTAAAAGATCTTCAGGAGGTATCTCCATCCCTGATCTCAAGCTGTACTATAGAGCAACAATACTAAAAACTGCATGGTACTGACATAGAAACAGACTGGTGGATCAATGGAATCGAACAGAAGACCCTGACATAAATCCACACACTTATTGACACCTGATCTTTGACAAGCTGCCAAATCCATTCAATGGAAAAAAAGACAGCATCTTCAACAAATGGTGCTGGTCTAACTGGATGTCTACACGTAGAAAAATGAAAATAGATCCATGTCTATTCTTATTCTGTTCACAATAGCTAGAAAATAAAACAACCTAAATATTCTTCAGCTGATGAATTGATAATGAAAATATGATTCATATATACAGTGAAATACTATTCAGCTATAAAGAAAAATGAATCATGAAATTTGCAAGTGAATGGGTATGACTAGAAAATATTACACTGGTGTAACCCAGACCCAGAAAAACAAACGCCATTATGTTCTGTCTCATTTGTGAATCCTAGCTATGCTGGATAGCTTTATGTCACGTGACACAAGCTGAAATCGTCTCAGAGGGAATGTTGAGAAATTGCCTGCATGAAAGGCTTTCCTACCAAGCCACGAGGAACAAGCCAATAAGCAGGACTCTTCTATGAGCTCTGCATGAGCTCTTGGCTCCAGGTTCACGTCCTGCTTGACTGAGTTCCTGCCTTGGCTTTCCTGGATGGACTGTTTGTTATTCAGGATATGTAAGCCAAATAAACCCTTTCATCCCAAAGTGCTTTTAGTCCTGGTGCTTCATCACAGCAATAGCCATCCTAACTCAGACACTAGCTCTGAATATTTAGATGTGAGTATATAACCTGGAGTAATGGCAAAAATCAGGAAAGTATAAAGGGACCAGGGGATAGTAGGATACAGGTGCTATGGTGGAAGAGAAGAAAGAGGGGGCATTTATCTGGATGGGGGTAAATACAGAGGGATAGGGAATGAATGGAAATAAATAACACTAAGGGAGTTTGAAAAGGGCATAGGGAAATTATTTTATGTTTACTTGAAAATACAAATCTATTAGTCAGTATATGTGTATATATTATATATAAAATGTATATTTAAATAAAGCTACAAAACTTGGAGGGGTAATGCTTCCCCGAAAAGCCATTGGCTGCCTAACAAAAGCTTCTGTGGCAGAGAAAACATCCCTTCCAGCTGTGACCAGGGAGGACTAAGAGACTCCACAGACAATATAGGTTATTGACATTGTCCTTGATTGCCTTTCAGAACTTGAAGGTTAAGATCTTAATGCTAAAGACCTACAAACACCAGACCCAGGTTTTGGAGGAACTGAGCTGGAACTGACCTGGAAACCTCCACCCTGAGAACTCTCATAGCATCTAAAGATGCTATGCAAGCTACGCAGGGAGAAAACAAATCAAGTAGAGCCATCTGTATAGCAGGATACGTTCAGACATGTGATGGTGGCACTTGTATCTTGGGGGTAACCAGTAGCCAACTAATTAAAACACATTTAACAGTGGGAATTTACGCTTGGTACTATACGTCTAGACAGAACTTACAGCTGGATAGATCACAGCCCCCAGAGGAATACCTATTATTGCCACTCCCCTAAGTCAATATACCTTCTAACTGCATTCTATATACTTAGAAGAGTGAACTTGCTTCTGCTCCTCACCAATGAAATTTCTTTCTGCAGAAGATGAAGACCATTACAGAAATCCACCAAGGGTCAATATTCAGTAGGTAATGATGGGGATCCTCAACACCAACTGATACATCTGCAACACAATCCCTACACTGAAGACTCTGGGAACATCTCAGAAGACAGAGTAGAATGCTTGCCAGGAGCCAATGGCTCTGCTGGAAGATTTTGTTTCTATAGACAACAAAGATTCTGTATCCATAAAACCACAACAACACGGTCACCTAAACTAGACCTGAAAAATGACACCACCTGACATTTACATTAGTATTTGGGGGAAGTCTCAGAAGTCCTAGCTTAGATGGAGAGAATGTGTATTTATTGGCTTTTGGGAAAGAAAGATTCAGTATTCTACAGGGACGAGGGCCTTGATATGTTAGCCAATCTTAAGTGGTCAGTCCCAGACACATATACATCGGAGTAATATCAAAATGGAACCAGTAGGTTATGGATAAGTATGTATAAAAATTAAATAAGTTATGAATTTGAGATGAAGTTGGGCTAACAGTAAAAGAGCTGAAGGCGGAAGAGGGAGTGGCTAAAATGACCTAAAACAGTACTCATGTGATATTCTAAAACAAAATAATAGTTACACTAAAAGTCACTTGGAGTTTTAAAAATGGGAAGCATATTTTTTAACAGTTCTCTTGTAACTTGACTTAGCATAATTGACTCACAAACGCCTCTCACAAATATCACCCAGTAGAGTCAAGCAGTGTTGGAAGACTACAGTTTTCAAGTGAGTAACCTGCTACTAGCGTCCTATGGAAAAAGTCTCAGACCATCCTAGCTCACTTGCCAGACACAGCCAATTCTTTCGTGACGGTGACATCTAGTGGCTGGGAATCGCACAGGAACTTGGGTTCAAGCTCGGAAGGGCTTGACCCGGAGAAATGTTAGGAAGTTTCAGCTGAGAGAGGAAAAGATAAAGCCAACGAAAGCCTTCACTTCTGTTCCTTTCTCTACAGACAGGGTCAGCACCATACCTGTGGGGAGCTGAGAGCGTGGTCTGCACAGTCCCATGGTGAGATTACAAATTACACAAGTCCTTGGGGCTGGGGAGATGGCTCAGTGGTTAAGAGCTCTTGTTGCTCTCACAGATGACCTGGGTTTGGGTCTCAGCGCCCTGCACAACCATTTATCATCATTCCAGTTCCAGGGGACCCGGCACCCTTTTCTGACCTCTGCATGCACATGCATGCGTGCAAGGCAAAATGGTCACACACATTAAAAAAAAAATCTTAAAAAAAAAAAAGTGTTTCTAGCTATATTCTGCCTTCTTAGACTTTCTGGCAGGTTTAGGGCCTTGCCGCGTTCTTTCTCAAGTCACTCCTCTTCAGGCTGCATCCACTCTAGACTTCTTCCTAGCCCGCGTTTCTCCTCACCTTTTGTTGTACTGAGGTGTACGCCTCTATATAATCCATCTTATGTCATTGTTGAAATATAGACACGTGAACCCGTTTGGGGGTTGCTGTTTTTATTGTTACCATGCATAGCCATGCAAGTTTCCATCTTGGTGTGTGCCTTCCTTGGAGGAACTGTTCTTGCTATTACTCTTCACAGAAAGTTGTACCTCATGGTTTCAGGTTGATGAAAACTTCATTACCTTCTCAAACTTATGCGAACAGAAAAAAAAAAAAACATTTCATAAGATAAATGGCAGCGTAACAGGCTAATCTTAGAGCAGGTTGTTTTAAGATTGTAGGCCTTTTGGACCCTCATTTTGGTTGACTCTCCTTCCCCACCACCATCTCCACTATCCTCCCACGCTTCCCCAAGGCAAAATTTCCAATCCCAGCATTACTCTCTCTGCTCGCATATTACCTATGATCCAATCTACTCTCCCACCTCTCTTAAAGTACCCCTTTCCTGCGGCTCTTTTCCACCTCTGTCATCCGTAAGAACTCTAAATTAAAGACTCAAAATTAGTATTACAAGCTGAAATTCAAATATGAGAGAGACTATCTAGGCTACTTCACTCAGTGTGATTTTTTTTCTAGTTTCACCCACTTGTCTGCAATGTTCATGTTTGTTTACCTCTAGATAAAAATTCTATTGTGTATACATATCACATTTTTATTATCCACTCACCAGTTGATGAACATCCAAGCTGGTTCCATTTTCTAGCTACTTTGAATAAAGCATCAATAAACATGGATAAGTGTCTTGGGAGTAGGTTATATGGTTCTTTGGTATGTGCTCAGGGGTGGGATAATTGCATCTTATGGTCGTTCTATTTCTATCTTATTGAGAAATTTCCTCGCTGTTTTCCATAGTGGCTGAACCAGTTTACATTCCCATCAACAGAGAATTAGGGTTCCTCTTTGCCCACATCCTTGTCAGAATTTGATACGATTTAATTTATTGATAATAACATTCCTTACTGGAGTGAAATGAAAATTCAAAGTAGTTTTAATTTTAAAATGGTTAAGTCTGTTAACTGTTTTTTAAAGTGTTAATTAGCTACCATATTTCTTCTTTTGAGAATTCTTTGTTCAAATCGGCAGCTCATTTTTTATTAGGTAGTTTGTTTACTTGGTGTTTCGTTTTCTGAAGTTTATTTTTTGAAGGGTCTAGATATTAATCCTCTGTCAGATGTATACCTAACAAAGATTTTTCTCTCATTTATCTTTTCACTTATTCTGTCCTTCGCTGTACCAGAAGCCTTTGTGTTTCATGAGGTACCATTTGTCAGTTGTTGGTCTTATTTCTTAAGTAACAAGAGTTCTAGTTAGAAGTTCTTTATCTCTGCCTATGCATTGTAGTGTGCTTTATACCTTTTCTTCTAGAAGTGTCAGTTTCAGGTTTTACATTGAGGTATTTGATCCACTTGGAGTTGGCTTTTGTCAGGATGAGAGACAAGAATCAACTTTCCTTACCTACTTGTAGACATCCAATTTACACAACATCATTTGTTGAAAAGGATTGCTTTCCTCCAGTTTATTTTTTGGTCAAAAAATTAGGTTGCTGTGATTGCTTGGGCCTAGGTCTGAATCTACTTTTCAAGTTAATATATATATATATAATATATATATGCATATATATATTATATACATATTCAAATGATATGTAAATGTATGTGTGTCTGTCTGTCTCTTTGTCTATCTGCTTTCTGTGCAAGTGCTATTCAGTTGTTCCCTTTATTAATATAGCTGTGTGGTACACCGTAAAAACAATTTAGTAATAACGCCCAAAACATTGTTCTTTTGGCTCAAGATTGCTTTGGTTCTCTGTGATTCTTTGTGTTTCCATATGAATTTAAGATTGTTATTTCTCTTTCAGTGATAAATGGCATGAGAATTTTTATTGGGATTTCATTGTATATATAAACTTTTTGGGGCATGAAGGTCATTTTCACAGTATCATTTGTAACAATTCCATGAACATGAAAGGTCTTTCTATATTTTAGTGTCTTCCTTGATTTCATCTCAGTTTTAAAGTTTTCATCATAGAGGTCCTTCATTTTTGTCTACTGTAAATGGAACTGTTTCCCTAATTTCCTTCTCATTGAATTTACATTGGCATATAGAGAGGCCATGTATGGTAATTTTGTATCCTGCAACTTTGCTGAAAGTGTTTCATTTTTGTTGTTGTTGTTGTTCTTGTTGTTTTTATCTCTGAAATAAAGCCAGCTTGGCCATAGTTTATGTGTGTGTGCATGCGTGTGTGTATGTGTATTTTGTTTTCATGTACTGTCTTGTGGATTCTTGTATTTATGTTCATCATATTCTCCTTTTTTGAATCTTCATGTGTTTTGGGTGCTGGATTAAGACTGGCGTTGCAAAAAGATTTTGGGAAGTTTTCTTTCTATTGTTATTTTTTAATTTTTTGAGGAGGATTAGTTGTACTAATTATATTTTTCTTGATCTCTTGAATTTTTTGAGTGTGTTTATAATTCTTTTGATTTCCACACCTTGAGTTTTTTCTGAGTTATGCTTGATAGGGACCATTATTATAAGATTGGTAGTTTGTTGGGAGACATAATATCTATTCTATTCATATTGTTTGTGGCTTTGCCATGGATGTAGGCATTTGGAATTAGGCTATTGGCTGTATCTTTTGATACAAGTTTTATCCAGCTGAACCTAAGATAGGGTGATGACTTGATGTTTGGGGGTCTCTACACAAAATCTCTACCCTTTCAATGTGTAGACCACTTTGCTAATAATAGTAGGTTTTTGAGCTCATGAACTTACTTGCACACACTTTTTTTTTTTGGATTGGTGAGAATTTACTTAGTGTGTGTCAGTTTGTCTGTGTTCCCTAAAAGCCACTTTCAACAACAGCAACGCAACATCTACACATTACTCCACATCTGCAGATTACTTTTGTGCTTAAACGCAAATGTTTAGTTAATACATGTACAACTTTTGCTTCTTTCAGTACTACCTGCTTACACTGAGTGCACAGATCAGCAAGTGGGGAAAATGTAGGACTTTCATGTTTTTTATGAGCATATACTGTGCTGAGTACTGGCAAAAGTTTCTAAATTCCCTTATATAGACTAGCACCTTTGCATGCTCTGGTTTCTTAAAGACCCTTTTAACTCTTCTCTGACTTCAGACAATCTATTATATGAATTTTAGGTCTAATCTTTAGGCTTAGGCAATTGTGGATTTCTGAGTTATTAAACAATATTTCCAAGCAATTTCCAGTTGACTGGTTTCCAGGCTACATGATGTACATAAACGTATATACATGTGCGTGTGTGTGTGTGTGTGTGTGTGTGTGTGTGTGTGAAACTCTTATTTCAGATGGCATCCAGAAATGTGAATGCAAGCAAACAAAATAATTTGTAAAATCTGCCCTTTTTAGAATTGAAGACTTGGCTCTGACCTTGGGAATGTAGCCACAGCCTTTCAGACCATCTTCTGTTGCTCTTTTCTAAAATGAATCATCATTTTTCAGGTTCCCACAAATCTTTACTTTCAAGATTCCTGAAAAATCTCTTCGTAGCAGTTTCTGGTAAAGTTCTTATGTCCTATGAGCAGGATAGGCACACGCTCCATCATTTTGTTCGTGTCATCCACCACATAGGAGTCTTTTCAACCTCGCTAGCTCATATAACCTGATTTATCTTAAATTCTGGATATCACTTACCCAATGTGACCAGCACAGAATGCATGGTGTTTTCTAAATCTCTTCTCTGTTTTGAATCTTCTGAGACTGACTAGCTTACTTACCCAGTGGCTGAAACCATAAAATCTCTTTTCTCTTTTCTTTGGTAGGGCGGCAGCCAGTTATTAAATCCTGGTGCAATGCAGCCTTCTAAGAATTGTTTTATCATCCACCCGTCCTAAACTCACATTTCCCAAGTTAGTTCTGGCTTCTCTAACGTTTCACATTGCTGATTGCCAAGTGTCCTGCCTGGATGACTTGTGCCTCATTTCTCCCCCTCTCTGTTTTCTATAAGCATCTGCTCTAGGACACATAGCATTTTCTACCTTCTCTTCTTGCAGTCATGGACTCAGTCAGCATAAAGAATTGTGTATACCCAGCATACAGCAAGAGCCAAAATAAAAAAAAGTGTCTTAAATGTGTGATACTTTTAATATTACCATCATAGTAATATTCCATAGCACAGAAAGCACATCAATGCAGCATCCAACATATTTTTATGTGCAAGCATTAAGAGAGTTACATTAAGAGAGTACACACAGTACATGTGTGTTTATGTGCTTATCTATGTTTATAAATGGGTGTGACGACTTAGAAATTCTAAAACATTCTCTTTCTTATCCTTATTTCTGACTTTGAAATTCTAACCCATTATTTCCAGGTATATTTCAATATTTAAATTGGCTGCCTCTGACCCATGAAACATACAGACGTCCCAGTTCAACACTGAATCATATATACTAAATGGAAACACCCAAATCAGTGGTAATGTTGCCCTTGGCATAAAAGGAGGACAACACAGATGTTAGGAGAAAAACTCACACTCAACAGAAGCTACATGGAGAGTGTAGGCCTTTTGAGAAGCTTCACTCACATCACTCCCTCACTCATCATCCCAATAGATTTACATCTGTTTGCAAGTACTATACGTACTATACTTCATTTAAACATAGCTGAAACGATACATAAAATTCATATTTTCAAAACATGAACATCCATAGGGTGTAAAACCATGCCTTGATTTACAAAACTACTTTTATATACAGTATTTTGATCTTGGCTTCTAATGGCTAAGTAGAACGTGGAATAGTGCTCTGGATAGTTTCATGTCAACTTGACACAAGCTAAAGTCACCCTAGGGGAGAGAATCTTAATTAAGAAAATTCTTTCATAACATGGGGCTGTAAGCAAACCTTCAGAGCATTTTTTACAGTAGCAGTTGATGGGGGACGGCCCAGACATTATGGGTGGTGCCATCACCAGGCTAGTGGTCCCGGGTTCTCTAAGGAAGCAGGCTGAGCAAGCCATGAGGCGCAAGCCATAAGCAGCACCTCTCCTTGGCCTCTGCATCAGCTCCTGATCCATGTCCTTGCTTTGCTTGGGTTCCTTTCCTGACTTCATTCAGTGATGGCCTATGATGTGGAAGTGTAAGCCAAATAAACCCCTTTTCTCCCAAAGTTGCTTCGGTTATGGTCTTTTATCACAGTAATAGTAATACCAACCTAAGACAAACAGTATTCTCTTCTGCTCCTGGAGGACCTTGCTAACAGGTTTCTCTACTTCACAGTTTCCTTACTTTCTTGTGGATACTGAACCAGGTCTGTTAAGACAATATTTCACACACAGGTTTGTTATTGGAAAATCCATAGCTAGAGATATGCTGTAGATATTTAAACTTTGCTTTTAAACATAAGAAGGAAGAACAGGTTTGATGGAAAAATATCATTCATTTCTTACTCTGTATTTAACATGAAGTAGCATACCACTACTGTACTGTTGTCATGTCATATCAGTCATTGGTGTGGTCCGTAGACACCAATAGACATCAGAGACATCAGAGATGGATGCTGCAGCCTTGGCAATAAACAACTCTTTGATTGGATTTAAGATCTGCTTAACAAGATGGAAACCATGCCTGGTAATGGAAGCCTCGCCAACTGCTCAATGGTAGTGAAGTCTTGGTTACTGAAGAGGAATCTACAACCACTAATTTACTAAATCAGCACAACCCCTAACAACATCCTATAAGCATTTGTCTTTATATGCACAGATAAATGTAGTCTTCACCATATACCAAAAAAAAAAAAGAAAAAAAGAAAAAAAAAGAAAAAGAAAAAAAAAGGACAGGGGAACTTTCACAACCAATCAGAATGCAGAGTAGTGGAGCCTACTCCCAGTGGATACATCTACAAAACACTCTTGAGCCTAAAGCTTAGGAAATACTGTGAAAGAGGGAGCAGAAGATTTGCTGCGAGACTTCATCTCACATGAATGGGTTGTCCAATGTCAAATGGTCAGCCCTGAAAACATACATACAAGTAGCACTACACAGACTAAATGGGTTATACTTAGGAAACATTGTGTGTGTGTGTGTGTGTGTGTGTGTGTGTGTGTGTGTGTGTGTATAAAATAACAATTAGTTGAAACAGAAAACATTATTTTGAAGGAGAGAGAAGGTGGGTATGTGAGAGGGTTTGGAGGGAGGAAAGGGATATGAGAAATGTAAAAAATAAAATTAAAAAAGAAAACACAATTTATTAAAGTGGCATATACTTTATAGTACGTACTCTAGTGTTCTGTCTTCTCAGGATCATTCTCTGGGAAAATACTATTGATGATGACTGCTGCTTCATCTGAGCTAGATGCCCCATGGACAGCATTTCTCAAAATGTCTACCCCATATTTGGCTCGAAGGCAACCTGGGGAGATCAGCTTTGCTTCTTCTGGGTCTCCGGGGCCTATCATGCGTTTCCATTCTGCAACAGCATTCCACTTGGTCAGAACCATGACTAGAGAGTTGCCCCTGCAAATAGCAATTCTTTTAGAAGGCTGACTCCTCCACACATTGCTAAAGACAGAATGCTTCTGGCACATCCAGAGAATTTTTCCCTAATCAATATAATCACATGTTTTCTTCTTTTTCACAAGCTTTGTGTCATTTAGGTGCTGTAACTTAATTCTAGAGAATGAATGTGAGAGAATTCCCATTTTTACCATTTTGGGGATCACACAAACATTCTCCTGGACCCAGGCTTTTACTTTATGTTCACCCTTCAGTCTCCAGTGCAGTGGTACTCAACCTCGCTAATGCTCTGGCCCTTTAATACAGTTCCTCATGTGGTGACCTTCAACCATGAAACTGTTTCATTGCTTCTTCATAATTGTACTTTTGCTACTGCTACGGATCATAATGTTAATACATGATGTGCAGGAGATTTGACATGCGACCCTGAAAGGAGTCGTGGTCCATAAGTTGAGAACCATTGTCTAGTCCTATAGGGATTGCCTCCACCACAGAAGGCTACCTTAGACAGACTACCCTTATTCTCAAGATGTACTCTATCCAGTGATTGGGTGGTATAAGTCATAAAGATGTCTTTATGACCTCAGCCCACTGCACTACCACTTAGATGGCAGATCTAGTTGGTCAGCAGAGACTTTGGTCCTCTGTATAGCACCTTGACCTCTTCTTTCTGCCCCTTTCACCTCTTTTGCCTCCGTCTGCACAATCCTCTAAGTATATTACCTAAACCTTCAGTTCTTAACATAATCTACAACAAAGTTGCCTGGAACTTTGCTTTCTTGGTGTTTGTGGTGCAGGTTTTCATTGATTTCACTTCCTGTAAGGTAGGTCTGTGTCTTTCTATTTTACAGATAAGAATATTTTAGCATAGTTCTGCATTGGCTAAACAAGAACTTAAACCTTGACAGCCTCTATATGTAGTATGAAGAACTAAATAACTAGAAGAACAGATAGAGAAGAAAGGAAGGGGGAAGAAATTGTAAAAATAAACTATAAATGTTAACAAGGTGTTTCTCCATGAGTCAGATTAGATAGAGCATTATTTAAAAAGTAATTTGTGTCTCTCACAGTTTCTATAATGTACAAGAAGCACTTCTACAGTACAAATAACTGCATGTCAGTAGTTGCCCAAACTTACATAGACAAGACTTCCAATACATGCTTATAGAAATCTCTTCCTGTTATTTTGAAATAAATTTTGTTTGCATGCTCTGGAAGCAGGTGCATTTCCTTCAGCAAGGTCAACTCAAATCCCGCCTCTTTGATGGTCTTTAGGATCTCCACTAAGGAAACAAACATTAAATACCATTGTAGAGCATTCATCCTATGTCCATGGTATATTCAAGGCAATCAAAATGTCAGAGGAAAACACGAGTTCAACTTGCATCTAATGATTTTGATACATACAAAATTGTGTAAGATTAAAAGCACCAAATTCCCAGCCAGAAGCCCTTCAGGTCGTTAGCATCGATGCCCCACTGTGATCAACTGAGGACGCATCAAAGGGAAAAGGAAGTCTGCTGACATGGTAAGCATGAAGACATAGTTTTGTCTTTATGCCCCAGATGTCCACAAATTTCTTGTGTGATCTGTGCTGGGGGGGAGAGCCAAGGCCAACATTCTTGCCTGACACCGAGAGGCACTGCTAGGTGCATCAATACAGTGAAGACTGTACGCATCTCACCAACAGCTTGAATGCTGAAGTTTTCATTCTCTAGACCAAGGGGAACCAACCGAAAGACCTGGAGCTTTCTGACAAAGGAAGAGGAGGAGGAGGGAAGATGGGATGATGCCTGGGAAAGAGGGAAGGGGAAAGGGAAAAAGAAATAAAGGATTTTTTTAACACCAAATAAAAAACACTCAGAGGTGCTGGGCTGGGAAGAAAGGTGAGTGAGACCCAACCTACAGAAAACCTGAACAAGATTGGGCCTTTCCTGCTCGCAAAGATAACCAGGTCATACCTCCAGGGTCCCTCTAGTGACAAAGGTGAACAGAGTACAAAGCATACATCAAAATTTGAGCTGACCCAGTAAATTTATCAGGAGAAGATGATATGATAAAGAATAATATGCATGGTTCCTAGCCCACAAGCCAGGAAACAGTGCTCCCTGGAATATCCAAGGAGTTCATTTTCAGCAAGTTTCCCTTAAAACTCACTAGGACTCTACAGGAGAATCCAGAAGGCAACATTTAGAAGAACAACTAGAAACTTTACCAAATAACTCAGTGAGTTTAAAGTAGATGTGAACAAACGCGTCACTGAACCCCACTTGGCTAAAAATAAGTGCCTGAATAGTGTCCAAGAAAACATAAATACAAAACAGAGTGAAGGAAGGGAGACAAGTCAGGATTTGAAGACTGAATCCAATAAAGAGAAGCACTGAAGGAAACAAAAGCCAAAATAAAGAAGACATTGAAAGAGAAAACCTTAATAACCCAATAAGAAAATTCAGGGGAAATAACCTGAATTATATAGAGCAAATCAAGCAGAAAATAAGCTGTCAGGACTTGAAGATAAAGTAGATGCTTACCCCTGTGCTCATATGACACATGAGGCTTGATCAGTCCCAGTGTGCTCTGCAGAGGGAAGAAGTACTCTATTTCTTTCTCAGCTGCTGCTTTTGAGCTGCTTCCATAGAACTGGTTGACAGGTAAACTTTCTGTGGCAAACTGTGCGCACAAACTATGAGGGGGGAAACAATCAAATGTAATATCACACTATTTTTTATAATTTTATTTCATTTTATTTGATGTGCATTAGTGTGACCGTGTCAGATCCCTCGGAATTGGCACTATAGACAGTTGTGAGCTGCCATGTAGGTGCTAGGAATCGAACCTGGGTCCTTTGGAAGGGCAGACAGTGCTCTTAAACACTGAGCCATCTCTCCAACCCCAAAAATCATACTATTTATTTAAGTTTGGAAAAAGAAAAATCAAGCAACAACACACATCCCAGATCTAAGTACTGCATAACAGGAAGTAATTAGCTAGTGACTTTGACATACAATGTCCTTTTAGGGAGGTAGCACACATTGGGAAGAAAATATGTGGACGTTTAAATGCCACTGTTAATGGCTAAAACCAAGGAAAACAATAAAGGGCGGGAAGACCTGTAGTAAAAAATTCTGGGTAGCTGTGGGACTTCACTTGGTAAGATTAAAGTTCTCTGTATAGTAGTGTTAAGGTTAATCTTGATTTTTCCCATGAACATTTCAAAGCTCTTATGATCAATTAAAGATATCGAAGCTATGATCACAACTTTTCTCATGGTAATTTGTCATAAATTGTGACTATGGTGGATAGTTCTTCCTGTAAGTAGAGAGACACGAGGCCCAAGTCAAGCATTCCAGCTCTTCTAGGAAAACTATGGCTATCTCCAAATTTATATTAGAGCAGACCTACACACTAGGCAGTCAAATACTCCACTAGGAACACCTGCTTTCCTGAGAAGCTCTCTCATACTAAAACTGCATTGCATGAAAAAGGGTAGGGAGCCATGATGTAAGTGATACCAGTCTGGATGAGATACAAAAGCTTCATCAACAGTTTTGGGTCCGATTAAATATTGCCAGTAATCCACAGCATTTTCCCTCAGTAGAACAAGGACATAAGACTGATCACTGTTAGAAAAAGCAAAAAACCAAAGGTTAATGAAAAAACATCTTAGTTGCTAATGATATTCAGAGGACACAAGTATGTGTCGTTAAACTGACTTCAGTGTATCAAATGATCTATAAAGAGCCCAACATTAATATATATTGGCATCCACTCAAGAGTATACTTAGATGAGATGAGAAAACAGGAAGAAAAGCTCTTTGGAGTGGTTTCTTCCAAACTGTCATACATTGGTTGGTTTATGTAATCTTGCTGGCTTTTTGCTTCTGCTTCATTTCTGTTACTCCACCAGCTATCAGGCAGCTTTCCAGCATCTTATTTCTTCTCTAGGATGTGTGATATCAAAGCTTATCAAACCCTCAAAGCAGTAATTAGACTGCCCAAAGGCTCTAATAGTTCTCTGCTTGGACCTGGTAATATTGCCCACTCTGGAATTCTACATCCAACTCAACTGGAAACTGGTATGTGTCCATGTCCATAGGACCCATTATTTTCTCTAACAGTATTTCAAAGAGAGAGAGAGAGAGAGAGAGAGAGAGAGAGAGAGAGAGAGAGAGAGGAGACAGACATTTGAGCAGAGAACAAGCACAGTAACAGCACTGAAAAAGAAATAGACCAAGAACTTGTTTGAAGAATTCAGAAGTTTTCTAGCCTAATGAAAAGGAAGCTTTAAAAAGGTTGAAATGAACAGAAAATAATCAGAACGCTTTCTAAGCCTGATCCCTGCTTTACCTGCACACATAGGATATAAGTTGATTAAAGTAATCCTCATTCTCATATGTCTTGCACAATGTTCTTGCTTCTTCCTCTGATAATAATATTTGCCTCTGCATCAGTATGATAAATCCTTCATTTTGAATGATGTTCAAAACTTCATCTGAATAAAAAGTTATGACAAAGTAAGTTTCGAACTTGCAGATTTGTAGCTATAAGCACAATACGTGGTGCAATGTTGTGAAGGTATCTTGTATACTTAACTCTCTTGTGAAATGTGAAGTTTTCATAAACAGCTTCTTAGGTTTCAAGATGAATGGTGCTTCTTAATATATCAGTAATGTTGTTGCTTGAAATTTTCTTACCACATACTAAAACAGTTACACAGAGGAGCCTTAGGATATAATTTCATTTTCTGCACTTGAACTGTGTGTATGCTGCTATGTGGTGGCTTGAATGAAACTGACTCCCATAGGTTCATATATTTAAATGCTTGGTTCCTTGTTGGTGAAACTGTTTGTGAAGAATTAGGAGATGTGGCTATGTTGGAGGAGCTATTGGGTGTTATTGAGTTTTTACTGATTGTGTTACTGACAGTGGGATTGGAAGTTTAAGAATCTCATGCTGACCAGAATCCAAGATGGCTGCTACCAGTATATCTGTAATTGAGGGGCACAGGAACGGAAACTCCAAAATTGGTGAGTGGAAGGGCAGCTGAAACCAGAACATTGACATTGAGGCTTTCTGGGCGAGAGGGGATGACCCCTGAGGTGGGACAATTTGGATCCAGGTCACCTGTGGACATCTCCAGGAACTGAGAGTGGTGAATATTCAACCCTTCTGCACATCCCCTTGCCCTAAGCACGGATCTCCCTGCCCGGTGTAGGTGGCAGTGATTGCTCCAAGCACAAGCTTCCATTCTAAGTGACTGAGACAGCAGAGGTGGGCCTCCCAGGCTGGCAGCAGGCAGTGGGCAGCTGTAGCAGCCTCCCAGGTCTGCAGTGACAGCGGGGTGGCATTTAGTCCAAACAGGAGCCTTTGTGCTCAGTGACTGAGACAGCAGAGGTGGCTACCCCAAGTAGAGGTCTCCCTGTCCGGCAGTCAAACAGTGGACACCACAGAGCTGTCAGATCTCCTACACTCTCATTCACCCCTATGGGTCCAAATCTGAGATTAGAGAACAGGGGGAAACCCTGTGTTTTCCAGTTAGACCTGTTAGTGAGTGAGTGCACCTTCAAGTGAGTACATACAGAGCCTCAGATCCAGGCTCCCTTACACTAGCAGCCAAACATTGGATCCCTTCCATCTGTTGGGCTACTGGGACAGTGTTCTCAACACTGAAGCCCCTGTTCTGTGGGTCTGCCAGTGGAATCCAGGCAAAAAAATTCCTGAAGCCCAGACAGATCTGAATACCCTGAGGACAGTACAGCAGGCCTGTAGGCCACTGAGGTATTCAGAGCACCTGCACATGCACACTGTGCTCATAGCACCAGCACCTGCACCCCCTCCTGCACCTGAGCTCCACATTCCAGGCATCTACACACACTAGCACCCTGTCCTTCAAGGCAAAACTTCCATGCACACTTCTGTGCTTGCGCACATGTGCCTGTGACCTTCCTCCCTTAGCTACAGCTGAAACACCAATATCCACTCTCAAACCAGTGAACCTCTTTCATCTTACTAAAGAATATCCAGATACCAGAGACAGATGGACCTAGTCTAAAGTACAGACTCCAGGAATAAACCTCAAAGGTTACAGATAAGCAGATGGCTAGAGGTCAACATAAGAACACATCCAACAAAAATCAGAACATCATGGCTTCACCAGCAACCTCCAAAATCAACAGATATACTTATTCATCGGAAACACAGGAAAATGATCTCAAATTTATGTTTATCCAGTTACTAGAGGCACAGGAAGAGGAAATGAACAAAGCTCTCAAAGAAATGCAGGCAAGTACAGCCAAACAAATAGAGGCACAAGTAGAGGTTTATAGAGAGGAAACAAACAAACAAGAAAAGAGGCCATCATGGAAAGACAGGAACCCACATTGAAACAGATGAAGGAAATTGTGAAAGAGATGAAAACAGAATTAGAATCAATAAAAAAAAAAACACAAACAGAGAAAACTCTGGAGCTGGAGAACTTAGAGAAAAGATCAGGAACCACAAAGGTAAGCATCACCAACAGAATACAAGAGATGGAAGAGAAAAATCTCAGGTGTTGATGATACAATTGCAGAAATTGATGCATCTCTCAAAGAAAAAGTAAAATCAGAAAAGTTCCAAACACAAAACAACCAAGAAATCAAGGACGCCATGAAAAGATGAAATCAAAGAATAATAGGAATAAATGAAAAAGAAGATTTCAGGTTCCAAGATCCAGAAAATATTTTAAAGAAAATCATAAAAGAAAATTTTCTCAACTTAAAGAGATGTCTATAAACATACAAAGGGATTGTAGAACACCAAATAGAAAAGTAGCCCTGAAAAGAAATTCCTCATGACATGTAACAGTCTAAACAGTAAACAGTAAACAGATCCTAAACAGTAAATCTACAGAACAAAGAAAAACTATTAAAAGCAAGGAGAAAAGGCCAAATAAAATACGACGGTAGACCTATCAGAGTCACACTAGACTTCTCAACAGAAAATGAAAAATCCAGAAGAACCTGGGCAGATGTCATGGCAGACTCTAAGAGACCAAAGTTGCCAACCCAGAATACTATATCTTGCAAAGCTTTCGGGACATAGATGGAGAAATCAAAATATTCCATTACAAAACTAAACTTAAACAATATCTACACAGCAGCCCAGCCCTACAGAAGATACTAGAAGGAAACCTCCAATCCAATGAAATCAACTAACCCAAGAAAACACAGGATATAGATAACTTCACAACAAAAAAAATTAAAACAATAACACCACGAATTCCACGATACAAGGAAGATTCATTGTATTCTAAGATTCAATTGGTCACTATTTTCTATCAACATCAACAGACTCAACTTTCCAATAAAAAGACACAGACTAACAGAATGGTTACAAAAACAGGATCCAACATTCTGCTGCATCCAAGAAACACACCTCTACAACAAAGATAAATACTACCTCAGAGTAAAGGCCTAGAAAAATGTTTTTCAAGCAACTGGACCCAGAAAACAAGCTGGGGTAGCTATCCTAATATTTAATAAAATGGATTTTCAACTAAAATTAATCAAAAAAGATGAGGAGGGGCACCTCATTCTCATCAAAGGAAAAATCCACCAGAGGGACATCACAATCCTGAACATCTATGTCCCAAATACAAGAGGACCTGCCTTTGCCAATGAAACATTGTTAACGCTTAAATCACACATCGATTCCAACACCTTAATAATGGGAGACTTCAACAATCCACTTTCACCAAGGGACAGATCATATAGACAGAAGCTAAATAGGGAAATAATGACACTTACAGAGATCCTAAATAAAATGAACCTGATAGATGTCTACAGAACTTTTCACCCAAATTCAAAAGATACACCATTTTTTCAGCACCTCATGGAACTTTCTCAAAAAATTGACTTTATACCTGAGCACAAAGCAAGCCTCAACAGATACCAGAAGATTGAAATAATCCCTTGTATCCTATCAGACCACCATGGCCTAAAACTAGACTTCAACAACAAAAGAAATAACAAAAAGCCTACATACACATGGAAACTAAACAACTCTCTACTCAAGGACAGCTTGGTCAGGGAAGAAATGAAAAAAGAAATCAGAGACTTCCAAAAATTCAATGAAAATGAAGGCACAACTTACCCAAACTTATGGGACACAATGAAAGCAGTGCTAAGAGGAAAGTTCATAGCACTAAGTGCCTCCAGAAAGATGTTTGAGATGACTCATACAAGCAACTTAATGGCACAACTAAAAGCCCTAGGGGAAAATAAAGAAACAGATACACTCAAGAGGAGTAGATAATTGGAAATAACCAAATTCAGAAAAAAAAAAAAAAAAAAAAAACAATGAAAAGAATCAATGAGACCAAGAGCTGGTTATTTGAGAAAATCAACAAGATAGACAACCCTTAGCCAAACTAACTAAAAGGCAGAGAGAAACTATCAAAATCAGAAAAATCAAACAAAAAGGAGGACATAACAACAGTCACTGAGGAAATCCAAACAATCATTAGGTCTTACTACAAAAGCCTATATGCCACAAAATTTGAAAATCTAAAGGAAATGGACAATTTTCTTGATAGATTCCATTTAAGAAAATTAAATCAAGATCAGGTAAATAGATTAAATAGCTTTATATCCTCCAAGGAAATAGAAGCAGTCACCAAAAGTCTCCCTTTTACGTCTAAAACAAAAAGGGGGAACTGTAGAGAGCTGCGTAATGCCATGCCTTAAAGATGGAGCTGGTTTCCGCCTTCCACCTTCCCGATGGTGAGTGCTTTCTGTCACGAACAACTCCACATTTGGCTAAGGCTGAGGATCTGGCTTGCTTCCATGTATGTGGACCTATCTGCATTGCCCACGTGGCATGCCGGGGTTGGCTACCCAGAGGCCATTTAAGCTGTGGGCTGGCTTTCCCCAGGGTCAGATGATTGTTCAAGGTTCCTGAATAAACTGCATTGAAAAAAAAAAAAAAAAAGCTCAAGGCCAAATGGTTTCAGTGCCGAATTCTACCATACCTTCAAAGAACAGCTAATTCCAATTCTCGTCAAACTATTCCACAAAATGGAAACAGAAGGAACATTACCAAACTCATTCTATGAACCCACAAAGACCCAACAAAAAAGAGAACTTCAGTCCTATCTTTCTAATGAACACTGATTCAAATATACTCAATAAAATACTTGCAAACTGAATCCAAGAACACATAAAAGATACCATCCACCATGACCAAGGAGGCTTCATCCCATATTTGCAGGTGTGGTTCAATATATGGAAATCCATCAATGTAATCCACCATATAAACAAATTGAAGGAGAAAAACCACATGGTTATCTCCTTAGATGCCAAAAAAGCATTTAACAAAATCCAACACCCATTCATGTTTAAAGTCTTGGAGAGATC
Source organism: Meriones unguiculatus (assembly GCF_030254825.1). NCBI lineage: Eukaryota > Metazoa > Chordata > Mammalia > Rodentia > Muridae > Meriones > Meriones unguiculatus. The sequence goes on from NC_083366.1 coordinate 36,976,839, forward strand.
AGGGATACAAGGCATATTCCTAAACATAGTAAAGACAATATACAACAAGCCTACAGCCAACATCAAACCAAATGGAGAGAAACTTAAATCAATCCCACTGAAATCAGGGACAAGGCAAGGTTGCCTCGTCTCTCCATATCACTTCAACATAGTATTTGAAGTCCTAGCTAGCACAATAAGACAACTAATGGAGATCAAGAGGATACAAATCAGAAAGGAAGAAGTCAAAGTATCACTGTTTATAGATATTGTGATAGTATATATGAATGACCCCAAAAATTCAACCAGAGAACTCCTTCAGCTGATAAACAACTTCAGCAAAGTGGCTGGATACAAAATTAACTCCAAAAAAATCAGTAGCCCTCCTGTATACAAAAGACAAAAGAGCTCAGAAAAAAAAGAAAAAAAAAAAAAAAAAAAAAAAAAAAACAGGGAAACAACACCCTTCACAATAACACTAATAACATAAAGTTCCTTGGTGTGACTCTAACCAAGTAAAAGACCTGTTTGAAGAAAACTTCAAGTCTCTGAAGAAGGAAATTGAAGAAGATATCAGAAGATAGAAAGCTCTCCCATGCTCACAGATCTGTAGGATTAAATAGTGAAAAATGGCCATCCTGCCAAAAGCAAGGTACAGATTCAATGCAATTCCCATCAAAATAACAGCATGACTCTTTTCAGACATTGAGAGAACAATTCTCAACTTCATATGGAAAAAAAAAACCCAGAATTGCTAAAACAGTCCTCTACAACAACACATCGTCTGGCGGTATCTCCATTCCTGATCTCAAGCTGTACTGCAGAGCAATAGTAATAAAAACTGCATGGTACTGTCATAGAAACAGAATTATGGATCAATGGATCAAAGAATGGATCAAATTATGGATCAAAGAAAAGACCCAGAAATAAACCCACACACCTATGGATAACTGATTTTTGACAAAGAAGCCAAAACCATACAATGAAAAAAAGACATGTTCAGCAAATAGTGCTGTTCTAACTGGATGTCTACATGTAGAAAAATGCAAATAGATCCATATTCATTACCCTGCAAAATCCAAGTGGATCAAAAATCTCAACATAAAACAAAACACACTAAATCTGTTAAAAGAAAAAGTGGGAAAGAGCCTAGAACTCATTGGCACAGGAGACAACTTCCTGAACACCAACGGCACATGCTCTAAGAGCAACAATCGATAAGTGAGACTTAACGAAACTGAAAAGCTTCTGTAAAGCAAAGGACACTGTCCTCAGAACAAAATGACAGGCTACAGACTGGGAAAGGATTTTCACGAACTCTATATCTGACAGAAGGCTAATATCCAGAATATATAAAGAATTCAAGACGTTAAACAGCAACAAATCAAGTAATCCAATTAAAAAATGGGGTACAGAGCTAAACAGAGAATTCTCTGTAGAGGAATATCGAATGGCAGAGAAACACTTAAAGAAGTGCTCTGTGTCCTTAGTTATCAGACAATACAAATTAAAACAACACAGATTTCATCTTAACCCCCCCTCAGCATGGCTAAGATCAAACACTCAAGTGACAATACATGCTGGAGAGAATGTGGAGAAAGGGGAACCCTCCTCCATTGTTGGTGGGAATGTAAGCTTGTACAACCACTTTGGAAATCAATCTGGCGCTTTCTCAGACAATTAGGAATACTGCGTCCTCAAGATCCAGTTATACCACTTCCATATATTCAAAATATGCTCAAGTACACAATAAAGTTATTTGCTCAACCCTGTTTGTAGCAGCTTTATCCATAATAGCTAGAACCTGGAAACAACCCAGATGTCCCTCAATGGAGGAATGGATACAGAAATTTTGATATTTTTACACAATGGAATATTACTCAGCAATTGAAAACAAGAAAATCATGAAATTGCAGGCAAATGGTGGGAACTAGAAAAGGTCATCCTGAGTGAGGTGTCCCAGAAGCATAAAGACACCCATTGTATATATTCAGTTTCAAGTGGATATTAGGCATATAATATAGGATAAACATACTAAAATCTGTACACCTAAAGAGGCTAAGCAAGGAGGACGACCCTGCTTATCACTCCTGAGATGATCAATCCTCACTCAGAAAGGCAAACGGGACAGACATTGAAAGAGGGAAAAAACAGGGAACAGGACAGAAGCCTACCACAGGAGCTTCTGAAAGATTCTACCTAGCAGGGTATTAAAGCAAATGCTGAGACTCATAGCCACACTTTGGGCAGAGTGCAGGGAATCTTATGAAAGAAGGGGGAGAGGGAAAGACATGGGCGGCCACAGGAGCATTATAAGGAGAGCAACAGAACCAAAAAATCTGAGCACAGTGGTCTTTTCTGAAACCGATGATACTCCAACCCAGGACCATGCATGCGATAACCTAGAACCCTTACACAGATATAGCTCATGGCAGTTCAGTGTCCAAGTGGGTTCCTAGTAAGGGGAACAGGGACTGTCTCTGACATGAACTCATGGGCTGGCTCTTTGATCACTTCCATGTGAAGGGTGAACAGCCTTACCAGGCCACAGAGGAAGACAATGCAGCCAGTCCTGATGAGACCTGATAGGCTAGGGTCTGAAGGAAAGGGAGGAGGACCACCCCTATTAGTGGACTTGGGAAGGGCATGGGGGGAGATGAGGGAGGATGGGTGGATTGGGAGGGAATGAGGGAGGGTGCTGCAGCTGGGATATAAAGTGAATAAACTGTAATTAATAAAATAATAAAAATTAAAAATAAAAAAGAAGCATATGCCATTGCCAGTCAGCTTTTTCTTTCTGTGCCTACAACTTGAGGATCAAATGTAAACTCTCTGGTATTTCTCCAGCACCGTGCCTGCATGTCTGCTGCCAGGCTTCTCATCGTGATGTTCAGGGACTCACCCTCTGAACACTAAGCAAGCCCCCAATTAAATATTTTCTTTCATGAGTTTCCATGGTCATAATGTCTTTCCACAGAAATAGAAAATAACCAAGATAGCAACATAAATATTTAACCAATTCAAGTATAAATCTTTGTAAGAGCAAGCTACTATTTTACTTTTCTATTTGGAGAGAAATAATTTGACTGCATTTCCCAAATTGTTTCTCTACCTCCTTCTCACTAGCCTGCTTCTGTCAGCCAAAGAACAGAAAATTAAGCACCTTGCCAACCTTCCTCTTGCACAGTGTGGAAATGAACCCAGATGTGATATATTATGTTTTACAAAAGTATGCTGAGATGTTTCTCAGAAGAGGTACCTAGGAAAAATCCTCTACACTGGCTTTCTGTAGATACCACTGAATAAACAAAAAATACAGTTTTTAACTCAGAGCCCAGTCAGTATTATTCCTGTTTAATGATTTTTTTTTACAATCATCTGATTCAGGGAGTATAAATTAAGGAAGGTATACACAAAGACAATCAACCACAACTCTTCAAGTATGTGCAGTTTCATTAGCTGTAGCAGCTCACCTTCCCAGAACAGCTTCCCTCAGCCTTGTTCACAAGTCAGTATAAGAAGCTATGGCATTCCAATCGCCTGAGAAGCAAGTGTCACTTCTTACATGACTATAGAGGTCATTGCTAAGCAAATCAAACTACATTAATGTGCAGTATAGCTCCCAGGCTTTATTCTCGCCTAACAATTGTTCATTGCACTCTGTTTTTTTAGATTTATTTCCTGTTCATCATGGGAGACATAATATATCAGATGCATTTGCTTGGCCTTAATCAGAGCCTTATGCTTATTGTCAGGAAAAAAAAAAAGAAATACAGAAGTCACTATCTTTCTTATACAGAAACAAGAGAGATGGTAGTCACTATCTTTCTTATACAGAAAATGGGAGCGAGATGGTAGCAATAATCCAAACAGGGAATGATCCTACATAGACCTATGTTGTAGTAACATAGGTCCAGGCTAACCCATCCTGGCATCCTCTTCCTTCCTCATTTCCTGTCTGTCTGTCCTTCCTGTGATTCTTCCTGGGATTCTCCAAAGTCCACGAACCCTAGCCACACCTACCCCATTCTGCCCTGCCCAGGTATAGGCTGTTTAATTAGCCAATCAGGTATAATGACCTAGGAAGGTTTACACAGAGGACCAGTAACTACCATGAGAACAACCTCCAACAGAGCTATTTATTTACCGAAACAGCAACAACCATAAAAACCAAAACAAAACCAAAAACTTATCTATAACTGGGCACAATGATGCACACCTGTAATAATAGCACTCAGGGAGGCAGAGGCAAGTGGATCTCTGTGAGTTTGAGACCAGCCTGGTCCCCAAAGTGAGTCCAGGACAGCCTGTCTTGGGGAAAAAAACTGATATTTGCTGAGGACATAAAGCAAATACATTTGCTCCAAAAGATTTGTTTGACTAAAAAATAAGTTAATAAAAAATAGTAAAAGAAAAATATCATATCAAGTAGAAGATATATAGAAAAAATGAATAGAGGTGTATTATATTTTTTGAAATAATGAGAATAATGAACATAACAATTTTATTTATTCATTTGTGTGTGTGTGTGTGTGTGCTGGCATGCATGTTCAAGCATGTATGTGTTCAGATGTGACTATATGTGCACATATATGCTTGTGGAGACTGGAGATCAATCTTTGGTGTTCTTCCTCAGGAGTTGTCCACATTTTTTTTTTAAGACAGGTTGTCTCACCCACCGGGATCTGAGCCTCACCATGTAGGCTAGGCTGCCTGACCAGTGAGTCGTAGGGATCTATCTATCTCTATCTTTCTAGTGCTGAGGTTACAACAATGGAGTACCACGCCTGACTTTTTCTACAGGTCCTTATGTTTGCATAGCAAGCATTTCACTGAGAGGGCTAGCATCCCCGCCCTAAAGATGTCAATGTTACCTACATTAAATAATCCACATGGGCTTTGCTTTAGAATTTCTTGAAGTGATCCAGAACAATAAAACATCAGAATTTAACAGAACTTTATTGAAAGAGAAGCATGATGGGTTGCTACGATCAACTGTCAATCATATAAACCAAAAATGATCAAAAAAATTGAGGCTAGAATCAAAACAAGGACCAGTAAAGTAGGATGTCTGAGAGGTAGTTTCAATTTCCTTTCCCCCCTTTATCATTATCCTAGCAACATCAAGTAGCACTAAGATCCCTAAGCTATGACAGCAATCTGTTTTTCTGTTGGCTTCTATTAAAATTCATAAAGGATTTTGTTTAAATAAAAAAAACATTTCATAAACTCTTCAAAAAGGTGAGCTTTCTGGCACAGGCTGGCACAGGCTGCTCTCTTTAGGAAAATGGAGAGAATGTCTCAGCTGTTGAGTTAATGGGAGTCTGGTGCTCCCTCTTACTCTAAGCCAAGGCATCTGTACTGGACAGAGAAGGGAGAGAGGATGAGAGGGGCAGGGGCCTTTGGCGAGCTAGAGGACAAGTATGACTAGGAGTTCTGGCAGAACACACATGGGAGGAGTGAGGAGTGGGAAAGTTAAGAAGTTTTCAGAGATAATCTGTGGAAGAGGGGTCCCTGCCGGAGAACACAAAAGTAACATACTGGCTGAAAGTGCTGAGGTCCAAGGGAGGTTTTTGGTTTATGAGTATGTGTCATTGAATTGTGCATATTAACAAATTGGAATATATCACTGTGGTAACCAGAAAACTTCAGTGTGGAGAGAGAAAGCGGTGTTGGAAGAAAATTAAGGGGCGTTTGCAGGTGGACATTGCTTGGGCAGCAGGGATGACGGGCATGGAATAAGAAAGTGCGAGGCATTTCACATGTCATATACAGCAAAGTGTTATCTTTGTTTTCAGCCGAGGATGAGTAATAAAGGCATTATTTCTCTCTCCAAAGGCTGCAGAGATGGCTCGGAGGTTAAGAGCACGGGTTGCTCTCCCAGAGTTCAATTAAACCTGGGTTTAATTCTCAGCACTTACATGACAGTTCACAACTGTCTGTGTAACTCTTGTTCCAGGGGATCCAACATCCTCAAACAGACAAACATGCAAACAAAACACCAATGTACATGAAAAATAAAAAATAAGTTAGAAAGGAAAGAAAGAAAGAGAGGGAAAGAAAGGAAAAGAAAAGAAAAGAAAAGAAAAGAAAAGAAAAGAAAAGAAAAGAAAAGAAAAGCTCCCTCAGTTTCCTGCCACCAGCACTAGTCTAATGTGCAGATCCTGGGCACCTCTTCCTCCTACTGCAGAGAAAATAAGGGCTGCTTTTTGAGGCTAACCCTCTCATCTCTGCCGTAGAAATAATTTCTGCCTGGCTCCATTCACGGTCAGTCCTTCAGCTAATGAATCACATGGCATAACTGAAACGCAAAGGATTCAAAAGTGTGACTCTAGGACAGATGACACTATGGGGAGCTGATAATCCTGGTGAAGCATGCCAGGGCTCTAGTTACACAGCACTAAACCGTACAGAATATTCTTACTACCTAGAAAAGTACTACTGGCCAAACTCCAAGTGGGATCAGTCCCCCAAGGCTCCACATCTACAGGTTCCACCAAATGCAACTCAAAGGGGCAGATAGGTAGGTCTTTGGGACTGCTGAATGCATGCACATATTGGGCATGGACATATTTTTGTTGTTCTTCCTGAAACAACGCATGAGAATAATTTACATAGCATTTACATTGCATTACGTACTGCAAGTCATAGAGATCCTCTCACATACATACTGATGGACGCACATCTCATGCCAAGAGTACAACATGTATGTGTAGGGGCAGGTGTCCTGGGCTTTAGCATTCAGAGCAACTCTGAAGCTAACCCTTGAAGACACTAGGGAGGAGTGGGCTCAGAAAATAACATTCAACAAGACTTAGGAGCCAAGACTTTGGAGCATAAATAAGACAGAAATCTGAGGAGTGAGTTGTGAGGTATGAAGATCACATCTTTAAAAAGATGCTTTGACATGTATTTATATATTTAGAAATATACACACATCATATATGTATGTAGAAATAATTGATAAAGAGGCCATGGCTTTCGGAGAACAATGAGAAGGTTTAGAGTAAGAAAAGAGAAATGATGTACTTATATTATAACCTCAGAAAATATCAAAGAAAAAAATAATACAAATTAAGCTAGTACTAAATGTAGACTGAGTAAATAATTTTAAGTTAAAAAATGAGCTGAAATATATGTTCTAAAAATAACTGAGTAACAGTCTTTAGAAGAAAAAGGAAATATAACTTTTCAAACCATCAAGAAACAAATTCTCAAAAACCAAAAATTTTTAGCAAACTCTGAAATAAAATAAAAAAAAAAAAATTAGGGTCTAGTCAGAAGGCCCAGTGATTAATAGCAATAGTTGTTCCTCTAGAGGACCTGGGTTCAAAACCTGCCACCCACATGGCCTCTCATAGTTGCCTGTAATTCCAGTTCCATGAGCTCAAACACCCCATCTACGTCCATGGGCACCACACAAAAGTGATGCTCAGACATACATGTAAGACAAACACACATATACATAATGTAAAAATAAAGAAAATTTTGAAAATTATTTCCAGTGGCATGAAGAGGTCTGGAAGTTCAGTGGTAAAGCAGGGGCTCAAAAACTGCAAGACCCTGGGCTCACATTCTAGCACTGCACTCAGTCAATCAGTAATCATAAAGACAGATGATTAAATTTCACAGAATAACGTTAACTTTTAAATTAGAAAGTAATATGTTCCAATTAAATTGTTAGTGGTCGTGGAGATAATTATAGTATGTGTAAGGCCCTAGGTTCACTTCCCAAAGTCACAAATAGTAATTGTAATGCTACTAGGTAACAAATTCATAAAATAAGAGTGAGAAATGACTTAACAATAAACTTCAAAAAGCAGTGTGCAAGTACACATATCAGTGTGTGAGTACACATAATAAAAACCTCAAATAAGATCAAACAATGAGACCAGTTTTTTGGGATTATTTTGTTTTCTGTCTCTCAGATAAAATCTGAGCTATTGAGCATTGAAAGTCAAGACAAGAACAACCACAACAGCAACAACAACAACAAAAAAAAAAGAGTGAGACTCTTTTAGTGCTGACTTCTGCTGGGGTCAAAGTGAGGTCTATAGAGGTGGAAGAGATGTAATTCCTCCCTCATAAGTTCTCTAAAATGAAAAGCCAAACTCACAGTATGTTTTGGTGAAGTGTTCAATACATGTACATGCAATACTGGTGAGAACAAATGAAATACCTTTGAAAAGGACATATTTGCTTTTAACATTATTTTCTTCTCAAGTAGAAAAAATATAAACTGTTCATCATTTCACTATTAATTTATATGTAATCCATAGAGCAATCACTAAAAGAAATATATAAATTATACATACATATGGTTAAATTAAAATGGGACACTTAAAAATCATGCAAATTCTAAAAGAAAGCAGGAAAGAAACAATTCCCAAGTGATAATGACATTTAATTTAAATGCCATGAACACAGCAGTTAAAACACAGATGTTCAGACTCAATTTGATTTTAAGATTATATTCTGTGCTAATTACTCATGAAGAGACAAAATGATAATAGACATGATTGACACACTCAGGTAGGAAATGCAGAGATGGAGCTGCGATGTCTCTGAGGAAAAACAGATTTAAAAGAAAGGACAAGAAATGCTTCTGGAATTTATGTTACTGCTGTTGTCCCTTACCACTCTCAGTCTTAGTGGACACGCTCCTCTAAGTATGACATTGCCACTGCTGTCTCCGAATCAGAGCATAGATCACCAACACAAGACCCTCATAAGATTGGACCAGTAATAGCCCCTTGAAGGACAAGGAAGTCAGGATGCCCATGAGGTTTATGGATATGTGAGATCTCTCTCCTAAAAGATTCTATTATAACTACTCAACAAACTCTAGGGAAAGGGAGACTGTCCCTTGGTATAGCTGCACATGAGTCGTCAGGTCTCCTGTAACTAGTGCCAATGAAAACCACTTTCATACACCAAATAAAACTTGGATGTAAGCATTTATTCTGTCTGTAATTGCTCTCTCTCTCTGGGTCAAAGGGAAATATAATGCTCAAGAGAAATCATCCAACATCTGTGGATACTTGAAACCTGTGTATCATTTCTTACTGTATATATGTAAGAGGTTAGAAAATATTAATTATAAATTAGAACAATTGCATTGGGGGTCTCTGAGCAGATTCACTCTGTAGCCTATGCTGACCTTGAACTCATGGGAATCTTCTTGCCTTAGATTTCAAAGTGCTGGGATTTCTTGAATTGGCTACCACACCCAGCTAAAATCAAACAAAATGTTTAGTAACTTATTATCAGTGGCATAAATGTTGTTTATAAGTGTTTTTTATTTCTGAATACATTTGTGAACAGTGTCCACTAAAATATTTCAGCTGATATCTGAGATGGCCACTGAAAGACTAGATGGCAGGCAGTGCTGGAAAACTGAATGCCTCAAACTATGCCCAAGGGAAAAGCCAATCATTTTGAAATACATCCAGAAAATTGTCCAAAACAAGTTTTTACATGAAACCAATTTATTGCAAACTTTTTTAATCCAGGAAAAAGCAATCAAGTAACTGCAGCATGCTCCATCCTCCTTTAGGATGAGCTGTCCTCCTTTCTCACAGAAAGGAATGGTTATGTCTAAGAAGGACTTTGACTTGTTCAGTCTAGGTACTCAGGTCCAATGGAAAACATTAGTTATCATTACAAGGTGACCAAGTGCTTCTTCTTCCAGAAGAACATCAATAGAAGCTCAGTGCTTTTCAGTGCCTTCCAGTTGAGAGCTACAGACATAAACTCCATTTGAAGAGTTTTTAGGGAAACCAAACTAAGTAAAGAAAGCTGGAGCAACTGTCTCGTGAGAGAACATTAAACACAGCCCAGCTCCTGATCACATCAACAAAAAACCAACTAAAAGACTCACTGCCTCAGTTTCTACTAGTGATACATCTTTTCTGGTTTTTAATAACAGTAAAGAAAATCAAAGTAATTGAAAAAGGAGAAGGCAATATGAAGAGAAAAAGAATAAGCATTTGAAGTGAATTGATATACACAATATTTGAACATATCAAAGGATCACCTGAATTGGTAGTTGTGCCACAAGCAAAGATGATTCAGTGAGTCAGTTCTACATTAATAAGAGCTCCCCAAGCTGAAATGTCGGCTAAGTGAAGGAACAGAGGATAATATACAAGAACTGTTGGACAATTATAAAGTAAAAGAAACCCATAGTGACAGTACCAGAAAAAAGAATCTGAAGGAAGATAACTAGAAAAACAAAGAAAGAGAAAATTATAATAGCTAAACATTTTGTTTAATTAATGATTGAAAGGTTGAGAACACAGAATATGATAAATTCCAAAATGTTTACATCTGTGCAAACTATCTTCAAACTGTAGAAAAATAAACATAACAAAATCTCAAGGAAAGATCCAAAAGTGTAGAAGAAATGTATGGATGTAATACCTGTCAACAGTAAATCTGATAGTCTATAACATAGGCAGGAAATAGGAGGTGGGACATTGATAGGTAAAAAGGATTCTGGGAGAAAGCTAGTCATGAAGATTTGCAGGCAGATGTGAGGAGGACACAGACACATGGTACCTAAGCACAGGTATCTAGTTACATGGCAGAATGTAGATTAAAATAGATGGGTTGCTTTAAGTTATGAGCTAGTCAGAGAAGAGCTTAGCCATATGGTCTAGGTATTTGTAAATATATTTTCAGTCTCATGAATCTTTACTTTGGGAGTTTAGGGACAGGAGGTAAAACCACCAGCCCCACACTGGACAAAATTATGTAGAAAGAAGTTTTTCCTCCTTTCCCCAAGCTCCCAGAATAATGACTCATGAGACTCATTAAATTTTATATAAATACTTTGGCCATATAGCTAGACCCTTCTTAGACTAGCTTATAACTTAAAATAACACATCTATACTAATTTGAATTCTGCTACGTGGCTGGTTACCTGGGCTCAGGTACTAAGCATCTATCCTCTTCACATCTTGCCCACTGAATCATGTGTGCCTGACTGTGTTCCAAAATCCTTTCTGCCTGCTGGATGCCCTGCCTAAGCTCTAGGTCACCAGATTTATTATTGACAGTTTGGGCCCCTACCATATTTGAGCACTTTTCTGTCTTTTGTATTTATCTTTCCAGAATGATGTCATTGAAACCACACAGCATACCTTAGCAGCCTTACCAGGCCACAGAGGAAGATAATGCAGCCAGATCTGATGAGACCTGATAGACTAGGACCAGATGGGAGGGGAGGAGAACCTCTCCCATATCCATACAATACACAAGATATTCCCTCTACACTCAATAGTTTTAGAAGCTCTTATAGAAGTGGAAGATTAAGATGCCAGAAAGTTTGATTTCTCCTGAGGTCTCCTCCTTCCAGCTTAGGGATGTATACACCTTTCCTATGGACTTGCATGGTCAGTCTTGTGTATGTGTAGGTAGAGCAGAGCATGTCTCATGTTTCATCATATCACAACAGTATTTTGTGTAGAGAGTCTTGATATTGAATCCTATGTAGACTCAATTTTATGACCTCACTTAACTTGAAAAACTTTCTTAAAGGTCCCATTTATACTCACACATTTGAGATAGGAAATATGAATCGGTTTCTTACAATATGTAAAGAGAGAAAAATCTTTAAATATGAAAGAAGCCAAGAAAAATTGCAAAGAATAAAAAAAATCAATTACAAACATGATATACATTCACCAGGTTTATCTATAATCACTATATAATAATGTGTTATTAATATAACATTTAAGTTGGACTATATTAAAATATTTTTCTAAAAAATAGATTACTGTCAAAATCTTTAAACAAAAAAGTAAGAGAGAATATTCATAAGCCACATATATGAAAAGGACTTAGGTTCAAAATATACAAAAAATCATAAAGTTTAATAATGAGAAAACAAAAACTTGGGGTACATGTTAAAGATCTTTTAAAATGATTAAATTAGAGCATATCTTTTATTATTTTGAAATTCCCAGCATGTCACTGTGGTCAGACACATTTGATATCCACTCCTATAGCTAATATCAAAAGATTGAAAGAGAAGTACCATAAAAGAAGATATAGATATCACTATTATGTGTGTCAAAAAAATGTTGAGCCCATGGCAGCTCAGTGTCCAAGTGGGTTCCCTAGTAATGGGAACTGGGACTATCTCTGACATGAACTCAGGGACTGTCTCTGACATGAACTCAGTGGCTGGCTCTTTGATCATCTACCCCTGAGGGGGAGCAACCTTACCAGGCCACAAAGGAAGACAATGCAGCCAGTTCTGATGAGACCTGATAGACTAGGACCAGATGGAAGGGGAGGAGGACCTCTCCTATCAATGGAATGGGGGAGGGGAATGGAAGGAGATGGGCAAGTGAGAGTGGGATTAGGAGGGAATGAGGGAAGGCACTACAGTTAGGATACAAAGCGAACAAACTGCAATTAATAAAATAAATAAAATTTAAAAAAAAATCGAGCCACATACACATACTCATACACATGTGTTGAGAACCACAGATAAGGGCAGCAACAGTATCATTGTGCATCTACTAGTTCAGATGAAAACAAACAGTTAAGAGGCTGACAGGGATGCAGACTAAGAAGAATTCTTATTTGTTGACGGCAGAATAAAAAATAGTATCACTACCTTGAAATGCACTCTGGAAGTTTCTCGCACCATTAATTAAAACTTTACACATGATCCAGGAATCATGCTCCCAGCTAATAACCTAGTTAAATTGGAAGCTTATGTCAACACAGGAACCTCTGTTTTGAGTGTCTATGGCACCTTCATTCATGAAAGTGAAAGAAACTGAAACTGGGCAAAACATCCTTTAAAAAAAATCACCTGTTGAACTTCATTGTATTCTTACAACTGAATATTATTCAGCAATTAAAAAAAAAAGCAATGATCTGTGAATCCTGATGGATAATGATACGTGGAAGAAGTCAGTCTGGAAGGGGCTGTATGCTGTGTGGTTTCAATGGCATCATTCTGGAAAGATGAACACAAAAGACAGAAGAGTGCTCAAATCTGATAGGGGCCTAAACTGAAAAGAAAAGGATGGCACTTTCAGGCCTGAGACTCCATGCTGACCTAATCTGCAAAAGAATAAATGATGCCATTCATTTGTCTCAACACTTGGGATGTTCAAAAACCAAGAGTGAACCTTAATACAAACTATGAACTTTAGTTCAAGTATAGCAAAAATATTGCAGCATTGACTACAATATATCATATTTTAAGTACACATATAATAATAATACAATTTGATTACAACAAGCAGAGCTTCCAGGAGTTCTGTACATGGAAGCCACGAGCTAGGTGACTTGTTTGATAAAACTGTTCTAAATCACAAAGTTTATTAATTAAAAAAGAACATGGTCATGATAAAAGATCCAAAAGGATGAAATATAAAAACCAATCAAATCTCCAAAACAGACAACTCCAGGCATAGGTAACTTACCTAACAAATCTCAGAAGGCAATTAGAAGTGGGAATGTAAAATTGTACAACCACTTTGGAAATAAATCTGGCGATTTCTCAGACAATTAGGAATAGTGCGTCCTCACGATCCAGCTCTAGCTCTCCTAGACATGTATCCAAAAGATGCTCAAGTACACAACAAAGACAATCGCTCAACCATGTTCGTAGCACCTTTATTGGTTATAGGCAGAATCTGGAAACAACCCAGATGTCCCTCAATTGAGGAAAAGATGCAGAAATTGTGGTACATTTACACAATGGAAAAATACTCAGCAATTGAAAACAAGGAAATCATGAACTTTGCAAGCAAATGGTGGGAAATAGAAAAGATCATTCTGAGTGAAGTATCCCAGAAGCAGAAAGACACCTATTGTATATACTCAGTTTTAAGTGGATATTAGACATATAATATAGGATAAACATACTAAAATCTGCACACCTAAAGAAGCTAAGCAAGAAGGAGTAAGATGATCAATCCTCACTCAGAAAGGCAAACGGGATGGACATTGGAAGAGGGAGAAAACAGGGAACAGGACAGGAGCCTACCACAGAGGGCCTTTGAAAGACTCTACCCAGTAAGGTATTAAATCAGATGCTGAGAATCATAGCCAAACTTTGGGCAAAATGCAGGGAATCTTATGAAAGAAAGGGGAGATAGAAAGACCTGGAGGGGTCAGGATCTCCACAAGGAGAGCAACAGAACAAAAAAATTCTGGACACAGGAGTCTCAGACTGATACTCCAACCAAGGACCGTGCATGGAGGTAATCTTGAACCCCTAGAACCACTGCACAGATGTAGCCTAAGGCAGCTCAGTGTCCAAGTGAGTTCCCTAGTAATGGGTTCCCTGGGAATGGGAACAGGAACTGTCTCTGCTGTTTCTGACATGAACTCAGTGGCTGGCTCTTTGATCACCTCCCCCACACGGGGGAGCAGCCTTACCAGGCCACAGAGGAAGACAATGCAGCCAATCCTGATGAGACTTGATAGGCTAGGGTCAGAGTGGGGGAGAAGGACCAACTCCCCTATCAGTGGACTTGGGGAGGGCACTGGAGGAGATAAGGGAAGGAGGGTAGGATTAAGAGGGGATGAAGGAGGGGGGCTACGGTGGAGATATAAAGTGAATAAACTGATAAATAAAATTTTACAAGTGAAAAAAGTTAAAAAAGATAATGTCAAGTGATTAACCTTCTATACCTTCTAGACAACAAGGGAGGAAAGACTTTTTGTTCTCATTTTGTGAGTGCTGCAGTATCTTGACACCCCGACCAGATTATCATAAAAGAAAACACCAACATTCCCCATATTCACAGTCACGGTTCTCAAGAATATACAAGCAAGCAAGGTGTGCCAGGCTGATCCAAAATTTAAAGTAGTCCACCATAGTATAGACTACAGAAAAAAATACATAACTGCAGTAGACAAAGAATCAATTACAAATAACAACACTCATTTGCAATATGATAGACTCAGTCCCCAGCACTGCAAAATAACATAAAAATACAAGCATTGACAACAACCAAAAGAATATTCACCTCAAGCCATGTAATATGTGGAAATTTCCTTAACCTAAGAAAGAGCATCAGTAGAGAACATTACACCTAATGTTACAGAAATTGAACCTTTTGTTTCGAGGTATGGTGTGTCACTATTCCTGCACAACATCAGTTTCCAGTCAGCATCACACAGACACATCAGCTTGTCCAAGGAGGAAAAAAAAATCAAAAGAAATCAAGGCATGTCAATAGAAAGTGAGAGTTTCCATATCTCCCAAGGCAGACAACACATAACACTATCAATGATTCTGTTCAACATGCTTGACAGTTGCTGTCTGGAGACATTTGTGGTTGTTACAGTTTAGCTTGGGAGGGAAACTCCTGATATCTAGAAGCCAAGAGTGATGACAGGAATTTGGCAATGTAGCATGTGATGAGTTACCCACCCATACCCCCCCCAAAAGAAAATTACCTGGCCCCAATACAAATAGACGCAGGGTTACCATACAGTGTTCTATAATGCTAGCCTTGATCCTGTGTCAAAGCTCCTACACAAATGTCAAGGTTGCTTTCAGATGGACGTTTGGATGGATGAATGAATGGATGGATGAATGAATGAATGAAGTTATATAGAACCTCCATTCTCACTATGAACTATTTATTCTGCTATGTGATGATGGGGTGGGGTTTAAAATGACCAGTAATTAGAGATGGGGCTGTAGTTCAGTATCAGTATACTTAGTTACAAGTATGTGAGCCTGGGCACTGTGTCCAGTATTGGAAAAAAAACAAAAGTGAATAAAAACTAACACTGAAAGAACACCAGGCATTCTATATGTGCCTTCTCATCTTGTTCTTCTAATTTTTATAAATAAAATACAGTAGGTACATTATCTTATTCATGTCACATTAGTAATCAGGCTCTCCCACAGCTTTGTGCCGAAGCACTACAGACATGAAATAATTGTCCTGGTTCCTTGCATCCTTTAAGACATTGACAATGCTGAGACAGACTCTTGCAAAGCCATACGTTAGCAAATGCTTTGTATGTTCTTCAGCTAAACATGTTCTGCCCATTATTATTGTGAAAGTGATAAATCAATATTCAAGTCATACATACCAACTTCTTATTCTGAGCTTTACTTCCTACCTTGCCTTTCTTCATAGACTTCTGGATATATCAGTGCCAGAGTCTTTTGTACATGCATGCTTTTCATGGTTTTAAAGTTAGGGAATAAGATATCGATGAACTTGGAAACCTTAGGCACATCATCCAAAATATCGCAAAACTCAGATACATGTTGACGTTCCAAAAATTCTTGCAAACTGTTGAAATCCAAAATATAATCTAAGATTATTATGAGATAAGGTGTAAGAGAAATGCCTGAAATTTTTTGTGTTAATGAATGACTTAGAATCTAATAACACAATACAATGCTTCTTTCTGCCCTCACATTGTCTCTTTGAAAGTAACTCCCACTGTTTCCAAAGCCCATTGGTATCCACTGAATCCCCTTTTGCATTGCTCTATCCTCCTTAAAACTTGAAAGTAAATGGTAGCATAACCTTGCTCAAGAATACAACACTTGGGTAGCATGCAGAAGGCTCTGAGTTCCATACCCAGCAATACAATAGCTTAACAAATTCTAAAATTGCCTGCTACCTAAAAAAATATGCAGTAACTGGAAACCACAAGAAAACCCCACAGTTTATAAGGAAAGGAGAAAACCTCTTGGGAGTCCCAGACAGAATTTGTATCAGCACTGATACACAGAGAAGTAGCAGACCTAGCCACAAAGCCTTCATACTCACATATAAAAATAACTTCTTTTTTTTTTCACGTGGGAGGTTTATTAGGGGAAGGGGACGGAAAGGGAAGGGAAGGGAAGGGGGAAGGAAAAGGGAAAGGAAAAGGGGGAAGGAGTCACAGAGACTGTCTCTGGACAAGGCAAAGTATTCTTTTTTTAATTTATTTTTTTATTTTATTTTTTTCTTATCAGTTACATTTTATTAACTCTGTATCCCAGCCGTGTCCCCATCCCTCATTCCCTCCCAATCCCTCCCTCCCTCCCTCATCTCCACCGTGCCCCTTTCCAAGTCCACTGATAGAGGGGGACCTCCTCCCCATTCATCTGATCCTGTTTTATCAGGTATCTTCAGGACTGGCTGCAAAGCTCTCCTCTGTGGCCTAACAGGACTGCTCCTCCCTTGGGGATGGGGAGGCCAAAGAGCCAGTCATTGAGTTCCTGTTAGAAATAGTCCTTGTTCCCCTCACTCTGGGAAACCAATTGGTTACTGAGCTACCAAAGCTACATCTGAGCGGAGGTTCTAGGTTATATCCATACATGGTCCTTGGTTGAATGTCAGTCTCAGAAAAGACCCTGTGCCCAGATATATTTGGTCCTTGTGGAGCTCCTATCCTTTCCCCATCAGACTAACTCCCCTTCTTTCTTATGATCCTCTGTACTCTGCCAAAGGTTTGGTCATGAGTCTTTGCTTTGAAAACACTGCTAGTTAGAGTCTTTCAGATGTGCTCAGTAGACTCCTGTCATACGTTCAATGCACATCCCATCTGTCTTTCTAAATGAGGATTGATCATCTTACCCCATGTCCACTCTCTTGATTATCTTTTTTAGGTGTATAGATTTCATAATGTAAAAATAACTTCTTACTCACCAAACTCCTTCAGGCATGTCCTGTATAACTGTTGTGTCAAACTCTGGCTCTTAGTCTTTAGCAGAATAAAAGTCATGATGTGCAATACACAAGGCCAATGTTTTAAAAACTGCTTGCTCATTTTGAAATAATTTAAAAATGTATTACCAAATTATATGAATTTTTGTCACTAGAAATTTTATAACAGTAACTGTCTTAAATGAAACAGAGAGCCTAGAAGATGGAAGAAAATGGCTGCTGTTGGAGAATGGGCAGGGTTGGCCCATTCTCCTAAGCCTGAAACAATGAGGCCAGATGGTATGCCAGGCTTATAAAGGCAAGCAGGGAAAGTTATTCTCTTTATAGTTTTCTTGTCATAAACATTCAAGGGAACTCTCCATTTTCTGAACATAATATAATAGGTTGGCTAAAAGGTAAACTTGTAGTATCCATATAAAAACATTAGGTTTTGAGGCATTTGGGCATTGTGCTCCATTGCCTGGTGACACATTATAAATGATAATTTATTATTATAATTTACTACCTACCTGTCCCGTTTCTTTTTTGACACCTCAGGTGGTGTGACCCTAGTTTGAGGCTCTTCAGGGTTCTCAAGCGGTTCTTCTTCTGTGTCAGCCTGAGGTTGGTTTTCCTCCTGGGTAAGGTTTTCTTCTTCTCCTTGAGATATAATGAGCACACAGCTTAGGCCGTTTACTACAGAAAACACAAACTCTTCAAAGTCGGGCTACAAAAGAAAATGAGAAACTTTCCCTCAGGCTCCTGACGCAGGTGCATTAAAATGGCAGCCACTGTTAAAAAAAAAAAGTGAAATCTTCTCTTTCCGAGGTCACTAGCAATGTTGTGCTCTCCTTACAAACCTGTTTGAGGAACATTTTGGCACAGCAGACGTTTACAACTAGAAGAAGATGGTTTTTAAGAAAGTGTATCACAACTATGTCACAACAACAGAGGGTTGCTGATTTATCTGAAAGGCTTCTTAAAAGACCGTCTTCAACTGCCCATAAAATCGGGTGTGAGTGCATGGTCCAGGGGCCACAAACTTAAAGAAAACTGATTCTCTCTCTCTCCCAGCAGCTATCATTGCTAATAGGTCCTTAGCTAAAAATGGGACCTTGTGCCCTCCTTCCCTTTCCATGCTGGAATTTTGACTGGCTTCAGCCTGAGCAGGTCTTATGCATGGTGTCACAATCAAACTTGATTTTGTTTTAGATTTTTTTTGTTTGTTTTTTGTTTTGTCTTTTTAAATAGGACACAGTTGCGTGGGGAGAATTCTGGAAGGAGTTATGGGAAAGGCAGAAAGGATGATTGAATATGCCGTGGAAAATCCCCCAAAGAACTAACACACATGATACACAGAGAGAGAGAGAGAGAGAGAGAGAGAGAGAGACAGACAGACAGACAGACAGATCGATACAAAGACAGAGGCAAAGACAGATACAGAGAGATCTTTTGGTGCTCAATCCCGAACTTTCCAATTCAGTAATTCTCACAGTTAGATCCAAAATGTCCTCCAGTGGCCATGTGATAAAGGCTTGGACACCAACATTTGATTGCTATTGAAAGTAATGAAATACAAAAGGCTGTACAGTCCTGGGTATTTCCTTGAAACAGTTATCAGGACCCTAACATCTCCTCTCTACCACTTTTGTTTCCTGGCTTCATAAAGCTAACAGCTTTAGTTCACCGTGATCTCCTGAGTATGACGCTCTGCCTCAACACAGACACCAAAGTTATGGGTCCAGGCCACTGTGAAATGAAATGGCTGAATTCATAAGCCAAAATGAAACTTTCCTCCTTTTCAGTTGACAGTGACAGAAATCTGACAAACACAACAGCTTCTGGATGACATTCCTAAGGTGGGTTTTCATAAAAGTACACACATATTGATGACATGGGTGGCCAAATTCTTTTTTTTTTTCTTATATGCAGAAATTGGGAGCAAGAGTGATAAGTGGAGTGGTAGATCAATTATAAAGGGGCTGACCAATAGAACTTTGCATATGGTGATATACTCAGCACTCTATCAATATTGCTGAACATGGCTCCATAATCACCTGAAATGAGGCTAGTGTCAATAAAACTCCAATTTTTAGATGTTATTCAGTTTGAATGAACTTAAATTCAAATAGCCACACATGGTTACTGCCCATAATATAGGCAGAGTGTTTTTAGAAGATAGGTCTCCTAATCTCCAAGTCACACCTCCACTTTAATTTTTTTTAAAATACTGTTCTTAGCATGTTACTCCAGGAAGAACAAAACTTGCTGGAGTATAGCTTTTAAGAAAATGACTCAGCAAATAAGTGAGTTACAGATCTCTATGTAGCAGATGGAAAGCAATACTTTCGTCAAGGCTGAAAATTGATAGAAGACTGGCTATCATTCTCTTCCAGAGAGCATAGCAGAAAAAAGTCTTCAACAAAACAAACCATTCAGTCTTGCCTGGATGCTACTGTTTCCATTGGAGGTGTTACCAGAGATGCCATCTTGGGCATCACCAAGATGTGGACATCATCAAGACACCAAAAGTTTATTCAGTTGGCTAGAATTATTAATTTGGAAGTTAATGAAAATCTAAACTTACAGCAATCACTGTCGTTGAATACATAGGTACATGTGTGTTTGTGCATAGAGATGTAAATGAGTACACAGTGACTTTTTAAAAGCCTTCTTACCTGGTCTGCCATATGAGAATAGAATGCCCTCACTAGATCTTCAGGGAGAAACATGTTTTCCTGTGCTTCAATGACATATCCTTCTCTGGCAATCTTCAATTCAGATGATGTCAGAAGCAAACATGATAGAGGAAAACATTTAAAACAAATTAGAGCTGTTTAATGCAGAACTAACTAAACTACCTGGATTTTCACATTTTCAGGTAAAGGCCACAATAAATCCACAAGGTTTGAAGTGGCTCAGAAATGTATAAAGGTTTCCCTTGATACTCCCTAGATACCCATATTTTTAAAACTTCAACCAGTCATTTCAAAGTATTTTTATTAGAGTGGACTCTAATAAATGCTTACACAGAAGGGTGAGGAAAATAAAAACATGATTCCAAGGAAATATGTATGTGCATAAGCGTATATATATTTCTCATAAATAATTCAGAAAGTTGATATATACATATATATGTAATATATGTACACATATAGGATATGTGTGTATATAACTTTCTAAATTAGTCACGAGATAGAAATTTAAAAGTACTTCTTAACTATGTTCAAAATTATTTTAGCTTCTTTTTTTCCCATGTTTCTATTTTTGACGGCTAACTCAATTGAAACACTAGATTCCATATTATACTATCTCCAGGAAACACACCTTACCAGTAAATACATCTGTAGACTGAGATCAAATGATGAGAAACAATCTATCAAGCAAGCAGAAACTGAAAACTATTTGACCTAGTAATCCCGATATCTGATAAAGTATATATCAAACCAAAATTAGGCAGAATAGATGTGTGTGTGTGTTTTTAATTAAATTTTTATTTATTTTTAATATCAGTTACAGTTTATTAACTTTGTATTTCAGCTGTAGCCCACTCCCTCATTCCCTCCCAATCCCTTCCACCCTCCCTCATCTCTTCCCTGTCCCTTTGCAAGTCCACTAATTAGGAAGGACCTCCTTCTCTTTCATCTGACCCCATTTTAGCAGGTATCTTCTGGACTGGCTGAAAAGTCCTCCTCTGTGGCCTAGCTAGGCTGCTCCTTCCTCAGGGAGGGGGGGTGGTCAAAGAGCTACCCATTCAGTTCATGTCAGAAATAGTTCCTGTTCCCCTTACTAGAGTACCCACTTGGATACTGAGCTACCATGGGCTACATCCGAGCAGAGGTTTTAGGTTATATTCATACATGGTCCTTGGTTGAAGAAACAGTCTCATAAAAGACCCTTGTGCTCAGATATATTTGGTCCTTGTAGAGCTCCTGTCCTCTCTAAGTCATAATAACTCCCCCTTCTTTCATATGATTCCCTGCACTCTGCCAAAAGTTTGGTTATGAGTCTTAGTATCTGCTTTGATACACTGCTAGGTAGAGTCTTTCAGAGGCCCTCTGTGGTAGGCTCTTGTCCTGTTACTTGTTTTCCCCTACATCCAATGTCCATCCCATTTGTCTTTCTAAGTGAGGATTGATAATCTTACCCCAGGTCCTCTTTCTTGTTTATCTTCTTTAGGTGTATAGATTTCAGTATGTTTATCCTATCTTATAGGTCTAGTATCCACTTATAAGTGAGTATATACCATGTGTGTCTTTCTCCTTCTGGAAGACCTCTACTCAAGATGATCTTTTCTAGATCCCACCACTTGCCTGCAAAATTCATGATTTCCTTGTTTTTAATTGCTGAGTAGTATTCCATTGTGTAAAAGTAGAGGATCAATGGAACCGAATAGAAGACCCAGAAATAAACCCACACACCTATGAATACTTGATTTTTGACAAAGAAGCCAAAACAATTCAATGAAAAAAAAGACAGTATCTTCAAAAAATGGTGCTAGTCCAACTGGATGTCTACATGTAGAAAAATGCAAATGGACCCATATTCATTACCCAGCACAAAACTAAAGTCCAAGTGGATCAAAGGCCTCAACATGAAAACAGATACACTAAATCTGTTAGAAGAAAAAGTGGGGAAGAGCCTAGAACTCATTGGCACAGGAGACAATTTCCTGAACAGAACACCAACAGCACAGGCTCTAAGATCAGCAATCAATAAATGAGACCTCATGAAACTGAGAAGCTTCTGTAAAGCAAAAGACACTGTCATCAGAACAAAACAACAGCCTACAGACTAGGAAAGGATCTTCACCAACCCTATATCTGACAGAGGGCTGATATTCAAAATATATAAAGAACTAAAGAAGTTAAAAAGCAATAAATCAAGAAATCCAACTAAAAATGGGGTACAGAGCTAGACAGAGAATTCTCTGTAGAGAAATACAGAAGGACAAACAGTTAAAGAGATGCTCAATAACCTTAGCCATCAGAGAGATGCAAATCAAAATGACCCTGAAATTTCACCTTACACTCATGAGAATGGCCAAGATCAAAAACTCAAGTGACAACACATGCTGGAGAGGTTGTGGAGAAAGGGGAACCCTCCTCCATTGCTGGTGGGAATGTAAACTTGTACAACCACTTTGGAAATCAACCTGGCACTTTCTCAGACAATTAGAAATAGTGCTTCCTCAAGATCCAGCTATACCACTCCCAGGCACATATCCAAAAGATGCTCAAGTACAAAACAAGGACATTTGTTCAACCATGTTTGTAAAGCAGCTTTATTCATAATAGCCAGAACCTGGAAACAACCCAGATGTCCCTCAGTGGAGGAATGGATACAGAAATTGTGCTACTTTTACAGAATAGATTTCTTAAAGGCATTATATGGGAATGATTTCACAAGAATATATGCCAACAATAAACATACATGTACCAAATATTCAGCCACAAATATTATAGAGTTCAAAGGTCAGTTTGATCATGAAACAGGTGATTTCAGTACCCTACTCTTAATTTCAGATTCGTCATGCAAACTGAAAACCAACAGTGCAACCTTAAAGTGAACATATATCTATTGGACAGATACAGAATATTCCATCCTAGATATACAAAACACAGTATTCTCAGTAGCCCATGGACCTGTATCTACATAGACAATACTTTAGGCCATAAACCAAGACTTATCAAAAATAAGAAACAATTCTCTGTATTTTATCAGATCATGGTCCCATCAAACTAAAAACCCATAGTAAGAAAACAATGAGAAGTATATAAATTCATTGATACTAAACAACACCCTTGAGTGTTAGTGAGTCATTGAAACAACCAAACAGGGAATGTAAAAAGTTTCTGGGAAAAAAATGACAATGAGAGCAAATGTACCAACACCTATGGGATATAGCTAGGACAGGTGTGGGAGGAAACTTTATAGCTATGAGTGTTTACATAACAAGTATCTGGCCAAGGAAGAAAAAGAAGTACTGAGAATTCTCAAGGAAAGAACTCACAGCTGGACCTCAAACACAATCTAAGAGATAGTAATAAATAATAAGGACCAAGATAGAAGATATTAAATTGGAAACTAAAACAACAATACATGGAATCAATCAAACAGATTCAGATCTTTGATAAAATAAGATGGGAAACCATTTTTTTAATAACTAAGAGAAAGAAGACCTAAATTAGTAAATAAGAGATGGCAAAGGGAATTTAATACAGATTCCACTGAAATACAGAGAAGCATTAGTAACTTTGAAATTTTATATTTCAAAATAGCAGAAAATCTAGATGAAATGAATAACTTTCTAGATATGTATTACCTGCAAAAGTTCAATCAAGAAGATATAAATAACTTAGATGTATCTATAAGTCAGTGCAATTGGAGCAGCAATACAAAAACCTCTCAAAAATACAGGTTCAAGTCCAGATGAATTCACTGTTGAAATTTGCCAAACATTTAAAGAGAAAATACTAATGTTCCTCAAACTTTCCATACAATAGAAATGGAAGGAATATTATTAGTAAATCTCTCTGATACCATAGCAGGATTAGGTCCCAACGAAGCAAACCTACATATCAACCTCCACAGTGAACATAATCACAAAAATTCTCATTCCTAGTCTTGCAAACCAAAAGATCATACATCATGACCAGGTTAATTTCACTGCAGTATACAAAGTTTATTCTATAGACACAAATCAATATGCATAATTCAGCTCACAATCAGAATAAAAGACATGCATGATCATTTCAATCAGAGTACAGAAGGTTTCAACAAAGCTGAATATCATTTTGTAAGAAAAATCCCTATCTTTTAATTGTATTATTTTGTTTGTTGATGTCTAATTTCTTGAGTTTTTTTTATATATTCTGGATATTAGCCTTCTATCTGATGTAGGATTAGTGAAGATATTTTTCCATTCTGTAGACTGCCATTTTGTTGTGTTGACAAGTGTCCCTTACAAGAAAATAGATACTAACAAACCAAATAATCCAATTAAAAAATGGGGCCAGAGCTAAGCAGAGAATTCTCAATAGAGAAATATAAAATGGTGGAGAAACACTTCAGAAATGTTCAACATTCTTAGTCATCAGGGAAATGAAAATCAAAATGACTCTGAGATTCTGTCTTACACCAATCAGAGTGACTAAGATGAAAAAAACTCAAGTGACAACACATGCTGGAGAGGATGTGGAGAAAGGAGAACCCCCTTCCATTGCTGGTGGAGGTACAAACTTGTACAACTACTTTGGAAATCAGTCTGTCACTTTCTCAGAATATTGAAGCAATACTACCACAAAAATCCAGCTCTCCCACTCTTGGGCATATAGCCAAAATATGCCCCACCATTCAACAAGGACATTTGCTCAACCATGTTCATAGTAGCTTTATTTGTAATAGCTAGAACCTGGAAACAACCTAGATGCCCCTCAGTGGAGGAAAGGATATAGAAATTGTGGCACATTTACACAATGGAATACTACTCAGCAATTTAAAACAAGGAAATCATGAAATTTGCAAGCAAATGGATAGAACTAGTAAAGATCATCCTGAGTGAGGTAACCCAGAAACAGAAAGACAAACATGGTATACATTCACTTATAAGTGGATATTAGCTGTATAATATAGAATAGACATACTAAAATGTGCAGACCTAAAGAAGCTAAACAACAAGGAAGACCCTAGGGAGGATGCTTAAATCTCATTTAGAATGGCAAACAGGATAGACACTAGAAGCAGTGAAAGAGATGGAACAGGATAGGAGCCTACTATAAAGGGTCCTCAACAGGGGATCAAAGCAGATGCTGAGATGCACAGCCAAACTTTGGGCAGAATGCAGGGAGTCTTATGGAAGAAGGGGGGTAATAGAAGGATACGAAGCCCCACAATGAGACCAACAGAGATAAACAAAACAAAACAAAAAACAAAACAAAAACAAACAAACAAAAAAAACACCTGAGCCCTGGGGAGCCTGCAGAAACAGCACCAACCAAGGACCATGCATAGAGAGGACCTAGACCCCCTGCTCTGATAGAACCAATTGGCAGCTCAGTCTCCATGTGGTTATCTGAATAAGGGGGGCAATGGCTGCCTCTGTCATGAACTTAGTCTGTTGCTCTTTTATCACTTGCCCCTGGCAATGTGGCCTTACCAGGCCACAGAGGAAGAGGATCCAGACAGTCCTGATGAGACTTGATAACCTGTGGGCAGATGGCAAAGGAGAAGAACTCATGCTTTCAGTGGACTAGGGTAAGGGGATGGAGGGAAAAAGAGAGGGAGGGTGAGACTGGGAGGAGTTAAGGAAGGGAGCTTCAATCAGCACATATAATGAACAAATTTCAAAAAAAAAAAAGGAAAAAAAAAAGAAAAAAAGAAATTTCCTGAAGAAAGTAGAGGTTGAAGGAGCACATCCAAACATAACAAGGATTACAGCCAGCACTATGCTAGCCACAGGAAGAGAGAGAGCATCTCCTCTAGACTCCAGAGCGACACAGAAGTATCCCTTCTGTTTACCCTTATTCAATGTACTGTTAGCTATCTATAGCTAAAAAAAATCTTAGATAGAGCAAGAAGACACAAAAAAGAAACAACAGGAACACAAATAGGAAGGAAGCCGTGCCATTCCTCATTTGGAAATGACAGGACCCCATTCATAAACAATCTTACAGATTCTACCAGAAAATAAAGGGCTGATAAACTTCAGCAAAATCAACATAAAAAAAATCAGTAGTGTTGCTACAATACACCTGCCCCCACCAAAAAAAATCAGAAAATATTCTTATTGTTGGGGTAACTTTTCTTCACTTTGTATGAAAGTGCGTCTACATATTTTAAGTTGTTCATTCTGTACCTGCAGAGAGCCAAGTGCTGGCAGGATTTTGGCATTGTTATTTCTATAACCCATCACCATGTTTTCACTTTTGAAAATATCTGCCCTTCCTCACCAGCCTAAAGGCAATCTAGAGAATATCAGGTTATCTTGCTGCTGATCGGTCATAATGAAGATCTGATGGCAAATAGCTTCAACAGTCTTATGGAGTGGACGTTCTGGGCAGATAGAGTTATACAGGGAAAGCAAGCAGATGTGAGAAATTTGAAGGAGGTGTGGAAGGGAACAGAAGGAGCAGAGCAAACAGGCAAAGAGCTAGCCACGTGGTAGAAACACTGATAGGTTCAGATGAGCTACCGAATAGTCCTATTATTTTGCAATGAATTTAAACAACTTTTGATAAGAATTACTATTACTTACTTTTTCCTTAATTTCTATATTTTTTCTTCTGAGTACAGCATCAGGTTTGAAAATAGCGATATTGTAAGCATCCACTAAGAGAAAAACCAAAAGTTATTTTTTTTTAGCTCAGAACCAGAATCAAGAGAAGTCTGGAAATAGAAATATGAGTTGATAATGTCTGGGTTTTTAAGGGGGCACTGTAAGAGTATACAGGCATACAGTTCTGATACAATTCCCACACATTAGAGGCACACCCATGGTGTGACTGACAGTCCGTGAGGCTTCAGCTATGCACTGTGCAAATGAAAACCAGAAACCAACAGACCTACCGTGTAAGAAGTGCTCTCTTACCACAGACCTCCTGCACGAGGTATCTGAGTTACCTTTCCTGTTGCTATGATAAAATACCTGACAAAAGGGACTTTCAGCAGAATGGGTTTATTCTGGCTCACAGATCAAGATCGCCATGGTAGGGAGGTTGAGGTGGCCAGATGGTCGTATCACATTCACAGTAGAGATGCAGATAGTGACAAGCAGATGCTGCTGCTCAGCTATTGGTTCCTTTTATGTACCTCAGGCTCCAGCCCTGGGAATGATCCCACCTACAAGTGGCCCATCTACCCACCCCAGATAACCTGATAAAGGGAATTCTGCACTAGTGTCCACAGACACTCTGCCATGGGTGATTTCACGTTCTGTCAAACTGACAGTTAACATCAGCCATCACTCCAGAACACTAGGTGTAACTCTTTGCCTTTACTGGCCCCCAGGAAAGAAACATACACGCCCACGAGTGTGCATGTGCTCATGAGTATAACCCAAGTACACGAATATGGGCACACACATGCCCACGGTCAAACTGACAAACACACACAAACACATAGAGAATCCAGTAAAGGCATGAAATTTTCCACTGAGATAAAAATCAAAACCACAGAATTCAATGGAGAAATTATTTTCACAGAGTTTGGAGGTGGAAAATGAACTAGAAATTGGCTGCCCAGTTCTGTTGCAGGAGATAGGATCATATGTTCCTGGGTAAGCCTTGAAGAATCTTTAAGCAGAAATCAAAGGCAGGAGCCAAGTCTTGCAAGTTATGAACCATTACAAATCAGGATAGCCCTGTACTGACTAACACTGAAATAGCCATTCTTCCTTGCTACAACAGTGTGTGAAAGAGCAAGTGCAGAAGCAGCAGCTGGTCTCTGTTACATTGATTCTTACTAGCACTATCATTGCGTGATTCTCCAGCTTCTTCTTCAGAGGAATCTGCTAGTAGAATTTCGGCATGCTGTGAAAGAGAAATGAAAGCAAAACAGTTACTTAAGTGTGACAGGGAAAGAGTGCCTAGAAATTTTGTTTCTAGTCAACAAAAGCAGGGGGTGGGTAGAAGTTAAAACACAAAGGACCCTTTGATTTGCATTGGCAGCATGTTTCCTAAGGAGGCTGGACCATGTCAGCACCTTGCTAGAAAGACAGTGCTACATTTTCCACAAAGCAGCCTTGGAGGCCAGTGTTTCAGAGGCTGAAGCGAGTCTGGGATGGTAGTGGGAAGCTGTGGAAAATTTTAAAGTAAGGCCTACTTGGAACTCTAGTTCATTTGGGACACACCCTTGAAGGATCTCTTCCTCTTCTCTTTCTTTTTCACTTCTTGGCCCCCCTGAGTTTAGCAACTTGTTCCACTACAAACTGCCTTGCTACAGCCCTAAAGCAACAGGAAGGAAGTGGAGTGACACCCGGGAAACCAGGAGCCAACACACATCCTCTTTATAAGCCAACCATCTTGAGTATTATATCACAGTGACATAAAATGGCCTAAAACATGTAGCTAGGGAAAATGCCTTAGGAAAACATAAATACGTTGCACTTAAAATATAATAGCCATTCACCAATAATATTACCTGAGGACGAGGCAGTTCACCTGCTGCAATTTTCCTCTCTTCGTCTATCAAGCCAAGGACTTTTCTGTTGATAAGTGGTGCATTTGCACCATGAATCTTCTCAATAAATTTACCATTCTACAAGAGAAAGTATGAAGAAAATTTCATTTTCACAGTAAGTCAGTCATTAACATTTACTCCAGACTAAGTTGGCTCCCACCAACCCTCTTTCAGCTACCATGATCAGCATTTGAAAGTAGTACTGATGGGAAAGGCCACTTGGATTTGGTAACATCAGCAATTAGAGTTCCACACTGTCCTCCAAATAAGTCATAGCTGTGTCCCCATCTCCCCACTGCATCCTTACCCTACTGCCCACCTCTGGCTTTACTCTCATCACAGCACATTAGCACCCTATAGGAGTGCTCACAAGCTCACAAATGCCTGCCTGATTCTTCCTTGCTTTAAATGAGAGGTATTCTACACAGGGCCTTTAATTTTCTCTGATGATGTTCTGATTTCCTTTCTGTTGGGTGTAATAAAACACATTGATCAAAGGCAATTTGGAGATTAAAAAGTTTATCTGGACTCTCTGTTATAATCCATCATTGAAGGAAATTTGGGCAGAAATTCGAAGTAGAACCCACTGCTTGCTCCAGCAAAGCTTTCTTATAGAACCCAGTACTACAGGCCTAACGATGGTGCCACCTAGGAGGGCCTGGACCCTTATGCATCAAGTAATAATCAAGACAAGCACCAACAAATATGCTCACAGTCCAATCTGATTTAGATAATTCCTCAATTGAGACTCTCCGGGAAGATGACTATGTAGTCCCAGATTGACAGTGAGAACAAAGAGATGCCGTGCGCCTCTTTTCTGTCTTTCACTTTATATGTTCTAAACATTAGTTTATGGACGTGCTACCAGACCTGATGGCATGGAATGAGAGGCCTTGTATACAACCTTATTAAATAACAGACAAACAAAAAAACCCCAAAAGACCCACCAAAGTACAGAAACGTGAAATGGCAACTACAGTAGGTGCCATTAAGAGGCACTGAGAACACTGGAGATATCTCCAAGACCATGTCTGATCAGGGAGATCAGCTGAGGTACGATCTGGTGTCAGGAAATGTTTCTTACTTTAAGGTATACAAAATGAATAAAAAACATGAAGGGGAAATGGAAAAAAGAAAATAAGTTATGTAGAAGGAAAAACAGATTACAAGGGCAAAGGATCTATAGGAGACATGGAAAGTGAAGAGGCTCCCTGAAAAAGTGGAACTAAACCCAGATGTATGGTCTTCACACCCAGGAAAATTCAGACTATAAGGGGCCTTGGGCATTTTGGGGAGGGAGGGGACAAGGCCTCCTTCCATCAGCCAAAGGTCACCAGAATGCTGGGATGCAGACTGTCCATAGCTAATTTTTTTTAAGATTTATTCTATTTTTCAGTGTGTGTGTGTGTGTGTGTGTGTGTGTGTGTGTGTGCGCGCGCGCGCGCGCATGTGTGCTTCAAGGGTCAGCCTGGAGCTGAAGTTATCTGTGGCTGTGAAACGTTGTTCTGGGTGATGCAGATGTAACTGTTGAACCATCCCTCTAGCCTCCCAATTAAAATTCCAGTTGTCAAGTTTTGTTTTGTTTTGTTTTTTCCTACTCTGTGAGAAGGATTTCAGAGCAAGAGAAGATGTCTGTATTTCTATAGGTCTAAGCATTCTCAGTTCAATTCCAGCCTGACAATTCTCTTGAGGAGAGCTATTCTCATTGAAATGTTGTAGAATGAAGTTTTTGTCAGCTAAGAAAGCTGACTGATGAAAGAGGCTGGTGTGGAAGTATTTGAGTAAATGAACAATCCACTGGAAGGAAGTTTCGTAGTTAGGGAATATTATTCCTCCATAAGTTGTCATCAATGGGGTATGTTCAGATGAAAGTGCCTGAAGCTTGAACATGGGGCTTAGTGGATGAGGTATGTTGGAAAGAAAAATCTTTGATAGAAAGGAGAATAAGAATACACAAGTCAGGCAACAGTGAGGTTTCAAGGTAGGTAATGAACCCAGATAGAAACAGGATAACTTAGGTTTGAAAAATCAGACTTTAAACCACAGGCCAAACTGTGCAGTTACGAGCAGAACTGACTCTAAGATATGAGGTGGGAGAAAAAGCAAATTAATCAAATGTAATGGATTCCAGCTAACAAAGGAAAATAAACCAACTAAACTATGAGTGACAGGAAGTAAGAGAGACATCTGTTTTGCTCATGAATCTGACAAAATCTGAAAGAAAAAAAAATCACCACTTTTAGGCTGCAGGCAGAATGTTCCAGACCAGCCAGTTCTCTCCTCTGTGTAGTTACTTATTCTCATTCCTTAAAATACAAACAGGTGAGGTGGCCTCAAACCATCACTCTAAACAAAGGCCATATTTCTTCAAAGCTGAAAATACTATACATCAAACTCTATATGTCCAACATAGTGCAAGAACACGGTACTGTATTTGCTCAACTAATGCAAAAACTCATTTTCTTGAAAGAGCTGAAAGATTATTACTTAAACAGGATCAATAGCTTATATACAAAAAGTGCTATTAATAAATATTTCTACTATTGAAAAATATTTCTACTATTGAAAGTGCTATTGACAACCCTGAACCAGAAGGTTGACCAAGTGGTAGTTACTCTTGACTGACACATGGTTGAGTACTTAACTGTAGACTGGCTTTAGAAAATAATGCTCACTATGTTGTTTTCCAACTATTACAGTTGTGTGTCCATTGCAAAATACAGCTAAAGTACAATGAAGACAAAGTGATCAATCCCCCATCCCATGGAGAAAACAATGAGAGAAACTCCTGGAATAAGCCTTGTACACTATTTCTAAACATTTGTAAACACGGAGATGAAAGCAAATGCATTAGAAAGAATGATTAGAGAGATGCTTTTGCGGAAATCCGTGGATACTTAGAACCAATTCTCTCCCGAAGCTCCTCTGAGAATGGTTTCTCACTCCAGTAAATGCCGTCTTATTTGTGTGATAGTCTTAACAAGCTCCCTGAAGGCAAATTATTGAATTTATTATCAGACAAATAGAGACAAGGCAAACACTGTGCAATTATTAGTGCCAGCACAAAGCCCCATGGCAATTGTCAGTGCTACCTGCTCCTTCACGTGGCTCAGATAATGAGATGATGAACGCTATACTTACGAGACTAAAGAGGAACAAAGGCTCACATTTATCTCTGAATGGCTGCAGAATCGGGATGCTGTCAGCTTCAGCCTGAAGGATATTGCAAATATTTGATACAATAATGAGAAAGCAATATCCACACTATTCTGTATGCTATGTTCAAATGATATAGAAGCATGCACAATTTTTCTGGGGACTTCAGCATTTCTGGGTTTGTGATAATTGTATTAAGGATCAAACTGCATGTGTTAGCAACTCACGCTAATTTGGTTATTTGGTGCCAAATGGACCTTTCAGTATTCTCCTTTACAAAGTGTTCTCCTTAGACAAACTCACTTCTATCTTTCCACTTTCCTCACTGCCTGATCCTGCCATTACCACTCTCCCCCGCCCATTCCAGCCCAAGTGTCCTTGATCGATAGAATATCTTTCACTTCCTCCCCAAAAGGACACGTCTGGCTCCATATTGTACTTGACATCCCCTCAACCAGCACAGAATATCTCTTTTAATACTTTATTGCAGGCAAGCATGAGGCTGCCTCACTTGCTTTGTCAGAGAGCAGTGACTTTCCAACAACATGTAAATCCAGCTACAGGGCATTCAACACCTTTTGTCTCCTGTGTAGAGGAAGTTTAATCCAACAACAGGGCTTCTCTGACAGGGGATCAAATCCAAAGAACTAGGTCCTTGTGATCCAGCTGGATTGTGCACACACCCTTAGTAGACACCTTTAATCCCTCTGGCTGGAACATAGAGAGGACACACCTTTAACCCCAAACAATGATGTCTATCTAATTGAGGGGTAGACAAAGTGATGAACAAGAGAAAGATTTGACAGAATGAGTCAGAGATGGGATATTCCCAATTCTCAGGAGAACAAACAGGAAAGGGAAGCTACTTCAGAGCAACACACACAGAGATAGAGATAGAGAGAGAGAGCGAGAGAGAGAGAGAGAGAGAGAGAGAGAGAGGAGACAGTACACAATACAGCAGAGTTCTGGAGTACAATACAGTTCTGTATAGGTTGGTGTAGTTCAGCTGAGTAGTTGAGTACATGCAGCTTAGTTCATGGAATTCAGAGGCAGTTTTCCTAAGCACAGCAATTCAGTGCGAAGCAGAGAGAAGCCAGTTTGATTCAGTCAGCTTGGAGATGAGTTTTGAGCCAGAAATGCTGAGTTGAACTAGCCAGTAAGAGTTCAGAAAGAACTAGAAAAAGTGAGCTTATTCAGCACTAAGTCTCAGAGGCTGAGCACACTCCAGGTCCAGGTTAGCTGATGGAGGCTGGAACCCGAAGCCTTCAAGGTCCAGGATTACAGAAGTTTAGATTGTGAGGAGGCTAGAAGCTTCCAGGCGTAGGCCTAGGGATAATTAGATAGAAACACTCTGGGCTCGGCTGAAGCTATGTACTCATAGAGCTTAGGTATGACTCTCATTTCCTCTGACCATCTGAGGAAATAAAACGACTGTTCCTGTCTTGGGACACCTACATTCAACATATATGCATCTACACACAAACATTTCCCCATGTGCACCCCCCACAGAAATATACATACACAGACATACACAGTGACATATACACACAGATACACACACACACACACACACATACATAAATACATACATACATACACACATACATACGTACATGCACACACAGACACACACACAAAACTGAAAATCATAAAGAAAAGAAGAACAGACAGTTTCTACAGAAGGGAATGGCTGGTTGCCGCCAAGTGAAGCCAGGAATTAAACTGCCCCTGAGTGTTCCCTGAAGGACAGTGAAAGCCTACACCTAAGATGCAGTGGGTAGAGGTTTTGCCTCATAGTTTAGAGATCTGGAGTAAAAGTGCACACACCAGTTATCTGTTTCTGCAGTTAGAGCCAGATGGCTCAGGTATACATCTGTCTTACAGAAACATATTTTAGCTTCTCTACTAGTCACATTTAAAAAAGAAACAGGTGAAAATAATCAATGAAATATTTTCCTTAACTCAATATATTATCAGCTTCAGCATGTAGTCAATGTAAAAAATGTTAATGGTGTGTTTCACATCACTTTTTACAATAAATATTAAAAAATACTATTTTACAAAAATTTATATTTAGAGTACATTTTAATGATGGATATTCAGTAAATAATTTTTAATCAATATTGACCTCTAATAAAAAATAGATTCACATAGCCAAATTGTTTCAATTATTAAATATCACAAAAAATAATTTGGTAATATTAGTTTTTAAAATTTTTTTAAATTTATTTGTGTGTGTGTATAAGAGAAACAGACAGACAGACAAGAAAAGAGAGAATCTTTCTCTTCTTCCATCATTTGACTCCCAGGGATCAAACTCATGTCATCAGGCCCTGCCAGCAAGTGCCTTTACCTACTGAACTATCTCAACATCCATCAGTTTTTAAATCTAAATTAATTAAAACTGAAAATACATTTCTGCAGTTGGTCTAGATGGTTCTCAAGTGTTCTGTTTGTGCATAGAGGCATATTGGCCCATAAGATTCTAACCAACTGTTAATTGAGTATAGGTTGAATTACATATTATTACTGGATATAAATGGAATCATCAATAAATTGAGTCAAATTAATTTGGCTATAGTACTTAATTTCTTATCACTTTTGATAACTAATAGCTGAAAATGAAATGTTTGTGCATATTTAAACACTCAGGGATCTACTACATAACTCCCAGGAAACAGTTCCCCATAATCTTAACTCAGAAACACACACTGACCATATCATGAGGTAATATTAACAGATATATTTCCATTTTTTTATATTTTTCTGAGGATTTTAGTCTTGATGAATTATCTCAGCATCACGGGAATTAGGCAAAAAGAAGCATATTAATTTTCAAACTAAATAGAACTAAACGTATAGTCAAACTGCCAATCAAAGATTGACAGATTGCATAAATTAAGACAGTGCTTGAAGTACTGGGGAATCCTTAAGCCCTGCTGTAGTAGTAAACACACTGGAAATGAAAAGCTTACGACGACGAAATGAAGGATCTCATCTTCGTTCAGTTCGTTTTTCAGTTTTCTGAATAAAGGTTGTATGGCTTTGCAAGGTCCGCACCAGGCTTGGTAAACATCAATCACTGGAGAATGGTGACGCTCATGAGAAGGCGGAGTCAAAAATGGAGACGCTAGCACATTCCCACCCGAGCTGAGGGGCCCAGGGAAGGCGGGAAGGCACCTTTGAAACAACAAGTTGTGTTCTGCAAGGTGTTCCCAGGCGCTTGCGAACAAACCCTGGATGATGCAGACAGCGGAGAGCCCCACTACCTGTTAAACCTCTGTTCAGCAACATCTCATCCCACAAGTTCTGACTATTGATGACTGCCTGCAAAAGAAAGGAAAGCACGGTAAAGCTGCAGCAACTTCACTGCACCCTAGGGTCCTGCTGGGAGGATGGACCCACCCACCTGTAGTTGGACTTCACGCTTTTTGCTTGCCATTTGTGTATTTCTGCATGAGAAAAAAAAAACATGAGGAAATATGAACACTGTTTTCTCTGTGTACCCAAAGAACATCTTAATGTACTGTCCAATTCCTTTTAGAAAATGCTGGTCTGCTCAGACTGGCCTCTAGAGTGGAGTCGATGTCACAGGCAGACGAGGGCATGCTAGGCACTGATTCTCCCAAAGAATGTTAGGGGCTTTTTTATTTAAAGTCGTTCTCTCTCTCTCTCTCTCTCTCTCTCTCTCTCTCTCTCTCTCTCTCTCTCTCTCTGTCATCTGTGTGCATTTTAATATTCTAAAGTCAAACTGTCTTGTTGCTTTTTTATTTTCGTATTGTAGTGTTTTCCTACACCAGCAGAACATGTGAATTGGCTATAAACATGCTCTTTAGATGTGCCCACCCCAAGGTTATTGACGTTTCAGAACAAAATCACTATAGTGTTCTCTAGAGCACAAAATAAATATTCCATGGGTGTTAGCATCAAGGATGGGTAGTAGCAGGTATTTAGGTGAAAGAAAGGACTAGCCTCTAAGGCTACATCCCAACAAGACGGCTAGACACCATAGCAAAATGAGCCTCTCTGCCAGATGAAGACCTTTAAAGCCGATTTTAATTGGCTTCCTTGCTGGAGTCTATGGCCCCTTGGAGTAGGAAATTCAGTACCTGGACCACTGGGTCAGGCGCGGGCTGAGGGTGGCAGGGCTCCTACTTTGCCTTCTTCCCCAGCCGGTCCAGCTAGAGGAGGGGATGAGGGATGCCTGGCATCACCCCCTGGAAGATGTAGGGCAAGGGCGCCAACGTTCAGCCCTCGAGGCCCGCCCCGCCCTTCCCTTCCTGTGGTGGAAGCTCGAGACACCTGCTCACAGCAGGTGGAACCAAGCCCACAGGCAGTCGGTCCCTAAAAATCCTCCACCACTCCGCGCCACAGCGCGAGAGAGAAGGTTTCCAACCCCTCAAGACCCCTCCCCGCGCTGCCTCCTGCTGGGTTGCAGTCTCTGAGGCTGTCCAGGGTGCAATGTCATTCACCACCTTCCCGGTGCTCTTAAGCATTTCAAGGTTCCCAGCGAAGCTTCTCAAGGCTGACCTGACAAGTCCCCTCCTAGGCCCTGAATTATTATCTGTGACCGGCCACGCCTTGCAGTAAAGGATAATAATTCTTCCTATTGGAGCAGAAAAGGCCCTCGCCCTCTTCTTCCCATTCCCACTTAAGAGCAGGGCTCACAGAGCTTTTATTTTAAGGATTTAATTTTGTTTTGTTTTGGTTTTGGTTTTTGGTTTTTCGAGACAGGGTTTCTCTGTGTAGCCTTGGCTGTTCTGGACTCAGTTTGTGGACCAGACTGACCTCGAGCTCAAAGAGAACCTCCTGCCTCTGCCTCCCTGAGTGCTGGGATTACAGCCGTGTGCCACCTCGCCTGGCTCCAGTTACCTTTATTCAGTTTTTACACAAAATTTCTGGAAAAAGTTCCAGCTACCAAAGTTATCTTGCCTTTGCTGCCCGAGAGATCTGACAACCCACTGCAACATTTATGTGTAATCAATCCAAACCTCGCCCAAACCTTGCCTATTTCTTCAGAAAATTGTGTTATTTAATTATGCACTTATTCTCTCAATACTTTTTTCATATCCCATGTGCCACACAAGTCAAAATATGGTTAGTGTAAAATGTAACTGTCTGTGTTTACAGGGATGCACTGTTCATCTGGAGTTGCAGCTTGTAGCAAGTGATGATGAAAGGCTGAGGGTCTGCTGCATTTGAAAACTGACACCGCAGACATGGTACCATTACTTGTTGTCTGAACTCTAAAGAAATGAATCCAAAGCAGTATCAATGATGCAGAAAGAGAGAAGGAGATACGGAAGGGCGTTTATGTTGAAAGGTGGTTAAAGATTAGAAACATGGTGCATCCATGGAAAGGTGTGTCTGTCTTTGCAGTGGAAGGCGTACCTGTGAAATGCTCATCTTGATATTGCCTCCAGTTCTGTTGGATTGTCAGTGAAATCTCCCCCAGACACATTTCAGCTTCATGAGGATGAACTTTACCTGGTTTTTCTTCTCCATTAACACGCCATCTCATTTTTCCAGGAACTCTTTTGTTCCCCTAAGCTCATGGGCTTCCCCACTGCCTCCTCTCCAGAAACAACACAGTGTATGCCTTTTCTCCAAAAGATTTATTTTTATTTTTTATTTTTTGCTATCTTTGGGGAAAGAGCACAAACTTTGAAATAGAAGGGCTCTCAGCAGCTTTACACTCCCCTTGCAGGTTGACCAGCAAGAGCTACCTACTCCTTCCAACAATACTTTTCCCAAGCTCGAGGGGCCACCACAGCCAAGTGTCTGTGAGATCCATATTGTTAAGAACTAAATCAAGAAGTTTGATAAGGAGTGGGCATGCATGTCTGCTTCTTTACTATTCCTTGTTGTTTCCACTTGAGGCAAAGCCTAATGACAGAGCATGACTTCAAAAGATATAAAGTGTTCCGGGAGGGCCATAGCTCGGCAGAGTGCTTGCCACACACACAGCGAGCCCAGACTGGAACTTGATGCAATCAAAATAATTCAGATTGTCACTTATTGTGCTAACTGAAAGTGAGTTTTCTAACAAAGCTTTTGTAGAAGTTCAAGGACCCCTCGTTCCTAGAATACTAAAGTAGTGAGAGCTTTGAGAATTTTTGCTAATGCTATTTAACGTATTCAACAACAACAACAACACCTCAGTCTTTTCACCTTGCTGTCGTTTTCCTTAAGTCCTTATATGAGAATGTCACTTTTGCATGTTTCCAAAAACATTCTGTTCGTTGTCTCTTTTAGTTGAATTTCACATTTAAAAACACTTAGTTGCAATGTCTCAGGATGCCCACGAGGGGGCAGTAAGCACTTCTGTGGCTAAGGCAGAAGCTGCACAGGAAGAAATCCCATGAAAATCTGGATCCCATGCTGTCTTCAGGGCTCTGAAGTTTCCCTGTCTGTAGTACACGGAGGATCAACCAAGACCTGGGACACCAAAAATACAAAGCTTCCTACCCCGGGGGCTTTGTGTTGACTATCCTGTTGACTATTTTATCTCTGTGATAAAATGACACCGGGTGGAAGATACGAGACCCTGGTCTTTTGTGTCATTTCTTTCTTCAAAATACACGCCAACTTTTGGGCAGAGTTCAGGGAATCTTATGAAAAAAGTGGGAAATAGTAAGACCTGGATGGGACAGGAGCTCCACAAGGACAGGATCAGAACCAAAAAAATCTGGGAACAGGGGTCTTTTCTGAGACTGAGCCTCCAACCAAGGACCATGCATGGAGATAACCTAGAACCCCTGCACAGATGTAGCCCATGACAGTTCAATGTCCAAATGGTTCCACAGGACAGGGACTGTCTCTGACACGAACTCAGTGGCTGGCTCTTTGATCACCTCCCCCTGAGGAGGGAACAGACTTACCAAGCCACATAGGAAGACAATGCAGCCACTCCTGATGAGACCTGATAGACTAGGATCAGAAGGAAGCAGAGGAAGACCTCCCCCCCATCAGTGGACTTGGGGAGGGGCATGAGTAGAGAAGGGAGAGAGGGTGGGACTGAGAGGGAAGGAGGGAGGAGTTTAGGGGGGATACAAAGTGAATAAAGTGTAATTATTAAAATGAAATAAAACAAAAAAGTAAAAAAAATAAATCAACAAAGAAAAAAATACGCAATAAACCACAAACTCCATGTTTAAATATATTATTATAGATGCTGATTTCTTTAAAAATGCTTTTCTTCTACTTGACTCAGCTGCTCTAGCTCACCTTTGTGCAGTGCATTCCATATTCATTAAGCAGGAATCGCCCAACACATGCTCACTTTCTTGACCACATTTCTAAAGCCTTGCCATCAGTTAAAGTGGCTCAAGGTGACCCTTATTGGATGTCCTTGAAGAGTAATGATGTTCAATTGTTCCTTATGAACATAGAACCAAAGCTCTTTAAGTTGGTTTCCAGAGCTCTGGGAGATGTGAATTACTAACTTCAATAAATTGAGAATGCATTTTTGAATGTGAAAAAAAAAATGTTTTTTTATCCTGAATCTAGGCCGTTGCTCTAATGAGTTCTCAGAAAGCACAAAAAAAAACCTTCTTGTCTTACAGTTGTGGAAACTGAGACTCCAAACTGACAATAAAATAGCCCAAGCAATAGAACTGTTGTTTGAAAGACTCACTGCTTCGCCTCACCTGGTACTAGGCACATCTCCCCTCCCAAACCACCTCTTGCCATCCTAGTCGGAAGGAGTGTTCCTGAGATGCACGGCACACTGCTGCCCTCAGAGCCCCCACAGCGGCGGTGACTCTAGTGTTTAATTTTACTTAATGTTATTTTATCTTCATAGAGGAACCAGCTCCTTCATGTTCTAGCCTTTGTTTTTTAATATATATATATATATATATAGCCAGAATGTATATCTGTGCACCAAAAAAACATTTACTGACCACAGAAGCCAGAGTCCTCTGCAATGGGAGTTGCAGATGATTCTTAGCCACTGAGTGGGTGCTGAAAACCAAACCCAGGTCTTCTAGAAGAGTAACAGTGCTCTTAGGCACTGAGCCAGCTCCTTAGGGCATGTCCTGTTCTTCTTGGTCACACTGGCAACTATACAACTCTGGTAGCTTTACAGACCTTATAACATCTGACCCCATAAGAATGGTCAATGAGAAATGAGGTTTAGATACTACATATGTTGATATAGTCATGCTCCTTACACATTCTCTCTATTTATTTTACCCCCTTGGGAACCATAAGGCAAGAGTTTCCACCCTCTTGTCAATGGCTGTGTTGACTTTCGTTCAAGAGACAAACTTTCATCATGCTCAGCCACTGAGATTGTATGTTTTGCTTGGCAAATCAAGATGATTAGTTCATTTGAACAGGAAAATGCATTCTCATCACAGAAAACCTAAAATTAAAAAAAAAATCATTTTGCTGCTCAGTGTATCCTTCCCCTTCCACACATATAAAATATTTGAATGTGTGTCTAAAACTAAGAGCGTGCTTTATAATACCATTTTCCTGATAAATGAACATTATATCAAAATGACTTCTAATGACTTAGGGCTATACCCACAGATGATCTCTCAATGCCTGTCAAAAAAAGCTTCTCCTTATAGTAGATGGCAGTTAACTCACAGAGCCTCAACTGGTCACTTGAGACCAGGGACTGTGGACATTTGTATGCTCCAGGCTCAGGAGTCTTTGTAGAAGAGGGGACAGATAGCTAAAGGTGGTCAAAAACATCAAAGAAATGATGCTTTCCTTTAATAGGACAGAGGCCATGTGCACTCCTAATGATTGTGACAGCACGCACGAGACTTGGACAAGCTCCAGCCAGACAAAATCTTAGCATGAGGTGTAGGAGGAGGTGAGCATGAAACCTCACCAGTAGCTGAGATGCTGGTACTTTTTGACGTCTGGTCAAGGAGAGTCACTTTTCTTTAACAATGTGACCCCTGGTAGGCTGACCACACATCAGAGCCAGCCAACTCTCAATACGAACAGGGTAACACAATGATAATGGGGAGTGTGAGGGAGACTGGGATGGATGCTTTTAGAACACATTGTAGGGCATGCTCAAAGACCTAATAAGACTATTGAGGGGGGAACTGGGCACAAAAAAGTAGACACAGATCAATAGCGCAGAATAAAACATCTAGAATTTTTTTTTAATTCACTTTACAGCCTGATCGAATCCTCCCTTTCTCCTCTCCTCCCAGCCCTACCCTCATACTCCTTTCCCTATTTCCCTATCCTCTTATCCTCAGAGAAGGGGAGGCTCTCCATGGGTAAAAACCTACCCCAGTACATCAAGTCACAGCAGGGCTAAGTGTCTCCTCTTTCACTGAGGCTAGACAAGGCAACCCAGCTATGTGAAAGGCATTCAGAGGCAGGCAACAGAGTCAGAGACAGCCCCCACTCTAATTATTACGGGACCCACGTGAACAAGCTGCACATCTGCTACATATGTGTACAGGGCCTAGGTCCAGCCCATGCATGCTCTTTGGTTGGTGGTTCAGGCTCTGTGAGTACCCATGGGCCCAGGTTAGTTACTTCATAGGTCTTCTTGTGGTGTTTTTGACCCCTTCATCTCCTTCAACCCTTTCCCTGACTCTTCCACAAGCCTTCACAAGCTCTGCCTATTTATTGTTTGGCTGTGGGTTTTTTTTTTTTTTTTGCATCTGTTTTCATCAGCTGCTAGAAAGCATCTTCAACAAATGGTGCTGGTTCTAACTATATGTCTACGTGTAGAAGAATACAAATAGATCCATATTTATCACCCTGCATAAAACTAAAGTCCAAGTGGATCAAAGACCTCAACATAAAAACAGATGCACTAAATCTAATAGAAGAGAAAGTGGGGAATAACCTTGAAAGCATTGGGTAAAGGAGGCAATTTCCTGAACAGAACACCCTAAAATCAATAAATGGGATCTCACGAAACTGAAAAGCTTCTGCAAGGCAAAGGAAACCATCAAAAAAGACAAAACTACAGCCCACAGAATGGGAAATGATCTTTATCAACCCTACATCTGACAGAGAGCTAATATCCAAAATATATAAAGAACTCAAGAAATTAAACACCAACAAACCAAATGACCCAATTAAAAATGGGGTACTGAGCTAAACAGAATTCTCAACAAAGTAATTTTTAATGGCTGAGAAGCACTTTAAAAATGTTCAATGTCCTTCAGGGAAAATGCAAACCAAAATGACTCTGAAATTCCATCTTACACCCCTCAGAGTAATCAAGATCAAAAACTCAAGTGGCTGCACCTGCTGGAGAGAATGTGGAGAAACAGGAACACTTCTCCATTGCTGGTGGGAGTACAAACTTGTGCAACCACTTTGGAAATCAGTCTAACGCTTTCTCGGAAAATTGGGAAGAATTCTATTAGGATCTGGAATAAGGTGAAGGAAAGACCCAGACTCAAATAGTATGTAAAAGCAACGAGTTTTTCTTCTGCAGAAAATTCAGCATGCTGGGGTCACCACCTTCAAAATGGCGGCAACCCCTAGGGTAGACCGAGGGCCCCTTTAAAGCCAGAAAGGGGACTTCCTACTGTGGCTATGTGACCTAGATTGGGATTGGCTGGTGCCCAAGGAGGCTACATGACTCTGATTTGGTATTGGTAAGGCTGAGTGAGTAGTTGGGGGCTTTCCAAATCAGCAGTTAAGCAAGTATATTTTCCTCAGGCCAGGTGTCTTGGCTGTTTATGATTGGTTGCCCTTTTCTGTGTTTTTTTTGTTTGTTTGTTTGCTTTGTTTTGTTTTTTTTTTCCTATAAGTCTCGGGCCTGTTCTATCCAGTAAGAAAATGAAGCCTGTCATGGAGTTGGTCAGGCTTATTTAGCCAGGTGCTCTCAGTTCTACATCAAGACCCAGCTATGCCGCTTCTGGGCATATACTCAAAAGATGTTTTACCATACCACAAAGACACGTACTCAACTATGTTCATAGCAGTTCTACTTGTAATAGCCCAAACCTAGAATTAAAAAACAAACAAGCAAAAAAAACAACAACAATAAGAAAACTAATGATTATCTGGATGTTAGAACAATCATACAGG
This sequence comes from Meriones unguiculatus, assembly GCF_030254825.1. Taxonomy (NCBI): domain Eukaryota; kingdom Metazoa; phylum Chordata; class Mammalia; order Rodentia; family Muridae; genus Meriones; species Meriones unguiculatus. The sequence continues at coordinate 37,019,819 of NC_083366.1, forward strand.
CAGCCCAATCAGGATTCCCAAAACCTTCAATTTGGAAAAAAAAAAAAAATGAGATGCAATAAATTTATCTAAGCATAAAACTCAAATCAGATGGTTGAATCATATAATTTATTACTGATAAATTCTTTATATAGGGAAGATTAAATAAAGCAAACACTGAGCCAGGTTGTAATCTGATTACTTGAGTAAAATACCTCATCCTATCTGATTTTTAAGTTCAAATTCATATGGGTTTCTTAAAATTTTAATAACATCATTTTTGTAAAGAGATGTTTTTATTTCTCACTTGCAGGATGTAATAGCATCCATGTTTTCAAAGTATAATATTGTTAATTTTTAATAAAGAATTTGACTGAATGCTTGTTTTTAAAAAACTGAATTAATCTTTGCTTGAGAAAATAATTCAAATGCCTGGATAAGTTTCTCTCTCTCTCTCTCTCTCTCTCTCTCTCTCTCTTTCTTTGTTCCTTCCTTCCTTCCTTCCTTCCTTCCTTCTTTCCTTCCTTCCTTCCTTCCTTTCCTAACTTATTTCAGTGCTGGAAATACTTCTTCACTAGAGAATGTGGCTTTAAAAGGAAAGGAGGAAAGGCTGTGTGTGCTAACCCTATCATAATGTAGGAGATACTATATTGTCAGGAAATTGCCCTGTGTTCTTTCCGTAGAACAGATCTCAGTTGGTTTCACCTCTACTCAATTTATCAGGGTGCTTTATAGTTAGCAAATCATGGAGGGTGGGAATCAGAATATTTGGGGATTTTTTAAAAGACAATTAAAAAAGTGTGTGTGTGTATGTGTTTTTTTTTTTTTTACAACTTTAATTACTTCAAAATTTTTGTTTGCTTGTGTGAATGTGGGTGTACAGTAGTGTTGAGGTCAGTACATGGGGAGGTGGGTCAGATGACAACTTCCAGGATTTGGTTTTCTGCTTCCACCACATGCATTCCAGAGATCAAATTCAAGTCAGATGTGGTGGCAGGTACCCTTTCTCAACAAGCCATCTCACTGGCCTGAGATGACTTTCTTATTGCAAGTACTTTTACTTGTTTAAATTCGAGATAGTTCATAATTTCACCTCATCCCTCTTACGCTGCTGGAGTTGAACACCACCACCACCACCACCACCACCACACACACACACACACACACACACACACACACACACACACACACACTGGTCAATTTGTGAAAAAAAAAAAGAAACTTACTTTCTACAATGTGGGAGTTTTCTTAGACCAATATCAAGGTGCTAGCAGGGGTTAAGGACTCCCCTGTGGCAATGATCTTGTGGTTAATAAAAGAGAGCAAGTGCAATCACTAGCCCACAGGCCTGCAGGGGGAGGGGTTGACTCTAGCCTTTATTAAAGAATCCTCCTGGTGGCCACACTTGAGAAACAGCAGGAGTCCATTCACCAAGGGGAGAGCCTCGGGACTAATCGCCTCTCAAGCTGCCACAGTGGGGATAGATTTTTCACTCCAATACGTGGAACTGGAAAGATTTCATTGAAACCACAGCATACACAAGGCCCATTTCCATCATTAATTCATGACTGTCTGACACTAAGGAACAGATTAAAGGTGAGCGATATTCTGCAATTACGGGCCTGTGATTTGTTTAAGGGAGGCATACAAATTCGTTACTGTTCCTTCGACACGATAATATTTAACTTACTAAGGATATCTATCAACTGGTTTTGCCGGAACCAGGGATGAAGAGGGCTTGGAGGCAAGGTGCACAAGTGGGTTGTGTCTGTGTGACAGGCTCCTGACAAGAGACACTCAACGGATGTTGAGCTTTCTGGCAGCTTTGCACACATGTAGTGCTTGAAGAGCTTGAGGTAAGCATGTTTTCTATTACCCAGACTGGCAGGGCAAAGATGCCAAGGAGAACATTACTTATGATAAATATGTAAGTGTAGTGATAATGTCATCCTTATGTTTCAGATTTTAAAATAAGCAAAATTAATAATAATAACTGTATTTTATTTTGTTTTTATTTTATGTGTATGAGTGCTTTGTCTGCATCTATGTCTGTGCCCAGGGAGGCCAGGAAAAGGCAAAAGACACTGTCAGTAGATCAAAATATCTGCCTGCAGATTGGGGAAAGATCTTCTTCACCAACCCTACATCTGACAGAAGGCTAATATTCAAAATATACGAACCTCTCAAGAAATTAGACACCAACAAACCAAATAATCCAATTAAAAAGGGGTGGACAGAGCCAAACCTAGAATTCTTAACAGAGGAATCTTGAATGCCTGAGAAACACTTAAAGAAACAAACAAAAAAAGAATGATGAAGAAATTTTCACAACCGGTCCACTCTCAGGTGTAGTCAGGTACAGCAAGGCACGACCCTGGTGGTCTGAGCAAGGAGGTCACAGCCTTGATGTGCAGTTGAGTCGCACAAGAAGTGAATGTATAGGTGGGAATAGGAAGTGGAGCCAACAGGGCCTTCCAGAGTCTAAAACAGTGACGGGTGGAGGAAGACAAGAGTTCATTGCCAAGGAATGTTGGTGGTGGAGGGCTTGTCTGGTAATTGATAAAGTGGCATCAGCTTGACTATTTGAATGTTGACTTGGTGTCATTGGAGGAGAAGCTGATATACTGGGAGGCAGGAGATGGAGGGGAGAGCCACAGTGAGAGGAAGAATGTTTCTTCCAGCAAGATCCAAAACAACAAATAAACCCCAAATCTCTGCATAGTCTATTTTATCTATTATATTTATTTCTAATATATTTACGCAAATTATTTCTACTAAAGAGACCCCGATGGATCTTTGTGGTGGTCAAATGCTCTCTATTGAAAAAAAATCTGTGAATAAAGGCTGTATTGTATCCAGTCTATAATCCTAATTATTTAAAATGACTTTAAAATACAAGATAAATTAAAAAGATTCGTGTGTTCACATTATGCCCATATAAATCCCAAATTAAAACAAACAAAAAAACAAAAACTGTATTGTGGGCTGGAGAGAGGACTCAGAGGTTAAGAGCACTGGCTGCTTTTCCAAAGGTCCTGAGTTCAATTCCAGCAACCACCGTTATAGATGGTGGCTCACAACCATCTATAATGAGATCTGGTGCCCTCTTCTGGCACGCAGGCAGAACAGTAAAACAAAATAAATAAATATTAAAAAAATAATGTATTGTAATGCAATTGTCAAACAAAATAACGTCAGACACCAATGGATACAGCTGTGCACAACTGCCAATGTTTAATTTCATTGTCCCACACCATCTTCAATATTCCTATATGTTTATATTCACATGGTCTCTGCTGATTACATTTTATATGTATTCTGCATATGCACATCACTTATCAGGTGAATTTAATAACTTTTATGTTTGTGTCATTTGAGTGAAAACACAAATATTAGTAGTGAAATGCGGCCTGATGAGCTTTGCTCTCAAAGTTAAGATGCCTTGAGGCATGGGGCTGCTTTCTTTTGTCCATAGTGAACAAATCAGTCAGCTCCATGCACTCTAGGTTATGGTGAATGTTCTGTAATTATTACCTATTTCTCTGCAGAGATAGTACTTTAAAAATTCCCTTAGCTTTTCTGTGCAAAATTATACTCTTTTTAAAACTTGCCAAAAGCATCACTTCACAAAAGTTTCTACCATCAATTAGTCACAGACTGGAGATGAGGAGACCAGAGCCAGGCAGAGGAAGAAGTCTGTGGGGGAGGCTTGTGCTGCTGCTGTTGTCCCGTGACACAGAGTCATTGCTCAGTAAAGGACGAAACAAAATTTTGACCACAGCATTTGATTTTAGGTCATCTTAACACCATTATGTCATCTGAGACAAATGCTCTTTCCACAGAAGAGAAAAGGTCATGGACACCCGTGACTTATTGTTCTCTGGAAAATTGTTGTGGAGATAAAGTAGAGTCTCTGTCCTAACACAATAGGAAACATAAGACTTTAAATAGGCATAAGAAAAGAGGGGAGGTGGCAAATTAGCAGCCAAATTAGCCAAATTCTTCCTGCACTCCCTGTCCTGAAGTCCTACCCTTCCCTGCACTCATCACTCTAAACTTCTCCCTTCACTCCCCCCTGCACTCCGGTAGCACACTTTGCCCAGTCCTCCCCCTGCACTCATCCCCCTGCACTTCTACCTCCACTCTTCTTCTCTTCCCTTCTCCGCCTGCAGTTCCACATTTTGTTGGGTCCCAACAAGGTGGACAGGGGAGGGGGGAGATTACAGAAGGGCAGTAGGAAGTCCACTCTGCTCACAGAGAGTTGCAGGAAGCTCATGCTCTCACCCTGCATGCTAAAGTACTTAACTTAATGGGTGTTGAGTAGAGTACTCAGAAATCATTGGCTGGGTACTGGAGAATTAGTAACAGGAGTTTGAACAGAGCTGTGAACCTGTTTAACAAATCTTTTTTAAAATTTTTTTATTTTTTAAATATTAGTTACAGTTTATTAACTTTGTATCCCAGCTGTAGCCCACTCCCTCATTCCCTCCCAATCCTACCCTCCCTGTCTCATCTCCTCCCTGCCCCTCTCTAAGCCCACTGACAGGGGAGATCCTCCTCCCCTTTCATCTGACCCTGGCTTATCAGGTATCTTCAGGAATGGCTGCAAAGTCCTCCTCTGTGGCCTACCAGGACTGCTCCTCCCTCGGGGCGGAGGGGGGGGTCAAAGGGCCAGCCATTGAGTTCATGTCAGAAATAGTCCCTGTTCCCCTTACTAAGGTACCCACTTGGATAATGAGCTACCATGGGCTACATCCGAGCAGAGGTTCTAGGTTATATCCTTACATGGTCCTTGGTTGGAGAAACAGTCCCATAGAAGAACCCTGTGCCCTGATATATTTGGTCCTTATGGAGCTCCTGTCCTCTCTAGGTCATACTAACTCCCCCTTCTTTCTTATGATTCCCTGCACTCTACAGAAGGTTTGGTTATGAGTCTTAGTATCTGCTTTGATACACTGCTAGGTAGAGTCTTTCAGAGACCTTCTACGGTAGGCTCCTGTCCTGTTACTTGTTTTCTCCTACATCCAATGTCCATCCCATTTGTCTTTCTAAGTGAGGATTGATCCTCTTACTCCGGTCCTCTTTCTTGTTTATCTTCCTTAGGTGTATAGATTCTGGTATGTTTATCCTATGTTATAGGTCTATATAAATGAGTATATACCATGTGTGTCTTTCTGCTTTTGGGATACCTCACTCAGGATGATCATTTCTAGATCCCACCATTTGCCTGCAAAATTCATGATTTCCTTGTTTTTAATTGCTGAGTAGTATTCCATTTTGTAAAAGTACCACAATTTCTGTATCCATTTCTCAATTGAGGGACATCTGGGTTGTTTCCAGGTTCTGGCTATTATGAATAAAGCTGCTATGAACATGGTTAAACGAATGTCCTTGTGTACTTGAGCATATTTTGGATATATGTCTAGGAGTGATATAGCTGGATCTTGAGGAAGCACTATTCCTAATTGTCTGAGAAAACACCAGATTGATTTCCAAAGTGGTTGTACAAGTTTGCATTCCCACCAGAAATGGAGGAGGGTTCCTCTTTCTCCACAACCTTTCCAGCATATGTTGTCACTTGAGTTTTTGATCTTAGCTATTCTGATGGGTGTCAAGTGAAATCTCAGGGTCATTTTGATTTGCCTCTCTCTGATGGTTAAGGATGTTGAGCATTTCTTTAAGTTTTTCTCTGCCATTCTGTATTCCTCTACAGAGAATTCTGTGTTTAGTTCTGTACCCCATTTATAATCAGATTGCTTGATTTGTTGCTTTTTAATTTCTTTAGTTCTTTATATATTCTGGATATCAGCCCTCTCTCAGATATAGGGTTGGTGAAGATCCTTTCTCAGTCTGTAGGCTGTAGTTTTGTTCTGACAACAGTATCTTTTGCTTTACAGAAGCTTTTCAGTTTCATGAGGTCCCATTTATTGATTGTTGATCTTAGAGCCTGTGCGGTTGATGTTCTGTTCAGGAAGTTGTCTCCTGTGCCAATGAGTTCTAGGCAATTCCCCACTTTTATGTTAATGTCTTTGATCCAATTGAACTTTAGTTTTGTGCAGGGTGATAAATATGGATTTATTTTTCTTTTTCTGCACGTAGACATCCAATTGGACCAGCACCATTTGTTGAAGATGCTGTCTTTTTTCCACTGAATGGTTTTGACTTCTTCGTCAAAAATCAAGTATCCATAGGTGTGTGGGTTTATTTCTGGGTCTTCTATTCCTTAATAAATTTTAGAAACAACACCTAAAAAGACCAAATTACATCTGAGGGGGGAAAAAAAGCACAAAATTATAAAGGCACAAGATAGCCATTATCCAACCAGGTAGAATTTCCCTGGAGTGCTAGTGAATTAAAAATGACAGCTATGGGGCTGGATAGACTGGCTCAGTAGTTCAGAGCACTGACAGCTCTACCAGAGGACTGGAGTTCGATCCCATATCAGGAGGTTCACAAATGTCTGGAACTCCAGCTCCAAGGGGATCTGTTATTCACTTTGGGTCTCCATGGGCACTCACACATACCCATACACCCCCCCATACTCCCACCACCACCACACGTATGAATTCCTTTTTTAAAATGTCAGGTGAGTGAGTGAATGAGCAGGAAAGAACCATAATGAGAAACACAGTCCATCAAGTGTAACGGATCCAGAAGTGACATCAATTCTGAGACTCGGTGGATGGATAAGGACATTCCTGGAGCTTGGATCTTAAATGTCTCCCAAAAGCCCACCCAGTGAAGTCCTAACCTCCACGCAGTGCTGCTACCAAGAGGTAGTGGAACCTTTAAAAGGTGGAGTCTGCCAGAAAGCCATCAGGTTACTGGCATGTACTGAAGGCTACCAGTCTGTTGAAGACCACACTGTCCCTTGAACAAGAGAGTGGACCCCAGCCTCGTGGCACTCTCTTCGCATATCCTGGACAAATAGAGTGTAAGCTGTCCCTTGGATCTGAAAACATGCAGAGCTGGCTGTGTGTACCCACGTTCTTTTTTTTTCATTGAACACTTTAGGTGGAAACTGACTGGAATCAGAACTAAAGTACTGTTGGTATTTATAGGCTTGAGTGTGAACATGAAAGGGAATTAAAGGAGAAAAGCAAGGCAGTGAGAAAGCCCTTCTAAAAAGAAGGTGGTGAAGGGAATATTTAAAAAGATGGTGACAATAACAATACAGGAGAGCAAATCCCTGCAGTACATTCCATTTGAGTTTTGAGAGCCACAAAATGAGCTCACACAGCATTCCAAAGCAAGATTTTGTTGTTGCTGTTATTTCATATTCAATGAGTTACCTAGTCATCTCTAAATTAGCCAACATTTTGGCATCACACTTTCACTTCACAACCAAAGAAATCTTGTAATTATTTTCTGTAGTTGGCCTTTTGGTAATTCTGTACCTTTTTAAATATTTCCTAACTTTTTCTAAATTTTATAATTTCTAAGTTCTAGACTTCACAGAATGTCATTTTGTCTCATAGTTCTTGTCCTCTCTCCATACCATTTTCTTCTGTTGCATTCACTTACCTAAAGTAATAATAATCTAAGATTTTGTAACTTTAAAATGATACCAGGCATGTACATAATTTTCACCCACAAGTATATCACATGACAAAACACATATGTAATTGGCCTCAAATCTAGAATCTAAAATGCAAGTGTGGTACACAAAGACAAACTGATTACTTAGCCTGAGACAGGGCTACTCACTCTGGCCTTTGATTTAATCTTTAAAAGCTTGCATGTTAACAGACATGCCACTGAAGAGGGCCTTATTTGTCTTTATAGGTCATTTTGCTTCATTTTATTATTTCATGTATTTATTTCTAATAAAATAAGATAAGATATTTTATTTTATTCATGTATGTATGTCTATATGCCATTTATATGCCTGGTTCCTTCAGAGGCCAGAAAGGGTGTTGGATGCCTTAAAATTGGAGGTACAGATGGTTGTGAGCCACCATGTGGGTGCTTGCAATCAAATGGAGTTCTCTGGAAGATCAGTGCTGAGCCATCTCTCCACCTTTGCATGCCTTTTTTTTCTGCTAAAATTATCTCTTTCAAAAAGATCTGCCTCCAATTTTTACTAACCATGACATCTACAGAGGCCTATTTCTTTCAAATTGAGTAACAGTAATTGAAGTTCTAATCTGTTAATTGACCATGCAGAAGATTCAGTGGAAGGTGCAATTTCTTCCTGGGAACTTGAGTTCACAGGGAAAGAAAAACAGGTACAACATACAGAGCTGAAAACCAAGCCTAATTTCTAAAAGTCAAAACCAGTAAAAAAAGAATTGAAAAATGCCTCTGATAGCTTATTATGGCTGAAGAGAAAATCTTGAGTTCATCTCACCCAAGGTTCTATAAAACTAGACTACACAAATAAAGCAGAGCCATAGCCCATACCTCTCACATATATTAACTCAACATAGATCACAGACCAATACATAAAACACAAAATAGAACCTCAAAAACTGAACATGAGAGAGAAGCCAGGCAACCCTGGATTAATGGTGTTTAAAGAGAAGAGGAAATAATAGATAATCTAGGATTTATTAAAGCAAAGACAAAAATCTACTCTTAAGGAGAATGAAAAGACAAATAAAGACTGGGAGAAAATATTTATACTAGATATAGTTGATGAAGTATTCTTAACTTCAATACACAAGAATTCTTTAAAAAATCAACAATAGAAATATTTGAAATGAGCCTAAAACTTAAACACACTTCATAAGAAGATAATCAGAATACAAATAAATGCGTTAAATATTGTTCTGTGTCACTTGCTAACCTAAAAATGAAATTTAAAGAGGAGCAATGAAGTACCAGGATACAGCTATTACAATGGCAAATATCCAGATTTTTGATCACATGAACTCCTGCTCTTTGCTGGTGGGGTGTAAAATGACCAGCCACTTTCTGACTGCCAACAGCAAACATGGAAGACACTGTAAGCATCTTGTTACCAGGTAAAACTCATGTCACCTTATGAGACAACAATCCACAACAATCCGATCCTTTAGTATTTACTTAGGTTAGCTGAAGGATTACAACCACATACAGCCCTTCAGGGAATACCTATAGTAGCTTGGAAAGTGATCCTCTCCAGAAGGTGAGTAGATAGTCATCAAAATGGTGGAATATTATTTGATACTAATAAGAAATGATAATGTCCACCTGCCAAAAAATAAAAATAAAAAAGATACTGTGAAAACTTAAGCACATTTTATAAGGCTGTGTGCTTTATGGTTCTAAGCATATGTGAGTCTGAAAATTGCAAAGCTATGGAGGTGACAAAAGATAAGTGGTCCAAGGGTTAAGAAAGGGGAGGGAGGGACAGAGAGAGCCAGAAGATTTCTTTTATTTGCTTTGAAACTGTTCTCTATGTAGGTGTAACAATAGATATATGCCATCATGAAGTTTCAAAAACTTCTGGAATATACAAAAACCTAGAATGAACTCTAATGCCAATCGAAGACCTGAGTGATCCCAAAGGTTATATGGAAGCATTGTTGTGGTGAAGGCACCACTCTGAAGAAGGATACTACTGTGGGGTAGGGTGTGAATTTGCGGGGGTGAGCGGTGCATGGGTCACTATCCTCCTCAAGATTTCTGTCTGCTGGAAATTGCTCCAAACAAACTCCCAATAGAGCAAATAAGATTTATATGAAATAAGTATTCCCATGTCTCATGGATCATGCGCTGTAACTGTATTTTTCCCAGGCCTGGCAATAACAGAACTGTAGGTGCCTTTCCATTGAATAGATGATCAGTAGCTCTGCTTTCCTATCTCCCAAGTCCCTTCTGCAAACTTCAGAAGCAGCATTCAAATGTCTTCTACTTCCAGCTTCATATAAGCTAACCGAGGAAGCTAGCTGCTTTCTCTACCACAGTCTTCCATCATGATACTTCCCCAAACTGAGAACAGTTGTTCCCTTAAGGGAAAAGCATTTTCATAGAGAATAAGATCACTGCTACAAGCCTTCTAGAATGGAGGGTCTCACTGTATCCTGCCAAATATCTTCTGCATTTGAATATTAACAAGGAATCCCACTAAATATACTTATTCATAGTTTATATCCTCGTGCTAGTGATATCCCACATAGTAAGTATTAGGACCAGACTTCCTAAGGTCAAAACTTGGGCCATCCTAGGTCTGGCTGTCCATCCTCAATAGACCAATTAAAGAAAAGCCCAAAGGCGAAATGTGTTCAATGTAGCAAATAGATGTTGGGTGGCCCCAGTTTCTGGCCTGGGTCCTGACACAGGCTGAGGTTTAAACATAGGGCGAAAGGTGTGTACAACCAAGCAGTCTTGACACAGCATCCTCCTGTTCACAGCTGACCCACTACTGTCTCAGCTCCGAGCTCCCTCCTACAAGGTGGTCCTACGAGCCGTCAGAACCGTGTGAAATCTCTTTCAGAGAGACAGTTTCCTCCTCTGGTTGGCACAGAGTTCAGCTTCTCCCTTCTCTCAGCCCGAGGTTCTTGGGTAAGTTCCAATTCCTTGGGGACTATTGTTTCAATAGTCTGGCAGTTTAGAAGAGACACAAGTGTCTTTGTCTGGACTGGCTATGCCCTGCCTTGTTACTCCCCTGGCATGGCAACAAATGATCCTTCTGCATGCTCCCATGCTCCATGCAACAGGAGTGTGGTGTGGGCCATGCTGTGTGGTGTGCTTTAGGCCTTGCATGTTTTGCTCTTGCAGTTTCTCTCCTTTCAAATAACCTATGTGATCTTTCTGCTTGGTGAGCTCAGTGAAGAAATCTAATGGAAATGAAACTCTAAAGCCATTTTTCAAGGTATATGCATGTCTGAAATAGTGGATGCAAAAAGTTTTCTTTGTAAAAATAGATTTTGTTGTTGTTATTTAAGTGTGTGGTGGTGGTGGTCGTAGTGTGTGTGTGTGTGTGTGTGTGTGTGTGTGTGTGTGTGTGTCCTTGGCAGAAGACAGAGGTGTCTATCTGTGAGTCTCCTGATCTCAGTACTGAGAACCATACTCGGTCCTCTACAAGAACAAAACTTGCTTTTAACCTCTGGGCCATCTCTACAGCCCAGCAGAATGTTTTCTTAGCCTTCTTCAAATCCCAAGTTCCCCAAGTCTAATTCAAAGGGATCCTTTGTAAAAGTCGTAGTGTAAAGAGGAAACTAACACTCACTGCATGAACTAAGCTATGTAGGGATACTTAGCATTAAAACTGAATGTTGCAACAATTTAAGAAAGATGAACATAAATACATTATAAAATAGATGCATGTTTTTATAGTACAAATGCTCACAAAGATTTTTTTTTTACTCATTTCCTGTATTTGTTAAAAAGGAAAAAAAAAATAAGAGAGGCGTGAGGACATGTTGGAGACAACTCACAGCTCCATGCTAGATTTTCTAGTGCTCTGGAGTTTACACCAGAATTAAAGTCTTATAGTCTTGAACCCTGGGAAAGGGGAAGAAACAAGTGAGTCCTCTTCAAGGTAGGCATAAAATACCGTGTTATCTTATATCTAGCACCAAGAGTTTGTTATCACAGAAAAATCACCTCTTCTCCCCGCCCTGTTACTAGTGGCATTCCCAAAGCTTTTCCTTCAGGAGAAGGGGAAGATCATGTGCAGGTAAAGAGGGCGGGAACTGTTTCTCTACCCCTTCTGTCTCAAGGCATAGGCTCTGAAGAATTCTCGTTAACGTCTTCAGAAGAGCACAGGTTGTATTAATAGTATAGCTTAGAAGGGTAAACTTAAGGATGCTGCCTGTTTTAGATATGTGAACGAGAAAACGGAAGTCATCAAAGGATATAATGTGCCCTGGAATTAGTACCACCTGATCTGAAGAGGCAAGACAAGACACAGTGGTAAAAGAATCAAGGAGAACTAGGCTGCCTGCAGCAGCAGTTTTCTGGAAAGGATGAAGACAGCATCTGAACTGTAATGACCAAGAAGGGAAGAAAAATTCTCAGTCTCTCTCCTCCCACTAGATGGCACCTCCTGACAGTGGTCAAATCGAACAATGCCAGAAAGCAAAAAAAAAGCCCTTAAACAGGCATGGAGACCAGCCTACTGCTCTGAGCAAGGCAGGATGGAAATATTGCCTAAAAGATGGTGAGGAGGAAAAGAACAACACTTATGACTAGAAGATTCATAATCAGAAATATTCAAGCACTCTCATCAAGAGAATGGCTGATATTCTGCCCATGGGATGAAGGTCAAAAGCTAATGACTCTGAAAAACAAGCTTATGAGACTCCTGGGCCAACAGAACTGCTTTGGAGCTCATCCAAGGAGTTTTAGAAAAGGAAACTGTTCATCAGGTTCCCTCTGTAAATCAGACGCTTATGGCTACTGCAATAGCTGCTTCACATATCTTTTATACCTCCTTCTTGCTCCAAATCCTCCTGTGTCACCCTCAAAAGCTCCTCTCAAAATTGTGGCCTCTTTTGTGTGTGTTTGTAAATATAATAATTATAAAAGGGGTGATGTGTGTGTATAAGCTATAGCTGAGTTCAATTAGCGCTGCTCATATGTACGTGTGTTTAGGATTTCCCACTCAGGGTTGGGAAACTTACCATCTTGATTCTTTCTACCTCGTCAGCCATTGACTGCCTGTAGCTCTTCATCCAGGAGTAGAACCTTGTGAAATGCCCCACCCACATCAAAATTGACAAGTTGTAACTGGCATGGTCATGAAACATGTCATCTGCAAGCAACCATATTGTTGAAATTTTATGGACATGGCATCTTTTTTTGTCTAGAAGACAGTAGCTTCCGGAAGGCTTCCTGGCTGTTACAATCTTTCTAACCCTGATGTTCTCTGAGCCTTCAGTGTAAGGGCTGTGGTATAGATGTGCCAGTTGGAATATTCATACATTGTCCGCATTTTGATCAGTTGTGGATCTTTGTGGTAGTTTCCATCTGTTGCAAAAAGAAGCTTCTTGGATGAGGGGTGAGAGCTACATTTTGCTATGTGTCAGAGAATAAGTATTTACAATACAAATGACAGTTGTATTGATTAGAAAAATGGAAGTAGTAGGTTCTCCCTATGATCTAGATCTCTCCAGCCATAGGTTCTTAACTAGGTTTAGAGTAGCCATAGGTTTCCACCTGTTGAGCAGGACTAAAGTCCAATTAGACAGCTGTTGGTTACCCCCAAGATAAAGTGCCATTATTGCACCATTAAGAATCTGGTACTTGGCTGGTTCTCATTGTGACTCAGAGGCTCTATAGCTGGGTATGACTGTTCATTGCATTTTTCCTTTAGCATCTTGCCTATCACCTTCCAATCCTATGATAGTCACCAGGGACGAGGCCTCTACATCAGTACCAGTTTGATTCCTCCAGGTCTCGTGTTTAAAATGCATGTTATCTTCAACAATAGGGTCTTACCTTTAAGTCTGGGAGGCACCCAAGAGCAACAACAATGTCCTGTATTGTTTCACAAGTCTCTTGGAACCCCTCTGACCAACATCTCCAAGGCAGGAGTATCTTGCCTGACACTATAGATTTTTTTAGATAGTTTATGCATACTGGGGTGAATAATTTAGGGGAAAGCTCCACCTAAATTACACACTCACATGCGCACACACACACACACACACACACTATATGCATTTTATTTTTTTAATTTTAAGGGTATAGATGATTTGATCACATGTATGTCTGTGTATCATTGTGTGCCTGGTGTCCGTAGAGACAAGCAAAGGCTTCAGATGAACTGTAACTGAATTTACATATAATTAAATTACCATGGGGTGCTGAGAATTGAATCCAGGTCCTATGGAAAAGCAGCCAATACTTTCAACTGCTGAGCCATCTCTCTAGCACTATCATGTATATGTTGAAGTAAGCTTGTAAAATGTTACCCAGTGGCTTTTTCAAACATTCATGGTATTATTTATTTTTCCTCATTTTTCTTTTGTGTTATCCTCTATCCTGTTCCTCCATTGTCTCCTTCATCCACTCCTCCCTTTCCCTCTTCACAGCACTTGTATCCTTCTCTGCCTTGTTCCAGAACATCTCACCCTTCCCCCATGATCCCTTACTCACTTCATATTTACTCCAAGTTATACATTCAAATCTCTAGATAGAGTTAGGATCCACAAATAAGAGGAAAAAGAAATGTAACATTCGTATTTCTGGATCTGGGTTATCCCACTCAGTGTGATATTTTCCAATCTATCCATTTAACTACAGATTTCATTCTTTTCTACAGTTGAATAAAGTCCCACTGCATACAAACGACATTTTCATTATCTGCTCACCAGCTGATGACATCTAGGCTGCTTCCATCTTGTTTCTAGTTTGAGTAGAATGGCAATCAGCATGGCCAAACAATTACCTCTGTATCAAGGCACTTTAATATATTAACTTATTCTTTGAAATTTTTATACTGATGTTATCCATTTACCACTACCTCCCTCTGACTTTCTCTAGTGTCCCTCGCCCAACTCCCTCTCAGCTTCAGGCTCTCTTTGTTGTTAGGAGTAACTCTTCCTTTCTAGCAGCCATCAACTGCCAATGCCTCCTCAGTCAAGCACAGAGCCTTCAAAGTCCCCATGCCCCCCATAAGGGAATTTTGACTGCCTTGATCTTTTTTCAGGTAGCCATCATTGCTGTGAGCTGATGTATATAAAAGCTGTGTCATGTCCAGAAGAAGTCAATGTTTTATAACTCTTACATTCTGTCTTACCCCTCTTTTGAGGTGTTCCTTGAGCAGTGGATAAAAGGAGGTTGATAAAGATGTCCCAATCCACAGCTGAGTATTTTCAGCTACTTATATTTGATACTTGAACAAGTCTCTTCACTAACCACTACCTATTGCAAAAAGAAGCTTTTTTCAACAAATAATTAGAAGAATATTTGACAGGATTTAGCAAAAAGGTACAATAGAGATTCTTCTATAGCCTGTGATCTCTCCAGTCCCTAGCTTCTGGCCATGTTATAGTACAGTTCCAGGTATGAAATCCTTCCTGCAGAGCAGGCCTCTCACTCACCCATGAGTGAGAACCTGATATGGAAATCCCTGCCCTGACTTCCTTCAGTGATGAACTGTATGTGTCACTGTAAGCCAAATAAACCCTTTCCTCTCAGTTTTTTATCTAATTATATCTATCTATCTATCTATCTATCTATCTATCTATCTATCTATCTATCTATCTATCTATCTATCTATCTATCTATCTATCTGTCTGTCTGTCTGTGTTTGTCTTTCTGTCACCTATCTATCTATCTATCTATCTATCTATCTATCTATCTATCTATCTATCTACTTGGTTTTTCAAGAAAGGGTTTCTCTGTGTAGTCCTGGATGTCCTAGAACTCACTGTGTAGATCAGACTGGCCTTGAGCTCACAGAGATCTGCCTGCCTCTGCCTCCTGAGCGCTGGGGTTGAAGGCATGAACCACCACACCCTATCCTAGTTGCTTTGTCAGCATTATATCACAGCAATAGGAACCAAATAGGACACAAAGTAAAAGTTATCACACTAGACTTATAGAGCCTTTGCAGTGTACTGGACACTGCTATCTGTATCTCACATAATCACGTTATTTTCATCTCAACTATCTGATGTAGGCTTTATTCTGCACAGTGTGTGTGTGGGGGGATGCACCAAAAAAGATGGCTGCAAACTTTCTGTAGAGAAAGGTTTCTTTGGCTTATCTCAGGATGACCTCAGGATGATTGCATGAGTGTTTTATACGTTAAGCGTGAGCTAGCTGTCTTTGATACTGAAATATGGCTACCGATTCAAAACATGTTATAATCATTAACACACACACTCTGAAGACTTTAGTATAAATGAATAAAATATTATAAATATTATCATATATGATCTCATATTGATCATATCTTTAAGTGAAAATATTTTTATCAAG
Source organism: Meriones unguiculatus (assembly GCF_030254825.1). Taxonomy (NCBI): domain Eukaryota; kingdom Metazoa; phylum Chordata; class Mammalia; order Rodentia; family Muridae; genus Meriones; species Meriones unguiculatus. Next base: position 37,035,656 of record NC_083366.1, read on the forward strand.
TGAGTTAATAAAATTGTTTTTTAATTTTTTGTTTGTTTTTGTTTTTATTATAATTACTATATTTTATTATTTAACACAACTTTCAAATTCAAATACATTTTGAGTATATTTTTTTCTACTCCCAAGTCCCTTCAGATCCTTCCCCTGCCCTACTCACCCAACTTTAAGTTCTTTCTCAAAAAATAAACAAAACCCCAATACAACAGCAAAAGTCCTCAAACCCAAGAAAACAAAATAAAATTACATAAAAAAACCCTCATCAAACTGTAACCCCCTGAAAAGCACACACACACACACACACACACACACACACACACACACACATCCTGTGGCATTCAGTTGTATGTTAGTCAACTACTGCTGAATATGAGGTCTGTCCTAGAGTGGTTGATACACCCTGTGTCACTCTATTAGAGAAAACTAATTTTCCCTCTTCCTAAAAGTATAAGTGACAGTTTAGTTGTTAACTTCTACCCTAGTGGCCAGGTTTTCATTCATGTAGTCATCATTTTTTAGAGTATACCAACATAAAATATAATAAAAGAAAAACTATTACATCATAGTTGAGCAAGACATACCAGCAAAAAGAAAGCCCAAGAGAAGGTAAAACAGTCAGACTCACTCATTTGCACACTCAGGAATCCCATAAAAACACTGAACTGAAAGCTACAGTGTACATGCAAAGGGCCTGGTGAAGACCCATGCAGGTCCTGTGCTTGCTGATTCAGTCTTTGTGAGCTCACATGAGCTTTGCTCAAATTGATTAGAAGGGCCTTGTTTTCTTAGTGTCCTCTATTGCTTCTGGCTCTTAAACTCTTTCTGCCTCCTCTGCAGGGTTCCCTGCGCTTTGAGGGGAGGGGTTTGATGGAGACATCCCTTTTTTGGCTGAGTGTTCCAAGTTCTCTCATTTTCTGCATAATGTCTGACCACGGGCCTCTATCTTTGTTCCTATCTGCTGCAGGAGGAAGCTTCTCTGCTGATAGATGAACAAGGCCCTGATCTGTGAGTATAGCAGAATATTATTAGGAATTGTTTTACCACTGCATTTTTTTCTTCTTCTTTCAGACCAGTGTTGTTTAGTTTGACTGTAGGTTTCTGGACTATTTAGTCTCAGGTTCTTGCTCACCCAAACTGTGTTGGTTATGGATTCCATCTTCTAGAGTGATTCTGAAGTCAAATCAGTTATTGACCACTCTCCCCAAGCTTTGTGCCACCATTGCCCTAGCTCATCTTGCAGGCTGTATACCATTTTAGGTAAAGGGTTTGTGTCTGGCTTGTTGTTTATGTTTCTTTTTTTGAGAGTGTGCAGAGTATGCTCCTGTACCAAAGACACTGGAACACAGGGGTGAAGGCTCTATGTAGGCACCAACAAGATATCTTCATTTATAATGAGTTGTACAGGTGTTATCTTCAACAATGGGGCCTTGCTGTCATTTCATGGAGAGCAACATAATAGCCTTGGCAACAGCCCAGGATGTTTGGAGAATAGAAAATTTTATTGTCTCTGTTGCTCTCCTTGTGGAGTTCCTAACCCCTCCAGGTCCTTCTATCTCCCTCTTCTTCCGTGAAGATTCTGGTACTCTGGCCAAAGTTTGGCTATGAGTCTCAGTATCTCCTTTGATACCCTGGTGGGTAGAGCCTTTCAGAGGCCCTCTGTGGAAGGCTCCTCTCCTGTTCCTTGTCTTGTCCTACTTCCAATGTCTATCTTGATTGCCATTCTGAATGAAAATAAAGCATCTTCCCTAGGGTCATCCTTATTGTTTCACTTTTTTAGGACTATAGATTTTAGTATATTTATCCTATATGGCTAATATCCACTGATAAGTAAGTATATATCATTTGTGTCTTTCTGCTTCTGGGTTACCTCACTCTGGATGATATTTTCTAGTTCTCACCATTTGCCTGCAAATTTCATGATTTCCTTTTTTTTATTGCTGAGTAGTATGCCATTGTGTGAACATTTTCTGTATCCATTCCTCTAGAGATATCTAGGTTGTTTCCAGATTTTGGCAGGCCTGCAGAGACCAATACTCCAACCAAGGACCATGCATGGAGAGGACCTAGATCCACTGTTCAAAGGAAGCCCATTGGTTGCTCAGTTTCCAAGTGGATTCCCTGGTATGGGGTACAGGGGCTGCATATAACATGAACTCAGTAGGCGGCTCTTAGATCTGACCCCGGGGGTGCAGCCTTGTCAGGCCGCAGAGGAAGATGAAGACTTGATAAGCTAGGGTCAGATAGAAGGGGAGGAGGTCCTACCCTATCAAGGGACTAGGGAAAGAGCATAGGGAGACAAGAGGGAGTGTGGGTGGGACTGGGAGGAGAAGAGGAATAGGGCTGCAGAGGGGAAACAAAGTGAATAAATTATGATAAATAACTATACAAATAAAATTAAACTTAAAAATAAAAAAGAAGATTTTATTGTCTCACAATTATATTTATTTTGTAAAATTTTCAGTCTGTGGTATCCAGTTATAGCAACACAGAACAGACTAAGACACAAACCACGAATAGTATAACTGATAGTGATTCAAGAAACCATATAATGAGAACTAATGGTTTATATGCTTAGCATGACTATCAGTTCCTATCCAATGCTCCCCTTGCAGTCTATCACAAACTACCAAGATCTGTTTCCATGTTTACATATGTTTACACCCTATCATGCAAGCCTCTGACGTAGTAACAGACATAGTTTTTATTATCTTGGAGAATAAGCAATGCTTGTTTGTTATTACCAGCAACTGGAACAGTAGAGACTAGCAAGTGAGTTGTAAAATTCAGATGTCGTGCCTTACATGGAAGAATTTTGTACATGTGATTAATTTGTTTTAAAACATTCAACATCATCTAAGACACAATGTTCAAATGAATCACTTACAGTTCCATACTGGAATCTAGAAGTGGCTTAACTGAGTGGTTCTGTCTTAAAGTCTCTCATGAAACAACAATAAGTGTGCTGGCCTAGAAGGCAGTTGTTTCATTGTTTAATGAAAAAGGATTCATAACCAGGCTCACTCACAGGGCTGCTAAGAAGCCTCAGTTCTTTGCCACATGGGCTTTTCCACAGGCCTATGCCATGATTCAGGTTTTTCTGGAAAAAGTCAATCCAAATGAGAAAGAGAAAGAATGTCCAAGATGGAAGCAGCTTCCCATTAGCCAAGTGACACCTCTTCAAAATGTCCTCTATTTGCAAGTCGATAGAGGAGGTGGAAGAGCTTGTGCAGAGATGTGAATATTTGTAGGCAGCAATCTTTAGCATTGCTCTTAGAGGCTGTCAATCATATTTAAAAGGAATGGAAGTTAATGCACTAGTCAGTTGAATACCATCTAAATCAATCTCAACCTTGTGAAGGGACTAGTTAAGACATATCAACTTAAAAAAAAGAGTAATTCAGTTTAATTTAAGCACACTGATTCTAATCTTGTTTTGTAACAAAATAATACATTTGGACTATAATGTTTTGAAGTGTAATTGATAATTGTCATATGAATAATGACAAGTTTTATGAGCAAAAATGAGTATTTATGCATATCTTGATTATTAATAGTAAAGCATAAGGTAAGCCTTGTTCAATAAGATTTCAAGTCTCTGAAATATGTTTCTACATGGATTACCATCATGAGGAAATTTGACTCCTGTATTGACATTGCTTTTGTATCACTGTGACCAATACCTAATACAATAACCAAAGCAGGGGAGGTGTATTTTTGGTTCTCAGATCCAGAGAAGTTCTTGGCTCAACGCATTTGGGAAGAACGCATGAGACAGGAGCATACATCAAGGATGTGTCTTCCCTTCTTGGTGGGGTAGGGGAAGAGGTGCTACACCCTCAAGAAAACACACCCAGTAGCCTATTTCCTTCAGCTTACTTCGACTGCTCCAAACTTCCAGAATTTCCCCCAAGTGGAGGCCAAGGTTTTAGTTCATAAGCTTCTAAAGGGGAATCTTCATATCTAAACCATGTTTTTCATATCCCTCAAAAGTTTTATCGTCCCTGTCACAATGTAAATTATATTCTACTCATCTTCAAGAGGTCTCAAAGTCTTCATAGTTCCAACAATGTTCAAATTCTCAGGCTAAAGGCTGGCTAGATGGCTCTATGGGTAAAGGCACTTGAGATCTGATGACCTGAGTTAGATCCCTGGAACCCACACAGCAGAAGGAGAAAAATTATTTCTACAAACATTCACACACACACACACACACACACACACACACACACACATACCACAAATTAATTAATTAAGTCAAATTTTAAAAATTCTAAGTTATACATTTAACATCTCTTCTGAGATTTATACTTTTAGCTGTGAGCTTCTGTTGAATTTTTTTAAAGTTACATTCCTGAAGGTACATTGGTTGGCATAGAATAAATAATAACCCACTCCAAAAAAAAAATTGGGTGATTGCAAGGAGGATAGGCCCTGAGTAAAACTAAATCCCAGTAGAACAAGCATTAAATTCTATATTCCATTTCAAGTACCCTGGGCACTTGGTGACATGTTCTAATCCCCAAAGGTTTGAGCAGTCCTCTTCCCATGGCCTTATAGGAGAAACCCCCATTGACTGTTATGTTTTTTTTTTCACTTAGTTTTTAGTTTCATGGTGTGTATTGTGTGGTGTAGAGTGTTGTGTGTAGTTTAGAGTGTAGATGTAGCGTGGTGTGTGTGTGTTTATGCACATGTATACGTATGTACAGTGTGTGGTATATGGTGTGTGTGTAGTGTGGAATGTTTACGTTTGTGTGCGTGTGTAGTGCATAGTGTGTGTGGTGGGTAGTGCATGGGGTGTGTGTATGTGTATGTATGTAGTGTGGTGTGTGCATGTGTGTGTGTATGTATGGAAAGTAGGGACACTATCATGTATGTTCTGAGGCTCAAGCTCATATGCTCAGGCTTTGTAGCAGCATCTTTACCTGTTCAGCCATTTTCCCAGCCCTTTTAAAGGTGTAGGCCAATCTGACCTTGAACTTATGATCCTCTTGCCTTTGACTCTTCAGCGTATCCTCCTAGACTATCGCACATCTGACACACCACATAGCTTTCCTCGTGTTTTGTTTCTCTTGTTGCTTCCAGCTTTTCTGAACACACATTCAACATTCCTGGGATCTCCAATATCCTGAGGTCTCCAGGGAGCACAGACTTGATTTTGCAGCATCTTGTAGGCAACCTGACCTGTCACAAATTGACTGGACTCCCAGACCTTCCTTTGGAATCTTGGTAGAGTCATGCCAATAACTCTTATCCTGTGGAGGCTTGAAAAACCAATATTCACTGTAAACTGGCTAAAAGCATTCAGAAGAAAAAAAAGTTTCCATTGCCTGAATCCTATACTGTGTTGACATTTCACTCACCAAATTTATTAATCTATTATATTTAAACAATCTGACATAATTTCAGGATACAGACAAATTTTAGGCTTTTTTCATAAAGAGCATAGATGGCATTGGGTGCAGTTCCCAGGGAGTTCCTAGTGTCATTTGAAACTTCACAAGTCTGTTCGCAAAAGTCAGTATCTCTGTCAACATTAGGTGTTCTGAGCTCCCACTGCATCCAGCCATTAAACATTATATTTAGCACCTCAGAGCCTCTAGAACCTACATTTCCCAATTCCCACAATTCAATTCCAAAGCTCCAAGAAACAAAGTTTTCTCTAATAACAGCTTTATTTTTATTAATCACTTTAGAATCTTGTAACCAAGTCACTAACAAAACAGCTTAAAGGAGGATTTACTTTAACTCACATTTGATACCATGAGTTTGAGTAAAATATCAACACCATAAGGGGGTATGTGACAAAGAAGGAACTTTCTTCCTCTATGGGAAACAGGAAGCAGAAAATGAGAGAGGAAGAACCATTGACCTGTTTCCTCTTGGGTCAGTCATGCCTCCCAAAGTTTCCAGAACAAAACATAGGGACCAAATTTTAATACATGAGCCTTTCCAGGGTATACTCCATTATCAAAGCATTAGCGAAAGATCAGTCTTCAAAGTATATTGTACAAGGTGTCACTGAATTGTGGAAGCAGGGAACTAAGGAGTCCTTCATGTTTAGCACTTTTTTTATGTCACAGGATCCATGGAAAGAACTGCAAATATCTGACTCCATGTATAGTGATTACTAAATACAGTTAGATCTCCACCACCCCTCCCTGCTAGGTCTCCACATGACTCCAAAATTTATTGGTATTAACTATCCTCACCTACTAGCCACTAGAGTATTGTTTGACTATGGTATTAATCAAATACATTATTCATGGATGCATTATTATGAGCAAAGCATATGTCAATTTCTATATCATATAAACAGAAACCAAGTTAGTTATCTTGATTGCTTTTGTTGACTGTGGCAGACGCAGGTGCTCATTTTAATTATAAGATTGTCCTTGAGAGCATAGGATGTCTTGGAAAATCACAAAAAGAGTTCTATGGCCTCAAAGGCTTGTGCCCAAAGATCTGTTGGCAAGCTTAGCCTAAGTCCAGTTTTTGATGTTTTACAATGCGTTTTACTGTTATTGTATTGAAGGGAGATTGGAAGGTAACTCCTGGCTTGCGAGTCCCGCTGTGTCTTGATCAGAAGGAAGCACATCAATGCCCAGTCTCTTGGAAGAGTTTCCTCTCACTCTCTCCTGACCACTCTGTTCAAGCTAATGCTCTCTTCCCAATGCCAATAGCAGCAGGAAATGTTAAGTTGAATAAATTATGGCTATTTTAGAGCCCTGTTTATCTGCAGAGTCCTTATCAATAGGTTCTGGTAGACAGAAATTGGAGAGACAAACATGTTCAGAGCAAAACTTTATAGACTAAATGCCTCGGAAATATAGCAAGAACCAATAGATGTACTTGGCTGAAGTGCATACTAAGTGAAATGGAGAAAAGAAGGAATGCTGTACTTGGTTGCTATAAGGCCAAGAAATATAACATATTCTGGTATACATTTGGAGCCTGTAAGCATTCTCAAAATAGAAAAAAAAAATAGATGACTCGGATTAATTAAATTTTTGCAGGAAAACAATTTTGGCTAAGCGAAAAAAATTTGATGTTCAGGAGCAGAGAGCTTAAAAAAATTTAAGACGATAACAGCTTCATCTATTAAATCAACATCATCATGACATTCTATAAATCAATCACACACACACACACACACACACACACAGGAAAGCATGGAAAAGCATGTCTAATGGATGACACCACCTATGAAACATAACATATCCAGGCAGCAGAAGGCAGTTAAAGCAACACAGATTTCATTATAAAGTATTAACTTAGAATTTTCTTGCTCTGGATAATTTTGAATAAAGTACACCCTGAATGCATGGTGGGGTATAAAACAGACAACTATGACTAACAAGAAGAAGAAACTCTTGATTTGGGCTCTGTACTCTTGATGGGCCCACATATCAGGCCAATAGGCTTTTATCAAACGAAGAATGACAGGCAGCTGTATCAGAAAGAGGACCAGAACTGTTGTCATCATGATGACAATTATGGAGTAGTTTATAATGATGATTTCCCTGCGGTTGAGAGATCTATGAAACTCAAAGCATCGCTGCTGTTCTGTGTAAGTTGGATCTGTGCCATATTGTAAAAAAAATATTGGTAAAAAGATGAGGCTTCCTGCCATCCAAACAAGAACACTTAGAACCACAGCATGGAACTTTTGCAACTGCTGCGTTTGGAGCTTCCCAAAATAGATGAGCAACCGAAGTACGACAATGGCCACATAGAAAACAAAGGTAAGGTACATATGACCATATATGATGCCACTAACCACTCGGCAGGTAAAAGACCCAAGCTTCCAGACTGCTGAGAGGTAGTAGCTGAGGCGGAATGGCAGGCTGAGGAGGAGGAGGGAGTGCATCACAATGATATTAATGATGATCGTGGCAATCGCTGAGTGGCTCTTTCTTTTGAACATCATGTGTGACATCAGAACTGCTCCCGCAGTGCCTCCGAATAAAACCACGCTGTAGGCTGTTGTCAGAATTGCCCTGCAGTAGGCGTCGCAGAACTGTCTTGCAGGAGGCATCACCACGCTTGAGCCATTTGACACAGTGGTTACATCCATCGAGTCCATGGCTTCTCGTGAAGAAATCAGATCATAAACTGCCAAATCAAGAGTTTTACAAAATTATGATTGACGTACTGAAACCATGCAGTCATGTGCAAATATTGAACTTTTCAATCCCCCGAGGATTCTTTAAAAACATTGAAGTCATACAAAAGAAGTACTGTTGGAGATTCCGTTCAGTAATTCAAACATACCAGAGAGAAGAGTGAGTGAAATTAAATAACAAAGTTGTGTCTATTTGAATGTAAAGCTCAGGGCTGTGTGCCTAGGTGTTCTACAAACAGATACACTCATGTACACCTATCAGGACAAGTGGAGTATCATGAGAGAGAAATGTCTACATCAGAGGTAAAACTTAGCCCCAAACATGGGTACTCACACTTGTGTGCATGTATACTCATACATGTGCCCAACCGTGTGGAGGTCAATTAGGAAGGTGGATCAGGTTACATTTGAGATTATTTTCTGGGAGCAGTTTTTGAGCAAAAAAGCTCCCTAGCACATGCTCTTCCCTGGACCTCTTTCCGATTAAACCTGGGAGCTTTCATGCAATGGTTTGTTAGGTTTTGCTGAAATGCTATTGGAGGATGGTTTGCTTGGTTGGTATTTAAGTTTTTCAAGCGTGGGAGCATGAAGCACAGGTACACTGTCAGGTGGCTTTCAGCCATCCAGCAAGTACAAGCAGTGCAATTCTGTGTTTAGGGGCTGAGGAGAGGCATGAGCCACTGAGGTTTCAGTGGATCCCGCTGTGGAGGGAGGAAGGCTGTGCTGGCTGCAGTGAATAGTTATTTAGACATTCAGTTGACTAGATTGCTTCAGACAACTTTATGACTAAAAAAAAAAAATCATGATTTTTAATATTAAGCCATAAGAGGAAATTTTAGGTTTTAACTTCTACTCATGATAGATAAATAGGATATTTGAAACTGTTACTGCGTAAATGTGCTTAATAAATACCCTGCTATTTTAAATGATGACAATTTCTCAAGACCTCTGTTTTAGCATTACGAGGCTTAGGTATTGGTGGCTCTAGCTTCCTTCACTGGGTCTGAAGCCTGTCCTCAGGTGCCTCTCGTCTACCTGTCGAGAGGCAAACTAGAATCATTTGTGTCTAAGTGAGAAGTCATCTACAAAGATGAGATTTTTCTTGGAAAGAATAGCTATGTTTTTGTTTTTAATTCAGTTGACTCTAGCAGAGTTATTGCCCTCAATAAGATTTTATGCTAACTTAAAAACATTACAACTTCCACAAAAACCTAAGTGTTTATAGTCAAAATAAGCATTTTAATGAACTAATACACTAAAAAATATATATTTGCCTGCTTTTATGTGAAACAATTTCATATGACATTAAAATCAACAATTACAATGCAATTTAGTGTTTGAATTTTGATTTTTTTTTCAAATCTAAGTATACAATTTAAGATTAAAACTAATTTAAAGCAGTTATGAAATTTATATGAATTTTGAATTTAATTTGAAGTTAAGCCTAAATTCCAGCGCAGCTCCACAGCTTCAGTGAGCATGTGTTCAGGCAGAGGACAGGATCTGGAAAAAGACAAGCAGCTCTGCCGCTGACAAGCAGCTGCTTCACAACTGAACAGGTAATTAAACTTCCCTCTAGCTATAAAACGTTGGGCGATGCCTCTCTTCAAGAGTTATTTTGCATTGAGTCCATAAAGGAAATCAAAATCATGACTTTTGCAGGAAAGGACTTAGAAACACCACATGTCAGCAAGCAGAACCTGGACATAAAATAATCTATGTGTGCACAAATACAACTATGTCTTGGTGTATAAATGTGTGTGTGTGGTAAATCACGAAATCAGAAAAGACAGCATGACAATAGGGAAAGAGATCCAAAAAACAAATTAAAAATAGAAAGTGTTGTATTAAAAAAAAAAAAGGTGGACAATTTGAGGGAAGAGAGACAGCCAGACAGAGGTGAGCAGAGGAGACGAAAGACTGCAGTGGAGGAGGGGATGAACAAGAACAATGTAATGATGTGCGTGTATTAAAATGTTGCAAAAAAAAATGTTGCAATGAAATATAACTTTGTGTGCTAACTTACAGGCTAATAAACTGATAAATAACCTAGCAGATTTTCTGACATCTTATCATTTCCTCCTCTACAACACACACAAAGACGTTTAACATGACACAAAAGACCCTACCCCGCCTTTTGTTATTTCTCTGGAACTTTCTATGTTTTCTCTCAAAATTTTACCTCGTGACCATAACCCCATTTCTAACATAACCCTTCAAAAGCCCATAATTAGTTCTAGGTATTTCTTTGCTCATGAAAATCAAGTACCGAAATATTTAGATACTCCTTCCACCAGAAAACCAAACAGCCACCAAAAGTGCTTACCTGCTCCTTCCCAGCTTTGATTGATTCTGGTGGAAAACAAACAAACAAACAAAACTCAAGGCACATTGGTCATTTGTTGGTCTACGTCAGAGCAGGCAGGAAAAGCAGTTGCTGTAAGCAAGACTACCTTAACAGTCATCAACAACCCATGAGTGGAGTGACGAATGTAGGGACTAGCTCAAGCCTTGCACTGAGGGCTCAAGAAGTCCAACAGCCAAGATGCAGAGTCGTGATAAAGAAGCCCTCTGTGCTCAAATGGACATTTATCTACACAGCAGGACAGATTCTAAACTGCTCCTCAGTGTAGGCTTTGTTTTCACTCCCAGTGACTTACAATGTAAATTGAAAACCGTGGAGGGATTTTCCAATGCAGTTTCTGATCCTACTTTTATGTACCACCCCAAATGTTCCATACTCAGAATAAAAACGGTATGGGGAAACACTTTCTGGACAGCTGTCTCACTGTCACCTCACATTCTACCGTTCATGGGCTGCTATTTGGAGATGTGATTCCTGTGAAGATCTGCCTTCTGCTGATGGAGCTTCTACTGAGGGTTTGCTTCTCCCAAAGGTCCCATCTTCTTACATGAGAATTTCTCACCTTCTGTCCTAACCTCACAGACATCTTTAGCTGTCCCAAGACATATTGTAAAAGAAGTGTAAACTTAGTACCACAGAAAGATAAACGGGGCCAATACACCTTTGATGGGCGCAGGCACATCCGCCAGCAGTCATACCGATGTTCAGCTACAGAAACTAAAATCAACTGAAATGTCATTGTCTGTAATGCAAGCTCATCGTGGTCTATGATCATGAAGGGAAACTATCTTCAAATTGTGCGTGAAAAGATAAGCATCACCTGTACCCATGCCGTCTGGGTGTACTCAATCATCCAACAGTGCTCATTACTTTGAAGGTGTGAAACAACAGAATCTGCTTGTAATCTATAGGCCTGCCTGCTTAATTATTTGAAAAAAAATGTAAACAAAAGACAAAAGTTTGACTCTTCCTAAGAAAATAAAATTTTAACCAGCTCAACTTGGCTAGAAAAAAAAATATCACATGGAAACAATTTTCAACCAATTTTAAGCAACTCCTTTTAAGTCAAATTAATTCATAAAATACAAAATCTGGGTCACAGCCCAGATTTGGATGTATTAATGTGACAATCTTTATTTTTCAAATAAAACGCGTTTTCGAATCTGTAGGCTAAAGTATGTTTCCATAGAAACGGTGCTATGTTTAGAGGTTGCTTGTATGAGGAAGGAAAACTGGGGAACAGGTTAGTTGCAGCCAACAGCAGGAAATAAAATAAAACAACGGTCACTGAGAACTATGCAAACCTAGTGCTTAGGCTGAAGGCACGGATTTCCGCTCTAATGTGTGCAAGGCCCTCCACAGCAGGGAAAAAACACAGCAAGCCCAAACAGGCTCCACCCACAGGCAGCTCCAGCCTTTTCTCCATGCAGTCACGGTAACTTCAAAGAGAAACAACAGATCCCCAACAAGGCAGCCTCGAAGTGATTTACTTTGGGATTATACAATCTTCTTAGGCAACTGAAACTCACAGATGAGGACATTATCACAGGCGGCAGGACCAGTTAAGGGCAGATAAGGGGGGAAGCCATGGTTCTTGTTCTAAAATATCACATCCACTCCACCAGGATGCACATGGTAAGAGGGTTTTGTTAGTGTAACAGTTAATGCATTTTCTACTGTTTATTTTATTTTTTTATTTCAGTTGACCTGCATTCACTATACAAACAGGATGCTTTCTTTGACATTTTAATACATGCATATTGTGTATTTTTCTTAGATTTTTTTTTCCAGAGTAACTTTTCTGCTGTTCTTTCTCCTGTTTCATTACCTCCTTCCTCCTAAAGGCACAGGCTATATTTGTATTCAGAGAAAACACAGTGTTAGTCTTTCTGAATCCAGCTTATTTCTCTCACCATAATGATTCTGAATCCCATTCGTTTCCCGTGACTGAGATGACTTTATTCTTTATTACTGAAACACTATAGTGTATACACCTGCATTTTCTTGATCATTCATCTGTTGGTCAGCATGTAGGCTGGCTCACCCTCCCGGCTGTTGTGAACACTGCAGCTGGAAAGGAGGTTACACAAGCATCTCTGTAGCTTGATGGCACAGACCCCTTCCAGTGAGTGCTCAGAGTGGTATATCTGGATCACATGATCTTTCTACTTTTAGCTTTTTGATGGACCTCTACCTGGATTTCTATGGTGGCTGCGCCAGGTTCATTTCCCCTTGGCATCCCTGGTAGCGTTTTTCAATGTTTTCTTGAGGACTGTGGAAAGTTGGAGATTGTCTTTGAAACCATGGTTTTGGAATGTAACTAAACATTCCTCTAGAAATACTTTTAAAATCCTAGAAAGTAAAAATTCCTGTTTTAAAGACTTAATTATTTTTATCCGCATGTGTCTATGAGTGTATGCCCATATGGATACAGGTACATATGGAGGCCAGAAGAAGTGCTGAATCTCCTGAAGCTGGAGATTTCAGGCAGTTACAAGCCATCTGACATGATGCTAAGAACTAAACTCAAGTCCTCAAGAATAGCATTACATCCTTTTAACCATCAAGCCATCTCCCTAGCCCTCAAACTTTGTCTGAATTGTCTTTCCTAACCTCATAGGCTGAAGTTTGACATGAACATTAATTATTAGCCTGAAATGTTTCAGAAGACAAAGTCAATACGTCCTCATCAGGTACATACATGAATCAGATGTTGCGAGAGGACCTACTGTGTACCCTTCTATGGAAGATGTCTTTTGAGATGTCCATGGATGGGTTGTCTCTGCTCCTGAAAGGATGGGGTGGGATTGTCCACCATCTCTATAGTTCTTCACCTGCTGCTGGAAATGTCCTTGGGCAATTGGTAACAAAATCAGAAACTACTCAGAGTCAAACCTATTTACATTCTTGCATTGTAAAGTCCTGGAAAGTGGACACTAGGTCATCCTGAATACTGGACGCAGTGTAGGGGACTTCAAGCCCCCTCCACACCTGCATCTGTGTTTTTTTTTCTATTCATTTACTTTTTTTCTCAGGGTATGTGCACATTCATTCTGCCTAATGCTCTCATAGGCAGAAACAAGTTTTCTATTATAAAGATAAGAGATTAGGAATGAGAAAAATAAAGATTAATTCCTTCTATTCTCTCTGAAGATAAAAGCTGGAGGAAGCCCAGTGTGTGTCTAACTCCTCTTCCCAGGAAGATGCCCCAGACCAGAACTTGTCAGTATTCTTAAGAGTCAATCAAAGTCTTATTTTAAAAAGTGTATACTCTTGCTGATTTTCTAGCATATGGAGATTCAGGTACTAAAACCACAGCTGGTACACAAAAGTCTTTGGAAGTCAAGAGTCATGGATTCTCATCTTTAAATATGTGTGCATGCCTACCTTGCTCTCTCCTTTTTGGGGCATCACACAAGCAGATTTTAAAACCAGGCAGAAACTTATTTGGGGAAAAAACTCTGTACTAAACATGCACACATTTTAGTATCATTATTCTCTAAAACCATAACTATTTAGATAGCATTTACGCTGTAGTAGGCATTGAATAGGTGGAAATGAGATAATGATAGGTTAATACCACCCTATTTTATATAACAAGAGACATGAGAACCTTGGATTTTGGCATCAAGGATTCCTTCAGGAACAAGTCTTCCATGAGGACTGCAGGCTAGCTGGGTAACTTCCTGGCAGAGCATTGGTTCCTTACAACTAAAAAGAAAACAAATATAGTGTTAATTTTTACTTCTGTGTGTATGTATGTGTGGCATGAGGGCAGTGTATGTGTGTGATATGTGTGAGTGTACGTGTACAGGTACCATGGAAGTCAAAAGACAACCTCTGGTGTTGGTCCTCCATTTGCACCTTGTTTGAGACAGGGTTTCTGTTGTTGTTAGCCACTGTGTATGCCAGGACAGCGAGCCAAAAGGCTTCAGGGCATCTTCAGGGCATCCTCATGTCTCCACCTCCGTTGACATACTTTCTGGTGACTCAGACTCAGTTCCTCACATTTGTGTGGCAGACGCTTGACCCACTGAACCATCCCCTCAGCCTAAAAAGAAAAAGTTAAGTAGAGGAAGAGAGAAATTCGAGATTAGAGGTGAAGAAAATCTTTGCTGACAGAAACAGATAGGACTTCCATTCACGGGATGGTGTGTCGTGTCAGCCCTTGATTTTTCTGCAGCGGGGCTTCCGGCACTGAACCCTTGGCACCTTCTTCTCTGCTTGGAGCGGTCTTTTTCTCTGCTCTGCAAGTGAGACTGACGTTTGTCATTCTGTTCTCACTGATGTTACTTCCTTCCCCCCTCCCCCCGCCAACAGTCACAGTGTTGGGAGTATGCTTGGGGGTCTGTCACACTGGCCTGTTCAATTTCTTTATGTATGATTCCCACGTGCAGTTTTGTGGTTTATTGCCAGCTTCTCTTCTCCTGAATCACTCTGCCCTCAGTCTCTATGACTTGGCCTTTGGCATTTTACAGTGTGAGTCAGTGTCAAAATTTTGGGAATTAGGAGTGGTGGCTTATCCACCAGGCTCCTAAAGATACACTTCCTAGGACCTTAAGCATACTGCTTATTGTTTCCCAGTGCTCAGATTAGCATAGAGCATAGCATTCCTATACTGATTCAATAATGTAAATGAATGTATAACTGCATGTGATCTTTCAAGAGGGGAAGTTGTGGGATACTCTTTTTTTGGTGATGATTTAATAATTTTGATATTTTTTTGTGAAAAATATTTTCAGACAATATACTTTGATCACGTTTTCCCCTCCCCTGACTTTTCTTCATTTCTTCCCACCCAGCTTCATGTTGTTAAGTTCCTCATTTTACAGGAAGGAACTGAGCTGCAGAGGCAGCTTGACTCCAAGGTTGAACAGACTTACTTGCCTCGGAGGCTTCCAAATCCATTTTCCCTTAGTGACTCACACTGCTGTCCAAGGTAACAATCCCAAAGGCACTATAGCAGATGCTAGCTCCATATTCTGTCTTGAAGGCTACTATATCTCTTAACATTTGGGAAGCACCCTAGAACATGAACATTTCCGGTAAGTAAGGAAATGGGGAAGTATTGTATTCAACAAAGACTTTTATGATTCTTTTCTATTTCAGATCCTTGAATGTTAGGGGAGAGTCGTCCCTGTGCCTTAGGGCTCCAGCCTGAGAAAAAACAGCTCACCTCTTAAAGTGACTGTAGGATTTGTTAGTTCCTTTCCTCTTTGATTCTATATTAAAGGAAGACATTTCCTCAGAGAAGAGCACATGAGAGGAATGGACAGTTTAGCTAACACATGAGATATAGCATCGATCAAAAGATTAACTCCAACAGTTTCCTGAGATGCCAATGATCTTGAGATTTTACTATCTAGAGGGAGTTCAGTTGGAGATATGATTCACAATATGTCCGATTAATATGACAAGAGAGAGTTGGCCTAAAGTCACAATGCCTTCTTAAGGGTATGATAACACCCAGAAGTGTCTAGAATACAAACAGATGTATCACTGTAGTGCTTTAAAAAAATACCCAACCGAAAATAACACTTCTCAGCATTTATTGTGTTTATGAATCATCTGGGATCTTATTAACATGGCGACCCTGACTTACCAATTCAGGGTCCTGAGATCCTAACTGAGATCTAACTCATACCCAAGAGACATGAAAAATACTGCTCTGTGGCCTACACCTTGTACAGTAAGTGTGGACCTCGCCGTGCACACAAGAGCCATTTGCACATGCATCTGTTTTAAACAATCAAGTAAAATATAACAGTTCACTTACTTAGTCACACATTTCAAGTGTTCTCTCAAAGAAAATTCTATTGAATATATTTACCTAAGAAAGCACAATTTGTTTTTTTATGATTTATTTATTTTTATTTTCTCTATATGAGGTGTTTTTATTGTTGTTGTTGTTGTTGTTGCCTGAGTCTGCTCACCATGTTCATGCCGGTGCCTATGGGAAACAGAAGAAGGCACTGGATCCACTGTAACTGAAGTTACAGGTAGTGGTGAGAAGCCTTGGGGGTGTTGGGAACCATAAAGCCCAGGTTTTCTGCAACAGGAGCAAGTGCTCTTAAGTACCAAGTCCTCTTTTCAACCTCAAAGCACAATTTCTTAAATAGCTCCTAGTCTCAGTGATTTCCCTGCAAGTACTTTGTAGTAATGAGGATCTTAAGGGAACTGACAAAGCATCCAGAGAACAAGAAATATCAAGATGGATGTGATCAACCAGAGTATCGTTGCTAAGATGAAAGAAAACATTAGCTTAAAAACTATCCACTGATAATGGAAATGTGATTAAAGTCAAAGAGTCTTTGTAGCTATAAAAATAGAGGACTTTACACAACAGATTTTAAAATGGAAGCTTTTTGCTTATTTATATGATAAAACTCAAAAATGCCCGTCTTACACAAGCCGTAGGGGTTAGTGTGTGATGTCCAATCAAAATGGACCCTTTGGTGGTGACCTACTTTCTACATTGACAGTTCAAAGAACTCAAAGAAATACCCTCATCCATTAAGGATTCTATCTCCAATCCTGCATGTCCTGAGCCTTCAGAGAAATCTCGCAGTTCCTACTATCTAAGTAGAAATATAATTACTGTGTCTTGATTACAACAGTGACTACAGAACTCTGTGTTCTTTTTCAGACTACAGCTGGAATGAAGAACAATTTCACTAATCACATTTAACTCAAAAGTTCACAAGTCCCTTTAAAACTCAACCTTCTTTTCACGAAAAGCCCGAACCCTGTGGGTTTTGCCAGTCCAAACTGGATACTTTGCTTAGAGTGGTAAAACCTGTCTCAATTGAGTGTACAAGCCTCCCTCTTTTCAAAGAAAATAAAACTTTAAAAAATATCACTTTATTTGTCCTTTTATTAGTTAATGAAAAATCACAGCAAAGCTTATAGACCTTGGTGATAAGCAGGGTGGATCCAAGTGCTGCAGCATGAAAGGCCACTCAAGAAAGCTGGCATCATCACAGGGAGACAGGGTTTAATTTCCCTGGGGCAATGTGCTGCCTCAGATACTCTTAGAACATTGCCTTCTATGTAGTTTTAAATTCCTTCTAGACCATTGCGTCACTCTGTTATGCAATGAACAGTTTGACATGCCATTTGAATTGTACTCTTGAGGAAATGGGACAGCTGGAATTTGGGCTCAGATAGGTGTGACTTTGCACTAAACACAGAATCTTTGAATCCTTTTATTTTAAAAAAAAAACAGGCAAGTTTATGATCTTGCTTCCTGCACTAAGAAAGTTTTTATTCAAAAGATGAAACTCTATAACTGACAGGTGCAACAAACTTGTCATGGCTTCCTAAGATGAAAATGTGGTATTATCCTAGGGCATTCTGCAAGCCATCCTTAAGCATACAGCTAGTAGTTTGGTTTTTGTTTTTGTTGTTTGGTTTGGTTTCTTTTGGTTTGGTTTGGTAAGGAATTAGGAAACATCCATATGACTCATGGCTAAATAATGGTTCCATAAGGCCCTCAGGAATGCCATAGCCAAGTTTGGCACAAAAGTAGGCTCCAAAGAGAGAGTGTGAAACAGGAAGCAGACTCTAAGAAAATAGATGCCACAAAGGAAATGCCCCAGGGAGCTGTTCCTCAGAGAGATAGCTAGGTAGAAAGTAGGCAGGTTCACAATGACAGACCCAGAGAGACTGCATCTGGGAAAAGAAAGAAAGCAGATGGGAACAATATGGTGGCTGTAGATACCAGAGGTAGAGGCAATGATTCTAGTAATGTGTTTATTCTTGCAAAGAAAAGTAAAAGAATAGTCAGAGGGTTAGGCAAAACCCAAGTTTTACCTAAGCTAGTCATTTGCATGGCTCCCAGCATGACACTTCCTTGTCACCTGTGAGGAACACTTTTGATTAGACCATGTTGCTATGATGCCAGAAGACATCTTCTTCAGAGGCCTTGTCCTTCTAGGGTACCACACAAAGGAGCCAGTATTACCTGTATGGACACCTACAAAAAGAATATGGCATTCTAAATTCTAGAGCAAAGGAGAAGCAGAGTCAGAGCTTGGTAGATAATAGGCATTAACTCAGAAGCTACCAAACTGTGTTCATGTCACACATGTCCCACCTTAGAACTAGCCTGATTATAGTCTCAAAATTATGGCACAAGGTGCAGACCTAAGAGACAGAAGTAACCACGGAAAAGTCTGGGTTGTGGGAATGCACCACGGGGACAATAGCTTTCGTTAGTGTGTATAATCAAGAGATGTATTCATGTAACATTAACAACAACAAAAAACTGTGAAGAAGACCTGTATATTCTACATAATCAGAGGAAATAGCTTCAAGGTAGCTTCATCCAGAGCACACTAGGATGGCAGTATTCAGAGCTGCTTTCCATGTGATCCTTTTACACTTTGCTTTGTTTAAGACCAAGAAATAAGAGGAAGAGGAGGAAAAGAGAAAAAAAAAATGGAGCTGGAGAGGTAGTTCAGTAGTCCTGAGTGCTTACTGGCACTTTTGGCAGACTCAGGTTCCATTTCCGGCACCAACATGTCAGCTCACAACTACCTGTAGCTTCAGTTGCAGAGGAATCTGATGCTCTTTTCCAGCCTTGCTGGGTATTTAATTTTACCTTATAAATTTTACCTTATAAATCAAAATGGAGCTGTGGGGGCAAAAATGGCTTTTTACATGCTAAAGGTGACAGCAGGTGTTAACAGAGGAGCCACAGTTATGCTAAGAACTAAAATAGGTACCAATGGAGTTGCTATAGAGTTAAAACAAGTTGCAACACTCCCCTTCCCATATATACTTACAGATTGATGCTTGGCCCAATTGTCATCAGAGCGGCTTCCTCCAGAAGGTGATGAAACAGATGCAGAGGCTCACAGCCAAACATTAAGCAGAGCTCGGAACCCCACAGAGGAGAGGGAGAAGGATTGTAGGAGCCAGTGAGGTAAGGACACCAGAAAAGCAGGGCTCCTAGGGGCTCACAGGTTCTGAAGCAACAATAACAGAGCCCGAATGGCTCTATGCTAGCTAGGTACTCCATATATATGCTTTGGGTGTTTGGCTGGGGTTTTGTAGGACTTCTCACAGTGGGAGTGAAGGAATCTCTGGCTCTTTGGCTTGCCTTTTTTTTTTAAATATTTTTTTGTTTGTTTTCTTTTTTATTTATTATTTTTTTACACTTTATTCACTTTGTATCCCCCCATAAGCCCCTCCCTGCTTCCCTCCCGATCCCATCCTCCCTCCCCCTTCTTCATGCATGCCCCTCCCCAAGTCCACTGATAGGGGAGGTCCTCCTCTCCTTCCTTCTGATCTTAGGCTATCAGATCACATCAGGAGTGGCTGCACTGTCATCTTCTGTAAGACTGCTATCCCCTCAGGGGGAGGTGATCAAAGAACAGGCAAATCAGATTATGTCAGAAACAGTCCCTCTTCCCATTACTATGTAACCCACTTAGACACTAAACTGCCATGGATTACATCAGCACAGGGGTTCTAGGGTATCTCCATGCTTGGTACTTGGTTGGAGTATGGGTCTCTGGGAAGACCCCTGTGTTCAAATCTTCTAGTTCTGTTGCTCTCCTTGTGGGGTTCATGTCCTCTCCATAACCTACTATTTCACACTTACATAAGATTCCAAGCACTCTGCCCAACAGTTGGCCATAAAGTCTCAGCGTCTGCTCTGATAGACTGCAGGGCAGAGCCTTTCAGAGGCCCTCTGTGGCAGATTCCTAGGTTGTTTCCTGCTTTCTTCTTCTTCTGATGTCCATCCTCTTTGCCTTTTGGGATGGGGATTGAGCGTTTTAGTAGAGTCCTCTCTCTTGATTCGTTTCTTTAGATGGACAGATTTTAGGTTTATCCTATAAGTCTATATGAGTGAGTATATGCCGTGTGTGTCTTTCTGCTTCTGGGACAGCTCACTCAGGATGATCCTTTCCAGGTCCCACCATTTGCCTGTAAATTTCATGATTTCCTTATTTTTCATTGCAGAGTAATACTCCATTGTGTAGATGTACCACAATTTCTGCATCCACTCTTCAGTTGAGGGGCATCTGGGCTGTTTCCAGCTTCTGGCTATTACAAATAAGGCTGATACGAACATGGTTGAGCAAATGTCCTTACTGTGCACTTGAGCCTCTTTTGGATATATGCCTAGGAGTGATATGGCTGGATCTTGAGGAAGCGCTATTCCTAGTTGTCTGAGAAAGTGCCAAATTGATTTCCAGAGTGGTTGTACAAGTTTACATTCCCACCAGCAGTGGAGGAGGGTTCCCCTTTCTCTACAACCTCTCCAACATGTATTGTCACTCTTTTTTAACCCCTTTCCTCCTGCTGGGTTGTCTTATCCAGCCTTGATATAGTGGTTTGTGCCTAAACTTATTGCATCTTGTTATGCTGTGTTTGTTTGATATCACTGGGAGACCTGCTCTTTTCTGAAGGGAAATGGAAGAGCAGTGGATATAAGAGAGATTGGGATGGGGAATGACACAGAAATGAGAGGGGTCAAGGAAGGAAAATTACAGTCGGGTTGTATTGTATAAGAAAAAAGTAAAGAAAAGAAAAAGAAAAGAAAGCTGGAAGAGAAGAGAGAGAATATCTTGTCACCTAAACAGGAAAATAATTATGTCACATGATCACCAATGTCCTTATATTACCAGTGGTTTTTAATTTAAGGCAGTTTGGCAAAATAGAAACTTGAGTATGCTTGGAGATTTTTGCCTCCAAACATGTATTAACAGGCACATCAAACCCAACCCTGAGTTTGTGCTCTGCTGTGTACCTTCTGAAAGTTTGCTCTTCAGTGACCCACATCTACTATGACTATCCAAGGATTCATAGCAGAACACTACTCTGGATCCTGTAGATGAGATGATAAAAGAGATTTAACTCCTCCCCAAGGAAAGCAGAATCTTTGGGGGGGGGGGCTGTAGTGTTTCAAATCTGAAAATCAGCTGATCTTAGCTAATAAGCATCTATTTCTCAGCAACTTTGCGTCTCACCAAGAGAGAGTGGACTTCCTTTTCTATATGGTTTTGGCTTCCCTGTGTCTGTGAGATTTTATTTCCATTAGTAACAGGTGATTTTCTCCCAGAATGGTGCAGCGTGTGAGCATAAGATTTTAGTAGACACTTAGACAGATCCTGTCTCTGCTAGTTTCTGGCTATACCCTCAGACCAGTATGGGGGTTGTTCTAATGCTAGCTCTCAAGATCTGATTATCTAGCCTTGTTTTGTAAATCTGCCTAAGACATACATACCTGGGCAGGGCAGAATAGAGTTGGTGTGGCTAAGGTTTCTGGGCTTGGAGAGGACAGGAGAATCATGAGAGACAGATGGACAGGAAGAGAGGAGGAAGGAGGACACCATGGCAGCTTAGTGTGGAGCAAAAACTATGTGGACCAAGAGGAAGGATTCCAATAATGCTGTAAAAATGCCCCGATGAAAAATAAAAGCAAGTACCAAGGGATTATGGATGGAAGGTAGCCCAGATGAGGAGAATTAAGGTGGATGGCATTAGATGGGGACTGGGAGATGGATGGTGAGGTAATTGAGCTACTCTATGTGAAATATCTGCCAGGCCAAAGGTAAATAAGGCAATTATAAAACCTAACAGGTGTCTGTGTCTTATTATGTGTGATATCATGTTAAATAATACCATCATGATAATATTAGGGTTAATAATATACATTATATAGCCCAACACTCATTTTTTTTTTATTTACAAAAATAGAACAACCCAACTACTCTGGCTTTTACCTGGAATAGGTGAATAGTAAAAGTACAACTAAAAAGAGAAAATTTATCTTAAGATCTTTATATGTGAATACTTTATACAATATTTATACATTCTGTATGCAAATTACCACTCATTCTTCATTGCCTATATCACAGTTTTCTTTCTCACTCCAACTCAGAAGAGCATTTTAATCCTCAAGAAAGCTCTCCAGGCAAACAGTGCCTTCCCAGTGTCATCAAGATGGACTTTGAGTTATCGACTATTGGCAAAACCAACATTAATTATTATCAAGACCTTCATCACTCTGAATTGTCTTGGTTATTATCCTGTTACTTCCTATAAAAACTCATACTGAGCAATGGTTCTGGGTTACAAAGAAAAGCTTTTTTTTTTTAATATCTTGGGTAGCTGATACAATCACGAAGTCTGGTAACAGGGAGAGAGGCATCCCACTGTCAAGTGCAGACCTGACTAGGAATGTGGACCTCTTTGCCTTTTTACATTTAGATTTTGTGTACCTAAAGATGCTATTAATTTTAAGTTTTAATCAAATTCACTGAGGGAGAAAGAACGTCTAATTAAAACACCCTCAACATTTTTGTTAAAATTATTAAAGCTAGAACATAATTTATTAAGACTCAGGAGATTAATGCTCTATTGAACTAACTCAAAAAGTCAAAAGGAATAATTACAATCTCTTGAAAAATTATTGGATATCTCTAAGAAAATGTTTTACCCTCTGTGAAAGAATAATCTTAAGACTTTCCGTAAGAGACAGAAAAGGAAAGAGCTTCCCAAAGGAACCTAAGCATCATAGTTTTAGTTGAATAAATGGTAAGCTGTTAGCTAAAGAATAAGTCATAAATATATTCAGACATGAATATTCATATGCTAGTGCTAACAGCTCACCCATCTAAAACCTCCTATTGTCTCATGTTACTGTATCTGCAAAATCAGGTATTTAGTACACCACATTTCTGTCCAATCCACAGGTTCTCTATACACAAAGACCCTTTTTAAAGCCATCTAGACTTTTCGAGTATGAACATTAAGCCTGGATTCCTTTTTGCAGATGCTACCCAGACTTGATCAGGCACCAGCTTCCTTTGATAAACTAGTATTTCTGACTTGCAGCAAATTTCCATATTGATGCTGGCAGTTGGATGCTTTAGGTTACTATTGGGAGGAAAAGGAGTTTAAAGTTCCGAGAACTTCATAAACTGGCTGGTGATTCACATTTATGAATGGCTGCCAGGATATAAACAAGCATCACCCTTTCATCGATCCATTCATTCCTTCAATGTGTTTATTGAACGCCACTTATAGCTATATAATAATAGCAACTGGAGTTCAAAAAATAGAAAACAACCCAAACTTTCTTTCATGATATTTTAATTGCAGTGAAGCAGATAGGAAAAAAAAATAGAAAGGAATAGATAATACTGCTTGCGGCAATGAGACATAGAAGAATGTAAAGCAGCCCTAATGGTGGGGGATGAGGATTTATAGTTTTAAAGAGGAAAATCAGGGACGTCTTTGTGGACATGACACTGGAGCATATGTGGTGATGTGAATGAGCCAGTCAGCCAAAAAAAAAAAAAAAAAACACCATCAGAGCAGAAGCAAATGCAAAGCTTCTAGGATCAATCAAACAGAAGAACAGAAGGAACAGAATGGGATTCAGTGAGAGTGAGGCAGGGTGGGATGGAAAGTTTGGAACATTTCAGAAGACACCAACAAGGTTAGACTTACATTTTTAAATAATAAATTACTCTTTTCAGAGTAATTACAACAGCCAAAATAGGGAGAAAGAGGCTGTACTATTAGCCCATAGTCAGTAGCAGTGAATGTGGTAAGAAGTAATGGCATAAGGGTCATGCTTCAAAGGTGGAGTCAGAATTGGTGAGTAAAATAGATGTAGTGGCAAAACAAAGGCACTGTCAGAGGGACATGTTGTCTCCTTGTTCCAGATCCACTCCTATTCTTCAGTGAAGCTAGAACGTCCTTCCCCTGCCAATAGACACGGTGCTAAGCCAAGCATCTGATGCTGCAAGATGCTGACGAGACACTGGGGAGGAACAGGCTGCCTACCTGCCCTTGTATCTGGTTCTTGCAGCAGGCTACTATAATCATAAGCACCACACCTCCGGGCAGCTTCCCCTTTACATCAACGCATGGCTCCCTGGGATATCCAGTGCCTTGGGCAGATTCCCAGAATGGTCCCGACTTTATTCCCTGATACATGCTGCCATGACACCTTCCCTGGTGGCTTTCTAGACAGTTCCATCAACATATCACTGAGAAGCTTTCTCTTATTCAACGAGTATTGCAGAGACCCTCTGCTACACTCTTCCAATCAAGGTCATCATTTCAACCTATGGTAGTGTTGGTGGGAGTGGCAGGCTTTAAACAAATTTGTTTCCTCTTAAATTTTCTGTAATTCACTTGAAAATAACAGTCATAGCTCCTATTTACTGTATTCCGTAGTATATTACTTCTTAATAGCTAATTTCTTTATTACTCTAGTCTTCTAGTATTCCTAATGATTCATTATATTAAATTTTCTCTGGTGAAGTACATGTGGTCTCCATTTCCTGGCTGGACCTTGATGGATACAAAGAACATTAAGAATAGTTTCTTGGTATTTGGTCTGAGCAAATCAGTAAAATGTGGTGCCAATTTCTGAGATTATCAAGGCCACAAGAGGAAAAGGAATCAAGTGTTCTGCTCTCCTTTCTTTAGACTGAAGCTTCCTGTGATTATACATGGTGGTTTCAAATGTGCTGTTCTGTGTTTGTGGCTAGAATTTAGGATAGAGGGAAGGCAAGAGCCATAACTTGGAGAAGTCAGTATATAGTTGACATTTATAGCCATGAAATTATATGATATTTCTTCTGGAATTCTGTAGAAAGAGGCAGAGAGACCACTGAGGATTGCTTCCTGTGGTATTCTAAACTTTAAGATAGGGTAGAAATTGAAGTTAAATAACTTAATTAAATAACTGTGGTATGAGAAAAAGGTTTTAAGGATAAGAGCTTCTAATAAGTAAAGGAAATATTTCAATGATAGAAACCTCATTTTATCATTGCTTTCTTTGAGACTAAGATGAAGACACATGGTTAAATACCAGATTTATAAACAGATGCCATCAAAAACATTGGCACAGGACCATGTATGGATATAACCTAGAACCCCTGCCCATATATAAATCCATGGTAGCTCAGTATCCAAGTGGGTTCTCTAGTAAGGGGAACAGGGACTATTTGTGACATGAACTAAATGGAGAGCTCTTCAACACCCCCTCCCCCCTGAGGGAGGAGCAGCCTTGCTAGGCTACAGAAGAGGACATTTCAGCCAGTCCTGAAGAGACCTGATAAGCTAGGGTCAGATGGAGGGGGAGGAGGTCCTCCCTTATCAGGGGACTTGGAAAGGGGCAGGGAGGAGATGAGGGAAGAAGGGTGGGATTGGGAGGGAATGAGGGAGGGGGCTACGGCTGGGATACAAAGTAAATAACCTGTGATTAATATAAAAAAATTAAAAATTAAAAAAAATATACACCTGAAAACAAAACAAAACAAAACAAACATTGGCACATTCTATAGTGGAGCTGGGTGTCTAAAACACAGCAGACCTGGGCCAAAGAACTGATGGGAGATGAGGAGCTAGACTCAAAAGGCTCACAGTGTTTTTGAAACTTTTGTTATGCAAAGCTCATGGAGGCAAGCAAAGCAGTGATACAAAACTGAGTGTAGCAAGTAGTTGCATGTCATGCATTACTCCAGCATTTTTTATACAGATGCTGCAATTCAAAAACAGAGGGGTGGGTAGAGTATTGTGCCACGAATTTGGTAAAACAATGGAGGTGTCGGTACAACGTTTATAATTTTGAGGTTTCATTTTTTAGAGCATTTTCACTTTAAAAGTATGAACCACATTGATCTTTTGGAGCTGCGTTTTACATTTATGGATACAAAAAGATTGTATTTCTTCAAAGCACGACAGTAGAGCAATCCATTTGCATCATGCACGATAGCTGTTTGATGATTTTCATCTAACTTAATTAATCTGAAACCAATGTGTGAACGCTGCATTTCCAGCAAGTCTGCTCCTTGCCAAGCTGAATACTGTTCTGGACATACCCTTCTGTGAACCCCACCCACGGCACAGTGCATGTCGGGCACGTTGTCACCCAGCCAGGCCTTTTAAAGAGCATTCAAGCATTCCACGCCAGCTGGAACAAACCACCCTTTGACAGGCATGATATTCTTAATCTTTTAATATTGACAAGAGGCAGACTTTATTTCTAAAAGTGAAAAATAGCACCAGTCAGTTATTCCAAAGCAATTCAGCATATGTTCAGTCCTTTGAATGTTTACAATTCAACGACATTCAATCTCAAATAAAATGTTGTGGGTTTTTTTTTTTTTTAACATTGGCAGATTTTTCTGAAGCAATGTGTCTGAAGCAAGGACAATGTTGCTAACAGCAACAGTAGGCCCTGGCTTTTTATTTATTTATTTATTTTATCTCTACTGAATTATAAGATTGGGCAAAGGATATCAAGGCCAAAGGCTTCTTTTCTAAGTAAGTGACTGACATTGTCAACACAATTATCTTTCTATGGTTCTTTTCACAACCACCATCTCGAAGGTCACATAATGATAGTCTCATAATTAAAGTATTTGTTGTATTTCTACAGTGCTGTGATGCCAACACAGTGAATTTATAAAAGCCTATTTTATAAGATGGCATTCAATATACTTCACCTTAAGAAAGACTTACTGCATGATTGTATTCCTCAGTATCCTCAATAAATAAACAGAACTGTCACTATGGAAAAACACCTGTCATCTGCGGTTCCATATGCTACTTAGCAGTTCATTGGCATTGGGTAGAGGAGGCTTGTATAGAAAGATCAAACAGCTTCCTCACCCCAGACTCATTATAGATGTGTGTAGTGATCTACTGAACACAACACTATACTAACCATAAACAAGAGATCTCATGCCTGGAAGAGGTTTCTCTAGTCCCTCTGGCTGCTGACACTGATGGTTGACCATCAGCTTCCTGCCTTGATAAGAAGTTGCTAAGAAGCCACTCAGAAGTGTGCCGGTGGGGACAAAAGGCAGTTGGTACAGAATCATGTGAACTCCTCGAATGGTGAAGAAAAACGCATTGAAAAGAATTCTCCAGCTTTATTCCATGATGATCAGACAGTATACAAGGATTATTTCAATTTTCTTGTATCTGTTGAGGGTCACTTTGTGACCAACTATATGGTCTATTTTGGAGAAGGTTCCATGAGGTGCTGAGAAGAAGGTAAATTCTTTCGTGTTTGGGTGTAAGGTTCTGTAAATGTCTGTTAGGTCCATTTGATTCATGACCTCTGTTAGAGACATTGTTTCTTTGTTTAATTTCTGTTTTGTTGACCTGTCCTTTGTTGAGAGTGGGGTGTTGAAATCTCCCACTATTAATGTGTGGGGATCTATATGTGGTTTAAGTTTTATCAATGTTTCTTTTACAAATGTGGGCACCCTTGTATTTGGAGCACAGATGTTCAGGATTGTGATGTCTTCCTGGTGTAATTTTCCCTTCATGAATATGAAGTGTTCTTCCTCATGTCTTTTTATTAATTTTGGTTGAAAGTCTATTTTATCAGATATTAGAATGGCTACTCCTGCTTGCTTCTTGGGTCCATTGGCTTAGAAGGCCGTCTTCCAACCCTTTACCCTCAGGTAATGTCTATCTTTGTGACTCAAGTGTTTTTCTTCTATGCAACAGATTGCTGGATTTTGTTTATGCATACATTCTGTTAGTCTGTGTCTTTTTATTGGAGAACTGAGTCCACTGATGTTGAGAGAGATTAATGACCAGTGGCTGTTAGATCCTTTGATTTTGATGTTAGCTGTGGTCCTAACTTCCTGAACAGAACATCAACAGCACAGGGTCTAAGAGTAACAATCAATAAATGGGACCTCATGAAACTGAAAAGCTTCTGCAAAGCAAAGGACACCGTCATCAAAACAAAACAACTGCCTACAGATTGGGAAAGAATCTCCACCAATCCTTTATCTGACAGAGGGCTAATATCCAGTATATATAAAGAACTAAAGAAGCTGAAAAGCAGCAAACCAAGTAATCCAATTAAAAATGGGGAACAGAGCTAAACAGAGAACTCTCTGTAGAGGAATATTGAATGGTAGAGAAACACTTAAAGAAATGCTCAATGTCATTAGCCATTAAGGAAATGCAAATCAAAACGACCCTGAGATTTCATCTTACACCCATCAGAATTACCAGGATGAAAAACTCAAGTGACAGCACATGCTGGAGAGGTTGTGGAGAAAGGGGAACCCTCCTCCACTGCTGGTGTTCAGAATGTAGTACAACCACTCTGGAAAGCAATCTGGTGCTTTCTCAGACAACTAGGAATAGCGCTTCCTCAAAGAGGCTCAAGTACACAATAAGGACATTTGCTCACCCATGTTTGTAGCAGCTTTATTTGTAATAGCCAGAAGCTGGAAACAGCTCAGATGTCCCTCAACTGAAGAATGGATGCAGAAATTGTGGTACATCTACACAATGGAATATTACTCAGCAATGAACAACAAGGAACTCATGAAATTTGCAGGTAAATGGTGGGATCTGGAAAGGATCATCCTGAGTGAGCTGTCCCAGAAGCAGAAAGACACACATTTTATATACTCACTCATAGACATATAACATGGGATAAACCTACTAAAATCTGTACATCTAAAGAAACTAATCAAGAGAGAGGACCTTGACTAAAATGCTCAATCTCCATCCCAAAAGGCAAAGAGGATGGACATCAGAAGAAGAAGAAAACAGGAACCAAGCTAGAAACCCGCCACAGGGGGCTTCTGAAAGGCTCTGCCCTGCAGACTATCAAAGCAGTCGCTGAGACTTATGGCCAACTCTTGGGCAGAGTGCATGGAATCTTATGTAAGAACTGGGAAATAGTAAGATTTGGAGAGGACAGCAACTCCACAAGGAGAGCAGCAGAACCAGAAAATTTGAACACAGGGGTCTTTCCAGAGA
Organism: Meriones unguiculatus; assembly: GCF_030254825.1. NCBI lineage: Eukaryota > Metazoa > Chordata > Mammalia > Rodentia > Muridae > Meriones > Meriones unguiculatus. The sequence continues at coordinate 37,064,914 of NC_083366.1, forward strand.
CTCATACTCCAACCAAGTACCAAGCATGGAGATAACCTAGAACCCCTGCACAGATGTAGCCCATGGTAGTTTAGTGTCCAAGTGGGTTACATAGTAATGGGAAGAGGGACTGCCTCTGACATAATCTGATTGGCCTGCTCTTTGATCACCTCCCCCTGAGAGGGAGCAGCCTTACCAGGCCACAGAAGATGACAATGCAACCACTCCTGATGTGAACTGATAAACTAAGATCAGAAGGAAGGAGAGGAGGACCTCCTCTATCAGTGGACTTGGGGAGGAGCATGCATGAAGAAGGGGGAGAGAGGGTGAGACCGGGAGGGAAGGAAGGAGGGGCTTATGGGGGGATGCAAAGTGAATAAAGTGTAATTAAAATAAAATAACATAAAAAATGAATTCTCTGTGACAGAAGAAAATAGTAGACAGTATTGGACAGTTTTGAACTAGTCACAAAATTCAAAATACATGTTTTTTTGTAGAATAGGAATTTAAACCCAAAATTATAAGTCAGTAGTTCATGACAAAGTTTGCAGTGGCGAAGGAGAGCAATGTTATGAAGCTAAGTGTGTAATAGAAATTCATAGAAGATAAGATTTTGATGATGGTTCAAAAACAAAGGGGAAGATAATTCAGAGTGTGTATCCAGCTCTTTTCTTATTCTAACTGATATACAACGAAACAGTAGTATGGTTAGGAGTGGGAGGGTGCAGGAGACAAACACAAGAAGTGGACTGCTGGAGAGATGGCCTTCTTGCTGCCAGAACTGTGGAAGAACTGGTCTCCCACACTTGATGCTTAATGTATTATATTTTAGAAGAAACGTGGATTTGCTGGCAATTAGCCTCCTGAGAAGATAAGTGGTGAGGAAGTAGAGTTGGTCTCATGCTGGAAAAGACCGTGGTGTTGAAGAAACATGTTTGTGGCGTGATTTCTTCTGAGATCAAGAGGAAAATGGTCCAAAAATATTTTCATTACCATGTGAACATATACAACAATTTACCTGCTTGTAAAGCTTGTAACTGTATTTTTCATCAAAATCCAACCAGTATTAATCTCCCCACCTTCCACACCATCTTCATTTTCTCACTTGTATACTACAAAAGAGCATAGTTATTTCTTTTCCTAATTATTTTTCTTTTACTGGTGAATGTTCCAATTTCATGAAATTAATGGTACTTTTTGCTCTTTAAATTTTAAGACATATCCGGATGAAAGACTGCTACTGTTTACTTGCCTTATGCTCAAGAAACCTTTGGTAAAAGACTATAGTCTCTGTGCAGATGTACTCTGGATACTCTCTATGCTGTCTATGTTTTAACCTTCTCCATGTGCTCAATTCTTGCATGTGAATTGCTATTATATACATCAAACTTCCTAAGTATTAACAATAAACCTTGAAAGCCATATAACATCTAATTGACTCATTGCCTGTATTCAGGGGAAGGTACATTGTCATCAAGAATGCTTTAGTCACTGCAGAAAGGAAATAGACACATCAAGGTATGCAACAGACAATTGGATTGTTATGAAACATGTATTTTGTGTACAGAATTGGAAATCATGCATGGCTTTCTTGGCATTCCTGAACTTGAGACTGTATGCCTGAAAAAGCTGGGCAGACCTGAAGAAGTGATTCTGGGAGGCAGGTGTTTACTCTTGACACTTAAGACAATGTTTTTCTGAGAACAAAAGAGACAGTCTTGACTCTTCTAGATTTTTTTTAAATTTTTTATTTAACTTTTATTAATTACACTTTATTCCTTTTGTATCCCCCCATAAGCCCCTCCATCCTCCCCTCCCGGTTCTCCCCTCCCCCCATTCTGCATGCATGCCTCTCCCCAAGTCCACTGATAGGGGAGGTCCTCCTCTCCTTTTTTCTGATCTTTTTTTTTTTCTCTTCTCAATGCAGTTTATTCAGGAACCTTGAACAATCATCTGACCCTGGGGAAAGCCAGCCCACAGCTTAAAATAGCCTCTGGGTAGCCAACCCCAGCATGCCTCGTGGGCAATGCAGATAGGTCCACATACAGGGAAGCAAGCCAGATCCTCAGCCTTAGCCAAATTTATGGAGTTGTTTGTGACAGAGAGCACTCACCATCGGGAAGGTGGAAGGCGGAAACCAGCTCCATCTTTAAGGCACAGCATTATGCAGCTCTCTACAGTTCCCCTTTTTTGTTTTAGATGCATCAGGCAAGAGTAGAGGTCTGATCTCTGATAGTAGAAATAAATTGGGACCTTGTACCGATGTTCATTTAGGTGTCATCCACCCAAAGAGCATCAGACCCATCTGATACCTTTTTCTCAGAGGCGGGACCTGGGGCATCAACCTGCATGCAATCAGACATGCTCTTCTCTGGGTCCAAAGCGGCTGACCCTGAGTGCAGTCTAGATTTTAAGTGACTCTTTTCTTCATCCAGGGATGAGATGAAGATTCTTGTCTAAAATAACAGGTCACATGGGCAATGGTCACATCTTTGTACCAACACCATGCCTTTTGTAAGAGCTATGGCTCAAACTGAAAGAAAAATAAATAATGGAAGGAAGGAAGGAAGGAAGGAGGGATGGAAGGAAGGAAGGAAGGAAGGAAGGAAGGAAGGAAGGAAGGAAGGAAGGAAGAGAAATCATTCATTGTTAATAGCACGAAATATTAAGGTATGCCTAAAAGAAACAATATTCCTCAATATCATTTTGCCTTTATCCCAAGCCTTTTCCTTGTATGTTCCTCTTGCTGTCCTCCCCATCTGCCTTTCACATGCACTTTCATGTTTGCTCAGAACTACTGACTAAGTCCCCCCAAGCCCTGATGCCTTCTGCTTGCAGTTCTCCAAAATGGATCTTGTTTTCCCAAACAGCTGCCTCCACTTTTCAGATTCCCCTCCGTTCTGACACCCTGCAAGTGCAGGGTGAACTTTCTTGGTATTATCAAAGCAGTGCAGCATCACAGTGACCTTTCACTATGGAACTCACCTCACCAGCTGTTTTCAGAATGTTCAGTGAGCCTCTATTACAAGGAGATATTCTTTGTTCAACAGTTCAATGAGTGGGACAATCTTGTTCTAGGCCTTGTTTCTCATTTTATTATAAGTAAGCAAAAATTATCCATTGTAAGATGACAAATGTTTCTCTCGCTGAGTTAGATCCTAAAGCAGATGACAGACAGTCACCTTCAGAAAAGTGGACATCTTGGCAGAAATACATATTAAATGGCAGTTTCTTGGAGGAGAATCTTGGAGGGCATATGTATTTTCTAGACCGCTTGATTAACTCCATACAAAACGTATCCCATTATATGTAAACAGTGGCTTTCTCTCTCTTTCAATGGCCCTTTCACAAGAGAATTAAGTAAAGAACACCTGTTAACTAGAGAAACGTTTAATAGCTCCCAGAAGCAATCTTTCTACTCCTAACTACACCTCAACCACTGTCTTGTCTTTGAGTCTAGAATATATTGGACATTGACTGTAAGCCAATCTGACAGTGCTGATGCTCAAAGAAATACCTATTACTTGTCAAAAAAGAAAGCAGAGACAAAGATGTCCTTGTCATCTTTCTAAAAATCACACTTAACAAACAAAAGAAAGAGTGAGGAGGATTTTTATCAACTTGAGGGGAGTAGTCCTAAGACATTAAGTTATGTTTTTCATGGCTCTAACATTTACACAGACAGACCTCACTCTACAATGGATCCTGTTCATGATAGATCACTACTTCTCAACTTCTAGACCAAAGAAGCCTAGCTTTGTATCACAATATTAAATAACAGTTCTCCATTGTAAGATGGAGTTTGAAGATAATGAATTTGATAACTTTCCTGTGATAACACATATCAATATAAGAAAATACATATTTTAGTGTATTCTAATGAGAGACAGTATGAGGCAATCTGATATTGGCATCACTATATAATCCCTACCTGAATACAAGAGCTAAAATTATCATTTATGGTAATATGTTGTATTTTAATATAAATAATTTTGCTTATTAATCATGTGATTTTTATTTTAAAATAATAAACTACTCTTAGTAACGTTCTGAGGAAACGAGAATAATATTTTTCCTTGATATCCATGGTAACTGTAGTTTCAAAACACTCATGTCAAAAATATTATATGCGTACAAGTGCTGAGTAAAATCCATTGGTTCCAATAATTATTCACATATATTCTACTTCCTACGTGTCTGGAAGATTATTAAAATACACAGCAAGATGAAATGACCCTTTTTAATTCAAGGCCAAATGTCTAATTCCCAATCTCACCACTAGTCCTTATAATGGTAACATCCAAAGTGGCCTTTGGGGCTAATGTTACTTCCCATTCCCATATAGCACGCATTTGTGTATCAATTAAATCCAAAGACCAGACAGCTTACAGACTTTGCATTTATTCTGTGAAACCTCATTAATACAGTATTATAAATTACAGAATGTTGCATATCTATATTCTAGATAACACACATAGAAAGAGATAGGCCTTTTATTATAATATTGAAAAATACATAACTGCTTTGCATTAGCATGTCTGAAATCTGGAAACTATAATCCAGTCTATAAAAGTAGGATGCACAGTCTACAATTACAGTCACCATAAGGAAAAAAAAGCCTTCAAGGAAACCTTCAGGTAAAAGTTTATTTTAAACATTTCATTTTGTCTTTACTTTCTTACACATTTTGTAGGTATTAAACATTTAAATGTTTATAGGTATTAGTAATATTCTTGCAAACCTTATGAATTAAAGTGTGGAAAAAACTTAGAAAATGAATAAAAACAGAAAACTAGTAATAAATGAAAGAAATGTTTTTTAAAAAAAAACAGATTGGAAAGAAGAGATAGGAAATTTTAAAGGGAAAAAGTTAGAAACAGTCATGTTTGCACAGTATGTGCTACATTTTTTTTTCTCTTGGGATTAGTTGCTATGCCTTAGTCATTTCACTGAAACCAGAGGCTCAAAGGGCACTTCTTATCCCTCAGATGGAGATGGGATCCATGAAAGAGCATCAACTAATGAAAAGCCTTTAAGATGTAAGGATGTCCCAGGAAGAACTCTCTTCACCACCTGTTTTACTCACACCACTAATGACCTCAGTTTTTATGAAGCCTCAAATTTGGACCTGGCTCAGTTTCCTGCAAAGTTTTAATATCATGAAACTGAAGAAGACAGAAGCATAAATAAGAGGAATAAGCAAAACAAACAAACAAACAAAAAAACAGTTAAGTACAAACCATAAACCTATGAACCTAATTATGAATCATTTTTGAAATAAAAGTTTAATGCAGTTTAATATGCCATATGCCACAGGTTATGAACCACATTGCAAAATGTTACTAAGAATTTGGCAAAAGAGATCCATGTAGTTTAATATTTTAAAGAATGGAGTTATATTACTTCTCAGCCTATTTATTCATTTATTTTCAAATGTTCTCTAAAACTCTCTTAATACATCAAAATCTCATATATTCTAAATTAAGGATTATTCCATAACTTCTTTCTGCCAAAAGTATTGTTTTTTGATTACTTAAAAACATATGACTTTAAGAGTGGTGTACAGCTTAAAGACTTCACTACAACTTCTTGTCTTCAAATGCGGAAACATCCATTAACTGTGGCCCAACCCAAGACATATAAAAATCCTTTCAAAAAAAAGAAGAGAAAAAAAAGTAATTGTCCTGTATTGCAGAACATGTGCCAGAAACATTCTCTAAGTTAGACTTTCACCATTAATTTTGCACCTTAGGAAGGTTACAAAGAATTTTCAGAGGAAAGCATGTGATTGATGATAGTGTGCTGTCAAATCCCCATGTCCTTAAACACAACCTTTAAAAGAACAAGGCCAGAAAAGCTTGTTAGAGCAGAAGTCATGCTGTTTCTTCCAACATTAGGATGATACAGAAAAGTCTCTTGCTCCTCTGCTTTCCTGGTTTCTTCTCAGGGTGTGTGTGTGTTTACCTTTGCCAAGTAGTCAAGTAAACCAAACAGAGTTTGCCTCTTTGGAGATGTTTGATAACCAGGATTAGTCTTCAGCAGGTGACAAACTGTAGCTAACTGTAGCTCAAAGCCTATGGGGAAAACCATATTTCAAACCCAGGAAGTCCCCAGGCCCTAACAAAACCTCAGCACCCAGTAGACATGTTTTCTGGATGGGCCAAGCAGAAAATCATGTATGGTGGAAAATCATGCAGTGATGCAATTCCGTGGAGGTTCACCACAAGTCATCTTTGCATATTCTTCACTAGCAACGTGGATAAAATGAGAAGTGGGTGGAACCCTTGGACACTTTGATTCATTTTCTTTGGCTGGGCCAAGGCAAGATTTTGATCAAGCATGTTGCTTATTGTCATTCCCGACAGGATGAGAAAAATACTGTTATCTTTGCTAATGACATAAAAGACAATTCCATAGGTCGGTAATCTTTTGCTTAACCCAATGGCTTCCTCCAAAGACAAATAGCAGCAAATCATAGCAGCTGATTGCTGTTGTGCTCAAGAAGATTTCATTGTAAAATGCTACTTTGTTTTTACAGTTCTTGGAATGCGCCACTACATACAAGTAATATATCCTGAAGAACTGGTAGGGAATAAAACAAATAAGGATTATGCCTATAAAGAAGAGATTTTTCAGTTGAGCCCAGAACTCCTGGTGAGATAGTAAGGAATGGCGAAACTTTCGCACCATGGACAATGTGATGAAGACCTGGAAACCCAAGAGAATCATCGCAGTGGTTATGACAATGATGACTATCATGTAGTTGACAACTTGTACATAATCACGGGCAAGTTCTTTATGGAACCTAAAGCAGTGCTGTTCGTTGTATTCTTCATTATTGCCATACTGAGAAACCACCAGGGGCACCACAATGATGATCACCAAAAGCCACAAGGCAGTACTAGCAGCAACTGCATGCAGTTTTCTGTAGAATTCTACTTTGTCTTTACGCTTAAAGAAGATGAGGTACCTGATGACCAGTATCACCACATAGAAGAGGAAGGTGAGGTACATGTGTATATGTAACATGGCGCTCACAAATTTGCAGAAGGGTAGTCCGAATGTCCAAGTCCCCTTGATGAGATATGCCAAACGGAAAGGCACAGTCAGTAGGAATACCCCATGAACCACCACCAGGTTAATGACTGCCATGGTGGTCACTGAACGTGAGTTCATTTTTACCAGTAAGAACAGGATGGAGATGACACCTGCCAGTCCTCCAATGAGCACGATTAAGTAAAGCGGGGTTAAATGGTATGCCAGTATAGGATCACAAGAGGAATTCCTGGAGGTATTGTATCCATCCATTCTTCAAACATTGCCCGCAAAAACAAAAACAGCAGCACACCTGGAGAAGCTTCCAGACGTTTGTTCACAACTCCTCCAAGGCACTGACAAGCTGACTCTGTAGTTTATCTGTCTTCACGGCATATACTTTATATGCTTTTGAAATGAAGATAGCACTCTCTGCTTTATTTGCAATCTCTACACCTAAAACAGCAAGCCATTTCATTAGTATGTTCGACATTGATAATAACACAGTACTGCAAACAGAGTTTAAAAAGAGGATCACAGTTCTGAAAGCTCAAGGTCAAGGGTCCAGGCTTGATGATGTCCTTTCTGACAGAGGTGTGGGGAGGTAATAGAACACAGGGACTGTGAATTTGAATGCATCTCTTCTAATATCTCTGTCACTTTCCACAAAGGCATCAGGATTTAGTCATGAGGATTCTACCCCAAGAGACATGCCGAGTGGCTGATGAAGTGATACAGAATATTCTTAACATTGTTCTGTTTCTCTAAGTCCTTCCAAGTAATTTAGCAAATGACTCAAATATATTCATACTTAACTCCTTAACAATGCTGACTAATTTGATCAAAGCTCAGGGAAGTCAAGGCAATAGAACACTTTACAAAACTGCTTTCCTTGTGATAGTTTTAACATCATCCTATATAAAGCCTTGGATAAGTTCTTCCCCTGAAATGTGACATGGCTGCCAATCTCTCCTTGTGTGGCTCCAAATGCTTGCAAATTTCAGAAGACACACTCTCACTCACTTCTTGGGACTCCTGTAAAACCCTCTTTATGAATACTCAGTCCTCTCTAATCCATTCTCCAAATTCTTATTTTTATTATTTATTTTATTATATGTGTATGGGCATTTTGCCGGCATCCATATATGTTCAACACATGAATGCTTGGTGTTCAAAGAAGCCAGAAAAGGATGTCAGATAACTCTGGAGATGGGGTCACAGATGGTTACAGACCACGAGGTGTGCACTGGAAGTCACATCTAATTTCCTATTTAAATCTTTCAGTGGTTTCTCATCCCAAAAGATCAATAACATCCTTAAGTCTAGTATGAAATTCCCAAGAAATTAATTAAAACATATATTTTTTTAAGTCCAGAATGTGCTGTATTACAATGCCCAAACTTCTTGGGAGGGAAAGAAGCTTGGTCTTGCTCAGTGCTCTGATTTGAACAGTTGCATAATAATGAAAACATCTAAGATATTTGTTTACTGACATAAGGAAAACTGGGACTGAGCAAGAACAGTAATTGAATTATTTTCTGGGTGCCTGATATTTGCAACACATTTGCAATTATTCTCTCTCTCTCTCTCTCTCTCTCTCTCTCTCTCTCTCTCTCTCTCAGTTTTTTGAGACAGGGTTTTTCTGTGTAGCCTTGGCTGTCCTGGGCTCACTTTGTAGACCAGGCTGGACTCAAATTCAAAACAATCCACCTCCCTCTACCTTCCTAAGTACTGAAATTAAAGGCATGCACTACCATGCCCGGCTTTGCAACTATTCTTAATGCTTTTCTGAACACCTTTTCAAGCAATGTATTCTTACCAAAATTATAAACCAAATGGTATACACAATGTTGATGAATCTCAGGAACTTTGTATAAATCATAAATTTTCAGTGAGGTAACAGTGCTTCTAAAGGTACAAAAAAGGTTAATGAAGTATAAGAAAAACATCTATCAAGTAGAAATGTGTGTCTAGTAACTAACCAGACACAGAGGGACAGAGAAGACAATTAGAAAAAAAAATCTGTTAAATGTTTTCTAGGAAAATAATAATTTCTAAAAAGTTGAGAAATTCCATAGTAATACAAAATGCTACAAAGTATGTGTGTTATGTAATTTTTTCTAGGAAATTCAAAAGTAATGTTAGAGATAAAACAGATAAGTGTAGCCCAAGTTGTAGGGGGGGAGGTGGTCTTTAAAGTGGCATATAGAACATGGGGGGAATAGATGTCTGATGTCATCATTGAACTATACACTTAAAATGACGAATGCTCATATTTTTTTTTACCTCCATTAGAACATAATAGTAGCCTAACCTGAGAAACCCTTTGCCTTTGTGGGCACAGAACAGTCCAGAAAGCTGTGGCCTGCTTAACTGTATCTCCTTAGAAGCTCTGACAAGTTTGTTGTTATATTGTGCAGTATCATTAATTGCTTTTACTTTTTCTCTGTAAAAGAGCAGTTCTGTTGAGTCGACATTGTCTTGTTTTCATCAGAGTCAAGCATCGATGTGCCACCAAAACATCTGTTCACCATTTCCTTCAGCTAGCATAGTAAGACTGGTTCCTGAAAGAAAAGAGGAAAGTCCGTTATCTGTCACTTGAATCAATCTCTTCATAAACTTCCATGAGCACTGCCTTTCATGTATTGGAAGCATGTGTTCAATGATTTGTATGTGCCAGGACTACATTATTTATTCTCACAGTAGGCTCTCAGCTGCATAACATGTTATTACATGGAACTTTAGGTGATGAAACAGCCTGACGGCCTTCCTGCCTGTCTCCCCGTAAGAAAGAGGGGAGATCATGAACCAAGAGCATGTAGAGTGGTCACCTCTTTCTTGCTTCCTTCACTGTTACAGACTTCCTGAAGCTATAGTTCCTGAATGTGAGTTGCTGATGGAGCCAAGAACTGCCGGTGATGAGTGACAGTATGAAAAAGCATTAGTTCATTTGGTAGCACAGCAGTGGGGCCATCCATTTGCTCTGGGGCAGCTGTGGCAGAATTCCGCTATTCAACACTATAAGTTCCAGATCTCAGATAGCATGATATATTAAACATCCATCATACATTTTATTGAATGTATATGGAGTAAAGCAATAAAAAGTCAAATTAAGAGACAGAGGTTTTTAGGCTGAGTTAAGGAAGGGGTTCCACTTCACGCTATTTACAAATGTCAATCTTTAAACGTACGAGGCAATATACACAGTGTGGTGTGCTCATCAGGTGAAGTGCTCATTGCTGTGAAATGCTCTCTCCATTTCTTTTACTTTTGGAAACAGAGTCTGACTGTCAGGCCCGTGTACTTAGGATTTATTATCGACATGACTCAACTAGAGTCACCTGGGATGAGAGGACATCAGTTGAGGAGTTGCTGACATCAGATTGTCCTGAGGCCATGTGAGTGAGACCATCTTGACTGATGTGGCCCAAGCTACTGTTGACAGCACCATCCCTATACAGGTGTTCTGGGCTGAATGCAAAACCTAGCTGGGCATGGGCCAGCAAGCAGGATTATCCAGTGATATCTGCTTCAAGTTCCTGCCCTGCTTCAGTCACTTCCCTTACATCCCTTAGTGATGGACTATAACTTGTAAAATTAAGTAAGTTCCCTCCTCTCCCAAGTTGCTTTTGATTTGTGTTTTATCATAGCCACAGAAAGCCAAACCATGACAGAGTCTGTACGAGCTTCAGACTCCTAATTCTCAGCTTGAGCTGGCTAACTGGCTAAATACTGAGATTATGAGTATACACCAACATACCTAGATCTGACTTCAGTGTTTGTGATAATATTTTTCTTTTAAAATCTACTTTTTCTGGTGTTCTTGAGCCTATTTTGTTTACAGCTCAACCTCTTGGTTGTAACCCCTTTGAGGGGGTCTCATATCAGATTTTCTGTATATTAGATATTTATATTATGATTCTTAACAGTAGCAAAATTACAATTATAAATTAGCAACAAAATAATTTTATGGTTGAGGTCATGATAACATGAAGAGCTGTGCTAAAGGGTTGCAGCATTAGGATGGTTGACAATCATTGGCTAAATGTTTATACTTTGCACCTGTTTTCATTATCTTTACTTATAGGTTTAAGGACTCATAGATTTAAAATATTTCTTTTTAAACAAAAACAATGTGTTTGCCTTCTCTGTTACAGTTTTACAAATTCAGAGTACTTTGGCTCTATTTACCCTTTCCTTCCTTCTTATTGTTTTTTTTTATGGATTTTAAGTCTATGTATGCTTTATTATCCTAGAATAAACAAACATATAGTTTTTGGAAGTTTTTAGACAAACCATACAAAATGGCATCTGTCAGCAAAGTCAAACTGGTATTTCTAATTTTTAAAATACCAATGGTTTAATGTTCCCATTTAAGTTAAAATAATCAAGCTTGTCTATCTACTACAACTAAACAAAGTTAGATTAGCTGAACAATGTATTCTAATGGAGTGGTTAGCAGATTTTAGCCATCAAAACTAGGTAATAAATGTGGGAAATCACTGATAAGATTAAGATGAACTGCCATCCTTCTTAAAAGAAAGGCATAAATTGGGACAGGTAACTATCCCTAAAGATCTTTGGAAGGGATATATAAAAACCTACCGCTGTAGAAGCTTTCCAATATATACACATATATAAAAAAACATTTAAAAGGAGTCACCAAATAATGAGGGAGACAATACTCAGTTGGACATCTTATATCCCCAAGTAAAACCTCCAGTGATAGGAATGAATTTTTTTCTGTTGTGTTTCTTAAGATTGTGCCATTAAATGAATACAATAAAAAGGAAAAAATCTTGACATGAGAGACCAAAGGATTAAAAAGTACATACTGGGCTAAAAAGTTTAAAACATATCAAGGCCAGTTGACCTTGCTGCTTTTAAGTAGATCCAGCCAACTGCAAGGAAGAGCTGACCTTGCTGCTCATTAGAGATATTGTTGCCAGGAAACCAGCCCAGATGGCCCCCAATTCGTTCCAACTCATACCTTTTTGCCTAAGAAGAGCAAAGGACAGGACTGAAGTCCAAGGTCAGCATTTTCTCCCAACCCTCCCCCCCCCATGCACAAGAGAGAGAGAACAAAGAAAACCGGAACTGGTCATGATTCTGGCAGTTTCCCACTGCAAATAGTTTTGAAATGTAACATCCTCTTTTTCTGTATTAACCAATAGAATCTTTCCAGGCTAGAATCCCCTGCTTTATGCATGCTGGGAGAGCCTGGGGCTTATAAATCACCCACAATCCGGAGCTCAGGCTCTTTGCTGGATACTAATGCCTTGGTGTCTGTGAGAGTCCAGCTTGAGCTGCGAATAAAGATCCTCATGTGTTTTGCAATGGAATTGACTCTCTGGTGGTCTTTGGGGTGGGGGTGGGGTCTCACGAATTGGGCATAACAGACAGACCAGCAGTGGTGTTTGTTTGATGATGTGATCAGCTTACTTTTCACTCCTGGATAGAGTCTAGTCCATGGAGTTCTGTGATTTGGAGGATCTTGGTCTTTCACTGCTCTAGTATGCTGTTTGCTAATGAATCATATAGTTAGAAGCAATTGGAACAGTCTTTATGGATAGCACAGCCTGAAGATCTGCCATGGTGGAGGACTTTAGGTTTCAAGTATCTACACATATTCTTCCTAACTTGTATGTAATAAAATGATAAATTTTGGTCATAAAAATAGACTTTAGGTTCTATGGTGAGGTATTCTGGAAGAAATAACTCAAGTTTAAAAGTTCCTCCTTAAAAGGGGGCATTCTTGTGGCTACCCATAAGCACAGGAAAATAACAAGCCCCACTCTCCTCTGATTTGTTGTATTAGGAGCTAGCTCACCAAAGGCAGTAAAGGGAAAAGCACCCACAGTCAAAATTGTTTATCAATGACAAATGTTACACAAAAATACATCTGGAGCTCAAAAGGAAGGTAAAACAGTAAAGTCAAGAACATTGGTAATGAGAGACAGAAGAGTTTGAAGCTGGGTGAGAAACAACCACAAGGAGCTTATAAGAGGAGGGGTGGAGCACTGGACCCGTGTCAGTCTTCTGGCTGGCTCCCCAGAGAGGAGCCATGTAATTACAGATCACATGTAATTCTCCCTTGCTCTTCTATAGGCCTTTGCTTCTGCTGCAGCTGAGTGGAATAGACTCAGTATAAAGATAGATTTTAACAAGCCTTCATGTTTTAAGAAAAGAGATTCCCAAACTGTTCCACAGACAAGGAGTTAATAGTATTAGGTAACCAAGTACAATTCCAGCTCCATCATGGTAGCTGTGATAGGAGTCACTCCCCTGGTGAAGCTACAGGCTGACCACACAAATGTGAGAAGAAACAGCATAGGAGAGTTTACAGCCAACAAAACACCTGTGTGATTAATGACTAATGCAAAACAAGATAGTCATAGACAGTCAAGGTCACCAGTTAACAAACAGAGGCTCAGATATTGATGAAATGGGAGGCTTCACCCACCCCTAACTGGGTGAAGAAAAGGATGGAGCATGCTCACCTGCCGCACATGCTAAGGCTGTATACATAGGGCATGAGTACTCTTCTCTGGCTCAGTCCACAGCAGCCCAGAATACCAGCCAATCTCCAAAGAAAGTACATTTTGTCTGGTAGAAAGTCTCTAGAGACCCTGAGACAAATCAGCTCAACAACTTTGCCTCTCTTGGGAACCCCTCCTACTCTCAGAATCGTCTCTCCATTTTTCTTATTTTCTCACCTTTTCCTCAGCTTCCCTTAATAGAGCTCACTTCCACTTTGCTTACTCCATGGCTACCTGCATCTTTATCTTTGTTGGTAAGAAACAAGAAATCACTGCTTCAGGTTGAAAATGGGTGACTGTTTCTGGAATCATAAGTGCCTGGGTCATGAAAACCTTGAGTGAGAATTATCTGTTCTTCTCAAAAACTGTATCACTCTAATGCTAGGAACTGGATTTCCTTCTCTGGGCAGAGCCGCTCTGGTGTTAGTTTGGCCTTAGCACTGGCTCTGGCTGCAATCATGTGTAAGAGAATCAAATTCTACACATGTGTTATGCCTTTCTGTAAATGTTTCACCCATAACTTTATATTTATCTACTCAGTTTCTTTATGCATTGCTTGTTATATCCTCATGCTCTTCAAGTTTCCATCTAAGGTAATTTTTCTTCTGTTGGAAAACTCCATTTAGTATTTCCTCTAGTGAAATACCATGGATTCTTAGCTTTTTGTGTGAGTGTACCTGAAAATGTCTTCATTTCATCTTCATTTAAAGATACATTTTCATGGTGTAGCAGCAGAGGGTAATGCTTTCTTCCATCTCTGTAAAGATGCTGTGCCATCTCATTCTGGCTTTCATCACTGGTACTTTGGCCATTGATGCAGCTCCTGATTCTGCTAATGTTGTACATCTTTTTTTCTTAAGCTTTATGTCATGTAGATGCTTTTCTTTATGCTAGACATAGTCTTGTGACTGTGGGTTTTTTTCTGATTATGCTGCCTGAGATTCCTCTTTGTTTTTTAAGTGAACTGATTGATACCCTTGGTTATCTTAGGGAAAGTCTGACCACTGACCCTAGAGACACTGTTTTGTTCCAATTCACTCTTTCCCCTCACAGTTCAATTATACTTAAACTACAGATTTTCATTGTTTCTCTTATCTCTGCTTTCACCTTCTCTTCTTCCATCTGGGTATTTTCCATTTTTCTTGTCCAGTTCTCTTAGAACTAGCTGTGTCTTTATCAATTAAAACAACTGAGCTAACAGTGAGTTACTTTCATTTCTAGACTGTGCTTATTTTCATTTACAAATTTTACTTTGCTTATGTTACTTTCATTTTGTCTTTATATTTTCTTCTAATTCTTAAATATTTTATCCACTTTATTTTAAAAGGCTTGGTACTGGCACATATATTTATATGTGTTTTTTTCTTGTTTTTCTGTTTTATGATCCTAATATTTCTCATATCCAGTAATTTAATACTAACTTCTGGAATTTAGTTTTTCTTACGTGAAGTTTCAAGAATATGTTCTTTTCTTAGAAGTAGGAATTACCTTTAACTCCTAAATAGATTATTTTGAGTCATAGGTTGCTTTGTATAGGAATTTCCTCCAAATGAAAGGGGTAAACATGTGAAAACTTCACGACGATCCTGAAACTTAGAAAATTCAACCGGCTTCCCTCCAAGGTTCTATAGGCAGTAAAGATGAGATGAGAACTCCAACTTGAGTTGCCTGCAAGTCCTGGAGGGCAGCAGCTTCTGTGGGTCATTACCCATGCTGTTGATTTTTCAGTGACAGGGAAACCTTTGAGACATTCACCTTTAGTCCATAACCCCTTACCCATAGTTTTGTAAGTATCTTCCATAAACTAGCTTCACTAGTTTACTAACCTAGAAGCGGCTAGGATTACGTATTTGACCTGTCATTGGTTTCCTATCTATGATGAGTAAAATCTTCCTCTTCTCTCTTCAAGAAAAGGTACATAACAGTTTATTCAGCCCCAGTAAGGATGAATCTACTACTTTACTCCTCATCCATTTTAAGCAATAGTCAAAGGTATTATGCTGGGTACCTTTAGAGAATAACTAGACCGGCAGTTCTCAGCTATGGGTCTCTACCCCTTTGGAGGTTGCATATCAGATATCCTGATATCTATATTATGATTCATAACAGTAATAAATTATATTTGTGAAATAGCAATGAAACAATTCTTTGGTTGGCGACCACTACAACATGCAGAATTTTTTTAAAGTGTCACAGCATTAGGAAGATTGAGAACCACTGCTCTAGACTGACCTCAAATCCTTTCTTACAAAGCCATTTACATCTCTGCCATACTTTACAGAAATTTTCTATTTTAAGATTGTGGTCTCTCCCTCACCTCAAAATCCATCACATTAGGGGAAATTTTGAACTCTTAACCCTGGGTTAGAAAATGTCAATATGAAAAAGAAGTTGCTTGGATTACTTCTTTTTGTTCTTCAGGAGGGTTGCCTACTTTACTCATTCCCTTGGATACACATTCAGGCAAGTGAAATCTGCATTTAATTTAATTTACTTATTTAAGTTCGGTTCTAGGGGTTAAACCAAGGGCCTCGTACATGCTAGGTTAGTATTCGCCACTGGTCTGTATCAGCAGCCCTATGTTTCATATTATTTGGCCTTTTAGATGGTTCTTGGTGAAATCTCTGATCATCTGATAGCCATTTCATCCATGATGATTCTAATGCCAATGCAATCCAGGATGCTTCAGTAGGACAATAAATACTGTTTTGGAACGGTTGAATTTTACCCGAGAGAAAGCTAACTTCCTTCTAAACATGCAAAGATTTGTTTCTTAACTTCATAGATGTTCTATTATGAATGGAATAATTCCATTATGAATGGTAAGTTATGGATGCTGTTATGAATTGTAAATTTGGAAGTGCATTATCTAATGCCTGCATAAGCAAGTATATTCCTTAATGTTCTCAAGTAACCCTCTGTGTCCTAGCTACATTGGCCTTGTTCCAAGTTCTTCAATACCCAAACTGTTTTGTTGTTATTGCTTGAATATTTTTTTCAGCTACCGTTCCCATTTCAACCCCATCATCAAGATATCCACTAATTCTTTAAAAATCAAGTCTGTTCTCGTCGCTTTAGGGAAGCTGCTTTACATACCATGGTAGGTCAGGTTTGCCTAGCCTTTTCTTTCAGGCAGACTTCAATTATGTAGCTAAACAATTAGATACTGCTTTCTGACTTCGACTCACCCAAACCAAA
This sequence comes from Meriones unguiculatus, assembly GCF_030254825.1. Taxonomy (NCBI): domain Eukaryota; kingdom Metazoa; phylum Chordata; class Mammalia; order Rodentia; family Muridae; genus Meriones; species Meriones unguiculatus. The sequence goes on from NC_083366.1 coordinate 37,081,665, forward strand.
ATGTCAAGATGATGAGGCAGTCTACTATTTGTCCTTTTTCCCTCTTGTAGAGGCAGAGTCACCAACACAAAGCATCGCCTTAAATATTAAGTTGAGGATAACTAGCTGTCCATTTAAGAGCACAGGATGCTATTTCATTCCTTGCTTCTGCTACTGTTTTCAAAGTTACTGTGGGAAAATTAATCAACTTCGATGAGATTTATTTTCTCACACAAAACATAATCGCTTTCTACCGCAAATAATTGAGACAAATTACATAATATATGGGAAGATGTAAAATAATACATACCCACTTTAAGAGAGCGAAAAAGCCTAAGAAGTATGGAGTAGAAATGTTTTCCCAGAGTATCCTAAGCATCTTCTACTAGCAGAAGATGTCCTACTACCTTCTGGGTCTCTGAGCAGAACAGAAAAGTGGTCTGAGAATAGCTGAAACGCTCACAGCTGGTGGTACTGAACAGAATCATGCCTTTCCATGACTTTCTTCACCATTGCTCCCAGCCCGTATTCTGTAGACATGCAATGTGTTATGATGACAACAGCTATTGTGAGGACCTAAGGCTTTCTCTGTACTCAGAACTGGACCCCAGACTGTTGCAGTGACTTTCATCCCCAAGTAGCCTGAGGAGGAAGCAACTCTAACTACAGATGGAAACTGTTCTGCTGGAAAAGAACAGCAGGAAATGCCGCATCTCCCTAGACCACCTACACCCGTCCACACGACTACTCATTCTTGCTTAGCCACAAACATCATTTGGATTCTCCACCTAATCTAACGCTTTGGCTCTCTCCACACCTGTCTCCTGACTCAGTTGTCACTCTTCTGACCTCTTTGGCTATTTCCCAAAGAAGTTCATGTGGCAACATCTCCCATCAGCATGACTCTGAAGTCTTCTTTTTCCTTCAAGAATATTCCTTCTTTCAGCATCAGGCCCCATATCCCTTATCATTCTTTCCAGTGATTTCAGTTCAACCTCAGGCTTTGGGCCGACCGTTTCCCAATCAGAAAGTGTTAACTGACAAGTCAGGAGGGTCTGTTAAACCACTTGCTGTCTCACCCTATCCTCAGAGGGCTATAGCAGTTCTTTCTTTACCAGGTCATTCTGCTTTTCTCCCTGGCTCTACTCCCAGGACTGCTTGTGCTCTTGGCCTGTGCTTGGTTGTCCCTGTGATGGTCACTTTCTCATTCCACCTGTCTAAAACATCTACCCAGCCAGGAAACTGGCATTGAGGGATCTTCCTGGGGCTGTCTCGATATGCCTCACTGGACCCAGCTTTTTTGCCATTTTATGATTCCAAGGCTACTGTGCTTTGCTCATGGGCAATGAGGATATTGTGTGAGATTCTCTCTCAAGATACAGCTTCTCCACTCTGCCTCCTCTCCGCTAAGTGGCCCTTGCATTAAGCTACTGCTGCTCCCTCTTGATGTGCCTGCTGAGGCCATACTCTCACTTCATTATCCCCAACCACCAGGCCTCTATGAACCATGTAAGGCAATGAGAAAACAGAAGCTAAAATCTCTGTCTGGTATGTGCTTAAAAAATAATAAAAAAATAAAAGAATAAAAGAAAAAACACGAAAACTTTCTTCCTCTTTACCTCTTTCTCTGAGGCATGTTTTCTTTTACTGTTCCCTTAAAGAGGACTCCAGCCAATGTAATAAGCACCTACCTCCAAACTGGCTCCCAGCCTTTGAAAGCCAAACAATTATCAGATCAGGGCCTAGGGAAGAAGATGATGAATCAAGAAAAGCTTTTGAAAGCACAGCAGTTAATTTTCTTCAGGGGAAGAATACACAATAGAGAGAGAGAGAGACAGAGAGACAGAGAGACAGAGAGAGGCAGAGAAGCAGAGAGACAGAAAAAGAATGTATGTAGGAGAAGTCTTCCTATACAGAGAGGGATGCTGGGACTTTTAAACTAAATGACCTAAAAGTTTTCTTTTTCTTCTTTTTCATTTCCTCATGAAGGTGATTAACTATCCTGTGTGGACGAGTAGCTTACAGCCATGGCTGTGCATGTCCGATGTCATACCAGCAGAGTTCAAGAGTGACAGAGTCACTTGTGTAGCGAAATGTCATGTTTTATATTCACAACAGACCATTTTCTGATCTATGAGAAATGATGACATGCTGGACCAAAATCTTTTATCAATATCACGTTCAAGAATTGTATATTACACCCAGATTGAAGCAGAAACACTGAAATCTATGACAGTTCTCATGTGGTAAATATCCACCTTGCAGGCCTCATTTCTTTGCACAGTGGTTTCTCCAAACTAGACATAGACAGAAGCATCCAAAGCAGCTAGCCAAAGAGAAAACATTTGTATGAATCTAGACTTATTAAACACTTACCACTCTACTGCATTTGCCTGTGAGACTTGGGTACCTACAAAGAATGTGGGATGAGATCTAGGCCACAGACACCTGGGACAGGAAATTAAAAAAAAAAAAAACCCAGAAGGTACCCAGGATAGAATGTTTGGGATATAATAGTTAATATTAGTTAAAGAAACTACCTCACATATGACTATTATAGGGAAAAAAAGGAAGGTTCGGTTACTCTTATCTGTAATGATTTGATAATCTCATAAAAGAAATAAAAATATTATGTCAAAAATGTGTAATGGAAAAAGGAGACAAATATAAAAACAGACAAAAAGAAAACAAATAGACAAAATGAGGGGGAGGAGGAAAGAATGAAGGGTCTCTGGCAGGAGGACCACTGTCATCTGTAAGCTTAGAGTCAGCTATGGCATCTTTCTTGGTGTGGGTTTTTACTCTGGGAAAGGCTGAAAACACGTGTGCCTATCTGGCTGTTGTTTAATAAAACTAAACTATTTTCCAACAAGGCAGCTGATCCCCATTGACTTCCTGAGAAGTAAAAGATGTCATTTCTGCTTCCCAGAGAGAAGCAGCCATGCAAACTACCCAGCAACATGAACAGCCATTACTGGCATTTTGTTATCTCACCCATTCCTCTTCCCCAGGAGGCTACCTCTCCTGTGTTCCTTTGCATCCTTAGGGTCATTTCTCCAGAATCCCTTGCTTGTCGCTGTACACATTCTCAGCTGCTTCTCAGAATGATTTATGTAGTTGTACAGTCATGCCTTCTTGCTTCATTAATCCTCAAATTAGCTTCATTTTTTTAATTTATGTACTAGTTTTTTTAAACTTTGATCACTTTTAATGTTGGCTTGATGCTCTGATAGTGGGTATGAGTTGTTCACTAAATGGGTAAGATAATGCTGAAGAATTCAGTGACCTTATTGAACCTTCCTTTGATGGACTCATGACTTACTCTAGAGCAGTAACAGATGTCAAGATCACAGAAGCAATTCTCTGAGCATTTCTCTGTCCACTAGTGTTGTCCTTATTCAGCTCATATTTGGGCAGTCATGTTGGTGAGACTTTATGGGTACAGCTTCTAAAGTTACTAGAAGACACAATTGCACAGCAAACTCCTTGATCTTTGGCTGTTACAATCTGTCTGCCCAGCAACATGAACAGCCATTACTGGCATTCTGTTATCTCACCCATTTCTCTTCCCCAGCAACATGAGGCCCCCGAGGAAGCTCTCCCATGGAGCATAGGTTCCTCTCTGTCTATGCAGTGACTACCTGGACAGAGACCCCTTCTCTGTCTCTGATTGAGCCTTAAGGACCAACTTTAAGCTTTGTCTCAAACTCTGGTTTCCTGCCCTCTCATTTTCTTACTTGAAAACTCTTCCTTGATCTCTTAGTGAACAAATAAAATCAGAGTGCCTAACCTGTTCTGTCATTTACGTCCTTTGATGTCCAGCTTCAACTTATTTTCAAGGCAAATTACTTCTCATGCCCACTTCTTTTACTTTCTCCTACTCTCAAGTTTGCCAGTCCAAGAACACTCCCTTCCATACCTCCAATTGTTTCTTTTCCCTGTGCACTGCAAATACACAGCTAGACAACCAAACTAAAGTCCAAATGCATCATAGAATTTTCCAATTCTTTTAAACACCTTCCCCTGCCTCCTATCATTCATGGGCAATGTATACACTTATTAACAATGTACACCGACCAGGAAGCCTAAGCCAGCCCACCCCCCTCCAACTATAGCATGAGAAATTCTGGGCTGCTTTCATGATTTCTTGAGCTTCCATCTATGTAGGATTGCTGATGGCCACTTCCTTGTATCTTACCAGTTTTCTCCTGATGCTTTGCCACAACCTTGGGCTGTGTGGTTATCGCCCATCTAGCCAGGAATACCTCAAAATCAGAAGTGAGACTTGGAAGTGGTTTCTATGACTGTCGTTTAAAGAATACACGATAGAGCTAGTAAGTAGCCTAAGAGTCTACTCACAAGTAGACTCTTACAAGTGTTGCAGAATTTTACAAAGTAACGTTATTCAATCTCCTATCCTCATGGGTGAATAGCCTGTTTTTAGGACAGTTTTTTTCCATTTCAGAAAGATTAGGAACTATGATCTACAGTGAGACTTCTCACCCTAGTTGTTAAATTTCCTTCATGGTAGGAGAGAAATGGGAAAATATATTGCTTAACAGAATTCCTATGTGTATGAAAAAAAAGTACATGTAATTGTAAAAATATCAAATGGAAGAGAGGGGCAGACAGATTGTAACAGCCAAAGATCAAGGAGTTTGCTGCGCGATTGTGTCTTCTAGTAACTTCAGAAGCTGTACCCATAAAGTCTCACCAACATGACTGCTCAAATATGAGCTGAATAAAGACACCAGTGGACAGAGAAATGCTCATGAAGCCTCAATCCCACACAAAGAACTATAAGCAACTGAGAAAAGCTGGGAGTGGGAGAGGTAGTTTTACACAGGGAAAAGTACACTAATGGTTATCCAGTGCTAAATGGTCATCCCATAGAACATGCATACAAGTAATATTATATTCACTGAGCAGGCTATATTTAGTAATATATGTATATACATAAATGCATATAATAACAATTAATGGGAGAAAGGCTATAAATTCAAAGGAGAGCAGGAAGGTGTGGGGAGAGAAAGGGAAAGGGTAAAATGGTATGATTATAATCTCAAATATATGTTGTTGTTTTCTTAATGAAGAAAATATTTAGCACAGATCTGTGACAGGTGCTGGATTTTGAAGGATACTTTGGAATTCTGGTTGTGTGGAAATAAAGCACTCTAGTAAAAATGAGGCTCTGATCAAAGGCTTGGATGCATCTGTTGGAGATTACTCGTCACCTGATATGCCTGGGACATCAGATAAATGAAGAGAGCACAGGTGTCTGCTAAGGAGTATCACAGAATGCTCAGTGTGTGGCCATGTAAGTATTTCCTATTTTAGCTCAAAATTATGAGAGATGCAGAGAATTTTAGATTACCAAATGACATTTCCATGTTTTCACCTTTAAAGCTATTTTTTTTGCAGTAAAATAAAAATTGGAGAAAAGCCAGGCAGAAAAGATCATATCCTTGACTGGATATTCTGTTGGTCATAGCTTGGCAAAGGTCAGCACCACCTGGGAGAATTTGCCCCTATACTGAACAAAAGTTGAGAATTGGTTGAAGAAAAAGGTGTGTGCTTCAAGTACTTCTATCCACAAATAGTGACAATGTCATGCCAAAACACAAACATGAAAAACAAGATCTAGTTCTTGAACACTTTAGAACAGTAGCTTATATTAGAAAGACACCAAAGTCCTCAGGCAAAAGAATGAAGCTGCTACTTAGTTTCCTAACAGGAAAAAAAAAAGACATTTTAAAAGTCCTCCGAGAAAAAGATGAGATGATAAAAAAGACTCCAGGGGGCTGGAGAGATGCCTCAGTGGTTAACAGCCTGGATGTCCTTTCAGAGGTCCCAAGTTCATTTCCCAGCACTCACATAACTGCTCAAAGCCATCCATAACTCCATTTTCAAAGCATACCATGCCCTCTTCTGGCTTCAGCAGACACTAGCGACTCAAGTTGTATATAGGCATACAAGCAAGCATAACCCAATACACAAAGAAATAATGTTATAAATATTTATTTATTTTATTCTGTGTGGATGAATGTATTAATGTATATGATTTCAGGGTTGGCCACCTGGTATTGGATGACCACTGGGGGGTTCTTCCCCAGGGAAGATCATTTCTCATACTCAGCATTCCTTGGTGGCCTATAGTTCAATGTTCTCTGAATTATAATTTCCCTGATGGCTGAACTCCTTTCATATATTCTTTGGCTATTTTACTTTTTAGTAATTATATGTTCTATTCATTGGCCTATTAATTGATTGGATTATTTAACAGATTTAACTTATTTATCTTTGTGGTATTCAGTATACACATCCTAAAAAGGTATTCTTTCACTAGCCACATATAAGGACCAATGTTAGGACACAACATTAATGCAACTGTATTACTAATATTCAGGCTCCATTGATATTTTGTCAGTTATGGCTAAAGTATCCTCTGGAGGATGTGGATCCTGTGTGGATCATCAGGAGGGCAGGGAGTAGGCCCTACTGAAGGAGTGGAGATAAACTGAGGAAGAAACAAGACTTCAGTGATGATTGCCAGATCTTGAATAAAGCAATTGTAAACGGGCTCTCTGTTATTCCAATGGGAGGATTATACATACAAGCAGCATTGCTCTGACTGTGCGGACTGTTTATGTGTGTTCATGCATGTGTACGTGTGGGTATTCGTATGTGCATATGTATGAGGGGCTGTGTGGCTGTGGGTGGAAGTGTGTGTGTGACAATAAAGAAGGTCATGAAATTCAGAGAACAAAGGGTATACATGCAAGTGGTTGAGGGAGAAAAGGGAAGGAGCAAATGACATAATTGTATTTTAATTTCACAGGACGAAAAAACTTAAAGCAAAGACAAGCACAGTCATATATACACAATACTGAGATTCCACCTTACTCTGGTCAGAAAGGCTACTTAAATAAGTGCTAACAAATGCTGAAGATAATGGAAAAGTAGGAGGACAATTATATACTCCTGGTGAGAATGAAAATTAGTGCAGTTAATATGGAATCAGTCAGTATTAAGAATCCTCAAAAAAAAAATTAAATTAAACCGGGCTGTGATGACATATGTCTTTAAACACAACACTCAGGAGGGAGAGGCAGACAGATCTCTGTGAGATGGAGTCCAGCCTGGTTTCCAGAGTGAGTTCCATGACAAACAGGGGTACACCAAGAAACCCTGTCTTGATAAAACAAAAACCCAAACCAAGAAAACAAATAAAAAGAAAAAAGAAAGACTAAAATTAAAACAGCCATATATTCAACTTCACTACTCCTGAATGTGCAGCAAAAGTCATGAGCACACAGAAACATGCACAGCCCATGTCACTGCAATGTTCACAGTAGTCAAGATATGGGAACAGCCTTCAGTGAAAGAATGAAGAAACCGTGATACAACTACTTAGATAATTGTATGCTTCAGCCGTAAAGAAGAATGAATTCCTGCCATTTGCACAAAAATGAATAAAACTAGGAATCCTCTAGGTAATCAAAGCAAACCAGACTGGGAAGACAAATATGCAAAATCTAGCTTTAAACGCACACATACATGCACACATACATGCATACATGCACACATGCATATGTAGTAAGAGAGTAAAAAAGGACTTTATAGAAGAGATAAGAGAGAGTAAAGTGGGGTGAACATTAGCAAGTATGAAATAATATGCATGTAAAAAGTGTCGTGAAACCCATGCTTTTTACAATAATGGTAATAATTACAAATATGCTAACAATAAAAATCTAATTCTTCCAGGTCACCATCAAATTAATTCAAAAGTTGTAGCATGCTTATATTTTAAAAATATGAAAAACCAATGCAGGAAAATACAGTAGAAGAATCTGGCCTATGCAAATATTAGAGTTCTTTATGTCATTTTTATAAGATTTTTGTAAATGGTCACTAAAGAATTACTTATAAACACTTTCTTAATTAAGAAAATTCAATATGGAGTAAGTACATTTCTCACCAATTAAAATGTGTGACTGACAAGTAGAAACTCATCTTTCAACTGAATCCTCACAACAAACTCATGAATTCTTCCCTTTTTGCTGCCTTTCCTGTACTCTGGCCTCAGCTCAGCAACCAGAGCTAAAGGAAGTCAGATCACTCCTCCCACAATCCTCCAGGGGCCTCTCTCCTTACTCAGAATCACACCAAAGCCTAGAAGTGTTCCACATGGTCCTGTGGGGAGTTCTCCCAACTAGCTGAGCCTTTAATCTCACCTGCAATTTCCTCCATCAATAGTGTATGCTAGCGGAACATGACCCTGCCTCAGGCCTCTTGTACATAAATAAAGACCTTTCTTCAGGACTGCTCTCTAGATAGCTCCTGAGCTCGCTTGCTTCCTCTGCGCTCTGGCCACAAGTCCTTACTCAAAGATTTCTTTACTACTTTCCTGTTCAAAATGACGATACCATCCACACTCCCTCTCCTATTGGAGGTTAACGGTCTCCACGGCACTTGTTAACGCTGTACACTGTTTGCCTGTTTGTCCTATTGGTTCAGGTTTGTGTGTAGGTAGGTGTTCTGTTTGTCCTAACGCTCACTACACTAGAATCTAAGAAACTTGAAGAGAAAAACAAATCTGCTTTGTTCCCATGTTAAGCTCCAGAATTTGGAATGGGGCTCTGCGAATATTGTCTTCCTGATAAATAAATGCTTAATGAATGAAACTGAATCTATAGGGCATCCTATAAATTCTAGTGAAGCATAAAACCACCACATAATCAATAAAAGATGCTGCAATACAAACCATGAGAATGAAAAATAATCAGTCAAAGGCAGGAAGGACAAAAGCAAACACCATACAATGATTTAAAACAACAACAACAACAACAACCCTAGCTAGGTATGGTGACATAACTATAACCTGACCACTGGAGGAACTGACACAGCATAGGTTTGGAGTCAGCCTGGGCTACATAATGAGACTCTGTCTCAAATTACAGCCAAAACCTTAACAAGCCAGAAATCCTGAAATCCTGGAAATCCTGGTCAGTGTAAATGATATGCAATTTGTTTGCTCTTTTTTTTTTTTTTAGACAGAGAGAGAGAGAGAAATTATTCCTAGAATGGTGTAATACAGAAAAAAATAATTGAATTTTAAAATGATAAATCATATACTTGGTGAATCAGCCCATAAAAGCATTACTTTAAAAAAGCTGGCTATAATGCTCAATCCCCATCCCGAAAGGCAAAGAGGATCGACATCATAAGAAGAAGAAAACAGGAAACAAGTTAAGAGCCTGCCACAGAGGACCTCTGAAAGGCTCTGCCCTGCAGACTATCAAAGCAGATGCTGAGACTTATGGCCAACTGTTGGGCAGAGTGCGTGGAATCTTATGAAACAAGTGGGAAATATTAAGATCTGGAGAGGACAGGAACTCCACAAGGAGAGCAACAGAACCAAAAAATCTGAGCACAGGGGTCTTTCCAGAGACTCATACTCCAACCAAGTACCATGCATGAAGATAACCTAGAACCCCTGCACAGATGTAGCCCATGCAGTTCAGTATCCAAATGGGTTCCATAGTAATGGGAAGAGGGACTGCCTCTGACATAATCTGATTGGCCTGCTCTTTGATCACCTCCCCCTGAGAGGGGAGTAGCCTTACCAGGCCATAGAGGAAGACAATGCAGCCATTCCTGATATGATCTGATAGACTAAGAGCAGAAGGAAGGAGAGGAAGACTTCCCCTATCAGTGGACTTGGGGAGGGGCATGCGTGGAGAAGGGGGAGGGAAGGTGGGATTGAGAGGGGAGGAGGGAGGGGTTTATGGAGGAATACAAAGTGAATAAAGTGTAATTAATAAATATTAAAAAAAAGAAAAAAAAGGCAGAAGGATAGAGGGCACCAGAAAAACATGGCCCACAGAATCAGTGAAGCTGGGCTCATAGGAGCTCACAAAGACTGAAGTGGCAATCACCGAGCCTGCGTGAGTCTGTACCAGATCCTCTGCAAATATGTTACAGTAGTATAGCTTAGTGTTCTTATGGGGCTCTTGACAGTGGGGATGCGGTGTCTCTGACTCTTTTGCCTACTCTTGGAACCCTTTTCCTCCTCCTGGGTTGCCTCACCCAGCCCTGATATGAGAGTTTGTGCCTAGTCATATCGTAACTTGGCATGCCATGTTGGGTTGGTATCCCTGGGAGGCCCGCTCTTTTCTCAAGGGAAAACGAAGAAAGTAGATTGGGGGTTCGCGGAGGGGGGGTGCTGGGAGGAGTGGAGGAGAGGAAATTGCAGGCAGGACGAGTTGTATGAGAAAAGAATATATTTTTTAAAGACTTTAAATAAAGAAATAAAAGTAAAAGGGTAGGGACACTGTGGCTAACCTGAACTTTGGCTTGGTGGTGAGAAAGGAGAACAGATGGTTGGAGCTGATGCAGTGGTGGAGTGTATGCTTAACATAGGGAGGCCTGGGATGCGTCTCTCTACGGAGTGGCCAAGGGAACCCAAGAAGAATGCGGTGGGGCAGACTAGGGGAGTGATGATTCACAGCTGCCCTCATTAAAGCTATCAATGGCTGTGACCTCAGTAGCAGAGAGCCCTGGGACTTGTCCCAGTCTCTGTGATCTATCTTTCATTCCCCTTTGTTCTTAATTCACCCCTGGATTCTCTTCTCCTGCTGTGTCCTTGGAATCTGCTTTTTGACCATTCAACCGCTGGGATTCGGCCCCACCCAGTCCTTTTCTGCATAGCACTTCTCAGTTCAGCTTCTGTTCTCCCTTGCCTTTCTCCACTCAGCCTTACCCTACTTCATCTCCAGGAAAAGAGGAACACAGTAGTAAGACCAGAGAACAAAGAAGGCAGAAACAGTGTTCTGTGAAACTGGAGATCCTTGTGTTGAAAAATGGGTTAAACTGCAGAAGGTACTGAGACCAACACAAGGATCTTCAGAAGAGAGGCAGCCACTCAACGGCTGATCTCAGATCTCTGTTCTATTCCAGAGCAAAAATCCCCGTGGTAGTGACAATGGCCTGCCTTAAGCCCACCCTTCCTCTGGAGCACTAGTGACCAACATGCATGGTTCTGGAGCCCAGGTTGCAGGCACAGAAAGGCCTTCTGTGAGGAAGCTAGTCCTCCACCTTTGCCCAGCCCAAGAATCACATCCAGATGCCAATATTTGTTGGAAAGGAATGAGAGCAGTCACCTTAATCTCTTTTGTAAAATCAGCAGCAATTATCCAACATGTACAGAGGAAAACTCTGGAGTGACAGATGGTATATTAAGGATCACCTTAGTCTACCTTAAAACAAGATCCATAACCCAGTGCTATCTAAAAAAGAAAAAAGACTAAGTGAACCACAGCAACAACGGATCAATCTAGAGAAATCCATTTGAGGAAATCACATACAGAAGTAGCATATACAAAATCCCCTCCCCCTTCCCACACAGTTTTTATATTTTCACTCTCTGGTGGTCATTTTCCTCTGTATCCTGAAGGTAATCACCTGGATCTACAAAATCAATGGCTATAAAGAGAAATCTCTTCTTGAACGGCTTCCAGTGAAATGAGACCTGAAACTTCCATAAGCAAAAAAACAATTCTAAACAACAGAAAAATGTGAAAAGGGAATGGGGACTTTGGGGACTTGATGGAGCATGGAAGGGCTGGACTGTGTGTGTGTGTGTATGTGTGTGTGTGTGTGTGTGTGTGTGTGTGTGTGTGTGTGTGTAAATGATGGTCGGGAAATGAATGTAACCAGAATGAATTACATACATGTATAAATTTAAATTTTTCTATTGAAGGTAGAGAGAGATGAATTTTGGTTCAAACTATTACCTCTGTTACCTGAGGGGTAAAGTGTGCTGTTTTAGTTGTTGTTTTACCAGTGTGAAGACACCTTCTGGTTGCCTAGAAAGGAAGTGGAAGTGAGGTAAAGCTCCATGAGTTTGAAAGCCATGGGTTTTGTGTTTGTACAAGGCAAGAGCCACCCTGCTCTCCCCTGCTTCCCCACAAGCGGGAACAACGGCCCAGCTCTCCCCCTTCCCTGGGAGAACTCACAGAGGCTTGGGTCTCCTCATTAAGATGCCTTGTGCACTATGATCCTCACAGATGTTCCCCCGTCCTTTTGCATCAAAAAACTTAGCCTATCCAGGGATTGTGATTTTCTCTCAAAAAAATTAATCTGTGAACCCAAATCCTCTGGAAGAGCAGTCAGTGCCCTTTACCATTGAGCCATATACCAGCACCCATATGGCATCTCACAACTGTCTGTAACTCCAAGAGCTGACACTCACACATAGGCATACGTGCAGGCAAAACATGAATGAGCATAAAATAAAAGTAAATAAAATTTTAAAAAAAAGCCTGTGAGGTGCTGGACCTAAAATTATTCCTGAGTATGCAGAGATGTCCAGTCTTCTTACTGCCTTTACTGGTGAGCCTTCTAATGCCACAAACAGAGAAGCAGAAGGAGAGAGAAGAAAGCACATGTTGCAGAAAAGGGAAGGGAGTTTGACCTACATAACTTGACCCAGTCGAAAATTGCCCCATCTTCATGGTTTCACTTTCCAAAGTTTCAATCCACAGTCTATTAAAAAAGAATCATGATTTTACTTCCCTACTATTCTGTGCCATGAAATCTGTTTGTCATCTTCTCCTTCCCTCCTGGGACACAATTTATCCCTTTATTCAGTGTGTCCAAGCCATGACACTACTCTCCTATACTCACGGAGAAGCCACTAGTTGTTAGATCCACTGCTGTGGTATCATGGTGCTTCTGTTCTCATAACTTTTGTCTTACCTAATAACAGCCACAAAGCCCTAGCTGGCAATCACAATAAGCCAGAGAGCATCTGTAATGTGTTTTCTTTGGTTAAAAAGATGACAACTATTGACCTAAAGATAGAAAAGGTATCATAGAAGTTTGCTAAAAATCTATGAAAAATTGAAAACATTTTGTGTCTAGGACTGTGAAGAAGGAAGAAGTAGGCTGATTTTGCTGTCACACTCCAAATGCAGAAGTTATAGCCACAGAGATTGATAAGCACTAGGCTTAAAAGAAAAAGCTCTGAAGCCAGAACATCCAGCACTGCCTGCAGATTGAGCCATACGGTAGGGTCACAGAGTGTATCTTCAAGGATGAGATAAGCTGCTGCAGTCAGTGATGGTAGCAACTTGATGACCAAGACATCTTTAGCAAGAACCAGAAATCAGTAATGATGGCTGCTTGCATGCGCTCATCCATGAGCCTCACTCTAAGCCTGCTTCATCTATAGCATCATGGTAGACTTTCTTTCATTCTGCACCATAACATAATTTGTGTTACTATCTACCTGCTCTTCTCTCCTGACCTTAGGTTAACTTCCGCCTAGCCACGACAAAATTCTGTTTCCTTTTTTCCCCCTCCATGTTTTTGTGCTTTTATCTTACTGTTAGAAAATCAACTGAGAGAAAGTGAGGAAAATTTCATTTAGCAGACATCTTAAGCACTTCAGCGTATTTCTTATTATGTGTTAGTTCTGAACTACAGTGATTCTGTTTTCAACAGCGATGTATCAAAAGTGCTGAGTCTTCGATGGTGGCATGTTTGTGACAGTCATCATAAATAATCATGACAAGTGTTTTGTAAATTAAGTTTTGTTTATATTTTACGTCATTTCTAGGTGATGTATAACAAAGGAGTTAGCCACATGATGGGGAAATATTTATGAATATGGATTTATAGTACCAAACTGTTTTACCTTGAAACACGTCAAATATTACTTAAGGTCAAAAGTTTCTTCCTACTTTTCTAATATAAACCTTTCCTAGTGAGTCAACTTAAGTTACTTTATGCCCAGATATCTTCAGTAATCGAACAATCTTTGCTTGCTGTTCGTGTAAGCATGTTTCTGAAACACAGAAGACGAAGCTTTGAGAGAAGTGCTGTCATCACCCTGTGAGCTGTGCATTAACTTGCAGTACTGTAAGCTAATCAGCCTGTAAGGGAGACCTCCCCCCAGCAGTTGTGCAGGCCCCTCCTGCTTGCTTAGCTCTCCTTTCGACCCAAGCAAAGCCCCAGAGAAATCACTGATTTCCATCATGATAGTGAATATAATCTGCCAAGTAGTTCAGCTACCACCCTGGCCTCAAAGCAAGGGAGTGTCAACAGCAGCAAGAGACCGCAGAAATAAGGCATCGTCCGGAATATGCGAATGTGTTGGCTTCCCTGAATGGTTATATCAGATTAAGACTGAATTTTAGCTTTTTCTCTACAGTACTCATTATATGCTCAGCAAAGAAAGCTTGCAGTTTAAAATAAAATGAAATAAAATAAAATAAAATAAAAAGAAGTGCAGAGCCTATTTATTAAAAGAACAATGTTTGTCTCATTTGGAGAATGAATTAATATATATGATTAGAAAGTACAATAATTTCAAAGTGAACTTGATCTATCCCCTAAGCCAGAACACCAGGGCCCCGCTTCAGTGACCCACAAAATATCCAGCATCTCTGTGAACTGCACTGCATTCCACCTTCGTCCCAAGTGCTTCTGGGGCCCTCCTTTCTCGTCAATACTGAGCATGTGTGCTACGATTGCTGTTCTCTAGGGTTCCAGATTGTGAGCCCCTCTCCCAATCCTAGCACTACATGAAGATTGTATATACATTAGTTATAAGGCTCCCAAGGATTTTGTCACCGAAATGTTGAAAGAGGAGTTGCAAGGTCATTAAAATTAACAGGTTTTCTTTATTCTCTCAGCTAACTATCAACATTGGTTGGGGTCTTTGTACCATATCATGGTGACAGCATCACAGACTTCCACTGTTCCACAGTGCTCTCCTGAGCTGAGAATTCTAGAGAACCAACTACTCCCTGGCTTTCCTTGGCACTGTTTCTATCTCTGTGACCAGTAGCTAGGATACTTGAAGGTAATTCCTTTGCATACTATCAAAAGACCTAGAGAAATCATTTCAGTGGAACCACTCAGTGTCCTCTAAGATGGATAAATGCTGAGGGGGGGAGTTCATCTTTTGCAGATTGCAATGTCAGGAAAGAAACACTGTATTCAGAACTTAATTACCAAAATTTAACTTGTCCCTGAAAGAATCCCAAGCTCTTCTAAAATTTCTTTTAACTTTCCTGAGCCCTGTCTTTCTTTCACCTTTGAAATGGGAAATCATGCTGAGAATTTCTGAGGGCTTGGCCCTGCCCCAGATGTTTGTGCTCAAGACAGTGCATACCTAATCGTCAAGGGGCATCTAAGATGGCATCTGTAATCACTTTCCTGTGTCCAGCCATGCCCATAAGCGTAGCTACTGTGGCCCTCTTCTTGAAGTACCTGGCTTTAGTTGTAACATATGCCTTTCCCCTGACTGCTTTCTGACTAGCTCTGTGTTCTTTCATCAGATCCTTCGATGGCCAAAGCCTCCCTGAAGCCCATCCAACTCCCTTCACTCCACACTCCCTTCTCATACTGCACAGCTCTAGCAGTAAGTAGCTGTTCCTCACTGAAAAATGACCCCCACAAAAGCCTCCCCTCAGATTCATGTTCCAGCCTGGCTCTGCTGCATATCCTGCTGAACTCCATCCTTACCTCATTTTTGAGTTACACCTAAAAGAGCTTTTATAAAATTTGAGCTCCACTTTCTTTCCTATCCCCTCACCTCATTTTTTTTTCTCCAAAAGTTTATTTCCTATCTCATTCTACATGTGGTAGAAAAATTTTTCCTACAAAAGTCCTCCTGAATGAGGAGTGTTGAGCTGTAAATTACCCCAGTCTCCTATCTAATCTTCAGGTTGTTTTTTATCTGGTTTGGTTCCAGCTATTCTTGTGCTGTAACTCTCAGCATGGTGGTGGTGACCTCTGAATTCTCTAAGATTGAACATTTAGGCCCTTCTTGGAACACTGACTCATGATTCACAGAAGTTGCAGCAAAGGATAACTTTTTGAAGAAGAGACTCTAGATGCTAGAAATTTTAGGTCATCTCTACAAGAAGTTAAAACCTATTTTTTCTATTGTGAAATGGGGCAAGATTTATTTTAGAGAAGTTAGAGTGAGCAGAGGAAAGAACTGACTACCAATGCTGGGTAAAGAAAGAAGAAACAGTCATCCAGACCTCAACTAAGACTTTCTTTGGAAAATTTATGTATAGAAAATACATTAAGGATTTGAAGAAATACCAGAAGATGGGAAGATCTTCCATGCTCATGGATCAGTAGAATTAACACAGAAAAAAAAAAATGTCCATCCTATCAAAAGCAATGTACAGATTCAACACAATCAAAATTCAAACACAATTCTTTACAGACCTTGAAAGGACAACATTCAACTTCATATGGAAATATAAACAACCTAGGATGCTAAAACAATCCTATACAATAAATGAACTTCCCGAGGTATCATTATCCCTGAATTAAAGCTGTACTACAGAGCGATAGTAATAAAAACTTCATGGTATTGGCATAAAAACAGACATGTTCATCAGTGGCATCGAATCAAAAACACAGACATAAATTCACACACCTATGGACACGTAATTTCTTATAAAGAAGCCAGAAATACACAATGGAAAACAAAACAAACAAACAAAAAACCATTTTTAACAAATGGTGCTGCTCTAACTGGATGTCTTCATGTGAATGAATGCAAGTGGATCCATACCTATCACCCTGCACAAAACTCAAGTCCACGTGCATTAAAGACCCAAACATAAAACCAGATACACTGAATGCACCAGATACGTTAGGAGAGGCTAAGTAACAAGGAGAGTTCAGGGGGTGGGAGGGATGATGGATCTCCCTGTGAAGGGAAAATAAAATAGATTTTACAGATGAACTGGGGGTGGGTAGGCATGGGACTAGGAGGGATCCAATGTGGAGGGAGGAATGAAAAAGAGATAGTAGGAAGAAGCAACTGCAATTGGTGGGCATTTAGAAGGCAGTGTGGAAGCCTGGTATAGGGGAAAATTCCCTAGAATATACGAAAGAGACCCTAGTAAGGACTTCTAGTAATGGAGGATGCGGAACCTGAACCAGCCATCTTCTATAACCAGGCAAGATTTTCAGCAGTAGGACTGGGTCACCAACCCAAGCACAACACCCTCAACTTACTCTCCCTTGCCTACAGGATGTGCTGGGGCAATGGTGGCTCACAACTTATGGGAGTAGCACCAATGACTAGTCTAATTTGAGGTCCACACTTCCAAAGGGAGCCCCCATGAGTGACATTGCCTGAGTGACCAGGAACCAAAGGCTGCATAGCTTAGAACCCTAGGATAGAACCAAACATCACTGCCAAAAATAAAATCAATGAAATGATTCCTATGATGTCCTGCTTTATTTAGAAATCAGTGCCTAGTCCAGTCACCACCAAAGAGGCTACTTATGGCACCTGATGAGAGCAGATGCAGAGACCCACAGCCAAACACTGGGTGAAGATAGAGCACAGGTTGGAGGTCTCTATCAGGTCCCTCTCTTTAAAGCTCAAGAAAGAATAGGAGGAAAAGGAATTGTGGGAGCCAGAAGGGTAGAGCACAGCAGGAGAATACAGCCCATAGAACAAGGTAAGCAAGGCTCATGGGGGCTCACAGAAACTGAAGCAATCACAGAGCCTTCATGGGTCTGTACTAGGTCCTTCTTGCTATGTTATGATTGTTGGTTGGTGTTTTTGTGGGACTCATGACAGAGGAAGTAGGGGTGTCTCTGACTCTTTGGCTTCCTCTTGGGACACTTTTTCTCCAAGTTGCCTCACCCAGCCTTGATGTGAGGGTTTTGTCTGGTCTTATTGTATCTTGATGTCACTGAGAGGCCTTCTCTTTTCTGGAGAGATGTGAAAAGAGTGTATCTAGGGGACAGGAGACGTAGGTAGGCTAGGAGTGGAGGGAGGGAAAGTTGTGGTCAAGATGTATTGAATGAGATAAAAACAAATACAAATTTAAAAGAAAAAAGAAAATGCACTGCTGGTCTATCAGCCAACAAGATGGTCAGTCCTGGGGTTCTACGTGTTGACAGAGACCTAGGTTTTACAGTTCGATTTTGTTCCATTTCTTAGTCCACACTGGACTCCTTAAACTCAAATAACATAACTATTCTGTGATAGTTAATATGACAAGATCAAGGATCACCAAGAGATCTGGGTGCTTCTATGAGGGATGCCTAGAGCAGGATAACTGCAATGGAAAGACCCACCTTGACTTTGTATGACACCATCCCACAGTCTGGGTTTCCAGGTGAAATACAAAGGAGAAAGCAAACTGACCATGTGTGTTCCTTACTCTTTTTCCTGACTGTGAATGTGATCAGTTGCCTTACGGTCATTGTCAAGCCTTCCCTAACATAACATAAGTGCCCCAAACTATGAATCAAAATACACCCTTCTTTCTTAAGGGTGTATTTTCTTTTTTTTTTTTTTACCTTTGTCAGGTGTTTTGTGGTAATGTCAAAGATTAATTTCCTGGCAATAGGTTAAAGACTCAAGGTAAAATGCAGCCAAATTCCTCAAGCAAGTCAATGATGAAGACAAAGGTTATGAGTGAAAATGGGGGGTGGGGACTGTCCCATGAAAGCACAGGTGGAACAATAAGCCCAGTGGGGAGAGAACAACACAACGTAAACTGTACTTAAATAGAGCTGAGGACTAGATAGGATTGGGATAACAGAGAAGGGGTGAGAAAAAGAACACAGAGAAGTGTCAGTACATAGAACAAAATTAGCTGCAAAGGACAAATGCCAGCCCTGAAATGTTTGGGAATGGTTAGATGTTCTTCTCTGTTATGATGTGAAAAGCATCATGCAGCAAAACTTTAGCCTCTGTAGACTTTGACAACTTAGCTCTCATTTTTCAGATATGCTCTCAACAGCCCTAACTGCCAGTAAGAAGTGTATATCCGGTTGTCTTTTTAGTTCAGTTTTAGGCTATATACCTCAGAGTACACAAAAACAGAGCTTTCTCTTCGGTGCATTTGACGTCAACTTTTTGTTCTTCTCGCAATGCCTCATCTATATCTTCTACTGTTCCATCCTTGCAGTGCATATATAAGAAATTACATGCACTTGAACCTTAATTCAGATATTCATAAAGAACAAGGCTATAGGACATCAGTTTTGTCCTTGCTTTTGGACACAGCCTTTTTAAAAATAATTTATCTGTGATAGAAAATTGAAGCTCACTGGCTAGGGAGCGTCTCATGTATCTTATCTAGAGCTGGTGCCTACTTAGTACTCACAGTACTCTGAGGATTCCTCAGCGGGTGCTTTATCTCTATGGTATAAATGATAGTTCTCTCTTCAGTCACTGGAAACAAAGAATTTGAGTTAAAAACTTAAAAAAAAAACAGAAATAAGTGTGTACATCAAAAACTTCACTTTAAAATAAAAATTTCTGAGAGGAAACCATATACACTGAATATTCATTGCAAGGTACTAGCTTCCTGAGCAAACAGGGCTAATGCAATCAAGACCACAGAAGTCACCACTGTCAGCGAGTGAGAAATGATACTGTTGGCTACACATTCCTCATTTTTTTAAAAAATCTCTCTAGGGAGAAGTGGACCTGAATGAAATGGTGATAAGCGGTGATGTTTGTTTGTTTGTTTGTTTGTTTTTGCCTTCAGAGCCCTGTATTTTCTGCCAGGGCCCTGGACATTACTTAGTCATCTCATCTCTCTGTTCCTTTTGTTACCTAATAAGGTTTATTCTTTACTGTGTCCCATCTCTCTAAACAACTTACTGGACAGGGCTGAAAACATTCCTCCTAGCTTCTCATGTTCAGCATCTCTGGAGCTCATCCATTACTCCTTCCAGTAAGTAACTACCCTAGCTCCCAACAGCACCACATTTACTCTAGCACACCATTTTGTGTTTTGACTAGAGCTATTATTAACTGCCGTCTCCCTCCACAATGAAGAGTAGACTCCCGGGACAGGAACTGTAATTTGCTTCTGTTTCCATCACCTCTCTTAGCAAGTCTGCTGTCCAGTTTTTCACTGAGGGAATGACAGTGTGAACAGTCTTCTTGTGTCGGTCACCCCAGACTCAATTCCTGACTCCTCAAATCCTGTTTCCACTCCAATATTTATGCTATGTGGAGAAAATGACTTCATGTCTCAGCTCCCATGGTGGGTTCTGAATATGTTCTATGATAACTCAAACACTGTGTCTTCATTCTCATCTCATCTTTAACATCAACCCATCACAGACATGTGACCTAAGATGAGCAATCAGAGTACATTTTCATGACTCTTTTTCAGGACCCTGGACAATGGCAAACTCTCCTGTTTTGAATAGTGGGATGTGTTTGTTCGGGGGTCCAGAGATGCTGCAGTCATACCACTGTCTCAGTAAAGTTCAGCATGTGAAGCTAACCCTCACCTCAGGGTGCTAATGCCTCCTGGTATCTACCAAAACAACTGAGTTTTAATGTGAAATAAAAGAGGATGAAAAATCCCCTACTAAGATTTGAATCTGTCAAAGTCTGATTACAGCATAAAAGAAAGTTAAATCAGATTTCTGACCCTGATAACTTCAGTAAAATTGCTGTGGTGTCTCTATCTGCAATGTGGTACATTGCAGAAAAGACCAGCACAACTGGATGGTCACTCCACAAACCAGCACTTGTCCTATCTTCATTTCCACATCCTGAGGCCTTAGCTTTTAAAGGAAAATCTTATAGTAATGCATTTTTAAATTCAGTAAAAATATCTTCCAGCTTTAATGAGGATAAAACTAACACAAATGAAGGCTCCCTGAGTATTCTGAAATGCCTAATGCTTCAGATACAGATTAATGGGAAGCCAGTGCCAAAAACATAAGAGCTTGCAACCCATTTGCGCACCCTGAAGCAACACAGCATGGTGTAATGGGACTTGCTACACAAGGGGCAGATCAAAACAGCACGTAGCAAAAGAGGTTTGATTTCTTAGACCATGTCTTCAAAATGAAAAATGAGCATAACATAAACTCCTTTCTTCAAGGTTACTTTAATAAATGTAAGTTAAATTGAATGCTGTTAAGATTACGCTTTCATTTTTTTTTTTTTTTTAAGTTGTGGATGGTCTGGGTAGATTGCTCAGCAATTAAAGTGTTTGTCACACAAGCCTGAGGCCCCAAGTTTAAATGCTCAGAAGACTGAATAATTTCAGGTAGGTATAGAATAGCCCGCCTGTAATTCCAGCCTAGAAAGCAGAGACACGAAATCTCAGAACAAGTTGTCTAGTTATCAATAAGCTCTGGGTTTGATGGAGGATCCTGCCTCAGTGAACAACATGTATTTCAGATGATTTCTGACATTAACCTTCGGCCTTCGTGTGCACATGCACCCTACACATACACAGAAGCAGGCATATATACATAGCCATACAATACACAAACATAAAAATGGCGGAAAAGACAAAAATTTGTGTGTAGCTAGTGGCAGCTAGTGATGAAGAGAACCAAGTTATTTAAAATCCCTCTTGTAAACTGACATTCTGGAACCTAGTAATACACTCTGGGTATGGTGTTTTGAACAGATATAGCTCCAAAGAATCCTGTGTTTGAATGCTTGGCCTATAAGAATTTGCACTATTAGGAAGTGTGGCCTTGTTGCAGTAGGTGTGGTCTTGTTGGAGGAAGTGTGTCAGCAGGGAAGTGAGGTCTCTTAAACAGGTTACACTCAGTGTGGAATCCAGTCTCCTGCTGCCAGTGGATCAAGAGGTAGAACTCTCAGCTCCTCGGGCATCATGTCTGCCTGCATGCTGCCATGCTTCTCTCCATGACAATGGAATAAACCTCTGAAACTAAAAGCCAGCCCCAATCAAATGTTTTCCTTTATAAGAGGTACTTTGGGCACGGTGTCTTCTCACAGCAATGAAACCCAAACTAAGACTGCCTAGTACTTCTCCTCTACTGCTTCATTTTTCTGTTCAAACTGTGGAAATAGCCACACCTATTATTTACAAGTTCTGAAAACCTAGAGGAAAATGTAGAACTCAGAGTCCAAGTGAAATGATTAGTTCCACTAATAAAACTGGAGAGAGCATCACACTATCAACTACCATGATTACATTGTTCAGTTGTACATCTGGGTGCTAATTACTGTCTTCTACAAAAAAAAAAAAGGGAAACTTTTCTGATGAAAACTGAATAATGTACTGCTCTATAGTGTAATAACATACTATTAGGATTATTGTATTGCCATGTTAATTTAGCAGAATAATAGTAAGAAGTTGTCCCTTAGGGCTCGTGACTTATCTAGTCTCAGCATCTTATTCTTATTAACAATATTAGGTATGGGTATTATCCTAAAAAGTGGGTCTCAAACCAATAAAAAGAAGTGGTTGGTTGGTCCCCTAGTATTTGTGCCACTATTTCACCAACTGCCATGATGAAATACAATAATTTAAATAACATGGTAGGAAACTATAATGAGCCTATGTCTCGGGCTTGAAACATAATGACTTTCTAAAAGTTATTTTTTATCTCAAACTATCAGGCCTTTCGGCTCTCTAAAGAGTAATGATACAAGCTTTGTCATGCCCACAGTTTCCCAAGACTGTAAAACAGGATCCCACTTACATTTGCCACCAAACTATTAACATAAGATCCATTCCACTATGTATCTCAGAAAACCTAAAAGCCAAAGTATACACATAGGGTGGGGAAATCACTGAGACAGAAACATGCAGAGAGGAAGAAGGAGAAGAAGAAGAAGAAGAAGAAGAAGAAGAAGAAGAAGAAGAAGAAGAAGAAGAAGAAGAAATGATTTTTGCAAAAAGAACACCCCACCCATGTTTAAATCCTGATCCCTCAGTTGCTCTCCTGGTACAACTTAATATAAAAGATCATGCCATCAATATCACAAGATTGTTGTGACCCATAAAGTTTACAACACAGATATGTATGAACTCTGTTTCAAGCATAGGGAGGATCCTAATAACTACTAGCAATAATTAGAATACTCAACGAGTGAAGTGAGGTTTCCTTCATGTAATAGTTAGCTCACAAGAATTTTGAAGAGTGAAATGGAGACGCCTAGGTAGCCATGTGGAAGACAGCATGTATTGTAAGAGATTGCACAATTGCTGATACAAAGTCAGACTCGTTTGCTTGGCTAATAAAGTTTAATACGGACAAGCACATTTTTGGAGCCAAGAAAAACACAGAGAATTAGAAGAATCTTGATAGCAAAAGAATAAAAGAAATTTGAAGAAGACCCAATAAATATGAACATACTGACAAAATTAGTTTCACACTTATCATAAATAAAACTTCCACAAATTAATGCAGTGGTCCTTTATCTGAATTTTCTTGTATATAACAACATTGAACTTACTTGATGAATACCACAGATATTTGTGTACTTGTGTTAAGGATGTCGTTGGCCCAATTCTTTATACTGCCCTCTATACACAGTCCGTCACTAGTACATGTGCCCCCATGGCTCCCTTGCCTGCAGGACAGGGTGTGTTTGTGGCCCCCTGACTTTGCGCTAGGCTGGATGACTTGTCTTGTTGAATACATGAATACATGAAAAGAGTGTGTCAGTTCCCAACTTTGCCTCAGAAGTGGATGTTTATATACTTTCCACAGAGTGTGGCGTCAGCACACATCAGTCATGAGAGCAGGCTCCACCATGGTCTGCAGAGCCATCCCACAGTGTCAGAGCTAGCGGCTGAAACCCAGCCAAAGCATTGATCTCTAAAGACAAATCATCACCCCTTGAGATGCCAAGTCTTCTAATGACATAGGGCGTAGCATTCTCTGTCAGTACCTAATGGAGCAGAACGTTGTGAACCCTATTTGAAATTATTGTCTAAGGAAGAGGAAACACCCTGCCTTCTTTCAAACATCAGGTGTACTTAAAAACACTGAGTTGTAATGTGATACACTAATAATAAAATAATAAATAATAAATAGAATAATAAAACTTAGAGATACAGACACCAGTGAGGCAGGTAGTAAATTTCAGTCTAGTTTTGGTGGACAACATTGAAAGCAATTTTAAATATGCACAGGCGGTCCTCATATTGTTTCTATGCTTTGTTGTATCTACACAACCTATTTTCCAGGCATACACCTCCAAAGTCCCTTAAGCACTGATCCCTAATCTTTGAATCTTTTTTTTTTCTACAAAAGCGTAGATAACCTATGAGGGAAGTCCAGGCATATAAAATTAAGGCATTGTACTCAGGGGGACAATAGGCAAGAAAACAATCTTCTTTATTCTTTCTTCTTTATTTACTTGTGTCTAAAAGTCCAGTGGTGTCTTGGCTCCTCAGCTCCTTAGGCTCTTTGCCTTGGGACTTCTCTAGGGCAGAGGGTTTTTTTTTTTTTCTCTAAAACCTGCTCATTTGGACTATAGATTTTACTGCAAAATAAATAACAGGGGAAATATGAAGGAAATGGTTCCCAGGGAATGTTAATAAGCTTCCGGAAACTTCAAAGTCTAAGCAGACAATAGGATTTAACAGAGAGGTTGGCTAAAGCCAGGAGACTCATGAAGCTAACTTAGCCAAGAATAATACTTTAGAAATTGCATTAGACAGATAGGACTTTTCTTCTTGGCTTGACTTTCTAAGAGGAGCTACCTTAAAAAGACTGAATCTGTGATTTTTTTTTTTAATGAAGGCTCTTAAATAGATTAATCCAGGCATCTGAGTCCTTCTTTACACCGTATTAGGCAGACAAGCCCTGACTCAACCGCAGATCCTGGCTTCCTGATTCCAGGGCTTCAGCATCTACTCTCAGGTTACTCAAAATGGTCCAGCAGTACTTCAGAAGGAGTGGAGGCAAGAAGATGCTCATTATTCTTGCTCACTAGGTAACATGTAGATCACTGCCCTGAGTCAAGGCATTGACACCGAGAGTGTCACTACAACCCCGCCATTAGCACAGTAACAAGTCCTTCAGATGAATCCTAGCTGTATTGAAATCTGAGAAACACAATCTACCATCACCTGATGCCACACATGTTTTTACCTTGGTGAATCTGCCTACAAAGTAAAGTGATCAACCCAGGTAAGCTCAAGAGGCATTTCTGACTCCATATTTTTCTATACATTTGCACTAAATAACATAGTCTCTTACTTTGCATGTTTTTCTCTAACTCATAGTGTCTCCGAAATAAAGAAAGGCTTATGGATCCAAAGCAAGTGTGTACTACCTCCACTATCACACTACCTAGAACATGATATTAATTGCAATAATGGCACTGAGTATTTGACTAAGACATGTGGAGGTCTAATAACCTCCTGGAGAAGAAAATACAGATCTTAGAACCGCTTAAAGGCCAAGTGAATAGGGCAGTTCCCGTGCAATCCTAGGAGATGGAGATCAAGCTGCTGCCCAGACTAGTAGACTATGAGAGCTTCTGTTTCAGTGAGAGATCCTCTCTCAGTGGACGAGGTAGAGAGTGATAGATGCAGGTACACACATCAGCATCAACCTCAGGCTTTCACATGCACGTGTGTGCACGCATCCACACACCGGCAAGCACAAATGCAAACCCCAATGCAACTACTCAGATGCACCACACACATATAGAAATACACAGATGCCTGCTGGGGGAGGCAGAGTTAAAACCATGCCTTAAAAATAGTATATGTAAACAAAAAATCTGCTATAATAGATAGAATTTATTTGCACCCTTACTTAAGAAACAAATGGGAGAATGAGATTATTGAGAAATTCTGAACAGTAGCTACTTGATGATTTTTAAACAATTATTTTAGGCACCATTTTAAACACAAACAGACACTCTGGTTGGATTTGCCCTGTATATTGATATAAAATGATAATCTCTGGTTTTCTGGAGTTTCCTCCACAATGAAGTGGTTATGAGGGCTAGAGAGGAGACAGGGCAAATCCAACCAGAGTGTCTTAGAAAGTCACCCTTACAGCTGAGTAAACCTGGACAAGAGCTGCACAGTGTTCCTAGTTATTCCTAGTCTGTAGGTTCCAATTTTTCTGTGATCATATCATTTTAGAAAGAAAACAAGTTTACTTAGCACACTGCAAAGAGAACAGTGAGTAAAGCAGCGACAAAACCACCTCATGATAGCACTTTCAGATTAGTGTTCTGAAAACAGGAAAATAGAGACAGAAAACAGGTCAAAAACAAAGCACAGAAGTCTACGTTGATGAAATGAAGAAAGATAAACTTCCCTTTTCTTTTCTGAAACACGGAATACCACCAAGAGAACCATTACATGGAGCTTCCAATAGGTCAACAAGCATGTTACTTTCTCTGCTTGGAACCTTTTTGCTTTACCATCTGCAGAAAAGGCTTGGGGAACAGAGGCCCCATGTGGTGAAACAAATGTGGGAGGATGGTTAGTGCCTGCATGGGGCACCCAGCAGGCATTCTCTGACTGTTCCCTCAATTAAAAATACTCAAAGTAGATATTAGCTGTAAAGTACAGGATAACTAGGGCACAATCCACAGAGCTAAAGAAGCTAAGTAACAAGGAGGGCCCAAGGAAGGGTGGTTGATGATTACATAGAAGAGGAAGTAAAGCAGACATTGAAGATAGATGGAGTGAGGAAACTGGGTGGAAGAAGGGGTAGGCAGTGTGGGAAGGACTGATGGAGAGAGAACAGGAAAAGAGAATGGAGATTGTTGGGGTGAGGGGAAGCTCTGGGACAAGCTAGAAAGCTAGGACAAGGGAAACCCGGGAACCTAAGACTCCTAACAACAGGGGACATGGAACCTGAAATGGCCACCTCCTGTAACCAGGCAGGACTTCCAGGGAAGGGATTCGGACTACAACCCACCCACAAAACCAAACATTGGGTGGAGCTCAGGAAATCTTGTGGAATTGGGGAACAAAGAATTGAAGCAGCCAGAGAGGTCAAGGGCACCACAAGAAAACCTACAGAATCAACTAACCTGGGCACATGGGAGCTCACAGAAACAGAACCACCAACCAAAATGCTTGCATAGGACAGACCTAGGTCCCCTACACGTAGGTAACAGATGTGCGGGATGATTTTCACATGAGTCCTCTAATACCTAGAGTCAGCACTGTCTGTGACTCTGCTGCCTGCCCTTGGATCCGTTTTCCCTAACTAGGATCCCTTGTCTAGCCTCAATAGAAAATGTACCTAATCCTACTGCAAGTTGATATGCCAAAGCAGGCTAATCTCCATGAGAAGCCTCTTCTTTTTGAGGAGAAAGGGAGGAAGAGGGGAGGGGAGTGAGAATCTGGGAGGAGAGGAGGGAGAGGAAGCTTTGATCCAGATATAAAGTTAATTAATTAATTAATTAATGAAAAAATATATTTTAAAAAATACTGGAAGTGGATGAACAGGGAAACTGACAAGCAACAGACATAGTTAAGAGTTAAGGCCACATGACTCTTCAGGCTCTTGTATTCACATACTTAGTTTGGCACTAATGATATGAGGTTGTATGATCTTTGCACTCAGAGAAGATCATCTAGTGTAGACTGCTCTTTCTGTTTTTGATGAATTGTACTGACAAGCTTAATTCATTTTGCCATCAGTGGTTTTCAAGTGAGTAAAAATAAAAGTACTAATTATCTCCCACCTAAGCCATCAGTGAATTAAATACTGTGATAATCTTCAGTGTTGGCAAAGATAAAAATATATGACTTGATAGAATTGAAATTGATGCTATGTTTCTAGAAGTCTATTAGGCGGCACATATCAAGTGCAATAATTGTTAATTTGGAATAGAGTAATTCCAGTAACTATAAAATGGAAAACTAGTATTCAGGGGAAAAAATCTGTATGCTATATACAAGAACACATGTAAATACTATGTAAATAATGTTTCACCTATATAGGCTAGTTTCCTTTAAATGATGTTACAAAAAATATACATAAAATGTAAGAGGCTCTTGAGAAATATGGAAGACATGTGTTTTTAAGCTAGTAATGCAATAGTTCTCAACCATACAAAACTTTCCTGAATTTCTTCATTAATGGTAATAGCTTTGGTGTCATTTGAAAAACAACATTCTTGAATATAGTATGGAATTTGTATCCATATATAGATTTTCTTGGATCTGCTTAAGTGTAGTTTAATAAGCTCTTCAACTTAAGAAAATTTCAAAGATAAATTAGATGATGAGTACCTATTGCTGAAGGACCCATATCCCGTGTGCTTGGTGGAGAGACATCAAGTCAAAACCGAGCTGGAAGCGTCCTCCCTGTCAGCCAGCTTTCATAGTCCTTGAATGTGCTATACAGTCTGCTGCGAGAGGAAGGCATCAGCCATGGATTCTACACTCTATGAGACTGACCTGCCTGGCAAGATTCACCCACTTATTCAACAGCAGCACTATTGCGGATTGGATAGGATATCATCTCTACAGAAGGGAACCCGTGGCTGCTACTATAAACATGGCCAAAATTCCATGATGGAAGGGATTCTAGACCCTAGCAGGGAACTGAAAACTCATTCTCAGCTAAATTGGCATGATGCCAAGCTGCCTTATAAATATTTATGCTAATATCAATACGCAAATACTACTTTCAGGGGCTGGAGAGATGACTCAGAGGTTAAGAGCACTGGCTTCTCTTCCAGAGGTCCTGAGTTCAATTCGCAGCAACCACATGGTGGCTCATAACTGTCAATAATGAGATCTCATGCCCTCTTCTGGAGTGCAGGAATACAAGCAGGTAGAACATTGTATACAAAATAAATAGCTAGGAAGAGAGAGAGACAGAGACAGAGAGAGAGAGAGAGAGAGAGAGAGAGAGAGAGAGAGAGAGAGAGATCATTATTTTAAAAAATACTTTCAGACTTAATCAAAGAAGCCTCTCAGGGAAAAAGTGGTGAATGCTAAGACTCATTGTTGTAAAAGATGCAGAGAACATTGATGGTTCTGTTAGTGTGTTAGCCCTAAACAAGACATTTGTACTATTTCCACTAAAAATTGGAGAATATTTATTGCAGAAGAGGGAGAGGAAAGAATGAAAAAGCTAGAAGATAATGACAAAGGCTGAGAAATGTCATCTTCTGGGTAAGACACAGCCACCACAACCACCAGCTCACAGCAGTTGTAGATGCCTGCACTGAGTCTGTACAAGAAGGAGCCCATCAACAGCACATCAAGGATACAGGGTGGCCTCAGGCATCCACTTATCACTGCTGAACTATTTGCTACTAATAGATTTGTAGTGTGGGAATCATTCGTTGTCTTCAGCTGTATTTCCACTAATGACTCCATCATAAATCAATGTATAGTTCTAACCTAAATGTCACCCAGATAGCACTGGTTAAATCCAATGGGTCATAAAACAAAACAAAAGATTTCAATTCTAGGAAGAGAATGGGTACAGGTGAAGAGAAGCTGATAGAAATAGGAGCAAGATAAGAGAACACAGTGGAAGAATCATCAGAA
Source organism: Meriones unguiculatus (assembly GCF_030254825.1). Lineage (NCBI taxonomy): Eukaryota > Metazoa > Chordata > Mammalia > Rodentia > Muridae > Meriones > Meriones unguiculatus. The sequence goes on from NC_083366.1 coordinate 37,110,932, forward strand.
TACCTTACAAGCAAGTGTCAAATTCTCAATAACAAAATTAATCAATAAAAAAAGAAAAGAGTCGTTATTATGACATATTTGAATATGTTCCTTAAGCAAGGCCTTTTAGCTTTCACATCTTCCCGCATTGCCAATTCTGGCCACCCCCAATGCTTCTGCAAGGGACGGACCCTGTATTATGGAGTTAGCACCCTACAGATGCTCCTGCTTTTTCCCCACACATAGTACTCTGAACTGCTCTGTCTTTTTCCAGGAGCAACTCAGATAATTTCCGATTGTAGGTGGAGAGCATCTACTTCACACACAGCCCAGTGCTTACTGTCCCAGGTGTTACCAGGTTGGTTTGGGTTCGGCTACTCTCTGCTGCCTCCTTGCTAGGACTTGCGAAAAAAAGGAAGGAACGTGTATTTTAAGCATAAGATTGAGTTAAAAAGTCACTCTCCTTAATTACAACAGGGGCTTCTCTGGACCTGCTTTTTCTCCAAGGATATTATGAAGAAACAAGTTTTTGGTTTATTGGTTTGTTTGTTTGCTTGCTTGCTTGTTTTGTATTTAATGACTGTAGCACCAGAGTCTAGATTTGGGACTCGCATTCAGTAACTAAATTAGTTCTTTTCCTGGGTTCAGCATCTATCCTCATTATGCTTCAGTTCAAGCTCTTACAAAATTAGACTTCTAAATCTGCTGGTCTGCTGTGGTAGTTCCATTGAGCTAATATCAGCAGCCAAAGCACCTTAGAGCTCACTGCTAGCTTAGAGGTCATGCATACTCCAAAGTTCTCTTCGTTTTGGAAGATTTTTCTCATAGCCAGAAGCTTCCAGGGCCAGAGAACTCACTTTGCTTTCAGAGACAGTTGGTGATATTGTTAGACAAAAAGTAATTGAGTTCTGTGCAGCAATCTCACTGTGGTTACTAGACTCAGGATCCTTCTAATTATAGCTTTTTTTTTTTCATTCCAAGCACTATTTCATCATCAACTGAGTTCTCCTCTCTGCTCAATTGCTCCCAATCTTTGTCTTCCTTTGAACCCTGCTGTCCCCTGTTACCAAGAAAAGGAAGTTTCTACCATGATATGTGATTATAGACTTAATTGTGAAGTTTTGCTGCTTTCATTTGCTAGCTGAACTATCTTGAGAAACTGACATGGCATGCCCATATTTATCATACCCAGCATTATTAAGTTCAGGTGATCATACTGCTTCATTGGTCTTAAAAATATTCTTTTATGTGCTTTAGAAATGCATGCAGAGAATATACCTAAAACAAACACTGGGATCAGACATCCTATAAATGTTAGTTGCTGGTGAGAATGAGATGGAAGGTGCTATGATTTGCATCTTGCCTATTTCAGTAGCTTAGTATGTCAACAATCTTTATAAATTATGATGTCAAAATTAGAGACATAGAAAGTTATACTTTAAAAAAAAACAGAATACAGTGGTAGGCTTAGAATTCAATCTGGATATCAATTTGACTTCCCTGTGCCTCGAGTTTCCTCATCTATAAGATCATATGAAAACATCTACCTTGTGACGTAGTGAATATGTGCATGTCCTAGCTCTCATGACCAAATTTACAAATGTTTAAGAGTCTCCTGGCAAGCAATAAGCATTTAATGTCACAGCATGGGGGGGGCTCTGGGAGGTTCACGTGCATCTGGCAGCCTTGAAGGCAGTTTTTTTTTTTTTTTCCATAGGCTCCTGTCTGAGGTTATTCTGATTCTGAGAACTTCCATCCACGGCTGAGCTCAGTCCACACGGATCTACACTAGACTCTTAAACAGAAGATGAGTAAAGGGAAGAAGAGGAGAAATGAATTAAGGAGGCATGGGAGAAAGGGAAAGAGGAGGAGTAGGAGAAAGAAGTGGGGGCAGGCAGGTGGGTGAGTGGTTGTTTTTGAAAGGAAGGAGCAGCTGGACAGTCATTCACATAGGAATCTGTGTCTCCTATTCCTTTGTCCATGTCCAGCCTCATCATCTATTGTCAGTCACTATGATCTATAATACCATAAAATCCACGTGTTCCCTGCTTATAGGGGGCAATAGTGCAAAAAACAGGAACCTTGGCATTCAGATATATAATCGGTTTGATTTAGGTGACATTTCCCCCTCTCCACTTGAATACCACTTTGCCAGAGGCTCTGCCAAGTGTGACCAGCAAGTCACTAGACCAAAATCTTCAAGTTCTTATTTGCCACTAATATGCAAAGGTTTGTACACTGTTAGCAGCTAATTAATAAATCAATATATTGGATTGAGTTTTTTGGTCTTTTCCCAGTGGTAGCATACTCATATAACTGTAGTGATCTCTACGTCACTTGTGTGCCTTTATACAAGTTCTTTGCAAACAATTGCAATCTTGCTTAGGGAGCAATCACAAGGAAAACTTGTAAACACATATTCAGCACAAAGTTGTTTTTTTTTTTTCTGAATGATTTCAATTTGTAATGGTTGGTTGAGCTGAAGACTATAGAACTTGTGGATATGCATGACTCTGTCTATGAAAAAGTACTTTGGGACTTATCCTGTCCCTAAACTCTGCTATGTTTCTGTGTAACTGGAACAGTTTCAAAGTAGCAAGTAATGATCATTCATTCTATTCAGAGCCTTGACATCAGGTTCCATCTTTAATATTTTTAAACTGTCTGTATGAGGTATGGAAATAAAAGCTCTCAGTCCCTTTGGAGAAGGAGCTAAGTAATAGCAAGGTTACATTCAACTACACACATGTATTCTTTACTTTAAAAGCATTGAAAGCAAGTTTGTCACCGATAACAAAATGTTGACCCATTCATGGACATTATTGGACGGTCCTCTGTTAACTGTACAAAGTGTCTTAAGTGTCTAAGTATCATTTTTTAAAGCTTTCTCCCCTCTGTTTTGGAAGTACATTGCTGACATTGAACCCTGCACTTTGTGCATACTAGGGAAGCTCACTTGCTCTAGCTGCAACCATGATTCTAAAAAAAAAAATGCTTTTAAAACCCATGGGTGAATGTGACAGAGGCAGAATGCCTTCATGTGGGTGGGGGATCCAGAAATGTAGTTTGGTAAGACTGTCAGGCCAGTACACAGAGAGAACAGCATACAAAACTAGGGTCTAGGACAATATTAGAGCAACCTGTATTCATCTGCACCAAGCTTACTCAGGAGAGGAAAGAAGCTTAGAGAACATCCCTCTCTTCTGGAAGGCAGCACACCTTCTTGCTCTGGTTTTTGTTTTCAGGGGAAGAGAAATAAATTCTCTCTAAACAATTCCACCTGAAATCTCACATTTAAGAAAAAAGACCCTGGTTTATCCGGGTGCCATCAAAAAACCATGATGAAACCTTATTCTGAGTTGGCCAAGGGGCTCTAAGTATCTGGCCTGAGGCATTTGGGAGGAAAGTTCTAAGTCTATTAGAATATATGAAACAATAAAAAAGCATATCTAAAGCAATTTTAAGATGCATAGTCTTTGGAAAAATCATTTGCTTAGGCTTCTTTAAAAAAAAACAGAAGTTACTTTTTTAAAAGTTTACTTTTGAAAATAAAAAGTATAGTAGTTAAACTAGAATCTCAGGGGAAATATAAAATACAGAGAATAAAAAATGGTGAAATATATGCAGTAAAATATAAAACTTCTTCAGGATGTAGCACAGAAAGAAACATTGGAACAAATATACTATGCATAGTCTTTAGCATGCTGCAGCCGCTCTGAAGTCATGGGTATACCATGAAGTTCAGTGCATCTTCAGCAGTTTGAGAGTTGAGTACACTAAGGAACAGGACTAAGGAACTCACCCAAATTCACACAGCTACGAAGAAAGAGATACAGCCAAATTCCCAGCCCAAAAAACTGGGCTTCAGTTCTGTTTCCTAGCAACTGCCCTGTGGTCCTCGAAAGAAAACGGAAATCATTAAACAGAAGTCCCATGGATGTTAAATTTGTCCCAGAATAAGCAATAGTGAGAATAAAGTAAATAACGCTTTTTAGAGAGATGACGGCTGAAAACTCTCCCGAATTAAAGAAAAGCACCAATCATTCAATTTGATAAAGGTTAAATTTTTTAAGTAGAATTTGAAGAAAGAAACAAACAAAGAAATCATATTCAGACAAGGAATAGTGAACCCTGGAATTGAAAGGAAATGGAGATGTTGACCACAAAGACAGCCCATTAGCAAAGACAAATTGATAGAATGAAAACCAGAGGCATGAGAATTCTTGATGGAAGCCAGGTGATGGACAAGCTATTATTCTAATATCAAGGGAAGAAGACCATCACCTACAAAGGTGGACTGGTAGGACTGTCACTGAGGAATGTGAGCAAAATAATGGCTTTTTATGCAAACAAAAATTGAAATGAACTTTCACTAAAGAAAAACATAGAGGACGTATCTAAGAAAGAAAGAAAATCATATAAGAAAGAAAATCTAAATAAAGCAAAAATGTTGAGCTGTACATACATGAAGAAATCTAAGCCAGTTTTCTATAATAAGTGCCAAAAATCAAAATGTTTATAAGAAAAATCATTAAAACCTATAACTGACAAGTAAGAAACAAAGAAATAGGGAGATCTGTATGTTCATATTCTCATTATTACTAAAGAGGCCCTAAGCCAACTGTGAAAAGTGCTATCTTGGGAAAAGTAGGGTCATTGGTAGGAAAAACTTATTTTCCCAGATAGGTCAGGGGAGTTTTGACAAAAGCTTCAAGAAAATGTAAAAAAAGGAAACAAGCATTTGGCCAAACATTCGTAAACACCCACCTTCCCACACAGGTATTTGCATCCTCTCCTTTAGTCCCACATTCACACTGGACTACATTACCATCTCCCTGAGCTCCCAAAGTGCAGACAGAAATAGTGTGCCTGCTGGAGCCTGTACGTTCAGGAAACTCGCAGGAATGGGCATACATCCTAATGTAATGTATACGTTGCGGGACTAGGAGTTTGTTTAGATTAATTCCATATCGTTGTGTAGCACTCGGCTATAAATCGCAACGATACACATACACATATCCAATGAGTGTTCCACAGTTACGGAACAGGACAGTCTAACAGGAAGTTCTTTGGACTGAGAACCTGGGCATAGCATGAGCTCCTCAGAGCTGAGTGGACATCTCCCTGGACTGTGCAGCATATGTCTCCTCAACTTAAGCACAGGTGAGACAGACATGGTGGGGTTGGGCAGTCTTGCAGCTGAGACCCTGTGATGCCTTATTTAAAGGAGCCTATAAACAAAGAGCTGATGTGCTCAGGATCTAGCACAAAAGAGACTATTTATTGAGTTCTTACTGTGTCTCACATCAGGCTATGCCTTAATCCTCCCAAAAAGTCTCACAGTCCTTCATCTACATAAAGTAAATGCCAAGGGCTAGTGACTTTTCCTAACAGTGTTTCCAGCTGCCAGCTGCTGCCTTGTTGAATTCTGCTTTGGGCACTACTTGAGCTGCTGGTGAATTCATACTCATTTAAATGTTTTCCAAGCATTGTGCCACTTCAGATGAGAGGCAAAGATGAGGCAAGAAGGCCATGGGAATCAGTGTGAACATGCCTCAAACAGCTGGAAATGGAGTTACATGCTCCATCTATACCAAGCTTGGGCATGTCCCCAAATGATCCTGTATTCTATTATAAAGATACTTGCCCATTCATGGTCATTGATACTTTAGTCACAATATCCAGGAAATGGAAACAGCCTAGATATCCAGAAACTGATGAGCATGCAATGAAAACATGATACATTAACACACCGGAATATTACCCAGCTGTTAAGAAAATTGAAATTATAAAATTTGCAAGTAAGTGGGTAAAGAAAAAAAAAAAAAACAGTCATCCCTAGTGAAGTAACTCAGACATAGAAAGAAAATATCCCACATTTTTTCTTCTTTCTGTCGTTTCTGTTGTTTTCTAGCCTGGTGACCTTTACACAATCTGTGTGGATGAAGACCCTCCTCCAGACCATTCTTGTAAACTTTTTTTTTCAGTCAATCTATACCTGAAGTATATCAAGTGTGCTTTACAAAGAGTTTCGGTGTAGTCACATCTGCTCTATATTTTGCTTACTTTGTTCCTCAAATAGATTTAAGCATGCTTTATTGTACATGTGAGATTGAGTTAATCATTTCAATAGTTTTTACCAAATTATTCTGTATTTAAATAAACCTAAAAGTAGCCCATCAGGGTCAGACTTCCGAAGTTTGAAACAACACTGGCTATTAAGTCACATTGTGCCAAACTGCCTTCTTGCCCTCTATGGGTCATTTCTCTGCTGCCACTGAAGATCACATGGATCCCTGCAGGTTAGGTGCTTTCAAGGGAGAGAAAATAGAATGCACTGGTATAGAAGGTTAAAAGGTAATGGGGGGGGGTGGAGAAATGGCTCAGGAGTAAAAAGCACTAGCTGCTCTTCCAGGGGACCTGGGTTCAATTCCCAGCACCTATATGGCAGCTCACAACTGTCTGTAACTCCAGTTCCAAGGGATCTGGCACCCTCACACAGACATACTTGCAGGCAAACACCAATGCATACAAAATAAAGATAAATCTATAAAAGAAAAAAAATAACTATGTAACAAGAAGGGATAAATTGGGGTGGGAGAAGGGAAAGCAGGGTTGAAGAGGGAAGATGACAGGGATGAGTAACATTAAAGGCTTTTCAAGAAAAGCAATATGGAAACCTACTGCTATAGAAGTGTATATATGCCCACCAGTGCATTAGTGGTAAGCATTGTGGGAGTAAGCAATGACTTTCTGATTGGATTTAAGTCCCATTCCAAATGATAAAACCCATACCCATCAGGCCAAGAACCTATGGCTATACAGGGGTCACAGTTCCTAGAGAAGGACCAGTTTCTATTATTCTACTAAATGTATTAAACTCCATAGTATTAAACTGATGCCTAAATGACTTCTTCTATACCCATATATTAATGAATGCCTCAACCCCCATTAGAGAAGCTTTTATTTTCAGTAGATGATAATAATATAGGTACCCACAACCTGCCAATGTACAGAAAATAAGAGAATGGAGCACGCTTAGCTCTGATTGAAGCATATATATCTCACCACCCCCTTGCAGTGTTCAGGGATCATCACAGTAGAGGGAACAAAAGCAGCATAAGAGCCAAATGTAGTGGATGGATTCAAGGAAGGACTGTCTTTGTATGCAACACTGCAGATATACACAGGAACTCAGTGCAGTTGATGCACAAGCCCTGCGTAAGCCTAAGCCAGACCAAGGCCCAGCATGAAGAGAGGAGTTCAGCATGATTCCGCCAGAAGCCAAGGAGAAACTTCCATATTTAGGTGAGAGAAGAAAAGACAGAAAAAAAAAAAAACAAGAAAAGTGAAAAATTTACCATACCCCAGTGGAAGTTATTTTAGCAGCACAAATTGGCCTTGAAAGGAAAAAGTGGGCATGAATTGGGTAGCAGGAGAAGGGTGAGTGGACCTAGGAAAATTTGGGTAGGGGAGACTGAAAATGATCAAAATACATTGTATGGAATATCAAATAACTGAAAATCAGAAGGAAAAAAACCCTATTCTAGACAATCAGCTACAAACTAGAACACTCACCCAGCCATTTGGCTAGTAATGTTTCTTTTCATGCTCTTCATATTTATTCTAACCAATATTATGCTAACCAATATTAGTCTGGCAAGGATTATATAACCACTTTGTTCTTCTATAAATGTTTCTGCCAAGGGCAAAGATTTTAATGGGCTTGTTTTGATCTCTGCCCTCAAAGAAAATTTGACACTAAACTTTCGATTTGTCTTGATTGGAACATTCTGGAGAAGAAAAAGTTGAGTAAAGTAGACCAGCAGGCTGGAGAACCACGGTAGATAATGTGTGAAATATTCATGATGGAATCATTTTAGTCTACAGACCCACTCATCCTAACCATCAGAGAAGGAATCCAAGGATACACAACTCATTTTTCAATGTAAACCTTGGAAACAGGAAACAAGAAATTTTTTCATTATACAAAACAACAAATATTACATACAAATGCCCTAGTTCTATCAAGTTCATAGAAACTAAACATAGAATAGAAATCATGGAGGACTTGGATAAAAGGGAATCAGGAAAATTGCTTCATATATACAGTTTAACTTGGGAAAGATGCAAAAATTTTCCAGAAGTGGGTAATATGATTATTGTATCTGTCCAACAAAATAAATATAATAAGAAGCTTGAACTATGTTAAAATGTGTAAAGAGGTAATTTTTTTGTACATCACTCTAACTGTAATTTGTGTTGGGGGATTCTTTGGTTTTCATTTTGCCTTGGTTTTTAGGTTTCTTCAGACTGGGTTTCTCTATGTAGCCTTAGCTCTCCTGAACTTGCTTTGTAGACCAGGCTGGTCTGGAACTCAAAGAGATCCTCTCAGAGTGCTGGGATTAAAGACTTGTGCCACCTAGACTGGCTTGCATTTAATTTTAAAGGCAGAAAAAGATGGATTTGCTTTCTGCAAAGAACCTCTCCTTGTTGAGGTAATGGTGGTCCTGCTGACGCTATGGTGCTTCAAAAGTAGAAGCCACTGCAACATTGGGGCTTACTCAGACCTAGAGAGGCCATGTACCGGTTAATAGTCTTCTTGCCAGAGAGGGCCTGTTTTTTTGACATCTTATACTTGTTGCCAAACATACACAGAGATCAGAAGAAAAGCCCAGATTTGTGGAAAAAACTCAAAGAAAGATTTCCAAGCAGGAACAGTGAAGGTCGTGAAGTCATGTGGAGGGAGAAAGCATTCAGAGATGCATCAGAGTAAATCTTTTAAGGAGATTTAAAAATATGACTTCTAGGCTGTTTCCAGCTTCTGGCTATTACAAATAAAGCTGCTACAAACATGGTTGAACAGATGTCCTTGTTGTATACTTGAGCATCTTTTGGATATATGCCTAGGAGTGGTATAGCTGGATCTTGAGGAAGCACTATTCCTAATTGTCTGAGAAAGCACCAGATTGATTTCCAAAGTGGTTGTACAAGCTTACATTCCCACCATCAATAGAGAGGGTTCCCCTTTCTCCACATCCTTTCCAGAATGTGTTGTCACTTGAGTTATTCATCTTAGCCATTCTAATGGGTGTAAGGTAGAATCTCAGGGTCTTTTTGTTTGTTTGTTTAGTTACATTTTATTAACTCTATATCCCAACTGTATAACGCTCCCGCATTCCATCCCAAACCCTCCTTCCCTCCCTCATCTCCTCCCTGCCCCTTTCCAAGTCCACTGATTGAGGAGGACCTCCTCCCTTTTCATCTGACCCTGTTTTATCAGGTGTCTTCAGGACTGGCTACAAAGTCGTCCTCTGTGGCCTAGCAGGACTGCTCCTCCCTTGGGGGGTGGGGAGGTCAAAGAGCCTGCCATTGAGCTCCTGTCCTGTTCCCCTTACTATGGGAAACCAATTGGTTACCGAGTTACCACGGGCTTCATCCGAGTATAGGTTCTAAGTTATATCCATACATGGTCCTTGGTAGAGTGTCAGTCTCAGAAAAGACCCCTGTCCTCAGCTATATTTGGTCCTTGTGGAGCTCCTATCCTTTCCACGTTATACTAACTCCCCCTTCTTTCATATGATTCCCTGCACTCTGCTGAAGGTTTGGTTATGAGTCTTAGTATCCGCTCTGATACACTGCTAGGTAGAGTCTTTCAGGGGCCCTCTGCGGTAGGCTCCTGTCCTGTTACTGTTTTCTCTTACGTCCAATGCACCTCCCATATGTCTTTCTAAGTGAGAATTGATCATCTTACCCCAGGTCCTCTTTCTTATTTATCTTCTTACACAGTGGAATACTACTCAGCAATCAAAATGAGGAAATCACAAAATTTGCAGGCAAATGGTGGGATCTAGAAAAGATCATTCTGAGTGAGGTATGCCAGAAGGAGAAAGACACACGTGGTATATACTCACTCATATAGTCCTTTAAGATATGATAAACATAATGAAATCTATACACCTAAAGAAGATAAACAAGAAAGAGGATCAGGGTCATTTTTATTTGCATTTCCCTGATGACTAAGGACGTTGAACATTTCTTTAAATGTTTCTCTGCCATTCGATATTCCTCTATTGAGAATTCACTGTTTAGCTCCGTACCCCATTTTTTAATTGGATAACTTGATTTGTTGCTATTTAATTTCTTGAGTTCTTTATATATACTGGATATTAGCCCTCTGTCAGATATAGGGTTGGTGAAGATTCTTTTTCCAATCTGTAGGCAGTCGTTTTGTTTTGACGACAGTGTCCTTTGCTTTACCTCTCAGTTGAGGAATGGATACAGAAATTGTGGTACATCTACACAATGGAATATTAGTCAACAATAAAAAACAAGAAAATCATGAAATTTGCAGGTAAATGGTAGGAACTGGAAAAAATCATCCTGAGTGAGCTATCCCAGAAGCAGAAAGACACACAGGGTATATACTCACTCATAAGTGGATACTAGACATATAATATAGGATAAACATACTAAAAACTGTACACCTAAGGAAGCTAATCAGGAAGAAGAACTCTGGCTAAAATATTCAATCCCCATTCAGAACGGCAAAGAGGATGGACATCAAAAGAGGGAGAAAACAGGGAACAAGGCAGGAACCTACTACAGAGGACCTCTGAAAGGCTCTACACTGCAGGATATTGAGGCAGATGCTGAGACTCATAGCCAAACTTTGGGCAGAGTACAGGGAATCTTATGAAAGAAGTGGGAGATATAACACCTGGAGAAGACAGGAGCTCCACAAGGACAGCAATAGATCCAAAAAGACTGGGCAAAGGTTTTTTTTAATTTTTTCTAAAACTGATACTCCAGCCAAGGACCACTCATGGAGATGGCCTGGAACTCCTACACAGAGGTAGCCTATGGCAGTTCAATATCCAAATGGCCTCCATAGTAATGGGGACAGGGACTGTCTCTGACATAAACTGATTGGCCTGCTCTTTGATCACCTCCCCTGAGGGAGGAGCAGCCTTACCAGGCCACAGAAGAAGACAATGCAGCCATTCCTGATGAGACCTGATAGACTAGGATCAGAGGGAAGGGGGGGAGGACATCCCTTTTCAGTGGACAGGGAGAGGGACAGCAGGGGAGGAAGGTACGGGGGATACAAAGTGAATAAACTGTATTTAATAAAAATAAAATAATTAAATTAAAAAATGGCAAAAAAAATATGACTTTAGTACAATTTCTAAACAGAAGAACAACAGATGATGGTTACCAATGGACGATGCTCTCACTCACAAGCCTATCATAAAGTAAATGGTACGTTTCTCTTTTCCCCCTGGGCTGGAGAAGTAGCAGCAAGAAATAGATGAGATGCCTCAGTTCACATGAGAAGACATCAGAAATACACACAATACAATGCTGCCTTTTGTTATTATTTCCTGAAAATGGGACAAATTCTCACTGTGTCCTAAAATTTTTTTCATCTTAAGATTTAAAGGCGTTAGCAACCTGAAATATTTCCTCTTTTTTTTTGCTTAAAACTATATCAAATTGCTTATACTATTATTAATATGTAAACTGTACCTCTATAAGTAAATGAAGTATTTTTAACGAATTTTCTCTGAGAAGTAAACAAACCAGCTGCTAAGTATTGAATTTCTTATTCTTTAATGGCATTATTCTTGAAGCAAGAAGGACCATATACCCCAATCCCCTCCCCTGCTCTATCCAGCTGTGAGAAAGCCCTGACCAGGAGGCATCATCAAGAGGGCAGGTGGTGGAGGTCAGTTTGGGCATCTTTGTCAAGGAGCAGAGCGGTACCTGCTCATCTATCTTTTGGCCTATCTGGGGAAAACCTGCTGTTTACGCACAATATGCATAAGCATAAGAATGAACCTCTTTAGGGAGATCCAAACAGGATAGGTGTGCCTTCCTGTCCATCCCCCATACGGATGGCAGAAAGAGATTAACAAAGCTGCATCCTTCAATCCAGCACAGAAATTACGGTACCAGCAACTTTGCAAGAACTATCTCTCTCCTGTGTGAGTCAAGTGCAGCAAATGCCACTCTTTTTAAAAAGTGACCATAGTCTGCAGACACTGTGATCTTCAGGCAACCACATATTTCAAAATCACAGTTACTTCTAAATCTGAAAAGAGATGCAGCCTTTGAACTCTGCAGCTCATTCGTTTTGAGCCTTGGATTTCCAGGCCTTTGGTGGTTCTCTAACACATTCTCGGCCGTGGTGTCTTTATCTTCTTGCTCACTCACTTAAATATTTTAAGGACACAGTTTGCTTATTGGACACTAAATACTGTTCTAGAACACAAAGATGGAAAAACTAAGTCTCTTTTGTGAAGCAACAGGTTATACAAAAGAGGCTTAAGTCACAGAAAGCTTGATTGTGGTTATCATGAATAATAACATTGGCATCCAGTATAAAAGAAGATGTGGAGAAAAATTAGGAAGATAATTTAGCATAACTTATGAACTAGCTTTTCTTTAAAATGTAGTACTTTAGGAATACTTGTAGATGGGCTGAATCTTTTGGATGGACTCCAGCTGATCTGTAGCATATTCTCTGAGCCAGAATCCCACCAAATGTGTGGGGTTGCCCTGGAAGCCATGTTGTTGAAAAATCAGGAGAGAAAGAAAGAAAAACAAACAGACAAAAATAACTTAGGAAAAAATTATACCTGCCAGAGGTAGCAAAAGTCTGACTTAACAAAATAATTGCCAAATTTAACAAATTGAAGCTTAACAATATAAGGGTTATTGTTGTTAAGTAGAAATATGGAAAGACTCCTGAAATGTGGAAAAAATATGCCTACACTGGACCAGGGTCACCCACACAGACTCCTGTAGTCACAGCCGACCAAGTTTGTATCTCCTCCTTGATGTTGCTAAGGACATAAAAACATGGCTGTTTCAGGGTTGCAATGGAAGTCATGGGTCTAACTCTTGGGGTATTTGTTGGTGAGTATACCATCAGCGGGATTGATGCATTGGCTATGCCGCAGTCAGGAACAGGTGTCAGGGTAGAAATGGTTGATTCAGTGTTCCAAACCAAAACGTCAGATACGGTCGAAACAAACAGGGATTCCGACGTGGCTGGTAGTTGGTATGCAGTCCCCCTGGCTTTGGTTGTTGGCGTTCTGGTGTGGAAACCAACATGGAGCGGAGTTCTGACACTGTTCCGGAAAGGGTTATGGTAGTGGTTGCGGCTCCCATTCGGGGTGTAAAGGAAAGGTTGTTATTAATGCCTTCAGATCGGCAGCACCAGTATGATGCTGGCCTTAGGACATGGACCAATACAACTTCAAATTTGCATCTAGGAAACAAGCTATCTACCCAGGCATTAATTCATGGATTAAACAGATATCACTACTCTCTATCACTATGAATTATCAGTAAAAATGAACTGAAACAAAATGTGCTGTTAAGTTTGCCTAAGAAGCGTTGGGTGGAAGGTTTGACACTCAGAACTTCCGGGGACATTGCAAACAAAGTGAGCCAGTGGCAAAAGCGATGTTAGAATTAACCAGGAATTACAATAAGGCTGTAAAAGAAAACACAGCAACGGAACAACTGGTAATAAAGAATGTCGGCAAACAGGATCCCAAACGCTTTTTGGAAGAAAACGTGGATGTGCTTGTGACTTCAAATATTGTCCAGTGTTTTGCGACAATGATGCATAGTAAAGCAACACAGAAAGATATCATCAATACGTTTGCTGGATATTTCTCTGTTGTTCCCAGTGCAGACAAGCAAGGGAACTCTGAAAGTGTATTTGGTGAAGACATGTGGAGTCATTCCAGCACTGTGACACCTCTGGTCTCATTTACACAAATACTTCTATTTCATTACTCAGGGTTTTACAGTTTCCTAAGTTGCGTAAGAATATGTCAAAGTGAACAAAGTTTTCTAAGATCCCATTTAATATTTGAAAAAAAAAAAACAGTAACACAAACTTTGATTATTGACTACAAAATAAAGTACATTTACAATAAAAAAGAAAGATTTGAGCAATTTTAGAATTTTCTCAAGCCTCCTTGAAGGATATCACTAATTTGGACAGGTTATAACATTATTTAATACATTTGGTCCTATTATTTTGGGTACATGCAATGTTTCTTCCAGTGCTACCGCAATGGCTCGCACATCATAGATACCAAAAGACATTGCAGAGCCTGCTGATTACCTTTGGACGGCACTTTCATGACTAAGTCTGATTTTCTTCGCCTAGGCTGGAATTTAGTCCACTGTAGACATTGATGAAATCTGTATGCCTTTGTTGCCCACTAAAAAACATTTTTGCATACACTTAAACTTGGTAGACAAAAATTTGTAGACATGGATATATCAACCTAAAGACAATCAGGAGCTAAAATGAACAGCTCTGATGACCTCTTTCTTTATAATTGTGAAAAATGTTAGTCTAGAATGGAGACATGGGGAAAAAAATGTTCCCTAAACTAGAGACACCACACTTCTCGTTTTTGTATGTGTTGTGAAATAAGAACAATAGTTGTGTTTTTAATGTTCCATTTTAGCAGCCCATCGCCTTAGCCACTCGGCCACCTCGTCACCCATTAATGTTGCATTTTAAATCGTTGTGTGAATATCTACACGTTGCCTTCAACTCTGCCTCTCTGTCTTCGGAGCCGAAAACATTTACTACGCAGCCGTTATAGACAAGTTTGTCAAGCTTCTGGCCTAGATCATATTTCCCTAACTGAAAATAATTTTTGATAAACAGAATTGTCATCCCCTGATTGATCACTCCCTGGTCTTCCCATTCCTTTTATTGACTAAAGTACTGACTTGTGGACTGATTTAGAAAACAGGATGAGGAGTTGTAAAACTGGAGAAGTAATTTCTCAATTACATTCTGCAGCTATGTGGAAATTGAAGCGCAGTGAATTTAGTGACTTGCAAGAACACATTTACACACACACACACACACACGCGCGCGCGCGCACACAAAAAGATCAGGTTGGATTCTAAAAATCAGCTAATGTGTTAATGACTTATTTTTAAGTTGTATCGTATTTCAATCCACATATTGGAAGCAATGCCATTAGTTGTAAATAGAAGGTAATTGCATAAAAGAACTTTTAAAATAAAATTACTTGAACATGTATTCTTAAGCTTTAGTTGTGATTTTAAAAATTAACTTTCGAGACTTTCTGTCATATAATTTAAAATGAGAATTTCAACTGCAACATATTGAGGGTTCAGTTCAGTGACCAAGAGCTTGCCTAGTCAAAGAAGGCCATGGGTTTGACTCCCAGCAACACAAAAGTAAAGCAATAGAGAGGGCTTAAAACAAGTCTTATCTCACAAATTATTTTGAGCAGACATCTTTAGAATTTCCTCAGCATGTGGCTGCTGTTATGATTTCTTTGTATTGATTAGGATTAACAAAATGGTTGCAAATGAAATATGCTACTAATAATAGTGCTGAAAGGCTTTGTTGCTTAAAAAAAAACACATCATTTTAAAGATAAGTATGTGAACAAATGAATATAAACCTAACACCAAATGTTTGATGATGCTATAGCCAGAATTTACTTCAGGGTTTTTTTTTGGGGGGGAGGACAAATTCTGAAATGATTTTGTTTATTATTTAATATTAATACAAACTGTAGCTTCACCTTCAGAACATGTGGCTAAGACAGCTAGGAGAAGGCAATTCTTTTTATAACGGACAATTGTGGTCATAAACAAGGTGTGCTCTTTTCATATTATTTGGCTCTGAAGGTTCCAAATTAGACCCAGACAACATCAGGAGGCCCCTTTTAACCACTGTCATTGCAGAAACCCTTACCCCAAGGCTTCCACACTTACCTTGAAAAGCCAGGTTTCCAGTGTCAGTTGCACAGTCCGGGCTAGAGGTCTGAGCTCCACACAGGCTCTTCTCCAGCAGCAGGGTGTTTAGGCACGTCCAATCTCTGTGTGCACAAGGGCCCTGGACTACCCACTAAGCCAAAGGAAGCTAAAAGGTTCTCTGCTCCTCGAGGTGTCAACAGACCACAAAACCTCAAAGTCACTTCAAGCACACACACACAAGGAAGCCAAGCTTTTAAGGATGAGCAGTCCAACATGCAGAAATGACAGGAAGGGGCCAACTGTCAAGACATATTTATTAAGGTTTATTGATTACTCTGAGTTAAGTATTTCTTAGCAAGCCTTGTAGAGAGCAAGAGATAAAGGTAATGTTGACAAAAACAGAAACAGGAGATAAACTGTGTATTGTATTTAGAGTGAAGTGTGTGTGTGTGTGTGTGTGTGTGTGTGTGTGTGTGTATTTCTTATAGAGGTGACCCAGGGCTCCTTCTCTTCTCACTTTGGTGAATAGCTCTTTCCTTGATATTTCTGTTAATATACAGCAGTGACCAGACTGAGATGCTATAAGAGAAAGAAAATTAAAATCTGAATACATTCTAGTAGTGGGTTAAGAGTGCGTTTATGTACAAAGTCACTTTTTAATCCATTGGTTTTTTTTTGTTGTTGTTGTTGTTGTTTTGATTCTGTTGTGTTCCAGACACAGACAAAGGGGATGGGGGAGGAGCTAGAGAGAAAGAATGGGAGTGAGTGTGTTTCAGTGCGTGTATGGAGGTCAGAGGATCACTTTGGGGAGTTGATTATCATCATCATCTGCATGAGATCCAAAGACTGAACTCATGTCACAGGCCTGCATCATAAATGTTATTAGTCACTGAAACATCTCAGTCCCAAATTCAATCTTTACATTTCAACAGAAATTTCAAAAAAAAAAAAAAAACCTGTACACACAGTCATGAAGATATATAGTTTTGAAAGAAAACTAAGTTCTTTGACCCATAGTCATTTATGTACTTTATTTCATTAGTCTACTATTTTTAAGTTTGGATTATTTTGTTTTTACTTAAATTATATGATTTTATTATATTATTAATTATTTTAAAATAACTTTTTAAAATTTAAATATATTTTGATCATATTCTCCTCCTTCTGGAAGTGTTTCCAGATCCTCTCTCCTCCCTATCCAACCAAATTTAAATTCTTCCTCAAAGAAACAAGCAAAAACCCAGTCAAAACTAAACTGCCCAAACACAAGAAGTTGAAATTAAACTAAACTCAAAATGAAAAAAAAAATCAAACACATCAGCCTGTAACCAAATAAAAGTGTGCACGCACGCACACACACACACACACACACATGAGAAAACAAAAACAAAATTCTGTGGAATCCAATTATTTTTGGTCAGCTACCCATTGAACATGACGTCTGTCCTGAGTGGTTAATATACCCAGTGTCATTCTAATTTTCCCTTTTCCAACAGGCATAAGTAACAGTTCAGTTGTTAATCTTTACTCTCATGGCTAGGTTTTCATTCATTCATTCATTCATTCATTCTTTATTTAAATTATAATAAGATAAAACTATCACATCACAGTTGGGCAAGACATCAAAAAAAAAAAAGAGCCCAAGAAAAACCCCAATAATCAGGAACCCACTCACTTTTCATACTCAGGAATCCTATAAAAACACTTAACTGGAAGCCATCACACACACACACACACACACACACACACACACACACACACACACACACACGACATGGTGCTGTTCCGTGAAGGCTCTGGGCTTGAGGCTTCAGTCTCTGTGAGTTCATATGAGCTTTGCTCATGGTGATTTAGAGGGCCCTGTTTTCTTATCCTCCATTTCATGTGGCTCCTACACTCTTTTTTTTTCCCCCACACTCTTTCTAACCCTAATTCTGTGGGTTTCCCTGAGCTCTTTGGGGAGGGATTTGAAGGAGACATCCCTTTTAGGGCTGAGGGCTCCAAGTTGTCGCTCTTTCTCTGAAAACTATCTGACCGTGTGCCTATTTGTTTGTTTCCATCTGCTGTAGGAGGCAGCTTCTCTCATGATGGCTGAACAAGGCACTGATCTATGAGTACAGAAGAATATTATTAGGAGACATTTTCTCATATTTTTTTTCCTCTTTAAAATCAGTAGTATTTGATTTTACCATGGGTTTCTGGGCTTTCTAGCCTCCAGTTCTTGCTCACACGAGCAGTGTCAGATATGGGCCTGTCTCACAGAGTGGACCTTAAATCAAATTTTCATACTATCATTACCTCGTAAATCACATAATATTCTATAAACCTATGAGTTATAATTTTTTAATCAACATATTAGACATGCCTGCGTTATCTAAGTTATACTCAGATATATTTGTATTTTTTTAAATTCTTTATTAACTACACTTTATTCACTTTGTATCCCCCCTGTGGTTCCCTCCCTCCTCCCTTCCCAGTCCCTCCATTCCTCCACCCTCTGCATGCATGCCCCTCCCCAAGTCCACTGATAGGGGAGGTCTTCTTTTCCTTCCTTCTGATCCTAGTCAATTAGGTCTCATCAGGAGTGGCTGTATTGTCTTCTTCTGTGGCCTGGTAATGTTGGTTCCCCCTCAGGGGGAGGTAATTAATATAGCAGCCTTATTTGTAATTGCCAGAAGCTGAAAACAGCCCAGATACCCCTCAGTGGAGGAATGGATACAGAAATTGTGGTACATCTATATTTGTATTTTTTAAAAGACATTATGAGGCATCAAGTTGATCGTCACCTTGAGTTCTCTACTTTAAAGACCCTAGTTTACACATAATTGACAATTTCTGGTAGATTCTGATCTCCTTCACAGTGCTGGGATGTTAGTGTTGTGGATCAGCTTCTGGTAGTGTTTTGGTACTTACAGTGCTCACATAGGTAAGTGTTACAGCTTTGCAGTTTGAAGAGGCGGATTTGACATCAGGAAAGCTTGGAATTCCAGCAGGGACGTGCCATCTCTGTACAGCAGGAAAGCTGCTGGAGCATTAAAACAACTCATGGTAGAGGGATTCCCTTTATTTATTTATTTATTAGTATTATCATTATTATTATTATTGGTACTCATAGACTCTGAGATCAATGGGGGAGGGAGCTAGAGCAGGACACTCTTAAGCAAGCTATTTAGGCACTAAGAATTTAAAGAAAAACCCTGCAGTGTGAGGCATAAATGGGTTCCTGATTTCTAAACATGCTTCTCCTCAAGGAAGTGAAGACTCTCTGCTTAGCACTGAGGACCAGAGCAGAAAGGGAGCAGAGACACTAGGGAGAAAAGATACCCACTTAGGGACAATACAAGAATTCACAGGAGTTAGCCCCTTATAACCGTACGAAACTCTGAGAGTGCTACGCTCGGAGAAGACATGGACTAGAAATGGTGTGTTAAACCCCAATTTCAAATTCAATGGAGAAGTTAGATAATTATGTGATGACTGTAAAGATTAGGGACTTGACACTGTCAGCACAGCTGCACTTGCCCGCAGCGAAAAAATCTGCTCTCTGAGTGACATCATCCAGATCACCCAATTCCAGGTCTTCTATAGAGTTAACCTGAGCAGTTAGCTGATGCACAGGAGCGTTAGGACAAGCACTGCAGTGGCTGCTCACATCCCTCCCAACTGGCCCTTATCTTGGTTTCATTTGCTTTGTTTTTTTATTTCTTTGTCTCGGAAAAGACCCTCTAAAGCAAACCATAATGAACATGCTCAAGCTAGCTTAGACCATAAAGCCCATCTGTTAAGTGAGGACACTTCGTTCATTAAAATTTAATTCTATTATTAAGCTCTTTGGCCTGGAGATGTTTCTGTCCAACATTTTTAAATATGCAATGTATGGCGACATATGATGTGAAATGTATGTGAGCATGAACATGCCTGTCACTATATGAGATGACCGGTCTCTCCGGTATCAAGGTGCATATATCTTTACAGCAAAATACCATTCTTTTTTGCTTTGTTCAGTTAAACACTGCTTTCGGAGTCTCCCTACTGATCTCTCTCCTTACTTGCTACAACTAGTGTGAGCGTGTGAGTGTCTGTAATGTGTGCTTGTGCTCTGGGGATTAACCACAGGGCCTCTACCACTGAGTTACACCCAGACCTCTTCCCTCTCCTACTTCCTCTTGTTTTTATTGACTGACCACACACCAAACGGGTGAACCCATCTTGTTGTTACAAAATCACGAAGATAAACAGAAAAACAGAAGCAACTGCCCAGAGAGGTCTGGAAGTGATTAGCTAGAAAACAACTATAATTACTACTTTGAAGAAAGGAAATGAAATTAAAAGAGTTTATACAGGACTCTGCTTTTCAAATAAAAAATGAAATTCTAAAAATTAACAAAATAACGTAACTGGAATTACTCAATTTATAGGAAGTGGTGTATATATATGGAAGAAACGCCAGAATTCTAGTCTATAGAAAGCAGTAATTTGAAGAACAATTGCACAGAAAAATAAAATAATAATTATGTAAAAATTACACAAAAGATACAAAAGAAGAGTCTGTTACGCCTGTAATTGGCACCTGAGAAAGAACTTGGAAGAAGTAATGTTTCAACAGGCAATAAATGAAAAGCTTCCATTACTGAAAGGTGACATTGGTTGAAGGATCAGGTGACTCCTAAGCAGAGTGGAAAGAACAATAAAAAATTAATGTACAGATCAAAGTTATTGAGAGTCAAAATTTAAAAACTATCTTAAAATGAATTTGAAGTTTGAAAACTATTTGTGTGTCTGGAGTATGTGCCAATAAATATACCTTTTCGAAAGTGTACGGGTACAGTGTGTGTGTGTGTGTGTGTGTGTGTGTGTGTGTGTGTGTTTGTAGACTAGAGGTCAATTTCCAATATTGTTCTATTTGCATCATCCACCGTGTTTTGCAGTGACAGATTTTTTTTTTTCATGGAGATCTGGGGAGTTCCCTTTAGATTGACCATAGCGCCTCCAGGATCTACCTGTCTTCAACTCCCTGGGACTGAAATTGTGAACGTATCTGAGCATGCCAGCTTTTCCCATGGGTGCTGGAAATCGATCTCAATTCCTCACACATGTAAGACAAACACTTTACTGACTGAATTCTGTGCCTGCACCCCTTGAGCACTTTTAAATGAGTGACAAGTAACAATGAAAATAGATTTTTTTTTTTTACAAATAGCAATGAGATCCAGAGAAAATGGAATAGAGTTACTCAAATTATGGATGAGAACAACTGCCAACTTAGAGTACTTTATCCACTGAAAATATTTACTACTAATATCTACTAAACTATTCAGATGAATCAAATGATAACAACTTGTATCCTACTAACAGGCAATAAGGGAAACTACAAACAAACATACAAACAAACAAACAACAACAACAACAACAAAGCAATTTAGGATGAGAAAGGGGGTCTAAGACTGAAGCCAGGAAAACATGTGGAGCTAAAGTATGAAAGAAAGCAGATTCAGGGTAAACCTTGAAATATTGGAGATGAATGGTAATGATGGAAATAATCACTAGCATTATTTCAAAGGCAGACAGTATCAAAGTATCTAGTTCTAACAGGAAAAAAGCCCACAGAAAAAGGAAATTGAACTAAATGTTCTCAAATTCAAACATCTTTATGGAGCAGGTGAAAGTGCTTAATGTATATCTCATCAGTTAAGAATGTTTGTTGTATACACAAAGAACATTCTGAATGCTGACTGTATGGAGAGGGGAATGACGATGACTGTTCTATATAGTAATCAAACTTAGAGAAATGTGATTACATGCACAAACACTTAGGAATTTTATACTGTGTAAAAGAAGCCAGACGCCAAAACCTTCTTGTGTGGGGATATTGCTATGAAGTTTAATTACACAGAAAACTGATGTACTATATTGCAAGACTGGCTAACGAGGACCGCTGGGGTCTAGTGGGAAGAATAAGGGCAAAAATAGATGATGGGGAGGGGGGTTTGACTCTGTGCTGTGACTAAATTGGTGGCTGCTTAACTTGGTCCCTGGTGGCTTGTCACTTTTCCACTGATACATTATACTTAAATAATGAAAGATCTTTTAATGAGTCGCAATGAAAATCTGGCAGTTCAGTAAGTGATTATTTCACAGTCCCATTAGTACTAAGCAGTGGTTCGGCCAACATTCTCTTTTTCTCCCTGAGGGCGTGAGATCAACTGTCTTCCTTTTCCAGATTTCGTGCGTGTCAGCCTCATTTTCCGGAGCGTGATGTTGAAACATGCCCTTCCTCATTTTGAAAGAGGCTGGGCTTCAGCTTTTGCTTCACTAAAATAAGTGCTAAAAGCATTAACTCCAAATCTACATTTTGAGCGAATTGGAACATATTTACAAATGGCATCTATGGGCTTCCGGTTCCCACCCATTCACTCAGTATGTGAAATAGACTCTGGCTGAGCTCTGCAGCAGATCTTCAGGACCATTTCAGTCACATAAAGGGAATGGCTTCCAATATTGGGTCCATGCAGAAGTGAGCATGGTGGTATTATACTTGAGTGCTTGAAGAGCCAGGGATTGATCTGTGAAGTACAAAATCTCAGTGTTCCTTGATGCTTGTACATAATCACTTACGCTATTTCTGCTTGATCTTGCCACAATCCTGGCACTTAAAACTTTTAATTGCCTACAAGATAAAATGCAACCTTTTACCACTTGGATAAAGAAGGCCTAAGGAGCACCTTTGGCCAACTTATACCATAACCAGAGAGAAAAAGTTAGTCCTGCTCTTGTCTTACCTGAATCTTCTTTTTTTTCCATGTGTGGGACTGTAATTGTTTTAACTCCTTTTCTTTTCCCTTTTTAAAATATTTTTCATATAATATACTTGAATCATATTTTTTTTCTTTATCAGATTCCTCTCAGATCATCCCTACCTCCCTATCCACTGACCTTCAATTTTTTTCTTTTTGTTTTCTTCTTTCTTTCTAAGAAAGAAAAAAAAGGGAAAAAACGGAGGGAAGGAGAGAGGAAGGGGAAAAGAAAGGAAGGAAAGAAATCAAAATATTCAAACAAGCAAAAAAATGTAAAACAAAAAAAATTCTAAAAGTAAACAAAATGTCCATAAAACAACATGAGATCTGTTTTGTCTTAGCCAACTGCTCCTGGAAATGGGGCCTCTCCTGGAATGTAGGTCATACACCCAGTGACACTCCTTTGGAGAAAAGTGATTTTTCCCTTTCCAAACAGATAGCAACTGCAAACAGCTACTTGCTTAGGGGTGGGAACTGTATATACTTCCCCTTCCCTGTGCTGGGACTTTGTGTTGCTGGAATCTCTGCAGGCCTTGTACAGATTGTCACGGTCTCTGGATTTCATAAGGAGCATCAGTAGCGGGAAAACCAAACAGCTTCTTTGCAGTTGCCCATGCCCTCTGGTTCTTCCATTCTTTCTGCTATCTCTTCCACATAGACGCCCGTTGGTAAAGACATCCTATTTAGGGCTGAGTGCTCCAAAGTTTCTTGTTCTCTGCATACTGGACAGTTGTGGGTCTCTCTGTTAATTATCACCCATCTAGTGTGGAAAGAAGCTTCTCTTATGGGTGGTTAGTGAGATGTTCTAATCTATGAGCCTAGCGATATGTCACTAGGAGTCATTTATTGCTATGTTCCTCTAGCAGGATAATAGTGGTAGGTTTTCCCCTACAGCCTATTTAGTCAAGTTCTTGGCCCCATCTCACAGAATGGTCCTTCAATGCATTTTTTAAGCACTTAGTTATTTCCATAGCATTTGTACCACTCTTTTACCAGTATGTCTTGTAGGTCCCTATGATAGGTCTCCAGGTTTGTAGCTGGGTCATATTGGTTACTTTTTTCTTTCTTTCTTTCTTCTTCTTCTTCTTCTTCTTCTTCTTCTTCTTCTTCTTCTTCTTCTTCTTCTTCTTCTTCAGGTAGCACAAAGAGGACCTTCTAGCACCATCTGGGGGTGAAGCTTCTACTTGGGAACCAGTTTTGTTTCTCCATGTTTGATGGCATGGGTCAGTGGTGGCTTCAGCAACAGAGCTTCGCTGTTAGGTGGCTGAGAGTAACCAGTAGCCTTGGCTATAGCTGCTGGTATTTAGAGGGTCTAAGGAGCACCTTTGGCCAACAGATCATCAGAATTTAACCCATTGCTGGCACTAGATCTTTTACTTGCCAAGTTGTAGTATTGTCTTCCCCATTATATGGTGATTTCATTTTCATTCGTTTCAAATATGTACACGTTAGGAAGCTTCTGCAGTGGTAGGTTTCTGTATGGCTTTTCAAGCAGCCATGAGTGTTAGTTCTCCGTAACACTCATAGTGAGGAATGTATATCCTTTTACTCACTATATTCCTTTGCTCTTTTATTCCTCTCACCACTTAATTATCCCACTCTGGTTTCTTCTTTATCTCTTTATAATGCTATGTTCCATTTTCCTTACAAGTCCCAGTATCATTGGTCTTGTCTGACCGGAGTCTTTGTTTCTGCATGTGGAACTATGATGTGTAAAACCAAAAGAAAGTGGTAGGGTTTTCAGTGAATTCCTCAATATTCCTGTCCTCTCCTTTTAAGTTCTTCCTTCTTACAGGGTTCCTTTAGAACCATACCAAATACTTCCAATTTTGTCTAACACAGAACCATACCAAGTACTGTCTAACCCGGCAAATGAAGTTGTTCTTTTGTTATATAGCATTTTAAAACATCTTCTTATATCTTCCACTACCCTGTATTTTTGGATCTATGAGAATACCCTTACATCGACCCTATGAAACTTATTTTGTCCCAGTCTTTTTGAAGAGGTTTTGACTCTTGCCTCTGACCATTGTACTTACATTAAATGGGGAAAATGTCAAACACGATAGACCTCAGGTTCAAGTCTTGCACTAGCTCTCTAAAGCTTCCAGCTGAGTGTCAGTCCATTTAAGGTATCATATAACCTGAGTTTCTTCCACATCAGCATGTCCAGCAGCATCTTGCCAGAGCCTAGCCTAAACCATATAACCAATGCATTCTTACAGCCTTTTGCTACCTAATATTGAAACTCCATTTGTAGGAGATTTCAGCCTTCTTACCTGATGAGACCCTCCTATCCTGCAGCTCATTTTCAGTGACAATTCCTTTAAGTCTGGCACATCTTCAAATGAGAGGCTTCAGGCTTACTCTGAGAATCATTATTTCTTTCCGGAGGATTTTAATGGTTATAGAGGTCTTTGCATTAGTCTTCCCCTAAATGTTCTGTTCTCTTTAATATATATAAATTGCTTTATGTAACCTTTTTTCTTTGTTTTGAGTGCTGTAGTTCCAGAGTACATTCCATCTAAGGATGAACTTATTAATTCAGATAGTGCTTCCTCCCAGCCATGGCTTCAGTGCTGCCTGCGGGCTCAGTTCTGCTTCGGAGATTTGTCGCCTGCTGTGTAACATCACTCATGGGCCTCAGTGAGCAGGCCATCACTCTGATAAACAAAGTCATTGTCTTTGATTTTCCTCACCATTTACATCAGGCTCCCCTCTCCCACTCTCTCTCATCCTTTGCCATTCCCAACCTACACGATAAACCTTAATTTATTTACCACAAAAATTACTTATTTGTGAGCTAGAAATATGTCATTGATCATAACATCCATAGTACCCTGAGCTCCAGCACCAACACCACAGAAAACTTCATAGTCTATTTCAATTTTATCTCCATACAACATTTGAATTCACCAGAAAACAGTTCTAGGATGTTAATGACTCTGTATTATGTACAACTGATTGATAGTAACACAAAACACATTGCCTATTGTATGTAATCAGTGTTTTCTTAATGAATGGATAGTTAGATAAATACTAATTTCATGCCAAGGCAAAGTTTAGTGTTCCATGTTTGTTTTTGTTTTTTTTTAATATTGTCACCATACCAATTTTATGGACATGAATCATTAGTCTCATTTTATAGATGAGGAAAAAAACTAAAACATTGTGATAGTCTATCCAAAACATTGTTAATACACAATATTATAACTTAGTATTATATTAGCCAGTCACACTAATGACATTTATAATCCAATTATCTGGTATTTATTGAATGAGTGCTGTCTTGTGTTGTACTCAGGCAACCCTGAAAGGTAGAGGTTTCTTTTGATCATTATCTGTGCTCTTTAATACTATACTCAGGTGTCCAATGAGTATGAGAGTATGAATGGTAGACAATAAGAATCATTTCTCAGTTCTTCACACTGCTCCCTCCCTAGCCAACTGAGGAAGTAAGCAAACAGAAAAGCTTCTGTTTTCCTGGAAACAGTCTAACCAAAATACAATCTCTTTATATTTCATCAGTTACTGCAGTTCCTCATTATTGGAAAGAATGTTCTGTGGATTACTAAACTGCCTTTACCAAACTATTGTAAACCTCCACACACCATTAGCAAGGGGATCAAGACAGGACTTCAAGTTTGTTGGTGATTTTACTTTTCTTTTAAATGTCATCTCAGTTTCATTGGGTAGGGCTATGAACTATATGTCTGTGTCCCCCAAAATCAGTGTGTTAAAACCCAGCCCCAATGTAACGCTGTTCGAAAGTGTGAAGAGTGTCCTTATGCATGGAACAAATGAGATCAGAGATTGTTCTGTACTACAGAATGACAAAGCAAGACTCCAGGAAGAGGTTCTGTGTTAAACCAGCACAAATCAGTGATACTGGACTTCCCGCCCTCCAGAACTATAAAAAAATAAACCTTTTGAAAGCCATATGGTCTGTGATAGTCTACTGTAACAGCCTGGGCAGATTGTGTAGGACCTCATGAGTTATACTGAATCATAGTTAGAAATTATTATTTTACTCTGGGTGATATAGGAAGCCATGTAGGGTTTGAACAGAATAATAATATCCTCTGTCACCAGTCTGGAGCCAGTGACGGCACAGCAACTGTAGCCGCTTAATGACTGAAAATGGTCCAGGATAGAGAATAGTTATGAGTAAATGGAAATAGGCTACAAGGGAATTATAATGCCTAAATCCGGGTGGGAGCCATGAAGATGGTGAGAACTGGCAGATTCAGAACTACTGGAAAGATAGTTTGGAAAACAGTGAGAGTCTAATTCTGAACATATTAAGTAGGGGACACTAATTAGACATCCAAGTGGAGGGCTTTATCAGACAGATAGGTACATATATATCTAGTTCAGCAAAAAGTATTTGAAAATTACTGCTTTCATTTGTCTTGTTTCTATAAAACTTCATGAAACAGTTACCACATTGGAACACATTACTGGGTGTAACTAAATCTTTGCTGTCAGCCACAGCCACAAACAAGTCATGTCTTAACTTCTTTAAGATGGGAGCCACTTTTATCTATGTTTACAAAGTCATGACCCGGAATGAGAAGTGAACAAAGGCATTAAGTGAGAAAGCTGAGAAATAGGCAGCTATAGCTGTGACATTTTAAGGCAAGAGATGAGGATGATGAAGGTCATCATTGAAAGGGCACAAGGTGACCCCCTTGAATGGCAATTGCAAATGGCTCTGCTCAGGCTTGACAACAACCATGTCATCAATGGCCTTGGCAAGATTCCCATCCTGACCCTGCCATGTGCAGGGTTCCTGCTGTATCAGCCTCTTCTTGCTCTTTGTCGCATGACCACCTCCTCACAAAGTCCTTCCCTGATTGCACTATGACAGAATAATCAGTCACCCAGTCTTGCTCTATCACAGGACCTGTTCCTGTTTTGTCCAGTTACATCTGAACTCCTCATATTTTCTTTCTTGAGTCTTTTTGTTCTTCCTCACTACCCAGAGTTAAACCCATGTAGCTGAGGTTGTCATGAGGTCGCATCAGCTAGAAAAATGCAAGTTCTCAATGGAACAAACTTGCAGCACCAAAGACTACAGGAGTGACAAGAGTTCACACTCAATTTTCTAGTTTTATTCCAATATGCTTTCATAAAACATGAGACATTTTTATTCTTTTATATTTAGCAAGACAATTTATGGTCTAGAATGGTGATAAATAAGTTTCTAGAGCTTTGTATGTTCTGGTTTGAATTTTGTGTGTGTGTGTGTGTGTGTGTGTGTGTGTGTGTGTGTGTGATCTAGAGTGTAGCTTGATTCCATAGCTTCTTAGCTTAATTTTAGTTTAGCTGATCTGAAGATGAGAAAGGGGCATTGAAATCACAGACTACTTTTTCTGTCCTTCTTATATCCATTGCTAGTTGTTTTACAAAGCTGGAAGTGTCAATGCTTGGAAGGTTTTACAATTTTTACATTTTTTTTTTTTTGGTATTGAATTGTCCCATTAATTGATCTGCAGGGGCCTTCTTCAGCTAGCAAATTCTAGCAAATTGTGATTTGAGGTCTATTTATTGTGTATAAAAATAGCAATACCAGCTTGTTTTCAGTTTCCATTTCAAAACATATACTGTGGGTTTCTGTGTAAGGAAATCACATGGGTCAAGGAGAAAACACATGAAAAGGAGCAGCTTCTTTCTGGGTCTTCAAAAATTGGAGTCTTCAAAAGTTGCTCCAGTCTTTCTGCTCTTCCCAATTATTTGCAGGAAATGAGAGAGATGGCTGAAGTTGTGAACTCTCTGCTATGGTTTAATGTTACTGAATTGAAAAAGCAGCCAATGTCTGCAAGAATTGGCTTCCTTCCCTGTGACATTTTTCTTGCATAGGAGAGGGCCCACTTTTGCAGTCTGCTTGCTAGGTAGGTTCTCTCACCCTGAAGAGATTCCCTAGATCATACTCCTTGGGGATCCTGTTTTAATTGAGGTGTGTCTCCCAGGTTCCTTGAGATTACAAGTATCGTGGATACCCCTGGAACTTCAGAGTTCTTGGGCTCCACATCAGTGAATAACAGTTCTGGAGTTTTATCCACTTTTGGGTTGGGCTAGCAAACTCTGCTGATCATATCTGTACTTGACCTGGGAGTGTAGGGTTCTCTCTCCCCATGGACTTCTTAACTTGAGCCCTGCCAACTGACACATGTATCCTTCAGTATATTGGTAGGCGGCCCTCCTTCTCTGCATCATTGTCTCTTTGGATTTTCCCTCACTCAGGGCTGAGGCAGGCAAAACTGGGGCTCCTTTACCTTTAAGTGTTCCATGATGGCAGGTTCCTGGTATACCATAATTTTCAGCAACTCATTCTTTCTGACCATGGTCCCTGAACGCTTCCCTCCAAAAAGATGGACTTTCCACTGCTGACCTTCCACTGCTGACAGCAAAAGGAATCACTGTCTCACCAAAACTTGCAAAAGAATTCTGTGTCACTGAGGGATGTGGGCTTGTCTTGAGGGTAGAAGCTTCCCATTAGGGAGCTGTGCTCTTGAAGCTGTGTTCCACTTACTTCTCTCCTTCTCTCCATTTTTTGGTGGCCTTTTCATTTACTTCAAGAATTTCTAAAGCAATATAAGACTTCTATTTCTTTCTTGGGATACACACTACTGTTTTCCTCTTCTAGTTCTTTTGCTAGCTTACACAGAGGTAACCTCTGGTCTGTCATCTTACCAGAAGTCAGTAAAATCTATGTATCAAGGTTTGTCTTTCTCAATGGGAAAGTTTTAGGTGACTGGTAGAGTGCCTGAATAGGTCCTTTCTTGAAATCCTAAAATAGGTATACTTGAGGCAACTGAAGCATAGGGGGGACAACTCCTTTCACTTAAGTTCAGTTGGGCTTATAGCTTGAATTCAAGTTCATATCTCTTTACCTAGAGTTTATATCCTAATGCTGAGTTGTAAAAGATTAAAGAAATTCTAAATATCTGAACACAGAACTCTGTTTTTAAAAAGAAGCATATTCTTGTACAAAGATAATAAAATATACTTTATCAAAAGAGAAAAAATAAATCAGAGTGATTACTTATGCTTGAATATTACCCATGTGAATAGTTAAAATTTCTGAGTGTTTAAATATGCTTATGTAAAATTATATATATAGATCCCAGCATTAGAGTTAAAAATGAGATTTGAGGGGTTAAAAGAAAACAATCTTCACATTTTCTTCATGTACTTTTAAATGTAAATTTCAGTTTTGTATTAACAAAGAAAACTAAATATCAATAGAATGCAAGTAGAATGTTAAGAAAATAAATCAAAAAGTACCCCTTGCGGGAGATAGAAAGACCTGAAGGGTCTTTCTATCTCCCGCAAGAACTCCACAAGAAGAGCAACAGAAACAAAAAATGTTGCCACAGGGGTCTTTTCTGAGACTGATACTCCAAACAAGGACCATGAGTGGAGATAACCTAGAACCCCTGCACAGAAGTAGCCCACGGCAGCTCAGTGTCACAATAATAGGAACAGGGACCATATCTGACACGAACTCATGGGCTGGCTCTTCCATCACCTCCATCTGAGGGGGGAGCAACCTTACCAGTCCACAGAGGAGGACAAAGAAGCCAGTCCTGATGAGGCCTGATAGACTAGGGTCAGATGGAAGGGGAGGAGGACCGCCCCTATTATTGAACGGGGATTGGGAGGAGGCATAGGAGAAGAAGAGAGAGGGAGGGTAGGATTGGGAGGGAGTGGGGGAGGTGAGATAGGAAGTGAGGAAGCTGAGATAGGAAGTGAATAAACTGTATTAATAAATTTTTTTTAATTTAAAAAAAAGAAAAAAAGAGAAAGAAATAAAAGCTGTAGAATTTATGTCTGCTTCCAATAGTGCTAGCACTCTGCTCTTGTACTAATTTATAGATGTTGTTACCAATTCTTTATTGCTTGTGTTACTATTTCTTAATTTATAAATAATAGTAAAGCATCCCTATATGCTTATATATAATAAAATTAAAAGTATATACCAAGTTAAAAGAAAAAGAGTATCCTTGCACACAGCAACTTGGTTGAAGTGCATCTGAAGACCCTAGGGGAGGGTGAACCTCTCTGTGGCCATGTATAAGACATCTGTCGGAGACATAAGAATGCAGGCTTACTGTCAGGCATGTGAGGGAGATAGTAAACTCATATTTACTGTGTTCGTGTTATTGGCATTGTTTTCTTTTCCAAGTTTGGGTTTGGCCTATATAAAAATTAAATTAAGTCACTGGAGCTCTGTGACTCACTTTACTGTGAGAGACAGCAGCAACACATTGTTCCTTTATATCCACATAACTCACCCCAGGGTACATGGCCAACTTGTCTTAGACATAAACACTGAAAAAGCTACACTGAAGATGCAGCATCAGGACTGGGGACCACGATCAGAAACTGCAACTTTGAAGTGCTGATGTCACAGATCTGTGTCTCAATGATGTTTACAGTGTTCTATACTTGAAATCCACGCGTCAATATTTTGTATTATAATCTAAGTGTCATGATAAAGAGAATAAAAAAACCAAGGCAAACGACAGCCACAACAGAAAGTTATTCCAAGATCTACTTGTGATAATACTAGGGATTTCTATCAGTTTTAAAGACTATTGAAGTGAAGAATAGATCAGTGGCAGAATTTTAGCTTAGCATGCTAAGGTCCTGCGTTCCTTCCCAGCACTATAAGCATAAAATAACAAAGTACAGAAAAAGTAATACGATTCTGACCCACACACCCACGACTGGAAATTTAAATTCAAAATAGAACCACTATATTAATTCCAATGTTGGTACGGACCAGAGGAGGCTATGTCAGGCCCTGCAACAGGATGGAGTCAGCCTCCAACACCACTGCGCACCACTTATATGGCAATAAAGGAAATTTCACTTCCTGCTTGCCACCTCCAACACCTGGCTTCCCCTGTGGCTGTGACTAAATGACAGAGTCATTGTGCTGAAAAAGCACACCTCCCTAAGAGCTCCACTCCAACAACAAAAAAGGGTGGGGAGGTTCTAAACTTATCCTGGAAAGAAGGAATGGAGTTAAAAATGACAGTAAGGAAACAGGCTTTAAAAGCACCACATCATAGTAAAGGTATCCAAATATCCAAGTGTTACAGTAAATACTATACTTTGCTTTGTAAACACACCCAGGATACCATCATTTCAAGAAGCCATGGAAATGACTAAATAGAGACTAATTTATGAGTTTCATGGGGAAATTTTTGGATGGCTCTATCATTAAGGAGGCGAAAACAATCCTCTCTCTACAGACTGTGGACTGGTGAGATAAATACTTCAGCATGTCTAGCTGGTTTCACTAATGTGGTGCCGAACATGAGTTTGTGCCAAGTTGTTGGTATTCACATCAACAACAGTAAGAACTGTGGGGCAAGTGAGGGCAGAGACTACGGTCTGTGGAACTAGTGTCATTTTGACAACTGGAACAGCTTCAGCATAGTATTCAATGTTGTATACATATAACTAATACACAGACTCAGTAGTCATACAGCAGCCTTTTTTCTAGAGTAAAACAATGGAATTTTATGTGAGAAGTGGGAAATAGTAAGATCTGGAGAGGACAGGGTCTCCACAAGGAGAGCAACAGAACAAGAAAATTTGAACACAGGGAACTTCCCAGAGACTCATACTCCAACCAAGGACTATTCATGGAGATAACCTAGAACCCCTGCACAGATGTAGCCCATGGCAGTTCAGTGTCCAAGTGGGTTACATAGTAATGGGAAGAGGGACTGCCTCTGACATAATCTGTTTGACCTGCTCTTTGATCACCTCCCCCTGAGGGGGGAGCAGCTTTACCAGGCCACAGAAGAGGACAATGCAGCCACTTTTGATGAGAACTGATAGACTAAGATCAGAAAGAAGGAGAGGAGGACCTCCTCTATCAGTGGACTTGGGGAGTGACATGCATGCAGAAAGGGGAGGGAGGGTGAGATCGGGAGGAGGGAGGGGCTTACGGGGGGATACAAAATGAATAAAGTGTAATTAATAAAAAAATAAAAAAGTTAAAAAAAACAAAGTATGCAGCAAACAAGTGCTTCAAAACAGTATTCTTAGAACTTCATGGTTAAGGTGGCTCTGTCTGAAAGGCTTCTTCCCACTTTCACAGCCAATCTTGGGGTTCTTAGGTAGATAGAGTCAAAGAATATCTGTCTCTATCAACTTCTTAAATATAGAAAGAAGTTACATCCATGTCTTAGAAATTTACATCTTCTGTATGCAAGGCCACAAAATACCTTTATACAACAGATATAAACAACTCTTGTTGATTTTGAAGATCTTCAGAAATCTCATTTGGGGCTGTTAAAAGAGAAACTTCCCCAGGCTTCAATGTTGTGCCCAACAGTACATGGAAAACCTTCCATGTCACTTTACTGAGGTGTTAGACCTCTGCAGGGTAGGCATGAATAGGGAGCTATGCTCACAAGGAGCCGGATACACAGTGAGACCCAACGTGACGCTGAGATTTAAGAAGTCTGACATTCAAAAGAAATTGGCAGGGAAGTCTTCAGTGATCTCTGTGGCCATATCTAAACCATAAATAAGAGCCTTGTCACTGCCCCAGATGCACAAGCCTCTAAGCCAGAAATCCCAAATATCCTGAGGATTACCGCTCCATGGAGGATTTGTTTTGAATCCCTAACAAATGTAGGAGAACCCTCGGGAGGGAGACTGCCAGGCAGCTTCTCATTCTACTAGGCTGTAAATGTGTCTCTAAAATCTTTCCCTAACAAAGACAGCTACAGCTATGGGGATTGACCACTTCCTGTTTTCTCTCTCTTCTGCCATGTGTTAATGCCAGGCCCAACCACTATGATTTGTTAGAAAGCTAATTTCAATTTTAATCACTTACCTAATATAAAAGAGGACTTATGCTAGCATTGCCTGCTTAGATTCTATACAGAAGCATAATTTCCTGCACTGCTGATGTTAATCTGCTAAACAGTAGTAAAAACTCCCATTTCTATTATCAAAGAGACTGGGCCCATCCTGAGGCTGCTGTGTTTCTTCCTTAAATCTAAAAATGCAGGGCTTGGTTCTTCCCGTGACATCTCTGCCACAGTTACACTCATGAACCTATCTTAGCAATGGCAGTTGTTGTTGTGGTTCACAGCACTAACAGCTGGATAAGGACTGTTGAGAACACTCCAACACTCTGCATAGCACCTTCTATCAATAGGAGAGCCAGCCAGCAGGGTGGGAGCTTGTCCGTGTCTTGTGACCAATGTGTATGGTATTTTCACAACTGGATTCACCGGGCGAACTGACTAGTGGGTTGGTACCTGAAGAGATATTAGGAAGACTGATCCCAGGGGTCTTAATCCAACAGGGCTAGCATTCTCATCAGATTCATAAATATTAGGCAAACCTGAAAACAGCACCCATGTTGGTGTTGAGGGGTTAAGGAATTCAGCTGGCTTACTTCCCTAAAAAGGCATGTAAGTCTAAAGAATGTTTGAAAATGATCTATAAAAACAAAAGCAAGCTGCTGTTTGTGATAACACTCTATGACAACTGGAGACAAACAACACGGGGAAAGCAGGCAGTGAGTCATCTCCAGCAGATTTGAAGGCTGTCAAGCATGTCCTCTTACAACTTAGTTAGGAGAGCCCAAGGCAAAGTTGACCAAACTGACCAAAGAAGCTTCTCTGATGAGATCTGACGGCTATACTAATCTATTGTAAAGGAATACGAATTTACAGAACAGTTTGAGACTTTGTTCTTTTAGCAGAATAACATCAATAGGTTTCCCTCTGGGGCCTGTGAGCACTCCAAGGCCAGTACTGGATATTAGATACGGCCCTCTTGAGTCGCTGGTCAGAGATGTCCTAGAGACACTCCAAAACAATACAGGTTTATTGCCATTGCTTTTGGTTGCCCACTAGAAGTTGATGGTAAGATCAAGGTACACCACCACGCACCTTGGTCACAGGACATGAAAAAGCTTCATCCCTGCTAGGTAGCCCTCACAGGCTTGTTGGAGGGCAGTGGAGGTCAACAGTCTTACCCAGCTATGAACACTGAGAACTGCAACAGTGATCGCCATGTTGAGTTATGTCCATGAGTGTAATTGTGGAACAAATACCATGGGGAGAATCAACCCTTTTCTTATTAGATTAAAAAAAAATGCATGCTTGGTCCTTCAAATATGATATATTTAAAAAAAGAAAAAAAAAGTACTAACTATTTTGCTGTGAGCATTCTTCCTTTCTTTTTCATTATTTTTAAGTGTGTTATGTGCACATAATTTCCACCAACTAAAAAAAGAAAGTAAAAAGAAAGTAAAAAAGAAAATACTGTGGGATAACCATGATCCCACAGACAATCATGGTCCAAGCACTTTTTTTTCTGAAGCCCTTGCATCATGCCACCAAAGCTTCCAAAATTCTGACACAAATCACCATAAGATGGATGGTCTGAAAGAATAGAGAGATGTCCTCCAATAATCCTACAGTCTGAAGCTTGAACTGAGGGCAGCAGCGGGAGAGTTGGAAAAACCTTCCTTGTTTGCTCCACTCTGGGGCATACCCAAGCATCCCTGGATTGTAGAAGTGTCTCTCTTCCTCCACTTCATATGGCCTTCAATGTGTACCTTCCCTTTTTGTCTCTTACAAAGCTACCATCTTTGGGTGACCTCTCCTTGGAATCTTTACCTTAATTATATCTGAAGAGGCTCTTATTGCAAATAACATTATGCTTTGAGGCTGTGGGTAAACACATTCTTCTTTCATGGCCATCGTTCAGCTCACTGCAGGAGACCTGAACATATCTAGGAAAGCAAGCTACACAGTATCTGTAAGAGATTTTTTTGCGCTTCCTTCAAAGACAATGATTTCTCTTTCAGAAGACTTTGCAACAGTACGTATACACAGCATACAGCCCTGCCCGCTCCTGAGACCACCTGGCAGCAGATTATTTTGCTATATGAGAAAACTGACCCTTTTGATTTACTTTTCCAAATATCCTGAAACATTTGGACTGGTGTAACTGATGCGTTAACAGAGTCCATGGTCCCAACCCTTAAGAGTTCCCTCAGCCCTCAGGAAAGGGACATTCTCCGACTACAAACTGGGTTACAATTCTGAAAGTAAGCAAAAGCTAATCAGAAGTTAAGATGACAAAAAGCCAAACGAAAATTTTAAAAACGTAAGCACTCCACTGTAAAGGAGGAAGGTTTCTTACTTACCTGCTCAGTCTAACCATTTTCTCTTCTGGCCTCTGAGCAGTGGTGGAGGACACAGAAAAACTGGATGTAAAAAAATCTAAAGAGAATGCCTGCTGGAAAAGCACAGCCACTATCCTAGGACATGGATATGAGCCTGAAAGAAACTGAGAATTAGGAAAGAAAGAATAGAAGGAGGAGGAGGAACAGTAGAAGGGGGAAGGGTGGGAAGAAAGATGGGAAAAGAGAGATCACTTACTATCATCATGGGTTTTGTGTGTTTTTAGATAGGTTTAGTTTGGCATGTTTTGTTGTTCAGTTTGATTTTCTTTTTTGTTGTTTTTGTTTCTTTTTGGGAGAGAGAAGAGGGAAAGAGAGAGGAAATATGAAGTTATATGAAGTTGGAAGTGTAAGATCTGGGAGCAGTTGTGGAAGTATAAATACTATCAAAAATATTTATGAAAAACAATTCAGTTAAAAATATAAAATTACATTATTCCTCCCTTCTATTTCTTCCTTCCCATAGACACACACACACACACACACACACACTCACACACACACACACACTTTTACTATAGTTTTTAACTGAGTGGGCAGGACAATCAGCTTTCCCCCAACACAGCACGGATCACGCTATTAAACAAAAGAGTTGTTTCTGTGCAACACCACAGTTACTGTGTGGTCAATAGGCCCTATCAAAAGTCCGAACACTCAGGAGGTGAAGGCAGGGAGACTAGGGGTTCTAGGTAATCCTCAGCTGTATGAAAACCCCGCTTGCTCTGCCTGGGGCCCCATCTCAGTACCTTACCAACAGCA
The DNA here is from genome assembly GCF_030254825.1 of Meriones unguiculatus. Classification (NCBI taxonomy): domain Eukaryota; kingdom Metazoa; phylum Chordata; class Mammalia; order Rodentia; family Muridae; genus Meriones; species Meriones unguiculatus. Next base: position 37,147,478 of record NC_083366.1, read on the forward strand.
AGATCACCAAGCTATCCCTAATAACAGGCACTTCATGTAATGCCAAAGAATTGAGTACAGCTAAGTGACAACTCTAAGTGGGATAAGGGGTACGGGGTAGGGGTGGGTGTTGATTATGAGAATCTTAACAGAACTATATATAGCCAGCTTGTATATTCAGAAAACCCTCAACCAGAGTAAGCATAATTTAAGTGATGAGGCAGTGTTCTTCATCAAAAGCCCAGCACACAATCAGGGAGAGTGACACACTATCTTCATGCAAGCTCAGCACTGTGAGAGGCTCACTGGGAAAAACAGAGCTTACATTGAAAAGAAGAAAAGTTTATAAACACTGACTAATACAGCAGTGGGGTAAGAAACAGAGAAGCAGAGAGTGGAAGCACCAGCACCCCCAAGATGGTCAGGGTAGATGCAGGGCTAGATGTTAGGATAAGCTATGGCTTGAAGAAAGTTTGTTCTACCTACTCAAGAACTGAACAAGAACTGAATTCCCACAGCCATTCATTAATTGCACCAAGAGAATGAAAGCTGAATCTGATTTTTGACCTTCGGGAAATGATTAGATTAAATTAGACTACATTATGATGAGGTTTCAGCGATTGACTTCTGCCGGATTTACTAGGAAGAAAGAGACCACACAGGTAAAATAATATACATGCTCTGCCATGATGTAATACAGCTAAGCAGGGCCATGACCACAGTCTGTTCCATGCTGTTTAGCCTTCTGGCTCTCAAACCCACTCTAAATAAAGCTGTTTTTTATAAAGAGGTTTTCTTATAATGTAGTCTGCCTCAGGCATTTTGCTATAGTAATGACAAATGAACTAACATAGTTGATAATAGCAAATAATTTGAGCTGGATCAAGATGAGTACAAAGTAAGGGTTACAGACTTTTTGTCTTAAGAACCAGATAATAAATACTTTAAGCTTTGCAGAGCCAGACAGTCTCTATTGCAACTAGCAAAGTTGGCCATTGAAGGATTAAATCACTCATATACAATAAATTAATGTGTGCACTTGTGCTCCCATAAAATTTTATTCACATAAACAGGATATGCACCGTTAATACTACTCTGGAGGATAAGTGAGAACATTCTTCCCAGAGTTAAAAATCAGTAGTTGGTAATTCTATATTAACAGTTTGTAACAACACTTTAATTTCTGTGTTCACAAATAACCAAACCCTCACTAGACCATCTCTCACTGGGTGGTACACTGAGAAAATGTTTTAAATATTGCCCGTGAATTTCAATTTCATGACAAGAGTCTATTTGGTTTTCAGGCAACATTACCAGTGTCTAACACTCTAAACAATAATTGCTACACAGAAAAATCTCCAAGAAGTCCATCTCTGTCTCAGTTGCCCATTTGATGCAGGGGAATGTATTCTGGAGATAACACAGTACAGTTCAGTGGACAGCATCATAAAAAGCAGTCTTAGACTTAACCTTCAGAATCTAAACAGAAACCTGCTGCTTCAGTGCAGTCCTGTAGCCTGTGTTCCAGGGAGCACTCTGGGTTCTCCATCTGGAGACCTGCGCTCAGGACAAGAAGGATGAAACGTAAGAAAATGCTGGTAGTATTCCTAGTGACAACATCATTGCACACAGAATCCAGCACAAATTCATCAGCAGATGGCTCAGTGACAGATTTCCCTATTTACATATTTGGCTCCCATGAGCTAAAGTGGACATCAATGTGCTTTCCAAGTGGGTACCGAGCTTTAGTTGAAGGCAGAACTCCCACGAGATCCATTGGATCCTTACAGGGAAGCAGAAAGGCTGCATCCACAGTAGAGTACTGATGCCTGTTGAGAGATTAATGTTAGTGTGCTTTCACTTGGGTTTTAGAAAGAAAAGATCATTTTGTATACTGCACGGGGACGAAGGCTTGTGGAGTAGTTAGTGTGAAGCCAGGCATTCTCTTGAAAATAATTTAGCAGAAGTGACCATCAACAGGTGATAAAGAAAATGTGCTAGATGAACAAGACACAGGAGAGCCTTCTCCAGCCATAGAGAATAATAAAATTATGCCATTTGACTAAAATTTGATGTTAAACAAAGTCACCTAGACCCAGAAGACAAACATTGCATATATTCACATATGGGAAGACTAGATTATGCACACACACACACACACACACACACTTACTTACACATGTGCCAAGAAAATCCAAAGACTATTTGAGAAGAGGGACTAGCAAAATAGAGTAAGGCATAGGAGAAACTCATGGGGTACACCTAGCTGAAGTATATGATACATTTGAATAAGAACATCACCAGCCACCACTTTGTACAGTGAACATGCATTAATCTTCATTCTGTAAGCAGGGAGAACAGGAAGCACAGACAATGGAAACCATTGAAACACTCACTTTCCAAAGCCCAAAGAGAATGTTGCTCCTCTGCCACACCTCCCCATGCTTGGGAAGCAGATAATTTCTCAGAGTGAAGTCATACTCACGTTTTCCAGAAACATAAAATTCAAACTTTTCCCAATGTGAGTACATGAGCTGCACTTTCAAAAAGGTCAAAAATTCCAACTTAGCTTTTTAGGACTTCAGTATTCAAGCCATTTTTGTGAAATTTTGAGGGTTTTTTTTCCATTTATTTTATCACAAACATGAAATCTGTTTCTGTAGACTGAATGGTGCCTACGCACATACCAATTCATATACTGAAGTCTATGTTAGTGATTTTTCTCCTGGCTGTGACCAAATACCTGATAAGAAGCCACTTAGCAGGCATCAAAGAACTCTGCTTATGGTGGTTTTCTTTTCATTCTTTCTTTCTTTCTTTTTTTTTTTTTTTTAATATCTGCTCAAGTTGACTAAGATATGTTTAGAAACTGTCCCTGTGAGGGTCTCCTCTTTTCGCCTTCCTCTTGCCTATGAAGTCTGGAACTCATAGAGGAATTCATTCACTTTGGGATTTTTGTTCTTCTGGGGTTCAAACACTCTAAGCTTCGTCAGAACTCCTAAGTCCTGCCCACCCCCTTCCTGCCTCTTTCATGACAGTGCCTTTTTTCGTACACACCTTCAGATCTCCCCAGGATTATTTTTACTGCTTTGTTAGTGGCTTCAAATGTTTCCTTTAAAAACACCTGCCCTTCAGATGAAAAATCTGTCTTGGCTTTCTCAGGAGTTTTCCACATTTCTGGAAAGCTCCCAAGCAGACATGACTGTCAAACTGTATGCTCTTCAAAACATGACTCAGAAAGTCTGATATTATTGCGATGCTGATCTTGGTTGTCAAATTGACTGCATCTGGAATCTACTAAAACCCAAGCAGCTGGGCATACTTGTGGCAGGTATTCTTGGATCATTTGGGATGGGATGACCACCCTAAACCTGGCCCACAGTTTCTGGTGGCAGCAGACATGAAGGGGCATTACAGAAGGAAGCTTTGCTTTTCACCCTTACTCTCACCAGCAAGTTCATCTATCCTGCTCCTAAGGCATTCCTTCACTGGTGTTAGAATCTATTTCTTTGGGACTCCAACATGACTAAAGACTTGTTCAAACATCCAGACTCATGAACTGAAAAACTGTCTGATTCTTGGTCTTTACATTGGCAGATAGTCATTGTTGTTGGATAACTTAGACCACAGCCTATAAGCCATCATAGTAAATTATTTATATATATGTGTGTGTGTGTGTGTGTGTGTAAATGTATATATAATTTACTAAGTGTATATATGCACATGCATATACATACATATATATGTGTATATATATATACATATACTCTCATTCTATCACTTTTATTCCTTTAGAGAACCTTGACTAATATTTAAACCCACACACAATTAGCACCCCATAAAATTCTGTTAATCCAAACTTGTACTCTTCCTGGAAAATCCCACCTTCCTTCTTTTAAAGGGTCTACATTTCCATGTACAAGTCTTGCACACGCGCCAATTCTTAATAATGCATCCAAGCCCTGATCACCCTTATTTGTGATGGTGCCAATGCTAAAAGGAGGGCTGCTTAGCAGCCATGGTGAGGCTTCTGAAACAGGAGGCTCCACCAGTCCCTGACACCCCAATGGTGACTCAAGGCAGTCTCCATCCAGTGCAAGATGCACCATAACCATAAGGAATTGTAGATATGTGCAGGACTGATCATCATAACCGTGCTGCCAACACGTTCAGTTGCCACAGAAACAGTCCCGAGAAAGAGCATAGTACAGTTCCTTTACCTGCCACTCTTCTGCTTTTGCATCTTCCGGAAGCATGCTCTGAGATATTCTAGGCAGAAGTCAGAAAATTGTTCCTGTTACTAGCCATATAATAGCTAATTTTGTCTTTTTTAACTGTATGGGCTCTGTTGGTGATAAAATTCAGTATTACCAACCTTCAGACTGCTGAAACCATCAAACTGTTGAACTTTATATAATTACTAAGCTTTGTGGGACAACCTAGACATTCAACCTACACATTTCTTGCATCTTGAGAGAGTGGACAGTCTTCCTCTGAATTCATTGCTACTATTTAATTTGGTACTCTCTAAGCCTACAAGCTGCACACAGCCCATTATTAAAAACTTTGCCAGAGTGATCATACCATCTAAATGTTACTCTGAGAACTTTCAAAGTTTCTCATTTAGCTTAAATTTGCCCATCTATTCGGCACACGTTTGTGTTTGGTCTAGCATTCACATCAGCTCTCCAGCCAGCAGGAAGAAAATCTCCCAAGCCTTTGAAGAGTTTCCCTGAAGAACACACTGGGGCCATCATGGCTGCCTGTAAAGGTGAGCACCTGTAGTCAGGTATAAAATGCCGGCAGATGCTTAAACTTAACCATCTAAGTCAGAATCCTGCTTAAGTGTGGGACAATACCAACTTTGATTAGGTCACTGCAAAATGACCTCGTTACAAAATCTTTGAAAAACTCATAAAAATTCTGAATCACGTTCCGTGATCAATTTCTTATCCCTTTCCTCAAATTATTCCAAAAGAAAAGTGGCCCCCATTTTGTCTGCCAGTGGCCATCCTAAAACAGTAATTCCCTTTCAAAATATCTCTGCTACAGTCATCTTAGATAACACTGTCAGATCGAGTCTCCTTACTCCACCTTTTCAAAACATAAGAGGAAAGTGCCCATTTGTCATGCCAGTTCTGTAGACAGGCCCAGGCAAGCCTGTAACGCAGCTGCTTCGGACACGTGGCTCCCTGGGGACATCACTCTCCTACCCAGATCTGTCTTTATGATCTGGCAGAACACTCCCCCAACATCTGCCAAAGCATCCGACTGGGGCAGAGGACTGTTCCAAACACCTGTGTGCATTTTTCATCTTGTAAACAGTCTAGGGTTGCTATCACAAAATCGGCTGCTTCTCTGGTAAGACTGCATCTGCGTTTGATCTTCTACCTCAGCCACAGAAGAGCAGGCATTTTGAGCTTGCTTTCTCCTCAGTTGGTACTAAGTATGAGAAAGCTACTCCGAGTCCTGGCTTATGTGAATTATAAACCATCTACAGAAGACACTTAGAAATAGCCAGTCACAGCGGTCCTTTGACACCCATCTCACAAATCCCCTGGCCAGTGTTGGGTAGTGGGGCGGGAACAGTGAGCAACAGGTAGTGGAGGCTAATGATCCATTAACGCTGGAAAACACACTTATACTTCCATTTGCTTGGTCCAGCTCCAAAACCTTAACACAGAAAAAAAAAAAAAAAAAAAAAAACATGAAATGGGATAAATTCCTATAAAATGAATCCTTACGCCGACACTCAACACACAAAGCCCACCTCCATCGTGGGTTCGCATTGTTTACTGCTACACCACTGTCTGAATATACAGACCATAGTAGCTTTGTTGGTGACATCAGTGGCCCAGACAAAAATTTTCTTTTCATATCGTTTGGAATTAATATCTTTTGGATAATCGTCACCCAGAGACCCACACGTTAAAGGTTGAGTCCCCAGTATACGGCGTATTAGGAGATGGCAGAAGCTTTAGGAAAGTAGATAACTAGTGGAATGAGTCTGGCCTCTCGTTATTTCTCTCTTCGGTCCGGGGTTTCCAAGAGGTGAGCGTGTCCTCTTCCCCAAACTCCCACTGCATTGCTGTGATTCATAGGTCTAAAAGCAGTGTAACCAAGGCTGAAATGCATGAAACCTGGAGCCAAAGTCGGCTTTTCTTTTCTATAAGTTTATTGCCTCTGGCATTTTGTTGCTGTTACAGAAAGCTGCCTCACTTGGGGGGCCAATCTCTCAGCTGTGTCTAATTTTCCTTCTACAGTAAATTCTGCTTGAATGTATTCATCTTATCTTTAGAACTCCTAGTGCAGTTTTCGTTATGTTGGCATAATTTAAAGCATCTAATGTTCTTTTTGTTTAATTTCTAGTAAGTAATTTTCCTGAGTCAGAGATCCTTTTGGTTAATGCTTTTGTTGTTCTATGGAGGAACTCTGCTTCCTCGCACAGTCATGGGCTGTCTTTTCTAGTATTCATGTCTGTTTCATGTTGTTGTTCATATTAAAATGCTTTCTGTCACAAACCTATCTTCGTTATTCTAAGATAACTCCATGACACCTGCATGTAGTGGGAAGCATTGGTTTGGGAGAGATGCTAGGGAAGAGACATGAAGGTGTATGTGGGTGGCCATGTGAAGAGAAAAGCATTCTCCATCCTTTATGCTGACCTAACTCTTCTTGGGTGTTTTTGTAGCATTGGCTCCTCACCTTGGCTTTCATCTAGGAGCAGACAGCAGGCGGCAGGCAGCTGGCATCCTTTGCTCCTCTTCCAGCTCTAATTGGCATGTTCCCTTGAGGTGCAGCCTGCACCCTCTGCAGAACTAGCCATGGTGGCAGGTGAAGTGGGTTAGCAGAGGGCCTGCCTGGACTGGCTGCTTTCAAGGAAGGCTTTTCACTGACTTTACCAACAGCTGACTACTGGTTTCATTTGTCCACTGGCTTTCAACCGTCTATGGAGCTGTTTAGGGAAGAAAGATCCCCATGTGACATACTTTTTCTCCAGAATATATAAGCACTGTGTTCTTTTCGGCTCTGCTTCTTCAGAATTACAATGCAGATGACTTCTGCTTCCATTTTGTATTTTTCTGTTGCTGTTAGGATTGATACCTTCTAAAATACAATTTTCAGTTCTGTCAATGAAATTTTGGACAGAAAAAGAAATAGTTGTAAGTGCTGTGGCCTGCATCTAAAAGAAATATTTTAAGAGTTCATTTTCTCATTTATCCTTGTCAACACAAAACAACTCTTGGATTTGTTTCATTGCCCATGTGTTCCCTCTCTAATATATGTGTGTATGTGTGTGTTCCATATGTCTGTGAATATTATTATATATAGTTTTTATGTTTTTCTAAATGTTAAAATGATCCATTAAGGAACTTATACCACTTTATAGATGATGGGTTTTTTTTTCACTTAATTTTAACTCATTAAGTAAAAATATGGTACACTTTATCAACTAATTAAGAAAATATATTCTGGCTTTTACCTATTTTTATATATTTTTGTTTTACCTAGACTGGACCTCTGTTGTTACAGGATGATATTTTATTCGTCTTTGTCACCGGTGAGACCCCGTTGCTTCTGGACGCAATTTAAGAAAACTGTTCTCACATAATCTCCATCATCTAGCCAGAGACAGCTCCAAGTAATAGCATCCCATAACTGATGAGAACTACCTTCCTCTTCTATGTACTCAGAGTCTAGAACACTAGCATAGCAAGCCATAAGTCTCGGGTTTGCTCCTTTCTCTTTCTAACTGCTTTACTGGTGCCCTACAAACAATACCCTCAATTGATAGAGTCACTAGACTCTAGAAATAGAACACAGTGGCAGGAGCAGCAGCATCGCCACAGACAGCTGAGACTGCTGCGGTACTGGACATGGCCACTACACTATCGGATCGGGATTAGCATGTGTGCTTCTGCAAACCAGCTAGTACCACAGTTTTTCTTGGGTTCAAAAGGATAAAGGAGACCGTATGTGCAAATCTGTGAGTATATACAAAGACATAATAGAGCTGACAGAATTTAGCTTTAAATGTCTGCCAATATTGAGCTGACAGGCCTACTTTGAACTTTTATATAAAGAGCAAAATAAAATCCACCAGGTGAATGACGTGGCCACACAGGCATGATGAGCCAATTCAGTCCCTGGATCCTACAATGGCGTGAAAAAGCTGACTCTTGAAGGTTACTCTCTGACCTCCACACATTCCATGGCAAGTATGCCCACATCTATACGTACACATCACACTAATAATGATAATTATAATCGTAATAGTAATAACAATATAGAAGTGAAAAATATTTTGCAAGAACCATGTTCAAATTCAAACGTGGACAGGAGCAGAGTGGCTTAGATTCCCACAGGTTAAATGATGTTTAACCTAGAGTACCTTTAGCAATGTCCCTGTCTACATTCAGGATATAATAACAATCTGACTCCAACCCTGGAATTCGGTACACAGGGCAGCATAGCAGCAATACTCTTCCATGGAGTCCTTGGAGCTCATCAAGAAATTGTGGGAACCCAGTAAATCTTTTTGTAGAGGACCAACGGTATTTAGCCTATAGTTGTGATGCCGTGAGCACAAATCAGATGCCTAAAAGTCCTCCTTCAGAATTTTCTGGAGAAAATGGACTAACGCCATATTATGAGAAATAAGGGAAAGAGCCAAAACAATCTGAGAATTAACATGATTTCGCTTTATGATTCCAGCCATGTACTTCTGACTCTGGCTTTAGTTTAGCCTTTTTTTTTTTCATTTCTAATATGAACTATTTACTAGATAATACCACAGCTTTCTTGATAAAACAGCTCTAAGTCTAATTGTCCTTCTAGATTTCCAGTGTAGCCATTTCTTAGTTTTGTTTCTGTCCTGAGATTACCTGCTTAAATATTTTGTATTTACTAAAGCTTCTACAGAATAATACAGTCATTCCCTGTCGTGATGGTTTCTGCATTAGCTGTGTATTCTATAAACTGAAAAGTGAAAATGCCCTTTTAAAACAAAATGTACAAGCTTTTCTTGTTGTTCTCTAAGAATATAGTATCACACTATTTACATGTCATTTACATGGTGTTAGGCATTACAAGTAATTTAGAAATGGTTTAAATTTTACAGTAGGATGGAAATGTCAAATGCAAATACTATTTTACGTCATTTGAGGGCATTGGACATCCACTTATTTTGGAATCTGCAGGGCTATGGAAACAAACACAACTGTGCCCTCCTCAAGGAATCACTTAAATGAGATAAAGGATGCAAGCTGCACAGGGTCAGTCAACTTTAAGAAATAAATCAGTATCTATGGCATTTTTTATATGTACATCATCATAATTATTACTTATTTCTTCTCAATTTAGAACATTATATTAACATACCCCACTCCAGTTTTCATTTTCCCAACACTGCCATTTAGCTATGGACTTAGAAAGTTTTATAAAATAGGCATATGTACGTAAAAACAGAACTCTAGCTGGGAGTTCTGTTCTTTTTTAAGGCACAGATGTTCATTGTCAGATCAGTGTATTATACTATAGAGAAAAATTGGTAAAACAAGTGAGGAGAGTGACAAATGATGGCGTTTTAAAAAGAGAACTCCTTGATCATAATGGAGCCGGGGGACTTTTATGCTCAAGGTATGAATAATGCAGCAGGGTTATCATGGTTCTTGGAGAGCGATCTAGAAGTTTAACAGAGAACCAAGAAACAAATTCACTAAGAAGAGTCTTTCAGAAGTAAACCACAACACCTGCAATGTGGCTTCACTTTAACTGAACCAGACTATGGACGATGGTAGCCGGAGTTATTATCAAATCAATAACCATCTATGTATTACAGGAAGCTAAGAGTGACATTAGCCTAAATCTCAATGTAGAATCCGGAGAAAGACAAACATGACTTTAGTTAACTGCAAAACTTTGTGATGAAGCTTGGAAAGTAGAGTCGAGGAAACAGTGCTGTGCTTTCAAGCATCAAACTCAGACCCTAAATGCTGCAAACGAATATATGATCATATAGTCACCCACCTAAGTCATTAAATAAATATGCCAGCAAGTGTGCATACAGCAAACATTCTCAGCAGAGCTGCAGAGAAGGTATCACATTCACGGTTGCCCAAATGCATCTATTTTTTTACAAAAATAATACCAGTGAGATAATGAAAGTGTTGTCCATAAACAAGAAAAAGAAGCCAATGAAAATCCCGTCAGGGGCCTCCATGTTTATCTTACATGATGGAAACTTCAGAATAACTATTATAATATCAAAAGTGTAAAAACGAAACTTGTTTCTAAAGTAAAGAAAACTATGATGGCAACCCCTCACCCAGTCAGACTATCAAGAGATAAAAGGTAAAAGGCCTAAACTCAAGTTCTGAATTTGAAAGGTAGAATAGCTGAAAATAGTTTACTGAACAGGTTTTTAAAAGAATCTACAAACAGTCAGATACATCAGTAGAGATAGTGTAAGCTGAAGAACAAAGAAGAGAAAAAATGAAAATTATACTAGCATCTCAGTAACCACAGCAAGAGCATCCTGCAATGTCCAACATCCTACCACAAACACTCAACAAACCAGAGCGGAATATCCTCTTTAACTGACAACAGCTGATGTCATCCTTAATGCTGTGAAGCTGAGAACTTCCTCCCAAGATCAGAAACAAGATAAAAAATGGCTGCTCACTGAATACCTCTTCCAAGCATTGCACCAGAGAGTCTAGACACATAATAATAATAATAATAAAGATAATAAAACATGAGATCAAGATTATGGAAAAATCTATAAAATCGTCTTATGAACTGGGAGTGCTGACATACCCCTTTAATCAGAACAACTTAGTGATTTCAAGAGCAGCCTGGCCTATATAATGAGTTCCAGGGCTATGATGACACCCTATCTCAACAACAGAAAAGGCAGCATTGACTTCAAGGAACATGGTCTTTTACACAGAAAACCCTTCTAAAAAATCCCTAATTAATGACTTAAGCTAACTTGCAGAATGCAAGATGAACCTACAAAATTTAATGATGTTTTCACACAGGAGAAACGAGTACTACAATGATGAAATTGAGAAAATCCTGAATACAAAAGTTCACCAAGAATAAAATATGAGTAAATTTGGAAAAAGAAATGCAAAACTAATACTCTTTTGGGAATCTTTTGTAGTATAAAATAACAAGACATTAAAACTGTAAAAGCATGGAATAGCATTAAAAGCAAGTAAAAAGACTACAAACAGTGGGAAAATATCTAATCCTATGGCTGAGAAGCTTAATACTGTTAATAATGTCAAGGTTTCTCAAACTGGTCTACCAATTCAATGAAATCTTTACAAATCATATCTCATTTATCTACTTTACATATGTGCATGTATGTGTGCCAAGTTGCATGAAAGAGGTTCAGAGGACAACTTTCAGGAGTTGGTTCACTCTCGCCACGTGCTCAGAGGTCTAACTCAGATCATCAGACTTGGTGGCAGTTGCTCTAATACGCTGGGCCATCTTGATGTCCCCTCAATGCAGTGTTTATGAAAAATCCAAACTGTCTCCTTTGTAAATTAGAAAGCCCATCCTGAAATTCATATAAAAATGTAAAGGTCCCTAGTTCCTCAAAGTCATAATAAGGAAAATCTCTCAATTTCAAAGCCTACTATTGTATGGGAGATAGAGGTAAGAGAAATGGATCAAGAAAGCAGAATTAGTAATCCAAAATTAAACTCATATTTACACTCAATCAATATTTGAAAGCGTGTGACCATTCAGTGGGGAAAGTATGGGAAAGAGTAAGTTAGTGGTGTAGAGGATGACATTGTACAACAGAGAAGAGAGAGATTTTTGTCATCCTTACCACACAAAATGTTATTTAAAAAAAAAGTAAGAATTAAACTGTAAAAGCTGGAGCAGACATGGTGGAGTGTACACCTTTAATACAGCACTCAGGAGGTAGAGGCAGGCCGATGTCTGTGCATTCCAATCCAACTGATCTTCAGACAGCCAAGGCTGCAAAGAGAAACCCTATCTCAAAAATCGTAAAAACCAAAATAAAAATAAAAACCTATAAAACTTACAGATGAAAAAATTTGCCATATAAATCATCAGTTAGGCAATTATTTCTTAAATGTGTACAGAAGCAAAATAAGCTCATAGAATCAACATGCTCAAAATTTTAAATGTATTTCAAAGGACATAGTCAAGAAAGTGCAAATTACTGACAGAATGGGAGAAAATCATATATCTTATAAAAAGCCTAGCTTCCAAAATGTTCAAAGTACTATGACTCAATAATAAAGAATCCAAATTAAATTGGGTAAAAAAGGTAAAATTTCTCCAAAGAAAATGTACAAATAGTCAAAATCATACCAAAATATTTTTTGTTGTTACTAATTAGGGAAATTAAAATTTTTAAAAATACACGATGAGATATCACTTCATACCCACTAAATTTGTTTGTAGTCACAAAAAAAGAAGAGAGAGGGAAGGAGAAGGAGGGGACGAAGGAGAGAGGAAGAGAGAGAAAGAGAAAGAAGGGCAGGAAGATAAGTACTTAGTCACCTAGCAGTTCTGCTTCTAGACATACTTCAGGAAAAAATATGAAAGCATGGTGTCTGAGTTTTGGGTTTCTATTGCTGTGAGGAAGCACCATGACCAAAGCAACTAGGGAAGGAAAGGGTTTATTTAACATACACTTCCACATCATAGGCTAGTATTTAGGAAGGAAGTCGGGGCAGGAACTCAAGCAGAGCTGGAACCTGAAGGCAGGGTCTGAGGCAGAGGCCAAGGATGGGTTCTGCTTACTGGCTTGCCCCCTGTGGCTTGTTCAGCCTACTTTCTTATAGAAACCAGGACCACCTGCCCAGGGATGGCGCCACCCACAACAGGCTGGACCTTCCCTCATCAATCACTAATTAAATGATTCTCTACAGGTTTGACTGCAACCCAATTTTATGGAGACATTTTCTTAATTTAGCCTCCCTCTTCTCAGATGATTCTAGCCTATGTCAAATTGACATCAAATTACCCAGCTCTCATGAGCACTAAAAATTGTGTGTGTAGATGTACATCATTATTCATAGCTTCCAAAATTGCAACTAACTCAGATATCATCAATTCAAGATGAATTAAACAAAGCATGGATTGTTCCAGCCAGCAGAGTATTATTTACCTATAGAAAGGAATGTAACGCTGAAACACATGGAAACATGAACAAGCCTTTGGATGTTAGTTTAAAGTAAACAGACACATAAAGCCACATGTTTTGATTGATTCCATCTATATAACACATCCCCACTAGACAAAGCTAGAGTAGAGGAGTGGGGAGAAGGTGAGGGTACTGGGGATTGGAAGCTAACAAATATGGGGCTTTTTCTGAAATGACAAAAATTCTAGAAATAGTCATTACACGGTCTCTGACTAATTTCCTGACCTTTATGGTTAATCCAAAAGAAACACACTCATGTGAAGATTCAAAGCTAAAATATCCCCAAATGAGAGGCAACCGAGTTCATCTTTCTGGGTCTGGAACACAGTCCATCTTTCTGGTTTCTGGGTTACCTCACTCAGAATAATTGTTTATTCTGAATGTACAACATAGTGGAAATGCTAAGACCCACCTATAGTATAAAGTTTGAAGTGAGAACTCCATTTAAACTCATGTGTTTGTGGCGACTTCTGCAGTTTCTACAGCATTATTCTTTTCAATATCTTCAGTATTTATTATCTCTCCCTATATCCTCTCAATAACATTGTCCTCTCCACCCCCATTAAACTCTTATTATACCATTATTCCTCTTTGATATGCATACTACTGTACTGTGTCTCCCAGCCCTTGAATTCCCACCCATGGTCTGACTAATTTCCTGACCTTTATGGTTAATCCAAAAGAAACACACACATTTGAAGACTCAAAGGTAACATCCCCAGATGAGAGACAGCAGAGTTCATCTTTCTGGGTCTGGGTTACCTCACTCAGAATGATTGTTTCCAGTTCAATCCATTTACCTGCAAATTTCATAATTTTGTTTTTACTAAAAGACCAATGATACTCCTTCATGTAAATGTAATCACATTTTCATTGTGCGTTCATCAGTTGATATGCAGCTAGGCTGTTTTCATTTCCTCAGACCACATAAGATCACTGCATGCAGAGTGGAGGGGTGGGACTTTCCCACCCCTGCCTAAGAAGAAATTGACTATTGATAGCTCCTAGAGACAGAGGGCCAGATTTCTTTTTTTATTTTTTTATTTTTTTATATTAATTACAGTTCATTCACTTTGTAACCCAACTGTAGCCCTCTCCTTCATTCCCTCCCAACCCCACCCTCTCTTCCCTCATCTCCTCCCATGCCCCTCTCCAAATCCACTGATAGGGGAGGTCCTTCTCCCCTTCCATCTGATCCTAGCCTATCAGGTCTCATCAGGACTGACTGCATTGTCCTCCTCTGTGGCCTGCTATAGCTGCCCGCCCCCCCCCCAGGGTGAGGTGATCAAAGAGCCAGCCACTGAGTCCATGTCAGAGACAGTCCCTGTTCCCATTACTAGGAAACCCTCTTGGACACTGAGCTGCAATGGGCTACATCTGTGCAGGGGTTCTAGGTTATCTCCACGATTGGTCCTTGGTTGGAGTATCAGTCTCAGAAAAGACCCCTGTGCCAAGATTTCTTGGTTCTGTTGCTCTCCTTGTGGAGCTCCTGTCCCTTCCAGGTCTTTCTATCTGCCCCTTCTTTCATAAGATTCCCTGAACTCCGACCAAGGTTTGGCTATGAGTCTCAGCATCTGCTTTGATACCCTGCTGGGTAGTGTTTCAGAGGCCCTCTGTGATAGGCTTCTGTCCTTTTCCCTGTTTTATCCCTCTTCTGTTGGGCCCCTAGGTAAGATGACTTACCTCACTCAGAAAGGCAAATGGGAGGGACATCAGGTCAGATTTCTTTATGGGTGCACTCTCTGGTAGAGAGTTGGTGGGTAGGATAGAGGAGGTGGCTAAGGGAGGAGTGGAGAAAGCCGGAAATATGATCAAAATTTCTCCGCATGAAAAAGCCATTTCATGTAAAAAGTCATTTTTTATTAATTAATTCAATTTACCTCTCTGTAATGGGCTCCTCCATCTTCTCCTCACAATACCCCCTCCCTTCTGCATCCATTCTCCCCTATACCTCAGGATAGGAGAGCCTCCCTACTGAGACACCCAGCTCATCTATTCTCAAGAGGAGTGAGTTCATCTTCCTCCCCTGTGGCCTGGTAAGGAAGTCCCACCAGGGGAAACTGATGAAAATGCAGGAAACATAGTCCATGTCAGAGATATCCCCAACTCACCTAACAAGTGGGTCAAAATGAAGCCCATCGGACTTATCTACTTGGGGTCTGTACAATATAGTTTGTCTATCCTGTAATATATGACTAAAATCCACTTATAAGTGAGTATATACTGTGTGTCTTTCTGGGTCTGTGTTACCTCACTCAGGATGATCTTTTTTTTTTTTTTTTTTTTTTTAGTTTCATACATTTGCCTGCAAATTTCATGATTTCCTTGTTTTTAATAGCTGAGTAGTATTCCATTGTGTAAATGTACCACAATTTCTGTATCCATTCCTCAACTGAGGGATGTCTAGGTTGTTTCCAGTTTCTGGCTATTATGAATAAAACTGCTATGAACATGGTTGAGCAAATGTTGTTTTTGGTATCATAGAGCATCTTTCAGATGTATGCCTAGGAGTGGTATAGCTGGGTCTTGAGGTAGTGCTATTCCCAGTTTTCTGAGAAAGCACCAAATTGATTTCTAAAGTGGTTTTACAAGTTTGCACATCCACCAGCAATGGGGGAGGGTTCCCTTTCATCCACATGGTCTCTAGCATGTGTTGTCACTTGAATTTTTGATCTTAGACATTCTGACAGGTGTAAGATGGAATCTCAGAATCGTTTTGATTTGCATTTCCCTGATGACTAAGGACACCAAGCATGCCTCCATTCCTCTGTTGAGAATTCTCTTTAGCTCTGTATCCTTGGGATGATGAATGAAGTGCTGATGTGTTCTTGCATTCAGTTTGTAAGTATATTATTAAGTATTTTTACATCCCTGTTTATAAGAGAGATTAATCTTAAGTATTCTTTCTTTGTTGTGTCTTTATGTGGTTTAGGTATCAGGGTGACTGTGGCTTCATATAATGAGTTTGGTAGTGTTCCTTCTGTTTCTAGTTTATGGAATAATTTGTCGAGTATGGTGTTAGCTCTTCTTTGAAAGTTTGGTAGAATTCTACACTGGCCGTGGGCTCTTTTTGGTTGGGAGACTTGAGATGGCTGTTTATATTGTTTAGACTGTTTACCTGCTATTAATTTAACTTTGGTAGGTGAAATCTATCAAGAAAATAATCCATTTCCGTTAGATTTTCCAATTTGCGGAATACAGGTTTTTGAAGTAAGACCGAATGACTCTTTGGATTTCCTCGGTGTCTTTTGTTATGTCCCGCTTTTCATTTCGGATTTTGTTAATTTTGAATACTGTCATTCTGTCTTTTAGTAAGTTAGGTTAGGGGTTTGTCTATCTTGTTGATTTTATTAAAGAACCAACTCTTTGTTGATTCTTTGTAATATTCTCTTTGTTTCTAATTTATTGGTTTCAGTCCTGAGTTTGATTATTTCTAGCTGTCTACTCCTTCTTCTTCTTCTTCTTCTTCTTCTTCTTCTTCTTCTTCTTCTTCTTCTTCTTCTTCTTCTTCTTCTTTTATTTTTTTTGAAAGTTTTCAGGTGATCTATTAAGTTGCTAATATGGGACTTCTCCAATATCTTTATGAAGGCACTTAGTGCTATGAATTTTCCTCTTAGCATTGCCTTCATGGTGTCCCATAAATTTGGGTATGTTGTGCCCTGATTTTCATTGAATTCTAGGAAGTCTTTAATTTGTTTCTTTATTTCTTCCCTTAGTCAGTGATCACTGAGCAGGAGTTCTTCAGTTTCTAAGACTGTGTAGGCTTTTTGTTGTTTCTGCTGTTGTTGAGGTCCAGCTTTAATCCATGGTGATCTGATAAAGAATAATGTTAATTCAATTTTTATGTATCAGTTGAGGTTTGCTTTGTGACCAAATATGGTCAATTTTGGAGTCGGTTCCACGTAGTGCTGAGAAAAAAGTATATTCTTTTGAGTTTGGGTGAAAAGTAGTAGTCTTCAAGATGATGAGAGAAGTCTAGGGGAACATGAATGGGTTCTGGCATTTCAGATGCAGCCATACTGAAGTGTGTGTTTCAGAAAGCAGGACATAAGTGTAGGTGGCTTGAAGGACAAGGAGTGGGTGCCTCAGGTGGCAGATGTAGGGCAGAGGTTGTCTTCCTCAGCTGGCAGCCGTGGGGGATCCTATGCCTAGACATTGTGCTTCTGGAACTCAGGTTCTTCTTAGCTCCCTCATCTGGGATCCGAGATTCCATATGATTTTATTGTCCACCTGGTTTCCACAGGGAGACAAGTAGAACCTTGGGTTTGGAGGTTAGGAAGCTGTCCCAGGAATTCAGATGCTGCCTTGGGGTGAGGGGGAGCAGGAGGGATCTAATGTCTGGCTGCAGGAGGGGAGAGTTCCTGAAACTGGAAGCCTGCACTTACTCAAGTATATGGAAAGGGGAATCACAGTCCGTGACTCTTGGACAGGGAGATGGCAATTGGGGGCTTGGATCTAATTGTCCCCAACACCTGTGATGTTCCCTCCAGTTCGAGAAGCACCAAAGTCAGTGTTTCAGATCCAGCCTCCTGTTTACTCAACAGCTTTGCAGTCTTTGGTCTTCCGCCCCTTAAATATGATACACACTGTTCCCTGCCATCTTGAAACCTCCAAGAACCAAATTTTTTTAAAGTGAGAAACTTTGGATCACGGAGTAATAAATAAAATATCTCTATCAGCCCTCTCTTTTCTAGTCTTAGGGATCTATATAGAAGAGGAGGCAAAAAGATTTTAAGAGCCAGAAGTGATATGTGACTCCAAGGAAACAGCATCTTCCAGACACAAGAGGACTGTGACAACATGCACAACACATGCACAAGCTCAAACCAGACAGAATCCCAGCACTGAGAAGGGGAAGTGGGCACCAGAAGCTAACTAAGAAGCTATTTGTAATTGCTACCTGCTAGGAGAGGATAAATCAATATTCTCTAATGAAGTGAGAGTGGATATGTGACCCCACATTCCAGGGCAGGCCTCATACTCAGAAGTATCTGGTCACCCCACTTAGTGAATAAGTGTGTGTGTGTGTTAGGTCAAAGGGGAATCTGAGAGGAGTTGGAGAAGAATATTAACAAAATATATTGAATTAACATATTTTTAATTTTTATTTTTTTAATATTAGTTACAGTTTGTTAACTTTGTATCCCTGCTGTATCCCACCACTCCCTTTTTCCCTCCCAATCCCACCCTCCCACCCTCATCTCCTCCCTGCCCCTTTCCAAGTCCACTGATAAGGGAGAACCTCCTCCCCTTACATCTGATACTGGTTTATCAGGTGTCTTCAGGACTGGCTACAAAGTCCTCCTCTGTGGCCTAGCAAGGCTGCTTCTCCCTGGGGGGAGGGGGGCATCAAAGAGCCCGCCATCAAGTTCATGTCAGAAACAGTCCCTGTTCCCCTTATTAGGGTACCCACTTGGATACTGAACTACCAAGGGCTACATCTGAGCAGGGGCTCTAGGTTGCATCCATACATGGTCCTTGTTTGGAGAAACCATCTCATAAAAGACCCTTGTGCCCAGATATATTTGGTCCTTGTGGAACTCCTGTCCTCTCCAGGTCGTATCAACTCCCCCCCCCCATTTTTTTTTTGGTTACCTGCATTCTGCTGGAGGTTTGGTTATGAGTCTTAATATCTGTTTGGATACACTGCTAGGTAGAGTCTTTCAGAGGCCCTCTGTGGTAGGCTCCTGTCCTGTTACTTGTTTGCTCCTGCATCCAATATCCATCCCATTTGTCTTTCTAAGTGAGGATGATATCCAGAATATATAAAGAACTAAAGAAGTTAAAAAGCAGCAAATCAAGCAATCAGATTTAAAAAATGGGGTACAGAGCTAAACAGAGAATTCTCAGTAGAGGAATACAGAATGACAGAGAAACAAAGAAATGCTCAATGTCCTTAGCCATCACAGAGATGCAAATCAAAACGACCCTGAGATTTCACCTGACACCCACCAGAAGGGCTAAGATAAAAAATTCAAGTGACAACACATGCTGGAAATGTTGTGGAGAAAGGGGAACCTTCCTCCATTGCTGGTGGGAATACAAACTTGTACAACCACTTTGGAAATCAATCTGGTGCTTTCTCAGACAATTAGGAAGAGTGCTTCCTCAAGATCCAGCTATACCACTCCTAGGCATATATCCAAAAGATGCTCAAGTATACAACAAGGACATTTGCTCAACCATGTTTGTAGCAGCTTTATTCGTAATTGCCAGAACCTGGAAACAACCCAGATGTCCCTCAGATGAGGAATGGTTACAGAAATTGTGGTCCTTTTATACAATGGAATACTACTCAGCAATTAAAAATGAGGAAATCATGAAATTTGCAGGCAAATGGTGGGACCTAGAAACGATTATCCTGAGTGAGGTATCCCAAAAGCAGAAAGACACACATGGTATATACTCACTTATATAGACCTATAAGATAGGATAAATATACTGAAATCTATCCACGATGATCAACATTTTTAAATTAATAAATAATTTAAAGTGATGAACACAATGTATTGTGAATTTTAATTATTTTTCAGTGAAAAATTTTAAAAATTTTCATATATATGTATATATATAGTTAGTTAGTTAATTAGTTTGTTAGTTATATCATTTCCTCCATTCCTCTTCTCCCTCTAAACTTGTGGGTTCTTGTTCTCAACTTGTGGGTTGCAACTATTGGAAAACACGTATTTTCTGTGGTCTCAGGAACTGAGAAACTGCTCAATAGCAAAATTTGAAAATAATTTTATGGTTATGGGTCACCACAACATGAAGAACTGTATTGAAGGGTCACAGCATTAGGAAGGTTGAGACCCACTAAACACACATACACAATTTATTTTATTGTCCATCTGGTCTCAACAGGGGTACCAGTATAATATATAAATATGTATATTTATATGTGTGTTGATATAAATATATCAATACAAACTGCTAAATTCAAAGAGCACCATTCGATGGCTGAGCAGAAGACGGGTACAGAAGGCAAGAAGTGAGGAGGAAACCAGATTACACTCAACTTCATTCAGCTAAGGAAGGGATGCTGAAGGCTGGTTGGGGCAGGCAGAGATATATAAGTCAACAGATGTGACTAGATTCAAGAGATTTGTAGTGTGGAAAAATCTGCAAAATATGGAAACAAGCGTGGGGATAAATAACAGCAGTCTGTAAATGAACATGGTATTGGAATAATTTACTCTAATTAGCTCTTCAGAGAATAACTGCCAGATAAATCTAAATAAATAATGAGAATGGGCTGCTTTGACTAAGATGCAAAGCAATTCAGCAAATGTTCTGCTTAAAAAGCTACATCTTTCTTGATTGCTCTTGGCAACTGCTCAGAAAAAAATCTCATTTAATTGTTTTATTGTGAGGCAGGAACTCTTGCTGTACCTTCTAAAACCTACTTCCTACAGTAAAGTCCTTGTCAAGGGCTTAGAGTAAGAAAACCAACGTGGGTGTTCAATGTCTCCTAACAAACGGAATACCAATTATTTCAGAGCTGATATTAAAAGATTTAATAAGTGGAGGCCTATATTTCAAGTAATTATTTGCTTCACATTTTTCATCTGGTAGCAAAGAAGAAAAAAGTGACCATCATAGCTTACTTATTTTTTCTCTCTTTTTTAAATGTATTTATTTATTCACTTTACATCCCAGTCATATCCCCCTCCCTCCTCTCCTCCCAGTCTCACCCTCCTTCCCTCTTTCCCATATCCCCCTTCCTTTTCCCTCCCCTCAGAAAAGGGGAGAGCGCTCACACACACACCAGCACCCCACCTAACCCTCTCAGCACATACAATCACAGTAGGGCTGAGCACACCTTCTACCACAGTGGCCTGGCCAGGCAGCTCCTCCAGGGGGAAGTGATCAAAAGAATTCAACAGAGACCTTGTCAGAAACAGCCCCACTCCCCTTGATAGGGAACCCACAGGACAACCATGATGTCCATTGCGTACATATGCTGGGGGGGGGGGCGCAGCTAACTCCAGTCCATACATGGTCCTTGATTAGTGCTTCAGCCTCTGCAAGGCCCCCCGGGCTCAGGTTAGTTGGCTCTGTTGGTCTTCTTTTTTTTTTTTTTTTTTTTTTTCTTGATCAAGGCGCCATCTTTGCCATCTTTATTACAGAGTAAACCACTTATATAGGTTTCCAAGTAAACATATCCAGCAAAACAGAAACTTAACCAAGCAAAACAGGAGGTGTCTGCTGAAAACAACAAGAATAGCGAGCCAGCATGACTTACACACATGTGACCATCTCAGGTTCAATGGAATGGCTTCCTCAGTTCCCCCTTTTTTTGTTTATGACCAAAGACTCATAAGGCTTCTGTTGGTCTTCTTGTGGAGACCCTGTTCCCTTCTGATCCTCATATCCTTTCTCCCACTCTTCCACAAGACTCCCTATGCTCTACCCAAGCACAGGCTGTAAGTCTCAGCATCAGTTACGATCCACTGCTGGGTGGAGCCTCTCAGCAGTTATGCTAGGTTCCTGTCTGCAGGCATAGCAGCATAGCAGAGTGTCATTAATAGTGTTAGGGTAGCCAGGCATTGGTTGGACATTCCGTCAACCTCTGATCTATCTCTCTCCCTGCATATGTTGTAGGGAGGGTAAATTTGGGGTCAAAGTTTTTGTGGGTGTGTTGGTGTTCCCCTCCCTCTACTTGGAGTCATGTCTGCTTAGAGGGTGTCTTCTACAGTCTCCATTTCCCCCACTAGTAGGGGCCTTCACTAGAGTCACCCCCAAATCCTCCTAGAAGCCTACCCTGTCATAGGTCTACAGCCTGTCTCAGAGATGCCCCAGGCCATAGTTTCTCTTTTCCCTGAAGGCTCTCTGTCCTCATTCCCCCTCCCGAAGTCTTCCCAGATCAGTTTATAATGTTTCATAACAAATGGAATACCATTTATTTCAGAGCTGACATTAAAGGATTTAATAGGCCGAGGCTTGTATTTCAAGTAACTATTTGCTTCACATTTTCCATGTAGGTAAAAAAGAAGAAAAAGAGATCATCATTGCTTACTTATAAGCAAGCATGTCAGCTTCAGTCCTAAGAGCAAAACACATTGTTGTTTTCTTATCATTGCTTTTCTCATCATTGCTTTCTTTTTTATTAATAATTTTTTATATTAATCACAGGTTATTTACTTTGTATCCAAGCAGTAGCCCCCACTCTCATTCCCTCCCAATTGCATCCTCCCTCCCTCATCTCCTCCCTGCCCCTCTTTAAGTCCTCTGGAAGGGGAGGTCCTCCTCCCCTTCCATCTGATCCTGGTTTATCAGGTCTCATCAGGATTGGCTGAAATGTCCTCCTCTGTGGCCTAGCAAGGCTGCTCCTAACATTGCTTTCTTTACACAATCTGCTGAGCCTGGTTTCTGTACCTGAGATCACCTCATTCAGAACTCATTTGAGTGGACCTTGCTGTAACATCTGTTTTAGCATGTTCACAGAATTAAATAGCCTAAAGACAAAATGTTTTGCTAAGCTAACAGTGGAGGTAGTATTTGGAAAGTAACATCCTAAACACGCAAGTGCATTTAATAAGGATTCTTAAACATTTTAGTAGATTATGGCATCTCTGGCTTTTACATTACTGAACTCAAAGCCTGTCTTCTACTGCACTACACCAGCTCTCACTCTGTTTTGTTTCTTACCCATAACTTGACACTAATATCAAAATTAATGTATTTTTCTAATTACTACTTCTGTGCTTTTGCAGTCATAGAGTGCAAGACTTCTTAATGTAATAAGTTCTGCAAAGTCTATCTAGAACACCCAGGGCTGAACAGCAAGTATGCTCAAGCCAAACAGCTTTTGCTGCAACAAACAATCTTAGCGTAGCTTACAACAATATAACAATGTGGCCAAACAGATTATAGGTATGGAAAAAATCAAGGAAAAGGTTGATAACATAGTTTTAAAAGGCAAAGATTAGGTTCTTACAAAATACACTCCGTGTAATTTTTTTAAAACATTAAACAGCATAGCACTTGATGTATCTGATTGAAAAGGGTTGTGTGTGCATGTGTGTGTATACACATCCACACATTACAGTAGACTACAGATACAATCAGACATGCTGTAATGACTGATGCAAGATCCTATCCTACCCATTTGGAAAACAGCACTTTAAATTAAATCGGTCTACACATTTTTCCTTTACAACCAAATAGGTTAGAGGAGAAGAGAACATTAAACTTATTTTGTGTTTATCAGAGTTCTTGGTCCCTAATCCGTAAATTGATTTCAAATTTAGGACACCAAAAACTTCTTTCTCCCCTCTGTGGTTGTATCTGATTGAGCTACATGTTTATCTCCAAATATTCTAGGCCAAACTGGTACTGAAATATAAAGCTCCAAGGTATGTAGCAAAGATTTGAGAGAATGCAAAGAAACTGAGATAAAATGTTCATAATTACTCACAGACCTCACCATAGCAAGCACTCCCCAGTGCAGTACAGTGAGGTGTCTTCTGTGGCCTACTCTTGTAGTATTTCAGGCAAGACAAGGGCATTTTTGTTGCAGGTTTTCATTTTAATATCCTTCCTGGGAAAGGAATTAAGGCCTGGAGGCAGAGGGTCAGTATTTCCTTTCTCAAAGAAGCACAAAGCATGCTGAACTACATTCTGGGATAAACACATGATGGGTGGGTAGATGCGCGATTCAGTAGACAGCAGCCACAGTTCCTTGAATATATACTACATCTGCATCAAACATTCTATCTGGTGCTTTGCATAATTTAATTTTCACAACAGAACTATGTGCTCATTTTTAAAATGCCCAAAGAGCGAAGTTTATTGTTATACCAAATTATACCAAAGTCAAATGAGAGCACAGGAGAAAATTTAACTCAGGCTTATCTGTCTCTAAATTCTAGGTCTTTTAAAAATTATTACATCATGTTTCATCATTACAAATGGTTTATTTCTCTAAATTGAAAAATGAGGATACTCAGTCTATTAAATTATACAGAGTGCATTTATCTCATCTTAACAATTATAAAAGAAATCTTTACTGGATGTAAATGTGTTTACTCTTGGATTTCATACTATGTTTTAAATATGCAATCTCATTTGAGCTAAATATTATTTCATATAAAGAGCTCAGAAAGCTCACATATTCAGGTTTGATGAGAGTCAAATATTTGGGGTCCTTAGAGACATTATAAATTTGATATTTGGAGAATGATCTTTACACTTAAGAGTTCTAGTAATCAGTGCTTGTCTTGTGATCAATGATTATCTGCTAAAAGAACAAAACAAAACGTCCAGGGCCTGAAGCTGTGCCTCAGTGTAAAGTGCTCGCTATGCAAATATGAGGATGGGAGTTCAGATCCTGGGCTCCTAAAACACAGCATCACCTTGGCAGCTCCCTTACAGTCCCATTACTAGATGGACAAACGCAAGGGGCCCCATAACAGTGGGGGTAGACGAGTAAACTGGTGAATTCTAAATACAAGCAAAAGGCTCAGCCTCGATACACAGGTGGGGAGAAATCAGTGAAGACCACAGACACCAACTACTTCATTGTACCATACGTGTGCCACATTTTCTATTAGAGGCAATTGAGTTACAAGAGTTAATTGGCTTGCACAGTCTTCTTACACAGTCGACGTTAAAGCCAAAATCATGGTTTCCAGCTCTGACTCATCTTATTTCTCTGGAGGGTTTCTGACAGTGAGAGGCTAAAATCAGCCCTAGTTAGTTCACTGCTGGCCAAGCTTATTATGACCATATCCAAAGCTGATCTCCTAGTTCCCAAAAGGGAGCTGACTTCTTGGTAGAAACGCTGTTTCTTTTCCTGCAAAAGCCCCTGATGGTGTGGCAATGGAAGCTATTCCCTCTCAGGGTTTTTATTCACTTGATTGATTGTTTACCTTTATTAAAAAACAAAATTTTAATGAATGATGCCTTTTAGAAATAAAATGCTGTCATAAAAAAAAACGGGTCACTTTTTGTTTCTAGTTTATTGCTTAAAGGACTCTCCAAAGATAAGGAAATCTCATCAAAATGCACCATAAAGTACTCAAACGCAGTGTGTGCTGCGCACCCCTGTGAGGCTCAAGGGGAAAGTAGGAGAGCTTTGGAAAAAAAAAAAAAAAACAGGATCTGGATACAAATTCAGCTCCCTGATCCAAACACCTGCACACACACAAAAATAGCATGGAGACAAAAGCTGCCTGCTCGCCCAGCCTGGGCAAAGAAGAACACTGATATCCATGACCATGACATGGTAAAGAGAAATGTCACAGTGGAGAGGGCAGGGTCAGTACCCTGAACTGAGCTCTCTAACAGCTAAAGTGGAGAAGGCAGATGGAACACCTAAGAACACTTATGTAATCCTTATTTTCTGTGTGCTTTAGTAAAAATAGCACAAACACTGACCCAGGTCATTGGGATGATTTATTTTTCATGATTAATAAGATGAGGATAAAAATTAATAACAGTGACTAGACTGTGCTTGTAAGTCTTACTAATGGATTTAAAGAAACTACATTTGTGCACATGATAGATTCAAATATAGTATAAAACAGACACACACAATGCTAGTTTGGATCTTGGATGTTCCTCCCAAAGCCCAGGAGCTAAAGATTTATCCAGTCTATGGTACTA
Organism: Meriones unguiculatus; assembly: GCF_030254825.1. NCBI lineage: Eukaryota > Metazoa > Chordata > Mammalia > Rodentia > Muridae > Meriones > Meriones unguiculatus. Next base: position 37,173,261 of record NC_083366.1, read on the forward strand.
TTGGGTAGCGCCTAATCTACAAAAGTTATGCTATTGGGTTACACCTTTGAGGGGATATTAGGACCCTGACTCTTTTTTTTTTTCTGCTTTTTGATGCCACTAAGTGAATAAGTTTTCTCTCCCATGAATTTCCACCATGACACACTGTGACATCAGAGGGTCAAAGCAACAGGGCTCAGTGAAAGTACACTGAGCTGTGAGAGAAAATGCCTATTTCTTCCTCAAGAGTTATATGAGGCATTTTTCACAGCTGGACAAAGTGATTTCATAAATGCACACATCTCTAGAAAAGAAACAAGTAGAACACGGGTGATAAGAAGGAAAAAATGAGAGAAAAAAAAGGAGGTGAGAAGGAGACTTAACTAAGGAGGGGAAAAAGAGGGACAAGGGTTAAATGACACTAAGGATGTTTGTAAAAGCCACAGGAAATCATAATTTAATGTAAACTTAAAATTACATATATAGTGAATGCATATATACCTACAATGTACTTATTATGTATACATACAAATATATTCATACAGCTTAAGTGAAGTTATATATGCCATTTGGAGTGGCAATGCTCCCCACCAAAGCCATAGACTAGCTAACAAAACCTCCATGGGAAACCTCCCTTACAAGTTGTTGGTCAGAGGACCTTAAGAATCCCCCAAAACAATATAGTCTATAGCCCTTGCCTCTGCTCAGCTCCCAGAAACTTTGGGTAAGAAGACACCACACATGTCAGACTTGAACTAATAGAGTTGGGACCAACCTGAAAGTCTCCCCTCAGATCTAGCCATTTCTCACAGTATTGGTGAAGCTATGCAAGCCGACAAGGAAGAAAAGCAATCAATAGTCCTATTCAGCTGTAGTGCCCACAATGACAAGATATCTTGAAAGATTCATAGAGGGTATGCAACAGCTGTCTGCTCAACATGAAGAAATGTATGCTTGACAGTGCATCAGTATAGGGTTATTGTGTAATTAAAATGCTGATTTCTGTACCCCCCGTATTTGTTTGCGATCCTTGTTCTGAAAATCTCCTGCCCCAATATTGTGTAATCACTGCTCCCCGATTGTCCCCTGATGTGCCGATAAAGCATCTTACAGCCAATCACTGAGCAGAAGAGAGAATAGGGCTGGACTTCCTGCCAGCCACGGAGGAGTTAGAGGGAGTAGGGGAAGGAGCAATGGAAGAGGTCAAGTAAAATGAGAGGAACTGGAGTAAGAAAGAGACAAGGTACACATATCTCTGAGATGTGTGCTGGGAGGAAGCCAAATTAGCTTAAAGGGTTAAGAATAGGTTAATAACTGATCAATTGTGTTGTTTCAAAGCTTGTTAAAAATGTAAAAAGATTAATTATTTGTGCGATGTCCTGGTTAAGAGAGAAATATAAGAAACAAATACAGTTTTATAAAAATAACATTAACAATGGGGACAGGGACTGTCTCTGAGGACATGAACTGATTGGCCTGCTCTTTGATCACCTCCCCCTGAAGGGGGAGCAGCCTTACCAAACCACAGAAGAAGACAGTGCGGCCACTCCTGATGAGACCTGATAGACTAGGATCAGAGGGAAGGGAAGGAGGACCTCCCTTATCAGTGGACTGGGAGAGGGACACAGGTGGGGAAGAGGGAGGATGGGATTGGGAGGGGAGGGGGGGAGGTACTGGGGGGATACAAAGTGAATAAAGTGTAATTAATAAAAATAAAAACAATTATTAAAAAATAACATTAACACAGTGTAACCTGGGCTGGAGAGATGGCTCAGTAGTTAAGAGCACTGTCTACTCTTCCAAAGGACCTGGGTTCAATTCCCAGCACCCACATGGAAGCTCACAGCTGTGTGTAACTCCAGTTCCAAGTGTCTGACACCCTCACACCAACACACATAAAATAAAAATTTTTTAAAAATTAAAAAAAAAAAAACGCTGTGTAACCAGCCCTTTACCCATGCTGGTGAAGACAGGAGCCCTAGACCAGGCGACTTCCCTACACCAGTATAATTTCTAACTTCATTCTAAATACTTATCCTTATATACCTATACAGGTAGGCGTAGCTCTGTCCCCTCAGGAACCTTCTTTTTGCAGCAGTAGAGACCATTATAGAAAACCACAACTGGCCAAAATTAAGGAACCAACTGACCACAGATTGCTTGGCATCAGTTGATGTATTACAACCCCTACACCTAGGCTCAGGGAACATCTTGGAAGAGGGGGTATAAACATAGTGAGAACCGAAGAAACAGAATGTCTTCTGTGAGGTTGTGCCTTCGGTGCATGAGTGGGAGGCTGCACCCAAGAAATTTCGGCAATGTGGTTGCCTAAACAAAGCCTGAGTGATGCTGATGCTGACTAGCATGCTGTGGATGGGGCAAGTCTCACAGAGACCCTGGGTGAAGAACTGCAAACAGGAATGACTACTGAAAGAGGCGGAACCAGTCTTCTCCAATGTCAAGCCCTAGGAGAGGTTAATCCCAAGTGGTCAGTGCTAAACATATGAACAACACCAAATGAACTCAGGAGGATGTACGTGTGAATTTACATGTATGAGTATATTTGTAACAACAATTAAATATAAGAGAGCATGAATTTGACAAGTGGACATGGGAGGAGTTGGAAAGAGAGGGAGAAGTAATATAAATATAATACTCATATGTGATGTTCTCAAAAGAAACCTCATAGAGTGTACTAGCATAACAGTATGTGTATAGATATATGCATATATATGGATAAAGCATACACTTTTCTATTTATATAAACTCTTAACACATTTGTTATGCATTCATTCAGATGCATAGTAAGTGCTGGCTGATTAAGGATTTTTTTTGCTCTGCTCTCTCCTTCCTTACTTCAACCTGATTTTCCCTCAAATTCTCTGAATCCTTTTTTTTTCTTCTGTTTTGTATTTAAAGCACATCTCCATGGGTTAAAGAAATCGCCCGCTGCCTGCTACTCGAAGAGCCTGTAAATGCCTCTGTCAGCTCGGCACCCTTCCTCTGAAGAAGGTAAACAAATGGGCTCTGCAGCTTCTGAGGTTCATTACCTCACCCGGTGAGCCTCAGACACACAAGCAGAAACAAGAAAGGAGCAACAGCTCTGCCTGGCTGTGCTCTGCTATGTGGCAGCTCCATTGTCTCCTGCGGCCATATTTGCTGACCAGCCTGCAGCACTTCCTTGTTCTGAAGATGCTTAACAACAGTTCTGCACTGTTGCCCCGTGTTTAGGCTAGATTTCTTCCTTGCTCTTACAGTGTGTGAAATGTGCGTCCCTGAGCCACATCTGACTTTCCTCTCCCTCAGAGTTTACACTGCTGCTTTCTCACCTCAGAAGCTTGTGAATAACTGTGACAATGCTGTAGACCCAACCCTGCCATCGCAACACAGCAGGAGAGAAGTGTGACAGTAAAGACAAAATTAGCAAAGGAAGAAGCCAGGAGACAGAGGTCAGACTGGAAAACCCTTCACCAAGGATGACATCTAGCAATGCATGGGCAGAAAAGCACAGGCAGAACCTAAGGCCTGTTTCCTGTTTCTACTGCCTACCCATGCCTAGAAGCCTGTGCCCTTTGGAGTCAAGTATCTCTGATGGCTCTCAGCCAAGGCGCAAATCTACCCTCTAAGTAAGGCTGATCAGCCTTCAGATCTCAGCCACTATTTGGGATCATTGGGTTCCCTTATCATACAGTTTCCCCAAAGGAGATGTTCTATTATTTCAAATCGTGTGTTGTAGGTGGCAATTGTGTGCCTGTGTGTGTGTGTTCATTTGAAAAACAACCATCTTTTACACAGCGCATCATTTAGGTTGTTAAAACAGTATGTGATATCGGCAATGTGTCACTTTACTTTGAATGTCATGCCTGGTACACAGTACAAGCACATGCATTTGCTGAATCGTACAATTTCACTAATTACCGGCAAAACAAATCATTTAGATAAACATTCCCTAGCCTTAACTGGCTAGGATAAACCCAAGTATATGTCAAAACAATGGGTCTTCGCTAGAGCAGTGTGTAAGATAGCCAGGATCTTAGGAAAAGCCTAGACTGTTAGACTCAATCTTGGTCAATCCATGTCCCTTAAAGCCCATTTTGCATCCTATGCCTAGTGCTAAACATGAATCTGATACCCAGAAAAATATTAATTGTTATCTTTGTGCCATGAATACGGTCCTCTTTTTTAAAAAATCAGGCACACAGCAAGGAAAGCGTATCAGTCTCCGTAGCTGCTCTCTGATGTGCCAAGTAGTTTATATGTGTCACTTCCAGAAATGAAAAGACCCTGGATCTACTTATTCATATCCCCTAGAGCACGTCAGAGCAAGCAGCTCCGTGGGCACTTATTAGCACTTGTCAAATTATTGTATGCATGACATGTGGGCAACTGCAGATTTATAAGGATGTGTTTTGTATTTATGTGATTCAGAGAGAAAATAGTAGCTAGAGTCAAATCCTGAAATTTGAAGAACAGAATTCTTTTTACGACACAGAAAGTGATGCTATCAAAGGTGTTTGGGAGGCTGGGGAGCCTGCTCAATGGGTAATGTGCTTGCCAAGCAAGCATGAGGACCCAACTTTCAATCACTAGAAGCCATGAAAGCCCTACGTGGTAGCATGAATCTGTATTACCACAGTTTCTACAGTGAGATGGGAGGCGGACACAGAATCTCCTGATATACTCAAGCCAACTACCCTAGCAAATACAACAGAGGACAATAATGAGACACTGTCTCAACCAAGGTAGAAGGTAATGAACAACACCCCAGATTGTCCCATTACCTCCACACGTATACCATGGCACCAACACATAATGCACTCACCAACACACTCACACACAAAATCACACCATTAGAAACACTTGTTAGTCCCTGAAGTATGTTAGCTAACTATGGGAAAGTAAACTCTCCAGTCTCCAATGAGTAAAGATAAAGGGGAACTTGTTACAAGGGGGCCTCTAAAAACATGCTTGGGGAATATCTTCAGCTTCAGTGTGTGTGTGTGTGTGTGTGTGATTGTTCACAATGGAAATTATAAACAAGTATAAGAATATGAAGAAAGGTACAAGGAACTACAAGCATCCATTTTGTTTAAGCTTCAATAATTCTAAATATGAGACCTATCTTATTTAATTTATATCACCACCATTTCTCCTTCTAAAATAATATTTTTAAAGAAAATTACATATATTCTAGCACTTTATTCATAAATGTCAGTCACAGATATAAGAATTTGTTTTTAACATAATGTATTATTTTCATACCTAAAATTACAGTTTCTTAGTGTCTTCTTAAATTTTTTTATTGAAAATAGATTCTTCTCTCATACAATGAATCCCAATCACAGTTTCCTGTCCTTCCACTCCTCCTATTTCCCTCACCTCCTCTCTTCCCAAGATCCACTCCCCCTCCATTTCCTTTTCAGAAAAAAAAGTAGTATCTTAGTATTTTTAGCATCTTGAAATACCCACTTAGAACTCAGCTTTTCCAAAATATTACATAAAGATTTTTGTTGGTGGTTGGATTTCATTTCCTTCATCTTTGCAGCTGACTTGTTTGAATCAAAATCCCAGCAAGGAGCACCCTTTATCCTGGTTAGCACAGCACAGCACTTGTGTATCCATGCATGTACAGCCCCCAACACACTCCTCAGTACGTCTGTTTGTGATTCATCCTGGGATGGAGGTGGCTTCCCAGGTGTGGCACAGTCCACTGATTCCCTGGCTTTCCTGTCCCTGGTGTTTCCTGAGCAGTTGCAGGAGGGTGGAGGGGGTTTGGGATTGATATCTGGAGATAGCTATTCCATAGCTAGTGCTTCATGCTTCATGTCATCAAAAGATACATAATATCTCTTGACTGTATTTTGTCTGTAATAAAATCAGTCACCAGATTCACCTTGAAAAGGTCATTGGCAATTTGAGCTATTTGTGTGTGTGTGTGTGTGTGTGTGTGTGTGTGTGTGTGTGTGTACACAAATGCATTTGGCACCCTAACTTAGTTTTAGCATACAAATGGCAAGATAAATGTCTTCCTTTCATCTGTTAGGGTGATTCCTTACCATCTTCCAGCAGTGCTCACTGGGTTTCAGTTGTTGTAGTGCGTAGTACCACTATGGACAAATGGATTTAAATAAATTAAATGTTTCAAGTTATTACCATTAATATCCGTATCCATGGCCCAGTTATCTTTTTTAATATAAGCAGGCTCTCAGATATTTTAGATATGACCTCAGTAGTTTCCAGTGACTTCCTAACCTGACAGACTGAGTTTCCAGGCTTATTTTGCATAACTGCTGCCACAAACATGGAACTGTTCATTTCTCAGGGGAGCACTGATTCCTTTACGAGGACTGGGACTTAGGGACTGTGGACTGGACACTTGGGATAATCTTCAAGTTGCTGCTAGACTTTTCAGAGAAAAAAATCTGAGAAGTGTGTACAAACTTCAAAAACAAAATGTACCAGGTGTTTGTAGAGTCCACAGTGGTATTTAAAAGTCAAATGCAGGAGAATACACGGCTGGGAATTTCTTTGACTTCGTATTTGAGTCTCTTTCCTCATACACTACAAATATTGATATAAATCTTAACATTAGCATCACTGACATAATTTCCTTTATTCCAACACATACATGATACGAGCATATGCACATTCGGACACATGCACAACACATATACATATATACATACTGATTGATTTCTCATTTCAATATTAGAATGTTATGAACACTGATTACTAAGCATAGTTTTTAATTCCTCAGTTGTGGTTACTCTCTTTGGGATTCATCTTTCAGCAAGAAATATGTTAGTAAGTCATTGTTTTAAAAAGATTTGAATCATTTTTCTCCAACTCAGTCTAGATTTAGGCACATTCATGTTAGTTTGCATCTTTTTATATTAATTTCCTTATAATTGTGTAAGGAAAGCTAGTAAATAAGATGTCTTCCAACATTATATTCTCCATTCTATATTTTTCCACTCTTAGGAAAAAAAATACTTATTGAAGTTATGCTTATCTTTTCCCTGACCTATGAATTAAATGCCTGTACCAGCTGCCTTTTTAGGTAAAAGGTCACACAGTTTTCCTACTTGATGCTACAGCTCTATATGGTTACTGTCTAAAATGTTGGTGTTTTATTTTGGTTTCAATAATCAGCATTTTCTTATTTTACACAATGAATATGCAATACTCAATAATTGTATTAACGTGAATTCATGTTATATGTGATAACAAAAGCCAATGTAATGAGTGATTTCAATCACAACTTGAATTACACCAATTACACCGGTTACCTCTGGGTGAAATGAGAATGGGGAAATCTCATTTCCTTTCATGTTTTCTGTGTCTCCCTACAGGAGCAGGTGAAACTTCTGTAATCTAAGCACAAAGAATCATCTTTATGGAGCACACTGAGATAATATTGCTGCTCCTACACCAGGGTCTAAGCTTTATTAGAAAATTCATAATCATCTGGATCTTGCTCACATCAGGCCAGTCCTCTTGTTGTCTCCTCTGCTATAGTCTAAATTAGACAGAATTGCTCTCAGTGCTTAGAAAACGGCAAAGCTCACTCTCCCCTTGGGAGTTTCTGTAGACCACAGGCCCCTTTTAGACCCCTGTCCTTCCAGTGAAAATGCCTCATCTTTTACCAGATAGCTCAGCAGGCCACATACCCTGAACATGAGAGATCATGCCCCTGATTTCAGTCTCATGTATTTTCTTCTATGCTTATTTTCTCTGTTCCTGAACTTTATGCTCCCATAGTGCCGTGCACAGTAATAATAAAAAATATCATTCCTATGTAGTAATTAAGAAGACAATGACAGCAGCCCATTTTCCGTATGCCTAGATCATCACTGTTAACTTTCTCTCATTGTATCTTAAACAGATATTACCCTCCATTTCTATAAAAGAGACCAAGATCCAAATTATTTAGGAATTTGGACCACTCTTAACAGCCCAACATTTAGTCAGACAATTTCTTTATAGAACGGAAGCAGGCACATAGGACTGTAATGCAGCTCAGTTGTAGAGCATTTGTCAAGCATACACCACAAGGGCCATATTCAATCCTCTGCAACACACACACACACACACACACACACACACACAATGTACAAGATAAGGGTCAAGCACTGTGAAAGCACTACTAAATTGCTGAGATCATTGTTCATATAAATAGTACATTGTTTTGTTTTGTTTTTAAAGACAGGATTTCTCTGTGTAGCTTTAGCTGTCCTGAACTCGTTCTGTAAACCAAGCTGTCCTCAAACTCATGGATATCCACCTCTCTCTGCCTTCCGAGTGTTGGGATTAAAGGCATGTGCCACCACATCTGGCTAAATGGTACATTCTTAATGGCCATTTCTCTTAATAGGAAACTATGTTATGTTACCATTTGACTTAGATATATGTGTCATGGAACAAAAGGCATTTTGTTAGGAGAATGGGTATGAGAATAAAAATAGGAATAGTTGAGTCTATATAATGTTACTTGAATGTGTGTTTTCAGAGACGACTGTTTGGCACTGGCAATCAATTGGTATGCTCTTCCCCGGGAGGGCCACCTCTCTGACTCCTAGATTTACTCAGTTGTTTGTGGTTCTTTGTGAAGCATTGAGGCCCCTTTCAATGGTTACATCTTTACCATGAAAACGTATACAAAAATGATAGCACAAAATTACTTACATTACTTCATATGGCTCACATATTTAGACATACCTTGTCTGAAATATCGTCTTAATAAGAAAGTGCATTTCCTAAAATACATTTGTTCTGAAACAGGAAAGAATGGATAATTTAAAGAATAAAATTTTCAAATAATTGACAAAAAAATTACCTTTTCATTTGAATTCTGAATGTTTCAGATGGCTACCTGCAGTGATTGGATTCTTCTGCGTTAAAAACCCCTTGAGAGTTTTTTAAAAGTTGAACTACACCAGAATCATCAGCCGACCTCTTAGGCATAAAGACAGAGGTAGACATAAAGAATAATTTCTCTCTGTTCCTTGGCCTTTACAGAATGGGCTGTGATGAACTCCAAGAAAATGCATTATTGATGTGTTGTAATAAGGGACGCTCTCTTCTTCTGTTCAAATAATGGTTTGTTTTCTATTAACCATGCCGTGAAATACTGCCACTGCAGGCTGTTTTTCAGCACGGTATTTGATTCCGTACCCTGCTTTTCCATCTACCACAAGAGCTCTCAGGCTTTGTCAATGAGGCATCATTTATGTAAGATTACTCCCTTTCTCATTCAACGGGGAGTCAGTGGAGCCAAAGTATTTTTCTTTCCCTAATCATACCTTTTGTTGCATACCTTTAATATTCTTCAAATTCTAAGTGATTTCTGGTTCGTTCATTCATGCTGCCACCATGTCTCATTTATTTCATCTTCTACAAAAAATGAGTCTTTAGCTGTGCTGCCACTGAGAAGACAGACATGCTAAAGCGTAATTAACTGTCTCGTTTTTTAAACTTCAGGGTCAGCCTGAAGTTTGTGTTTTGAACAACCGTGCATTCCCACTGTTGTCCATTTTCTAGTCGTACGTGCAAACGGCAGCTGCACATCAGGTGCGTGCCAGAGCGTCATGACAAACTCAAACTCCAGATGAGCAGATTTTACTTAGAATACCAATTAGACGAGAAACAGCCATTTGCATTTACTGCGAAATTTATGAGTGCATGCTACTATGTTATTAGTAATGTTCAGACCTAGCCCCAGCTAGGTCTGATAATGAGTCACTGTCCTCTGTTAGCATTCAGTTGGCACTAACTTATAAATTCACACTGGTAAGTACATATTTCTTCTTTTTTTTTTTTTCTGCAATGAAAAGTCTCTGCGTGCCAAGCACTGTCCTAGACAGTCCCCAGTCCTACTCGGATGGTGAAGCAGGAGAAAGTTGATGGTGCTACATTAATCACTGCAAACTGAGCTGAGTGCCCTAGGGAAGCAGAATACAGCCATAACATCTTGTCCTGGCTGGGACAAACAGCTGAGGCCAACAGACGAAGCAGAGTTAACAAGTCTTGGCCTCTCACTCCTCAAGTCTACTCAGGCACTTGTCCCTTCAAGTCCTGAAACTGGATGAGCAAGATGGTTCATTGAGTAAAGGCAATGAGTGTGCAAGCCTAGTGAACTGAGTTTGATCCCTGAACCCACATAAACAGAGAACTAGCTCCACTATCCATCCTCTCACTTCCACGTGTGTGCAGCGATACATGCTCACCTGCACTTATGTGCACACATCATACACAAGCATACAGAGAAAGCCTTACATATGGATCATATTCCCCTCCTTCTCTCCTCCCTGTCCTCCCCACCACTCAACTATCCCCCTCCCTTCTCCTCAAGAAAGCGAAGCACCCCACCCCAACCCACTCTAGCACATCGAGTCACATCAGGGCTGAGCTCATCCTCATTCACTGAGGCCAGGCATGTCAGCCTGTTAAGGGGAATGAAACAAATCCTAAGGTCTTAACATCAGAAAGCTCTGTGAAACGTCTGTGCCTCCACTCATTTCCAGACATTTTCTCTCCAAACGCTTGAGGTGAAAAACATGCTAGACCTAACCTAGCCTGGCTTTAAATGTTTAGTGCTCCATCCAGTTACAAAGGCTTCTGCTTATACTGTTGGCACTGCGACCACAACTGCAGACCGGAAAGGCCACATCCATGCTGAAGCAGCTTCCCGCCTACCAGCGCTTTATTTGGAGAGCTCGGTCCAGAGTGTTGGCATGCTTCTCATGCCAGGAGAGGAAAGAGAACAATGGTGATACTACGGGGACGGGTCTAGGAATTAGAAACATTAGGTAAAGACAGATAAAGCAAGATGCTCAGGGTCATCTTGGAAAAGCTTGAGCCAGAGAAGAAATTACTTAAAAAAAAAAGACATTTTAGTAAATATATATCCTCAAGGCAGATACTACCCTTGGGGAGTAGCTGTTCAGATTTAAGTTTTAATGGCCTCATATAGTATCATCTTGCACACACGCATCCAGTGTGCGACGTGCAAGCCACATACATCCAAGGTTAGTTGTGAATAGAGCCCAATGCCAAATTATACTTACTAAAAAATTATATATTTTGTTATTTATTGACTGATTGTAACTTGATTGCATGGTTCTCAGATGTGAACTTTGCAGATGACAAAATCACATTGAGGGTGTAGGAGTTAGGCATACACCTGGCAGGCAGAGAAAGAGGAAGAAGGGCCACAAACAGAGATGGCAACTTACCACTTCTTCCTCATACTCCAGACCCAAGATGGAAGCCTAAAGGCCTGGTGTGCTTTTCTCCCTAGTAGTAGGGGGCTCCTGCTGGTGAACCCATCCTCTAAGTTCAAGACCAGGTAGTCCATGTCTCCCCAACCGTTGTGGGCCTATCAGCCTCCCTCTTTGTTCAAACTGACCAAGCCTGAGCTTAGGAACAAAGACCCATCAAAGTCTCTTAAAAATCCCCAGCCTTCAAGGAGAGATGGGACTTCAGCTCTCAGAGAAATAGCTTCACAGAGAGTATTTCTTACTGCGTACCTTGCAGTGCGTTGTGTTTTGTTGTTTTTTTTTTCCTCTCACCACTAATAAGTCTTTCTTCGCCAGTTGGTTCTGTCCTTTCTGTCTGAGGTTTTCCCTGCTGCCCTTTTAATTATGCAGAGAACATAAGCCCAATCAAGCCCTCCATTTGGTAACAACACCATCATGTGAAAAGTTTAGGCATTCCTATCAGAATCACTGAAAACGAGAACACAACGCTTGACCAACGTCACATGACTCCACACACATCCTAAATTCAAACTCACGCATAGCTCTGTATATGCCATTGTTGGAGAGAAAATGTTGAGGTTGTGTACCTGATAAAAGTTTAGAGTTCTTTGATAGTGGGAAAAACCCATAAATCAAAATGTGAATGAGGACTGAAAGGTTCCGTATTCTGACCATAGCAAGATAACGAGCTGTCTTCAGAGTAAATCAGAGGCCTGCATGGTAATTTGTCTAGTTCTCCAGTTAACTTTTGACATGGAATCCATATTAGTGAATATGATTTTGTTTTTATCAAAAGTATCCATTTCTTCTCCATATCTCTCCTGTCTCCCTCTAGTTTTTAACCTGATTTCCATTACACACCATGTTTATCTAAAACATCAGTTTATCATCTTGATCCTTCTGTTTCCTCAATGGATGCTACAATAAACTGTGTTGTCAAACCAATTTGATATTTGCAGAGAATGGGAATTTATGATAAAGAATATATGTAAATACACGCTAGTTTCTAAGACACTTGCATAACATAGAAAGGGTATTTAATCCCAACCACAACACATATAAGACTATATAAGCCTCTATTATGATTACCACTTTATACACAGACAAGCAGATACTCAGAATCAAGGTCATATAGCTCAGTAAACCAGTGAGCATTCAGCCTGGAGCTTCTGCACTGTCATTTCTAAATCTTCAAAAACAAGTCAAGTTCTCCAAAAACAATGTTAAATTTGTTTAGATCACTGTTGGTAGAAATGGGAGGTTCTTAACTTTATGTTATGAGCACTCTTGAAGTTCATGTGCAAAGACATTGGGGATGGGACAATTTGAGTTCCTAGTTAGCGGTGGTTGGGCTCTCCCCTGATCCTCTGGCTGCTTTGAGCAAAAGGACTATCCATTTAACAGCCAGCTGAACTAGCCTTGTACCATTGCACCTTGAATACTCCATGGATGCTTCAAGACAGCTATATAAAAAGACAGCAGCTGATTGCCCAGGCACCTGAAGACTCAGCCCAGGCAGGCTATTTAAAACACTTTAACATTTGCTGCTATCACAAGTCTCAGTGAACTCTTAACTGACCCAACAATTAGCGATGCCTTGGCCAGAAGATGGAAATTTCCATTGATGGTCTAGCAGAGGAACTGCTGTGGTTGCTGGAGCAAAGCTATGATTGGCCCAAAATAATGGTTATGATGCACCCAAAATAGCTAGAATTTATGGCAACAGTTTGATCTGATTGGTCCAAACATCTCTCCTTAGACAATATAAGAAGGATGCTGAGCCTCAATGAGTCATCATACTGGTAAGAGAGAACAGTGGTGAGAGAGCATAGAACAGGAGTAACTGTTATTGCTAAAGAGTCAGTAGGCAGAACTGTAAACAGCCAGGCAAACAATTGACAGGGAAGAAGCAGCTGCAGCGAAGAAGCAGCTGCCTGCTCCCCTCTGCTCTTCTGCTCTCAAATGGTGCTATCTATCAAGTACTCCAAGCATCAAGCATTCACTTCCAAACAGCTCCAGCTTCTAGGGGGTCCTAGCTCCTAAGCATAGTCCAGGCAGAGGTGAGTATCCGATTGTCCTGCTGACAGTTCTAGAATGTTTAGAGTAGTAGAGGGAGAAGAGGAGATACAGATAGAATAAGAAAGTGGAAAACTGAAACTAAGGAAGGATGGAAGGTATAAGGAGCCTGGAAAGAGAACCTGCTACATGGCTTGTTATCAGAAGAGTTCCAGAGGGCTGCCACCACACAAGGCTGAGCCATTGCACTGGTTACTGCCAAGCAGAATCACAACAGCTGAGAGAGCAAGAGAATGAATCTTATAAAACCATAAGTTTCCACTTGCCACTCCTCTGTGCCTCCAGCCACTGCCAGCAAACACACACCAGAGGCAGTGAAAGCTGATGGAAGCTTGCGCTTGCTCGTCTCCTTGCCTGCTAATGCTTTCTTTCCAGTTTGAGCAAAACAAGCCTAGGCATCCAAATAATGACAGTACCCACAAGGCACAGACACAAACTGAAACAATCTTCACCAGATACAGGCGTGCTGTGGACAGAGTCAGAACATTATTGTCAAAATGTCTTGCAAAGTTGTTAGGGCTGATTAGAAAGAACAATCAATCTGTGCTTAGTTCTTGCCCTTGAGTCAGACTGGTTCTTTGTTTACAAATGTGAGGGTGTTGCAATGGCTCTACATTCCTAATGCTTTCGTAAAATGTTAAAAGTTAGCTCCCCGTGAAAGCATTATTTCATAGCTGTCACACATACTCAGATAACAAAAGATGCTACTTGACCTGGATTAGAGTCACCTAGTACCTAGGTACACAAACTGCAGCTAATGACTGCGGCAACATTGAGAGGAAATTCTCCTAATGAAAGGAAATGATGAAGAGAAGCTGAGACTGTGTGGATGTCACGTCAAGGGAAATGAAGCTGGCGTCGAGGAACCATTTTCCAAGCAAGAGACTTTAAAGATCAGAAATGTCTAACGGGAAGGTTTAAAGTCATTTCTTGGGTATATCTGGTATAAACCTCTTCTTCTGCCCATTAGGACGCCTGAGTGATGTCTGAATTGTCCTCCAGTGCTTTCCTATTAGTGGGTTTGTAGCAGGGAACCAGCCAAGTGCTGAGTCTAATATCTGAGTTGGTGCCCAGTGTGACAGACGCAGAAACTGGGGAGGTGACCCGGTTTAACTGGGCCAGTCATTTCAGTGGAATGTGCCTTCCATCACGCTGAGAGCTAAGATTCTACTGTCTTAGACATTGTGCGTGTGGTGGGGAGAGAAGAAAAATGAAAAATGATTACAAGGAAGGAAGGGGGAAAGTGACAGTGTGTTCCACAAGGTTGTTTATTTCCCATTGTATGTATGAACAGTTTCAGACCTGAACCTGTTTCTAACCACAAGGTCATGATATTTTAAAGTCACAATCCTGCTGCTGGTCTAATCTCAAACATTCTCTTTATTCATAGTCTTTGTTTTTTACTTCCTCCAATTATTTTTTGCGTTTTTAGTACCTGTGAATATCATACAATTATATACAATATCCATAATTGAAATATATTCATATAAATATGAAACACATATAAAGAAACCATATGACAGATAAGATTTAATTTTTTCTTTCCATTTTCTTTCCAATAACTTTTTTATATTTTGTTCATGTAATTTTTTTTTGAAAATAGATTTTTTTTTTCTTGAATAATATATTCTGACTATGGTTTTCCTTTCCTCTACTGCCCCGTGTTCCTCTCTACCTCCCTCCTATCAGGATGCACACTCTTTCTGCTTCTTATTAGAAAATAAGCAGACAGTATGATATAACATAACATAAAAATATTACACAAAATCTAACACATCAGAATAAGACAAAATGAAAAAAAAAAGGAAAAGAGCCCAAGAAAAGGCATAAGACACACATATAAATGCAGAGACTCACTCTTTCTCATACCAGAAATCCCATTAAAACACTAAACTGAAAGCCACAATACATACAGAAAGAACCTATAGGGAAAAAAGAGAGAGAGAAAAAAATATAAAATGTTTATAAATAAGATAATTTTTAACAAGCTCTGACACAAAATTATGAGCCAAGGAACCTCTGAAGATGCCACTGAATTCATTTTCTGATGGCTGTCTACTGCTGGGCATGCAGCCTATCTTTAAGAGTAGATGGTTTGCCGGTGAGACTCTCTTAGAGAAAGCTTAATGTTTATTTCAAGTGTCTATCAATTGGAGTTTGCTTCTGGGTTAGGGATTGGGGCACATGTCCACCTCTCCTTTCAGCTCTAAGACCCCATCCAGCGCCTATGATTGCTATCTCAGTGTTTGGATTGCTATCTCTGTGTTTTGATCCTTTTGATTTAGAGGGCCTTCTTTCCTTGATGTTCTCCAGCCTTTGTGGCTCTTGCACTCTGCCCAGCTCCTCTTCTGCTGGAATCCCTGAGCCCTGAATGGAGGGGTTGGAGGGAGACATCCCCTTTAGGACTGAGTGTTTCAAGGTCTCTCACTCTGTGCATAATGTTTGACTCTTGGTCTCTATATCTGTTTCCATCTGCTGCAAGAGGAAGCTTCTCTGATGATGGCCAAATAAAGCACTGATCTATGAACATAGTAGAATATCATTAGGAGCTTTTTTTCACATTTATCTTTCTTGTTTATATCAGTAGTTTGGTTTTATCATACGTTCCTGGGCTATCTAGTCTCAGGTCCTTGGTCATACAAAGAGTGTCAGATATGGGATCTATCTTGTGGAGTGTTCTACAAGTCAAATCTAATGTTATTATTACCTTTTAAATCACAAAATTGTCTATAGACCTATGAGTTATGAATTCTCTTTTTAATCAAAATCTTAAAATATTATTAAGAGTCATCTTATTGCTATGCTGTTGTTTAAGAACAGGAGTATTTGATTTTACCTCAAGTCCCTGAGCTAGATGTTGTCCGTATTCTGTGTTATACAGGATGATTGATGGGGGTAGGGGATAGAGAAAAAAAGAGACAAAGTTGGATGAATTAAGACGTCTCAGTAAGCAGGGGGATCAGACTCTCAAGGACTGAACCCCAAACCCTATTTGCAGAGCCTCTTTATTGTTAAACATACGGCACCATTAGCAAGTCAGTTTCTGCACACCAAAACTTCTTATCTCATCTAGCAGTTGTCTTGAAAGAACCTTGAGCAATTCTCAGCCTTATAGACTTCCTGGTTTGCCAGGAATGTCTTGAGACTAAGTTATGCAAAAGGCTCTGAGAATCTTTCAAAAGAACAACCCCATAAAATCTCAGATAACAATCACTGACAAAAGGCTACTTCATAGCCTAGGTGCTATCACTCCAGAATTCATGCCAGAGACAATGGTTCTCAGGTTCTTGGTCACCCAAGCAGTGTCAGGTATGGGTTTCATCTCATGGAGTGGGTGAAGGCTCTATGTTAGGTACCAGCTCAACTTCTTCATGTTAAATCTGTTTTGTAGATGTTGTCTTTCAGCAATAGGGCCTTACTGTCAGTTTGTGGAGAGCAATCTATAGTCTTCTATGAAGTGGGGGTGGAGTTCCCATGGAAACCCTCAAACAACCCCACCCCGTTCACACACACAGTATAATTGAACTCACAGTTTGTGGTTCCAGTTCATGGTCTATTGGTCTCATTGTTTTAGATCGCTAAAAAAGTGAGACATCATGGTGGTAGCATGTGGCAGATTGAAATATTTACCTAAATAACCAAGAAGCAAAAAGAAAGCTGATAGTCCAGCATCCCACAATCCTCTTTGAGGGACCTAAGAAACTCCCAAAAGACCCCCATCTAGTTATATCCTGGAGGCCAAGCCCTCAAAACATGGCCTTTTGTGGTCATCCAACATGTAAAATGTATTACAGAGGAAGCTATAATGGCTCCCACTCAAACTTCCCCAAAACACTCTTCTAGCCTAAGTCTGAGACCATTAGTCTCACATTTCTTTCCACCTTCTAGAACAGTCTCATCTGCTTCATTTTTTATTGGCAGTCAATCTTTATACTTCCCTCCGTACCTCCTTTTGGACAATTCAACCTATATGCTTTTTCAAAGCTCTGTTTATATCACTCCCACCCATGTAGAAGGGGTTCCCAATTGTCATCACTCTATCTGAACACCTTTGTTTGTTTTTGTGTCTACTTATCTTATGCCATTGGTGTGCCTCTTATAAATCTAGAGAGTGTGGGGGCAAAGGGGCAAAATCAGCTGTTAATAGATGTCAATCACTGAGAATTTAAAGATGATGTGACTTTGGCATTGCTTGCAATAGGCCTAAGTATCATGTCCTGACATAGTACTTCCTTTATGGCATTTGCTTCAGTGGTAGAGCTTTGGCTTAACAAGAACGAGGCCATGGGTTCAATCTCTAGCATGGAGTTTGGTTGCTTTTTTTTTAATTAAAAAAAATGTTTGGAATACCAAGTGTTCCCCCTCAGAGGCATTCCAGCTTATTGAGATTGTAACAAGACATCTATAAAGTTCACTGTTGAAAATTGCAATGGAATTAAAAATATTTTAATCCTTAGAAAGATTTTTTTCTTCTTTTTGAAGAAGAAAAATGTCCAATGTCTCATGCATGTCAGGCAAGTTCTATCACTAAGGTACAGCCCCAGACAACAATGTGTAAATCACTTAGCATTTTTGGTATATTGGACAGCATTCACATATGCTCTTGGTTGCCCGCAACCTGTGAGCAGCAAATGAAACTAGCCTTGGGGAGTTTCTCCTGAAAAAGAGAAAAGTCCCATCAGAATGACAAGGCTGCACTCTGTAGTGGAGGTTTTGGTTATGTTATATAGATGAGTTTATGTTGTAATTCCAAGTGTGGGGTGCCAGAATGCTTTATCCATCGCTGATAACAGCTTCATGAGAGGGTGCTTGATCTTTGTCATCTGGAAACTGCCTTGTACAGGGGGTATGGGTTTTACCAGCTCAAAAACATCCTTGTGAGGACTCTGAGAAGGTATATATAGAAGCCCAGAGAGAAAGAGAGAGAAAGGAAACACTGCTGTGAGACACCCTAGAGAAAAGTGCTTCAGAGAATGCTTCAAGGAGGTTGCTACTGCCCCTGTTGCTGCTGGTCCTTGTTGCTGCTTTTGGTATTGCTGAATTGCTGGATTGCTGGTTTGCTGGACTGCTTTATATCCTCAAGACAAAGAGAGGAATTGTCAAAGAAACTATGCCTAAAGAGGTCCACAGCCTATGTCACTACTAACCTTCTCTTCTGCCTAGGGTTAAGGGGTTGGAAAATAGGTGGAGGCTTAAGTAACCACAAATAAAGTAAGTTAAAAAAAACCAAAGTCTACAGCACTTAGATGCTGCAAAGCCAGTATGGTCTTCTAAGTCACTCCTGTAATGCTGGTGCCTAGCTCTACAGGACATAAAATGATACACGGTGGAAATGCCAATGACCTCACTTTGTCCCCCAGGGCTCATCTGAGGAGTCTATGTCATAGTCAGATTCTGTTTCTGAGGTGAGTAACAGGCTTGATGGGCACATTACAGAAGCTGGGAGACACACATGGGGTGTCCAGTTTCTCAGTGTCTTCTTCACACAGACCTCAGGATGACAGCTGTGTTTAGCAGGACTCCATACATACAGACATGCCTGCCTCTCCCTGATGCCTCAGTTGGTACTGAGAGGATTCCATCCTCCCAGAGAGTCCATATAAAAATGAAAGAATATGTTGGCATAGGAAGTATCTTATTTATTTTGTACATGTTATCTCCATTTGAAAATAAACAAAATTACTAAAATATTTATGTCCTTTTCCTTATTCTTATAGCCAGCATAATTCTTCAGAGCCATACACAGCCTTTCTTTAAATGCTCCAGAGTGCTTCTCTGAACATAATCAACCCTGGGTCCTATTCCAGCCTTGAAAGGCTTCTTACCGTTCCACGTCATTTGAATATGATGAACGAAAATGAGAAAAGGAGGTAGGCAAGAAAGACGGAGAGAACCAGAAAGAAAGATAGCAAATGAGATATACAGAGCTTGAGAAGCACAGTGATGCAGAGAAGATTGTGTGGCACTTGGCAGGGCAGATCAGCAGGAAGACACTGGGCCTGCAGGAGACTGCCTCCATTTATCCTGGGCCTGCAGGAGACTGCCTCCATTTATCCTGGGCCGGGGCTCCTCTGGGCTAAATGGCATCTGAGATATTTTTTTTTCTCCAGAATATCACATGCTTATTCTGCAGCTCTTCCCCCACCTCCTCCTTCTCTCCCCTCTAAGAGGGACCCATCACATCATGAGAGCAATGAGGAAGGACTTATCTCAGTAACAGAGTAGACAAAAGGAAAAGAGAGAAAGAGTAAGAGAGAGAAGAGAGAGAGAGAGAAGAAAGTGGAGGAAATCCCTGAGAGGAAAAGGGAGAAAGAATCCAAGCTACAGTCCCAGGATAGCTACCTCTGGGAAGCCATTTTTGTACTCTGGAGTAATGCTGATGTGAACAGCACCCCTGTGGGATGCACCTCACCTACACTGCACTGAGCATCTGAAGAGCTGTGAAGTCTTTCCCTCTCCTCCCTATAATTATGGCATCAACAACCTGAGACACCGGAGCGCCTCTGCCTTGGTTACTGATTGCGGCTTGCATTTAAGAATAGGTGTCTACATCTGCAACTTATAGGCAAATATTTCTAGAAAACAATAAATAATATAGTAAGTAATAAAAATTTAAAAACATATACTGAGACAGAGAAACAAAACAAATATCACACGATATTAATAATTCTTGACTGCACAATGGGCAAGCGGTTCCATTCTCTCAGCACTTCAGGATGCTTGAGTTCTTCACTTACAGAAAGATTGCATAGATAGATGCAATTATTGCATCAATTAAAATTCTAAATAGTGCTTTAAACTTGAGATTTAAAAAGCGCAAAGTAAAGAGACAGAAAACAGCAAATGCAGTTCCTTTCCTAAAGATGGCGGGACCCCACTCCACCTGCTCCTTCTCCCTCCACCTCTGCTTGTTCCTCCTCCCTTTTACCTTTTGGAGTCCCGTGCAGATCACAGAGCCACTGAATTGCACCTTCACCCTTGTCTTTTGTTTGCCCATGCTGCCTTCCTTCCACCCCACATTAACTCCCACCTTGAGCAGAACAGTTTCTTCCCTCATTCACTTAAACATTCACTGCAGGCAGTTTACCCCCTCCCTCAGCAAAGATTATGGGGTAGCTTTCTCTTGCACACCTCTGTGGGAGAAATGAAAATTGAGTGCGGTCATCCTTTGGCGTCTGCAGAAGCTCTGTCCCAGGTCTCTGTCCACGGGTCCACAGATGATGAAGGTTTGTAGATAAAATGATCCAGCATTTACATGTAACCTTCACAAACTTTCCCATACCTTTTAAATATTCTCCTCCTCATATATAACACTAAATACAACATACATGTTACATAAATTGTTGCTGTACTAGACTGTTTAGGCAATAATGCCAAGAGAAAATATGCATTGTAAATACTTCATACAAACACAATTTTTCCCAAATATTTTCATCCCAACAGTGGTTAAATCTAGAGATACAGAACTTTCATGTGTTCGCCCTTATATTTTTTTTAAATGAATGAGATAGTTCAGTATTTTCTTCTTACAGGCCTCTCTCTACCAGAGTGAATGAACAGAAAGGCTTTTAGAAGTCCCTACTGGCCCCTGCAGGAGATCCAGGGCTCTTGTTTGTTTTTTACTGGTCATTTCTCAACACCCAGCCTCTGACCCACTGCTCAGCTCAGTTGGCTCCCTCTCCTCTGCCCCTTCCCTCTCCCCTGCACATGCATTCTGAATTCAACTCAATTCTGTATGCAGGGCCCTCCAGTTCTCTCTGCATTCTGCCCTCTGCCTCTAAATCACAGATCTGTGCATATGTTAGGGGAGGCTGTCCCCATAGCTGTTACATATCTATTAATTCATTTGGTTAAGTGAAAACTCATTTGCCCCTTGAGAGCAATTATGCTAGCAGAGGGCAGAAGCACGGGTGAAGTGCTTGTTTTAAAGCAATTTTTTAAATTCTTGCTACTCTGAACTGCAACTTCACCAAACAGCCCTGTTTAAAATGTGACAGGCACGCAGGGGCAATTTGTATGGGAACTGTCTGCCAAGCCCGCTAAGGAAAGCAGCTCCACCGAAAACAAGTTGCATTCTCTTGGGTGGCTGGCCTGAAAAAGGACAATTGAGATGATGTAAAGAAGTCTACCTCTAACCCTCCTTCCAGACCCTGTTATCTACCCAGCTTCATTTGCATTCTTCCCTCAGCCCTCCAGCTGACAGCTCTATTCAGTCTTTTTGGACTGAGATCTCAACCCTCCCTGAAAAGCCCTATTTGATTTGCTTCTCTGCTGGGATCCAGGACCCCCTCCGGGCTCCTTCTTCCAGGAACTTTTGCTTTCTGTGCAAAGCTGTCCCCAGTGCTCATATCATATGAGCAGGGTCTGTGCTTTGTCCTTATCTCTGCCACTTGATGCTGCCCATGACATTTCTCTCTCAAATCAGCTGTCACAAGGTGCTTCTTACAGCAAGGATAATTTCACCTTTCTACCTTGGAGAAGGCCAGTGCCTCCTCTCTCTGCCCGGTTTTTAGAAATCTGGATTACCAGAAAAAGGTAACAAATATTAATAATCTAAAAACCACCCAAAGGCTTCATCTTTCAGAGCAAGATTGTCATAGAGCCTTCCATTTCCAATGCAATGAAAACTTTAGGACAATAAGAGAAAGAAAATTATTGAATATTCTAATACCCCACACCCCCACTACATGAGGCTTCCGGAAGTACTCAGACAACAACTGCACATGCACCCCTGGATAAAGACATGGCCTTCAACCACAGGGCTATCCGATCCCCAAATCGCAAGACCACTGTCTTTGGGCAAAGTCACCAAAGCTATACAAGCAGTTAGTGAGACCCATCCCAAGGCAACACAGCTGCCTCCACCCTCTGGTTATTTCATTTGGGCCAAATGCTACTATCAGAAACTTATTTTAAGAGGCTCTGGAATAAATTTCATCATAACTTTGGTAGAATTCTAAAAGTAGGTAAGTATTTCTAAATGTTAGTTTTCAGTCTATTGTGTGCCAAAGCCAAGTGTTCTCCTTCATTATTGTAATTTAATCTATGTACAGGATATTTATACATGATTGTATTTCTCCTGTAGTCTATTTACCCAGTTACCCTGATGGAGTCAGGAGGTCTCTTGTAGATTTTTTTTTTTTTAGAACCTTACTCCCTGCCCAAATTCTTAATGGCATAGCCATGTAATCAGAGTCCGCTACCAATTCTGGGTTGGCAACTTTTCACTGTGGGCCAAATAGACTTCTTCCCATGGAGTTCTATAGCAGAAGCTTGGAAGGTACGGGACTTTCTGCTCTAGAGAAAAGAGTTGAAAGATCATTGATCCAGTGGTACCAGTCACCTCTATATCCACTTCATGTCTCCAGCTAACCTGTGAAAGAGAAGATGAACACAACACAAGCAAGAAAAGAAGAGATGAGTGACAGCAAGAGAGTGAGGAGCCAAGGGTTCTCCAAAGAGCCATGCTGATTCCTCCCATGCTCTGCTGTGAGGCTGTGTGGGTAGACTGGTTTTATTCCCTTGGTTTTAGCTCTATGAATTATATTCATTTCTCCAGTAAATCTTGTTTTGCTTCAACAGACTCAAGCAGTTTTCCATTATGATGAAGTTGGAGGAGAACTAACCAATAACCTATAATGTCATCACTGTATCAATGAATCACTGAAGCTATGATTATGTGCCAGAACTTGTGTCAGGCCTTGGAGAGGTGGGATGAACAGCAAATGCCACACCATTGCCATGTCAGAGCCTGGAGGAGGAAGATGGGTAGCTCCCCCTCCTGAGTTTCAGGACAGGGACTCCCTGTCCTTGTCTTGTACTGCTACTGTCCAGTGCAATCATTAAAGTGGTATTCAATGATATTATGTTCTATGATTTCAAAACCTTTCAACAAACTATGTCAAATGTCAGTAGTATCTAAATGAGTGTCTGTGCAATAGAAAATTTATACTCAACAGTTGTCACATCAGAACAAAAGCATCCCAGGAGGCTTTAAGTCATTTCATTTTTTATCTAGTCTTAATTTGACTTTATAAATAAGTTTCTTTCCTGAATAAGAATGAGCCAGTGGTAGAGAACTAGAGAAAATGAAAAATAGGAAAAAAGAAATTAGTCAGCATGGTTTTATTTCCTGAAAATATTTTGATTAGTTTTGTTTTGTGGTTTTTGTTTTGTTTTATTTTGTTTGAGACAGGGTCTCCCTGTGTAACCCAGAGGACACTCAAATTTATGAACCTCACAAAGTGCTAGGACCACAGGTATGCACCAAACTCTTCTCATATTAGCTTAATTAATTAATTAATATCTGCTCAAGAGGCCACAAATACCCAAGGCCTAATTCTCCAATAGTGAGCTGACCACCAATGTTCAGGGTGTGCAAATTTATAAAGTCACATGCAGTTGCCCAAAGAGCAGCATGAGAATGCATGCCAGTGTCTACATGCCAATAGTGCAGAAGATTTCCGTTTATAATGGGCCTGACTCTTCCCACTCTTCAGAGTACAAGGCACAGTACAGTGTGTCTCAAATTGACTTATACCCTGGATCTCTCTAGACAGTGTCACAAAGTGCTAGTCTTTGAGAATTGTGTGTGTGTTCATGCATGCATGTACATGTGCTCAGGTGATTCTGGCGTGTAGCTCTGAGGGTGTCTATGTGTGTGCGACTGAGGCTGAGAGCCACTGGTCCAAGGAATCACTCAGGAAGGAAAAGCACATAGTGAAATGGACAGCCAGGAAGCCCTGTCTGCCCAGGTATAAGAGGCCACAAAGCCTTCTCAGAGAAGGCACATCTCAACAGAACCTGGACAGGTCATGACAACTAGTCAGGTGATAATGGGGAGAAGTGGGAGATGACAATGACAAGCAAAAAGAACAGAAAGTGAACACATAGGAAAGTATCCTGACAGAAGAAAACCTAGAACGTTAGGAAAGGTTAAAAACAAAGAACGAAAGCCTTACAGTAGAGGAAAGATAGGAGGTGATGAACTTGGAGTAAAAAAAACAAAGATCAAAGCACAAAACCTGATGTTTTGACATAGAATGCGTTCACAGAGCAATAGAATGGCATTATGGGGTCTGCTGTGGGATACTGAGAATAACTATGAATGAGGTGGACAAAGTAATCTTCCTCTGGTTTCCAGACTCATCAGAATGTCTCCTGCAACCAGGCCTTATTAGGATCCAACTAATAACAGCATGGTCTGTGCACATATGTCACTGCATTAGTGATAGGCCCTTCCCTTGTAAAAAAGCTATCTACACCTCACCACTGTGTTTGATGTATTTATATGCTTATCCTCTCCAGGACACCAAAGCAGCTGCATCATCTCATTAACCTTCACTCACCACCCCTGGAAGACATGACAAGGTAAATTATATTAGGGAAAAATTGGAAGCACTTAAAGTTTGGAAAGACTTGCCAAAAACTCAGTGTGATAAGCTGAGAAAATGCCAAGTTCTGGGACTGCTTTTATCCCCTGAGTCGGAGACTCCGATTCATCTGTGAGGTGACGCTGTTGAGAGGAACAGGTCAGCCTGGAGCATCTCCGCTGAGCAGAGCATCGCCAAGCTTCAAGCTGACCTGCACTTAGGGAATAAAAAAGAAAAAGAAAAAGAGGAGGAGAACAAAATTGCCTTGTGCTCAGGGAAACTCTTCCAATTTCAATTTCAGAGAAAATAGTTAATTTGTGACCTGCACTCTGAGGATAGAGAGGACCGCTTTGGCTCCTGGGGGATACAGATTTGGAAATCCCCACTGGTAATAAAAATATTCAGCTACTTTATATTTGCCCTTGTAGGTGAGAGCTTATATACTGCTTGTTTAAAGCCAAAACACTTTGAATTTGATTTGATTTGACCTGGTAGTTTTCACTAACTCAGCAAGTATGCATCAAGGCTGGCTCATTTATTCAGTTTGGGTCTACCTAGTATAGACCCATAGGAGTTTGGTCCTATATGCCTACCTCTGATTTTCTCCTGCTCTGATCTTGCTTCTCACCTGGTCACTCCAGAGATTCCCCCCCCCCTTGGTTCTAGCACTGAAATCAGCCACAGCCTGAATTCAAACAACATACACTCAGGGAATGGATGAAACCGTTTGAAATGCATTTAATGTATTTATTTCACCTCAAATCACCTGCAAGACTGATGAAACCCAAATTGCCTGCAGAACCACTTTATTTCTACTTCTTTTTTTTTTTTTTTTTGAAGTTTGGAATTGGCTTCTCCCCTCTTTGAAAACTATCTTCCCTCTCACCCTGCTTTGGTTTCCATTATTACAGAAAATGCCCTGGCTATAGAAGGCCTCTGCCCTTCCAGAGTCTTCCACAAAGTACACTCTCCCTGAAGGATTAATATTTGATGCTCTTTCTCCCAGCTAATAGTTTTAGGGATTATGTTTCAATTGATTGAAATCCAAACCAAAATGAAATATTAGGACTGTGGATATTCAAGAGCCAAAGTCAGCAGAGAGCAAAGAAGGAAATACGCTGGGGACAATATCCCCCTGAGGAAAGGGAGGCCAAACAAAAAATGAGACACTCAGAGGAGTGCCACATAAGACGATGTCGCAGAGCTTATACTGGAGAGTTAGCCTTAGGACTGCAGCTCACTTCCATTGTGAGGTAAGCCCACCGGAGACCACCCCACAGACGCTTTTAAA
Organism: Meriones unguiculatus; assembly: GCF_030254825.1. Taxonomy (NCBI): domain Eukaryota; kingdom Metazoa; phylum Chordata; class Mammalia; order Rodentia; family Muridae; genus Meriones; species Meriones unguiculatus. Next base: position 37,199,237 of record NC_083366.1, read on the forward strand.
GCCAAACAGAGAATATTTTTTGCCAGGCAGCAGCTGCATTTGGGAGCTTCCCAAAATCATGCAGCCCTGACCCTTTATGGACAAAAACCTTACCCTTGGTGACACAGAAGGTCACATCCTAGCTGTCACACTTTAGTCAGCAAGAAGCAGAGCTACAGAAGCCAGAAAGCAAGGTTAGCGCATTTTTCTGGAAGTATGGACTAGGTCTTTGATAGGTTAGGACTTTGTTCCCATTTTGGCAGGTGTTAGGGCCTACATGCTAAGTTTTAAGGTCAGAATGGTGCTTCTAACAAGATGTCAGTTAAGCTAAGGTCTGGGGCCTGTTATAAGTCTGTCCTAGGATTATGAATTAGGCAGCCTTTTCATGTACTTCCTAATCTTTCAAATGGAAATGGTATCTACCTCCATCCCACCCTTAAGTTAAGAAGATTTAAAATGGTGTATATAATCTTAAATGTGGCCGGCCACCGAGGTATGGGCATTATCCTAGTTTGCTTCTCTCTTTCTATCATGAACACTGATGAATAGTAACTGGCTTACACTTCCAGGTAACAGTTCCTTGCCAGTGGAAGTCAGGGAAGGAACTTGAAGCGAAAACAAAAGAGTTTGCTTTTTTCTGGCTGGCTCAGCTATCTTCCTTATGCAAATCAAGATGACCTGCCCTTATTACATTGTGCCCTCTTCTAGCAATTCGCATGCCAATAGGTCCATAAGATAGAGGTAATTCTTCAACTGACATTTTCTCTTCCCTGGTATGCCAAATTGACAACTAAAGCTAGCTATGACAGTCATCCCAATCATTTCACCTAAAACAGTCAAAATATATTTAATGTATGGATAGTTTACAAAATTCAGACTAGCAAGAGTTTGGGGGTAGAAGTGATCCAGTTTATGATAGCCCGTTCCAGCTCACTTTGTGTGAAAATCTTCCCACAGGTTTTCCTTTGGTGCATGGAACTATATAAGTTACTTACAGGATTTACCCTGGGAAATACCCACATCAAGAAGAAAAAAGCATCATCAGTTACCATGGGTAACTCATGCAATAACTAGACATCAGCAGTAGAACTCTTCACCTGCCCTGTACTGATTAAGATGGATTTTCTTACCCTTGGTGACACGGAAGGTCATACGACACATCTGTGGAGTATTGTACACCATGCAGTCCTGATGTGTGATTGTAAATTCCAGCTCATCCTGCTTCAAACTCCACCAACAGCCCTAGCATCTCATGACCATTTTTCCATAGAAACAAGCACACATTCAAGACCGATATTGGCTCTATTTTTGTTGTGTTTTTCCAAATTTCAATGTTCATTCCTGTCCTTTCAGCCCTTGCCAGTGGTTCCAGTTATTTGCCAAACTGTATCAGCTGAAAAAAAAAAGAAAGAAAAAAAGAAAAAGAACAAAGCAAAGTCTGATACTGTGCAAGCTTGAATTGTGGGTGGTACTGTAAAACTGCTCTCTTTAAACAATAGGTCTGAGTAGGGAAATCCAAATAGCTAGCCTAAGGAAGACACATCTAAGCAGCTCAACATTCAGATGAAGCTGCTCTCAAAAGCTGGGAGTGTCAGGAGCACTACGATGTCAGTCGTGTAATAAGGTCGGGAGAACCGCCCCTTCTTCTAGACCACAAATAGCCTCAAGCCAAGAATCAAAGGCAAAATTGCCAGCATATGTTTTTTCCTTCCATCAAATGATGTTCAATTTGATCCGTGATGATGTTTTTAAAATCTCATTTAATATAAATTCTGTTTTATATGCGCTAACAGATGGGCCTGACAGCTACTGAGCAGAATGGCTATATAGTATTATAAGTCTCACTAGCAGGATAGCAGATTCCATGAGTCTTTAGAGTTTGGGGAGCAGTTAAAAAGTATAAGAAAATTAGGTCACTGGCTAGGTGTATTTGAAATAGAAAAAGATAATAATTTATAGATCCAGAGCTATTAATCTAGACACTTTTAAAGAGAAAGGCGCTGAGATACACATTAGATAAAGAAGCATATTTCAATTATCTAATTCTCTCTGCAGAGTTTTCTCATTTGTAAAATGAGATTTGTTTTGAGTCAACCATGGAGAAGTTTCCCTCCTATATACAATATCTATATACTCCATGCCAGTAGTTGCCTTGAAGACTGTCTGGGAAGCCCAAGGTTCTACATTGGTCAGATTTCTCAAAGAAAAAAAAAAACTAAGAATTGCATGTGCCTGTGTGTGATTTATTGTAATAATTTGGTCCTCATTTACAAAGTCCAGTATCATAATCTATCATCTGTAAGATGGATACTCGCAAGAGCAGATTGGGGCTGCTGTGCTGATGGTGTAGACTCCAGGCTGAGTCTGAGGGTTTGAGATCCAGGAACCCTGAGGCCAGAGGACCAACACAGGCAGAGAGAGGATGGAAACAACCCTCCTCCAGCAACCTCCAGCAGGTTAGAAGAACATTATAGAAGGCCATCTGCTTTATTTAGTCTATTGTTCTTGAACAATATGATACATGTATATGATGCATTCAGATTACTGTCTTCAGAACCCCACTATCTTCCTCCCATCCATATCAGCCCCCTCTCTGCAGTCCCTAATTTATGGCTTTTGGGTTGGTCTTGTCACACATTTAGTTTAATCGAGACCACATGTGTGACCTTTGGGTTGGAACCATGTGTTTGAGACTAGTGGATCACCAGTGGGTACATTATGAAAGGAGTGGCTTACTCTCTCCCAAAATTAGTTCAGCAGTGAGGAGTAGAGCCCCAAGCCCCTTTCCTTTCATGCCTGACTATTGACACACCCATTATTGTGACGATCCAGTGCAAGCATCAACAGTTGCTGTGATTCTGAGGCTGCAATCGCTCTGTGTTTCCCAGAAGATGGCATCCTCAGCCCTCCTCTATCTTCCAGCTTCTGTACTCTTTCCATCTGCTCTTCTGCAAGGCTGCCTGAGTGTCCTCCTTTGCTTTCTGTTGTTGTGATAAATACTGTGACCAAAAGCAACTTAGAGAGGAAAAGCAATTATTTGGTTTATACTTCCACAGTATAGTCGTTGTTGAGGACAAGAACTGAAGCAAAAACTGGGAGGCAGGAACCAAAGCAACAATCATGGTGCAACACTCCTTACTGCTTACTAAGCACTAAACTTGCCTTTTGCTTGTTTGTTTGTTGTTTTGTTTTGTTATTTGAAACAAGGTCTCTCTATGTAGTCCTAGTTGTCCTGGAGCTCACTATATACAACAGGCTAGCCTTGAACTCACAGAGACCGGCCTGCCTCTGCCTCTGCCTCCTGCTGGCTAGGATTAAAGGCAGGCAACACCATACATGGCTTGCTTACTTTTTTTTAATACAACTCAGTATAGCTGCTTAGAGCTGGCACAGCATACAGTGGACTGAGAGCTTCCACATGTTAATCAAGAAAATGCTCCTCAGACTTCAGACCAATCTAATGCAGGAGATTCCCCTCGCTGTGCCAAGTTGACAAAAAAATAACCTGCATCCTGAAACTTCTCGTGCAGGGAAGCGCATTCACCATACCTTGCCCACCTGTGAGCCTCTGCATTAGCACTCATTCACGAGAAATAAAGGCTTCTTTCCGATTAAGGCTGAGAACAGCATTGTCTAGGAATATAAACAAATGTTTAGGAGGCAGTTTGACATTAGGTTAACTTAACAAAACTACAGAATAAGTGACCTCTGATTCCTAGAATTTCTCCTATCATGTTTTTTAGCCCAAGAGTACAAGAACTGCATTCTCTCCTGTGGAGTGAGTGGGCCTCACAAATCAGAGAGTATTTGGTTGCCTCTGCAACAGTAATGCTACTTTGGGCGCATGCGTGCACATCTTACCTGATGTGTTAGCCTCAGAGTTCATAGGGTTCATAGCTGGATACGACTACTGACACCTTTTTTCTCACAGCAGCCTGCACAGCACCTTTCCAGCACCAGGAGTGCTGGATGGCAGATAGGAAGTGTGCAGCTCGGTTCTAGTTTAATTTATCTATATTGTACAAGCGAGGTGTGTGGTTTCTTCAGCCACAGGTTCACAGCTTCTAGCTCCATCAACCTTACTTGTTGAAACGGAGTCTCACTAAACCAGAAGTTCACTTCCTTAACTCTTCAGGCTGCCAGCAAGCTCCAGGGATCTGCCTTTCTCCAGTCCTCAGCCTCCCCACAGCACTGGAGTTACAGACAGCGCTGCATCCAGCTTTTCCAATGGGTGCTGGAAACCTATCCGTAGGTCCTTGTGCTTGAGTGGTAAGCACTTTGCCGCCTGAGGCATTTTTCTAGATCCTGTCCTGAGTTTCTCATGGCCATTTAATCTAACTTGCCCTTGACAAGATGAAGGACATGTGTAGAGAGGGGGTAGCGTATTAGTTTGGGAAATCAGCTGAAAGGAGAATCACCCCAGGTTGTAACTGAGTTCAGCAGACTTCTTGAGGGTGGGCATGCTGGACTTCCAAGAGCACATCACGGAAGATGAAAATTCAAGCCCAGGCAATATCTGTGAAACAGAGCCTAAAAGGCATTCATTAAAAAAATATATCAATGAAGATGAAGGTCCTCACAACTTCTGATTTTCTAAAGCAATTATAGTGGGTTGAAGACAGATCCCAAAGATTACATCCACTTCCTAGATCCTAGGATATATAAATGTGAATTTATTTCCAAAAGGGGTCTTTGCAGAAACAATTACAATAAATATTATAAAATGAATAATAATAAATTGTTTAATTTAGGCATCTTCAAGTAAGCCCTAAATCCAGATACAGTAAAGTAAAAAGCATAAAGAGGATCTTGAAGGGAAGTTGGAATAACATGTTAAGAAAGCCCATGAGCATTAACAGCCCCAAAGGCTACACAAAGCAAGAAATGATGTGCTGTTGAGCAGCAGAAGAGAGAATGACCCTGCAAACAGACACACACACACACACACACACACACACACACACACACACAAACTTCGCCTTTGGCTTGTGGGATCTAGAAGTATAAATAAGTAAATTTTTGTTTTCTCTGGGACACCAAGTTTACTGTAACTTTATGACATCAGAAAGAAACTTTAAACACAGAACAATGGTAGCAATGGAATGGCCCAAGTTGAGCCCCAGAAGGGGGTGAGCATTATGCAAAAGACATTGGCATAGATCTCTACCTTCCTGCCTCCTCTGATGCTCTGACAAAATCATTCTTGCATCCCCCAAACTGGAATTTCTGACCAAATTTATTTGGACCTCTCCACTGACCTGTGACAAATTAGCCCTCGATGACATCACTTACTCTGCTCCTCGAGGCCCTATTTAATCTTGGCTATGTTCTACAGTTAACTCAGTTACCAGCCTAATTGTTCAACATATTTCTGAATGCACAGAATGTTCATGACCGCTTTGGAAACATTGCTATGCTAGCCATCTCCTCCTGCACTCTTGTGTTAGGCAAAGAACAATGTCCAACAGCATAGGCACACCAGAGAATTCTTGCCAGCATTTGGCAGCTGAAGAAGGGAACAAGAAAGGAAAACATGGAAGCAAGCAAGACCCATCAACAATTTGACAAAGAATCACTCCTTTGCAGTGTGAACACATAGGTGTTCATAAGTGTTCATCTTGGCTTCAGAATTTCAATTCACAGGAACAACTAACCATAGGAATAACTAGCACAAGGCTTTAATCCTTTGGATGTCTTCTAATGATGGTTTCACTTACAGGTACCAAACAAATCCACTTCAGAGCACCCTCTCCTGCTAGAAACACACACCTCCACCTTTGCTTCTGACTTCATCCCACAGCCACTTCCTTCCAGGAGGCTTTCTAGGGGGAAACAAGTTGTCTTGTGTTGTCTGCCTTCACAGCAATGCTTCTTCCCCAACTGTCACAGAAACACAGCGAGAAACTACAATGTCATCAGGTTCAGATCTTTTGATTTGGAAGAGAAATGTGAAAGTGACCATGTGTTCTACTTGTTATGTATTCCTTTTAATATGATGAGGTATTCTGTTCTACTCACAACCAACTATATGATTCTGGAAACTTTTAACTTTAAATCTAGGGGGCATTGCTTTGTAATTATAAGAAAGGAGCATTCTATAGTTTCCTTGCATGATAATAGTGGGACTAAACATACTTAGTCCTCATCTTGCATAAAAATTCTCCGTAAATAGTAGTGATTCCATAGCTGTTTCTGTGCTTGTCATTAGTGTACTATTTTAAGCTTGTCATTAGTGTACTATTTAGTGAGTTTACATGGATGAGAGTTTTGCCTACATCACATGCTTGCCTGATTCCCGCAGAGCCATAAAAGGGCTTTTAATCCCCTGGAACTGGAGTTACAGATGGTTGTGAAACTCTGAGTGGGTGCTGGGAATTAAACTCCAGTCCTTGGGAAGAGCAGTCACTGCTCTTAAGCCCTGAGACAGCCCTCCAGCCCTGTGCCTGTTGTTCAAACCATCCTAAAGATATTCAGGGGTTTCTTTCCTACAACCCCACCTCACTCACCACCCTCTCTGCTTCTTTCCACATTGCTGATACAACAATTGAGGGACAGATGAAAAGGGTTGAAGAAATATAATCAAAGTTTTGTTCCTGCTTAGCTGTTGAAAGATTAAGGACAACATTTGTTTCTCAATAATTTTGCTTAACTCTCTTTTGTATTCTGTAAAGAATCATCATCAGAGCCTTTTGCTCAGAAAAAAAAAGTTTCATAGCAGCCAGAAATTATAGCAACCTAATTGACTTGTGTATCCAAAATTACCCAAGAAATCATCTTTCTTTATGAATGACCAGACTTGTGCTTCTCAACCTGCCTGATGCACACTACCTGATTCCTTCCCTCTAACTGGGGGTTACCCCATTTGCTCAGGCTACATGTAAAGGATGGATTTCTATCTGTCTCTCTTAGTCTCTGTGTATGCCTGTTGAAGCCATATCCTGGTTCTCCTTGGGATGCTGGTCTTGTACAATGCTTTATTTTCTACTGCTTCTCCACATATTCCTTCATGCATCTGTGATGACTCTGTCCACTCTGCCCTGAACTCACTCTCTCAAAACATCAACAACCCTTCATGGCCCACCCTTCTGTATCTGTACAACCCTGTCTCACAACAAAAGTGCAGGTGATGACCTTTGCCCCTGACCTCCATAGAGAACTGATTGTTCACACACATTTATCTTTGCTTGATTCCCAGCAGGAACCACTGGGGAGTGTCCTAATCATCTCAATAGTAATGATCCTCCAATCTCCATTCAAAGTTCATTCCAAATGCCCAACCTGAACTTTCAAGGGAGCCAACTTCTTGGAAATCTACCCAAGGAACTAAGCGCTCTGTTACTGTGGAAGCTGATGAGACCATAATAGTGGTACCAGCCTCAAACTGTGCTACTTCATCTTAGGTAGGTCACTTAGTGTGTTAGTTCACTAAGGCTGACACACAAAGTACCAAATAAAGAAACGTCTTGTCTAACAGGTATGAAAGGTGTACTCTATGATCAAGATTTCCATGCCATCAGTTTCTTCAGGATCTGAGAAGAGCAAGTTATTTCAGAGCTCCCTTGGGTTCATGGGAGTCTTGGCATTAAGATGACAACCTCCTGTCTTGGTATCATCAATATCCATATGCTGGTCCCTGTGACCATTTAGTCCCTTGAGCAAGACATCAACCATAATAGGCATCGCGAATGAATGTCCACTGTATTGGCCTCAGCTTACCCTGATAAGCAAACACCTTATGTCACAGGCACCAAAGGTAAGAACTTCAACATCTGGTGGAAGTTAGACAATTCAGCTGGTAACGCTTCTGCACGACATTATTATTGTGTGAAGAATAAATGTCTGAATAATTTAATATAATTAATAATTTAAAACTTTTATATGACAGCAATAATTTTTCAAATAAAAAATAATAAATGGCTATAATACAGCAGGGCAGGAGAATCACTATGAAATGTCTTCATACACAAGTGTACATACATTTGTCCTTTAAAACTCCTTTGTTTCTAAGTATTTTCTCTAAGTTTCCTCTAGGAACTCACCTAAAGTTGCTTCCTGGCCTCTTTCAGATGGTTTTGGCTTGTAGAGTGGCATTTTATGTAACTTCTGTTACAAGGTTATTGGTTTCCAACATGGCTTTTTAACAGAGGCACAGTAATATGATCAAAAGACATCTTGGATGATGTATGTGATATAAAAAGCTTTAAATTTTTAAGTATCAATGATTATTAAAATAATACAAAAGTGAGCAAAATCCCTTGCAGAAATTCTGGGGCATTAAATCTAAGACTGACACCCCACCCCCAACATACACACACACACAAACAGACACACACGCTTCCAGCCAATGACAGGGTGCTTTCACTAGCCTACTGAAGTGGCAATAGGGCAAATGGCATAAACTCAGATCGGTCTCTTTAAAATAGTGTTGTTGTTGTTTTTAATGGTTTTTAATTTGGAAGATCTATGTTTTCTCCTTCCAAACTGAGCAACAGACGAAGAGTTTGTCGATAGTTTCCGTTGTATTATTTCTAATTACATGGGTCAGATCTGCACTAAGGGCCGCCGGACTACATGGCAAGCACTTCTTTGGTACAAGGAGTCACAAAGTGAAAGTACCCAAAGTAAACCTCTGCAGCAGCTGGGAGATAATGTGTGCATCTGCAGAGGTCAGCCTAGGGTGGCTTAAGGTATAAATAGGGCACGAGCAGAGCATTTCTCCACTCCTTGGCCTTCATATTATTCACTCTCCCTGCCTAGACCTCAAAGCTTCCTGCAAAGGAATAAGACCTTTATCACGTGTCCTCCCGGCCCCTCTGGCCCCAGCCACCAGAATGGTTCGCTCATCCCTGTTTGTATTCTGAGCTACTAAATCAGAATGACCTGAAAGCAGTAAAAGATCAGTGTGGTGTCCTGGCGACCAGGGACAGAAAGTCCTGAGCTTTTTAGCTTTTAGTTCTGGCTCTTCTATCCAGCAGTTATGCTTCCTGGAAATATTTATTTGCTCCAGGAACACCTATTCCCTATAGCAAATGGTTTTATATGGTTTTTTAAATCATTGCTAAGTTAGCGGAATGCCAAAGGGAATACAATAAATGGGTGACTGATTGTTTTATAAAGACAATCTGTGTCATTCCATGAGGACCTCAAGTCAGGAGCCCTTTACCTGCTTGCCACTAGATCTTGGCTTTTCTGAGTTCCCAGATATTCCACCTAATTCTAGAGCCTTTTGGGCTGCTCAGCCAGTCATCCTTTGCCTCAGCTTTAATAGCCTCAAGCACAGCACTGCCTTGTTCTTATCGACACCTTAACTCCAACCCTACTAGGCGAAAAGAGGTAATGAATGCAAACAGCATAGTGTTGATCCTTACGTTGACTGCCACCAGGTCCTGGGGGGATCCAGTCTGGCTTCTGGACAGAAGGACCTGTGTGAACGTGCTGTCCATGTTTTCTAAGTCAAATCACATAATTTGTTTCAGATTAAGAACTGTAAATTTTGAAGGTGAAATACTCTGAAAACCAAGAACAGTTTGTTAAATCTCAAACCAATTGTCTTAATCGAAAAGAGCTAAAATTGCCTCAGCTTCGTCTACACACTTGTTCCGATTAGTAAGTACAGGACAGGAATCCCTTCTCTCACAGCCCACACTGTGCTCTACTGTTTGCAACGCTGAACGTCATTTCTTCTTGACAAAATCCTTTCCCCTCTGCATAAAAGAAGATATTTCTTTCCAACCTCATGGGGAAAAAAATACAAGAAGACATCTCCTTCCGGTCTTTGGAACTGCAGTGTTAAAACACTTCCCACACTTTGAGCAAGGCTCCATTCTATTAATCATATTTTCCAGAATGATAATTCACATAAAGGTTTGGTTTCGTCTTATCCTGATTTGTGCTCAACACCTATATGGGGATGCTTCTGTTTGGTAGTTCCTATTCTTTTGAGGGCATTGGACAACCAACTTATGTCTGCTGTCACAGCATTGGAGGCAACTCCTACCAATAAAATATAGTAGAAAGCAAACAAACAAAGCAACATCTGTGAGCACGGTCATCTTAGATGTGGTTTAAATCCTGAAGACAGAACGTTGGAAGTCAGAAAAACAAGCTTCAGTGAAGAATGACTATCTTCCTGACAAATCAAAAGGTCTTGTAGTCATGAGTCTCATGCTACTTATTCATTCTTAAGAAACACTGCTCAAAAGGAAGTTGATTAAATGTTCAGGACAGATGGAGAGTGTGGAGCCTTTCGGCAATATCTTCTGTGCTCAAGAGAAAGCTCATTAGAATAATAATCATGTTTAGTGCCTACTAATCTGCAAGAGGAGCCATTTACCACAACTATATCCCAGTTGTCCCCTACTGGATCACTAAACCCCTTGCCTTCATAAAAGAGAAAGGTGCAGATCCTCCTGGACACTGACTTTAATCCAACAGTTGGTCTCTCAGAGAGCAATTTCCTGATCTGCAGCCACATGGGAATCTAGAAATCCTCTGGGACTGATCTCCTGACTCCTAGCTTCTCAAACCCAGTCTGAACTTCAAAGGGATCTGAATCTTCTGTACTGTTGTTTTATTTTGATGTGGTGTGTTTTCAAAATAATCAAAAAACTGTAGTGCCAATCCTCAAGGTGAACTTGAACTACTGAGCAGTAGCTCTAAACTCTATGACCCGCAAGCTTGAGTGACAAGCTGTTTACAGCTTTAGTCATCTAGAGACTTGAAGGCCTCTCTATGAATTTCTTAATGTTTTTCTTAATATTTAAAAATAGAATTTTTGAATAATTTAAATACAGTGTTTTTAAGTGTTTAAAAATATTATGTTTTTGAAGGGTATCATTAGGAGTAACTTAACTGCTTTACTTATCTTAATACATGTTCAGGGAAACTTCTACCTATATATCTGGGTCCTACATCTATAAATTCAAACAATTTGTAATTGAAAATAATTGCTTATGTACTGAACATGTAGACTATTTAGAGCTATGTGCATTGTATTGTGTGGGATAGATAATCTGAGATACGTACAGGCTATACTATACCTCTCTAGCCTTTACATAGTTCATCAGTTCATTAGAGGCATCATGATTGAAATTAATAGTAAGCAACCTTAAACATTCTGAACATGTAGCCATTTAAACAGGCAACACTTGTCAACGGCTACAGAATAAACTGTGCAGACAGCCTGTGCTTAAACTCTGCCTGGGTAATCTTGGGCAACAGTACTATGTCGTTCTGAGCCTTAGTTTCTCCATTTTCTAAGTGAGGTAGACACAAGCACATCTCTGCAGATGAATAGGATTCGGTCACGGTCACAGCTTTTATCAGTGTCTGAGGCATGAATTTGCAAGGCCCTGTTACTTGACTTGAGAAACCAGCTATTGCAGATCAGAGAGAGAAAGATGCCAAAATTAATAATGTTTTGGGTGTGGTTATAGATCCTTAAAGAAAGAATGAGAGGGATTTCTATTTTAAGACACCCAAAAATCACATGCAGGAGTCAGGGTGATTGCCAACACATGTGAGGCTTTAGGTTTAATCTCCAACACACACACAGTAGACTAAAATAAACTAAATAGATAAATACAAAGATAAAAATTTAATTAGAAGAAAATATGAAAGTATAGTATTATAGTCACTATGTGCGAAAATTCTTTAAAATCTATTAACAAATTAAACTATGTTAATATTAAGAAACGCGTATCTTAAAAAACTTTTAAATGTCGGCGCCAGACATGAGAAGATACCTGTAGCATATTCAGCAGACAGAATTTTAATACCTGGAAGGAAATGATGCCTGTGAATTGTCAAGAAAAACGACAAACACCCTAATTTTAAAAAATGAGCGTAAGAACTGAACAGGTATCTCCCAGATAGTCCTCAAAAGGAAATAGGAAAGGACAACGCCCAGGAAATAGGCTCGGTGTAGACAAGGCAACGCAAGATAAAATCACAAGGAAATACCATTTCACAGCTACCAAGTGGATGAAGCCTCGACACAGGGGAAGAAGGGAAGCAGAGGGGAGAAGCATAGATGTCCTGTGGGCAGGTACACAGGTACAATCACATAGTAAAATACTAGGTTCTGCCAAGCAGTGATGAAAATACATGAGCCTACAATCCAGAAGGACCATTCCTAAAACCATGTCCCAAACCTAGCTGCATAGTACAATCACTTGGAGTGTTTTTAGAAATCCCAGAGCGTAGACTGCACCAACAGTAGTTAAATGAGGATATCTGACTTTAAGACCCGGTCATCATTGTTTTTTAAAACACTTAGATAAAGCTAATGCTCGGGCAGGCTTTCAAACAGTGACATGTGATTGATTAAATAAAATGGAATGAGCTAATGAAGAGACAAAACTACATTCTATAAATGCAGGTTTATTGGGAGCAGCGAGGGATGGGGAGCGCATGTTGGAGAGTGGGGGAAGTTGGGAGGCAGAGGGCAAGAAGAGGAGCAAGGAAGAGAAAGGGCAGAAAAGATGCCTGGATTATGGAGTGAAGAGCCTCTGGGAGAGAGGCCCCGCCCCTACGTAGGGGGCAGGGTATGGCAGCCATGCCCTGCAGCAGGTCAGGACTTTAACAACGTGCTCTGGTCTGGCCCCGTCTTTGGCCTCTCTCGTGGATATTAAAATGGAGTAGGTCCAGAATTAATGGAACATCAAGCACATTTGAAACACGAGAAGTGAATCCTGAACATACTTTTTGTCCATATCAGTGTATGCAAAAAAAGAGATTCTCATCACCCTAAGGTCACCTCTTTTGTCACATAAGTAAGGAATTTCTCAAGCAGCTCTTTGTCCCAAGGCATAGTCATAACTTGATTCCCAAACACCAGCTAAGTAGTGCTATTCAAAGTAGGTGGTCTGAATGTCCTTCCGGGGCTGAGGTCCAAGGGATGGAGAACTCAGGCAGGCTTTCTGGAAAAGTAACTTTAGTTAGCTGTCTGAACTGGATACTTCTAGTAGTCGTTGGCCAGTTATTTAAAACAGGGTGACTGCTGTGACCATGTAAACCTACTTAGCGAGTAAGAGCTTTCTCGTATCTTCAGCCAATTCATTTTTTAAAATTGATTTTGAAATCCAATTGCGTTAATAGGCTGTTTTCAACCTAGAATTTTTCAACAGAAGAGAAGGAAGAGATGTTCAGTTTTTTTTTTTAATTGTAACCTTTAATTATTAAGTGGCTTTAAATTTTTTCAGTAATTTTTTAGTTAATATAAAAGTAAGGGGGTTCATTAGAGAATTTCATGCCTACCTACGTGTTATTATGCTTTGTTCTCTCTCTCTCTTCCTCAACCACTGCTCTTCCTTATGGCATCTCCCAAACCTTTAAAATTATTATTACCAGGCCAAAAAGATGACTCAGTAAATAAAAAGGGTTTGCTAACAAGCTTGATGACCTGAGTTCAGTCCCTAAGACTACATGGTAGAAAGAGAAAACTGACTCCAGCAAATTTCCTCTGACATCCACATGAGTATCATGGTAAACACATACAGATGAGCACATGTACACACACATTAACATACACAGGACTAATTAGTTTTTAAAATTATACCTATCTTAAGAGTAACAATTTGTTAACAGTGGCAGCTATCGAAGATTTAAGATATCATTATTTAAAATCTTAACTACAAATGACATAAAGCTTTCTTTTTTAATATTTATTTTTATTAACTTTAACTCTGTGTGGGTAGAGAAGGAAAGATATGTGCATTCAGGCCAGAAGAGGGGATCCCTTGGAGCTGGAGGTACAGGCAGTTGTGAGCCTCCCAACTTGGGTGCTCAGAGTTAAACTGCTGTCCCCTGTAAATGCAAAAAGCTCTGTGCTCTCAATCACTGAGTCATCTTTCCAGCTCCTAAATCCTGGCCTTTAAAAGTGTGTTCAAAGATAAAGCCCATTTATTTCGACAATGTGCAAACTTCTGACATGAAAGCTCCTCCTTGAGGACTAGCATCCACAGTACCAGACGATGCTATGCAAGTCTTCAAAGGGGGGAGGCAAAGCACCCAGCTTTAACGCCTGTGAACCACAACAATGGCCAGCATGACAAGATATCCCTACAATAGTGGCACTCACATTTTAGAGGTAACCAAAACATGTCTAACTGGATTTAAGGTACTTTCAACAAGTGGGAAAATCATGCCTAGTACTGGGAACCTGGACAACTACCCATGACCATACTGCTTAGAGGAGAATCGACTGCGTTATTTTACTAAGCCATTCTAATTACTTATCCTTGTACCCACAAATAAATCTAACTCTCTCCCCCCATCAGCGAAGCTTCCCTTTGCAGAAGACAAAGTTGATTACAGAAAAACACAACTGGTCAAAATGCAGAGAACAACTGACCATGGGGTGCACAAGTCGGTTGATAAATCTGTAGCACAACTCCTACACCTAAGGCCCAGGGAATATCAAGGAAAGCCAATGAAAAGCTTGGAAGAACCAAAGATCAGGATGTTTTCTGGGAGACTGTGTGTTATATATATGGCAAGGAAGCCATACATATATATATATATATATATAGTCATGAAATGCCAACAGCATAGTTGTCAAAACATGGTCTGAAAAATGATAACAACAATTGACATGTGAATGTGGATGGGAAAAATCTCACAAGGCCCGCCCCTAGATGAAGAGCCATAGTCAATTGATTGTTGTTGAGAGAACCAGAATCTGAAAAGCAAGTCACTGAAGAAATCTCAAAAAAAAAAAAAAAAAAAAAAAAAACTGAAAGAAAAACTGAATAACAAATTCAAATGATAAAATAATTGTGTATTTTTAGCAAAAAGAAAGAAAGAAAGAAAGAAATCATTTGTTATTCAACCAGCCTCCAACCCCGCAGACTTTATACCTGCTCGCCTGGTGCAAGTCTGATTTTTTCGGCCTCCAATAGGAGTTCTCTGAAGGTACTTGGCTCTTTCTTCCTTGCAATTTCATTTCTGATCAGATTCTACCTTATCTCTGACGCCTTCCTAGACAATTTGACACAGAACTGCGTAAGACAACATGCAGTCAGTGTACTCCATGTATATAATCACCCAGACATACACACGCCATGCCTACATTTCTTTACCCATCCTCTGTTCTGTATTTCTGGAGAAAAATATATATTAGCCATACTTTGGATTCTGAATGGGTGAGTTCATTAAATACACAGCAAGCAAAAGTAAAAGAACAAATTACAAGTAACAAAGAAAAAAAATTCGGACAGGCAGCAAACCATCAAATCGGGAGGAGATTACAACATCCAACAGTGATGACGGAAGTGGCCTGATGGAGTGAGCCAATGGAGCATCATTAAATCATTAAATGTTTTAAACGGTTTTAAAACACCAGCAGGAAAGGACTAGAGAAGCTGAAGCAATCCGCGGGAGCACTCACATGGAGCTCATTCTCTTCATGAATGAGCTTCCACCTTCCTGTTCCCACTCCATGAACTTTTATAACACCATGACACACAACAGCAAAGTCTGGTGGAAGTGGTTTACCCTCCAACTGTTCTCAAGGACATGATGTTTTTACTATTCTTGGACGCTTGCTGTTTCCCTGTCTCTATGCTGCAGAGCCAGAAGGACTGCCTGATCAAGAACATAGAGTTTTGAAGGAGACATGACAATGTACTACTGTACTAACCTCTTTCCCAAAGACAGAGAAATCCCTTGCCCCGGGAAATAACCTCTCTTGTAAAAGAAATGTTAGGGAAAAAGATGTCCAGGTGTTACATACGCTAAAATTTTGTATTAAAAGACAGAAGGGGGAGAAGAGTAGAAAAACGCAGATTGAAATAAGATATTTTTTTTTCAGCCAGCAAAATTGGACATAAGAGCAAAATAAAATGTAGTAATAACAAAGAAGAAAAAAGAAACAAACCTCACACTCAATTTGGAATACCAAGGTTAAGTCTTAAGTAATTGTCATTTAGTTCCTATAGTGTTTGCTGAACTCCTACTGTGTACTAGGAACTAATCTAGTCCCTAGGAGATAGCCGATAGCCATGAGTTAACAAAATCACTGTCTTCTTGAGTAAGTGAAATAGAAGTTAAGCAATAGTCAAATATATTAAGAATTAAATTCTATAAAGAAAAGTCAAAAGGCCAGGCAATGGTGGCCCATACATTAGTTCCAGTGTTCAGAAGGCAAAGGCAAGTGGATCTCTAAATTCAAGGCCAGCCCAGAGTGAGTTCTAGGACATCCAGGGCCACACAGAGAAACCCTGTATTGAATCTAACAAACAAAGCAACAACAAAAAAGAGAAAAGAAAGGAAGGAAGGAAGGAAGGAAGGAAGGAAGGAAGGAGGAAGGAAGGAAAGAAGGTAGAAGGAAGGAAGGAAGGTGGAAGGAAGGAAGGAAGGAAGGAAGGAAGGAAGGAAGGAAGGAAGGAAGGAGAAAGAAAGACAGGATATTGATAAATAGTCATGTCCTTGTTCAAAGTGGCCTCTGGGTCCTGGGTCAACCCAAAAGGTAATTTATTTGAGAAACTACACACTAACAAATCTCGATTTATGGTTTGAACTGGAACAGCAAGCTGTAATTTGCTACATGACATAACATCACAGGGATGACAAGGATGCTTTACCCACTCAAGCATAAAGAAGAAGCAGAACTGTGCTGTTACTTTTGGTAAAATCGATTTTACTTCTCTTTTTCTTTCTTTTTCTTTTAACTCTTGTATACTATACCCAAATGGTCTTACTTTAGTTTTTGTATTATTCAGTTAGGTATTATGATCGTTCTGTAGCTTTCTACACCCGGTGTCTTATGTGTTCTCTCAGTATAGTAGTAACTCTTTCTACGCACAACCCATATACTTTCTCTGTCATTGCTAACTCATCTTCATTCTCTCCCTCATGCCCCTTCTTTTTATTTCTTAACTATAATTTTCCATAACGTTAATAAAAAATCTTTTAGCTTTTATAATATTCCAACTGTGGTACTTTGGCCCCCATAGGCTCATATATTTGAGCACTCAGTCTTTAGGGAATGGCATTACGTGGGAGGAATTAGGAAGTGTGGCCTTTTGGAGTAGGTATGGCATTGTTGGAGGAAGTGTGTCACAGGGTTGGAGGGGGAATAGGCTTTGAGGTTTCAGAAGCTCAAGCTAGTCTCTCTCTCTCTCTCCTGACTGTATATCTGGATATAGAAGTCAGCTCCTCCCGTATCACCCATCTGCCAGCATGCCACCAAGCTGATAATAGCTTAAATTATAAGCAAACCCCATAGTGTCTCTTCACAGCAATAGAACATTAAGACATGAGCTTCTTACCTCCATCTACTTTACAGTCCCTAAAGTGGATATAATACTGATCAATATCTTTATTCAGTCTATTTTCCTTCCATTCCTAAGCTTAGTGACAAATATCTTGACCATATTATCCTTGTTCCTTTATCTCCTTTAGTTATCGAGGGTAAAAGGAATATTTTTCAACTAATTAGCATGTTATTTACACATTAAGTCTAGCCTACAGTTGTGACTGCCTTTACACTTAATAGTATATATTTGAAGTGATAGTACTATTCACAGTTTGTGCCTAAGCATGAAGACTAAAGATTTAGCTACTAAACTCTACTTCTAGTGGACAGCTGTCAACCCAAACTATTATATCCACCAAAACTATCCATCAGAGTTGAAAGACAAAGAAAAAATGTATTAAAAACATAAGCAAAATATCACCACTAAGTCAGTACCACAGAAGATTTTCAAAGAGACACTATATGCTAGAGAGAAACATAAACATACCCATCAGGTTACAGAAAAAGAAAAAAATGGTAAAACAGTAGATAATCAAATTAGGAATAATAAATCACAAAACATTAAAAAAGTCAGCAAAAGGACAGGAACATATTGGTGTGTATATATATATATATTTCATAAATATATATCGTAGATAGTTCAGTAATTGGATTCTAGTGGCCTCATTCTCCAATCAAAAGATCCAACTATTAAATTGAGTTAAAAAATGGAATTTATCTGTTACCTCAAAGCAATGTTACCTTACCAGCACAGACAAATAGGGTGAAAGGATAAAAAAATGCATTCCAAACAAGTGGAACTAGAGAGCAAGTAGGTACTAGCATCTTACAAAATGAAGCTTCAATTTAAGTTAGCCAGAAGGCATAAAGGTCACATTATATTAAGGAAAAATAATCCCTCAACAGGGTATAGCAAATTTAAACATATACTCACCGAACATCAGCACACCTAATTTCGTAAAGCAGTGACTAACGGATGTAAGTACATACATTAACTGCACACAGTTGAAGTGAGTGACTTCACTACCCCACTCTTACCAACAGACGAGTTACCCAAACAAAACCATCAACACCTGAGTTAAGTGATAGCCTAGATCAAATGGACCTAACAGGTGTCTATAGAACACTCCATCCAAATCCTGAAGAATACATATTCTTCCCAAAAAGGCATGGAACTTCTTCCCGAAATAGATTATATCGTAGGGTAGAAATTAAATCTTAACAAATACAGGAAATATGAAATAATTTAATATGTTCTCTCTGCTCATAAATGTAAAAAAGCTAGAAATCAAGAGCAAAAGATATGGCAGGAAATGTACAAACTTACAGAGACTGATCAATGCACTGTTAAGTGATAAATGGGTCACTAAAGAAAAGAAAATTTTAAGTTTCTAGAATCAAATAAAAGGAAAAGCACAATATTCTAAAAAAAAAAAAAGACAAACTAAAATAATCCCAAAAAGTGTTTATAACTGAATGCCTACATTTAATCAAAAAGATTACTCAAATACCTTAATGATGCAACTTAGGGCCTTGTAAAATGAAACAAATCAAACTGAAAGTGAGCTGACAAAAAGAAACAATAAAGATCAGGATAAAAATTAAACTGAAAGTGGATACTAGGCATATAATATAGGATAAACCTACACAAATCTGTACACCTAGAGAAACTAAGCAAGAAGGAAGACCCTGGGTAAGGGAGTCAATCCTCACTCAGAAAGACAAGCAGGATGGACATTGGAAGAAGGAGAAAATAGGAAACAGGACAGGAGCCTACCACACAGGGCCTCTGAAAGAATCTACCTTGCAGTGTATCAAAGCAGATGCTGAGACTCATAGCCAAACTGTGGGCAGAGTGCAGGGAATCTTATGAAACAAGGGGGAAGATAGTAAGACCTGGAAAGGACAGGAACCCCACAAAGAGAGCAACAGTACCAAAATATGTGGGCACAGGGGTCTTTTCTGAGACTGATACTCCAACCAAGGACCATTCATGGATATTACCTAGAACCCCTGCACAGATGTAGCCCATGCCACTCAGAATCCAAGTGGGTGCCCTTGTAATGGGAACAGGGTGTCTCTGACATGAACTCAGCAGCTGGCTCTTTGACCACCTCCCCCTGAGAGGGGAGCAGCCTTGCCAGGCCACAGAAGAGGACAATGCAGCCAGTCCGGATGAGACCTGATAAGCTAGGGTCAGATGGAAGGGAGAAGGACCTCCCCTATCAGTGGGCTTAGAGAGAGGCATGGGAGGAGATGAAGGAGGGAGGGTGGGATTGAGAGAGAATGAGGGAGGGGGCTACAGCTGGGATACAAAATGAATAAACTGTAATTAATATAAAAATAAATTTTAAAAAGATAGCTCTTGCTAATTTGAGAACCTATATTAAAAACAAAACAAAACAAATTAAAGTGAAAAATACAATAAATCCGTGAAACACAGTGTTGGTTCTTTGAAATAATAACTGAGATTAACAAACTTTTAATCAAACTAGTCAAAATAAATAGAATTAGTAAAACCAGATATGAAAACTGAGACATTATAACACATTTTAATGGAATTCAAAATGCCATTAAGTTATACCTTAAAAATCTATATTCCAATAAGTTGAAAAATCTAAAATAATGAATTAATTAATAGCCACATATGAGCAACAAATATTAATAATGTATATACAACTTTTAAGAAGTATAACAAGTAATAAGATTGAAGCAGTAATAAAAAATCTTTCAACTTAAAAAATATCTAGGCTTAGATATATTCATTGGTAAATTCTACCAGACATTTCTTTGAAGAAGAAATAACACCAATGTTTTTCAATTTCGTAAGATAAAAATGAAAGAAATATTATCAAACTCTTGGAATAAAGCCAGTATTATCTTGATACCAAAACCAAATCATAATAACAATAATAAAGCAGTAACAACAATAACAGAATTAAAGGCAATTTTACCAGTCAACATAGATACAAAAATTCTCAGTAAAGTATTTACAACCTGGGTTCAAGAATAGATGAAAAAAAAAATAATAACAAGCACCATGATCAATTTGACCTCATTCTAAGGATGCAAGGATGGCTCAACATACTCAAATCAATAAATGCAACATATCACACAAAGGGACCCAAGGACAGAAATCACACGATCAGTTCAATAGACAAAGAAAGACCTTTTTTTTTTTTTAACAAATCTAATACCGTCTGTGATTTAAAAAAAAAATCTGAATAAACTAGGAGTAGAAATAATATATCTTAATATAATAAAATATATATGCAATAAGCCTAAAATATGCATTATCCTAAGAGGTGGAAAAGCTTTTTCACTAGAATCAGGAAGAAGACTATTTCTCTCTTATATGTACAGTGCCTGAAGTCTTAGCTAGAGCAATTAGACAGAAGAAGGAAATAAAATAGGCACAAATTGAAAAGTAAGACATGGAAGTATCTTATCTCGCAGACATGAAGATCCTAGATGTAAACAGCCCTTAAGACGTCACCAAACAAAAATACTCTTAAAACTAAGAAACTCTTGCAGCAAATTAGCAGAACACAAAAACCCACACAGAAAAATCAGTAACCTTCTTCTATACCAATAACAGGCTTGCTGAGAAAAAAAAACAAAAACAAAAAAAAAACACACACACACATCAGAGAATACCTTGAAAGAAACTTAACCAAGAAAGTAAAAGATTTCTACAGTGAATATTTTAAAGCACTGAAGAAAAATTTAAGAAAAGACACTCCATGCTCATGGATCAACAAAATTAGTAATTACTGACAAAGCAATCCATGTACAACATAATCACCATAAAATTCCAAAGACATACCTCACAGAAATAGAACAACCCTAAAAGTCGTAAGGTAGCAGTATTGTACTCAATGACTATATGCAGCTAAGAGACATTTTATACTCTAAAGTGAGCTTGAATGACTGCAGTGGTCTCAGAGATGGCTCAGTGAGTCAAGCACCGTCTACAGAGAATGAGGGCTGACTGTGAGGTCCCAGCACTCACAAAGCTAGACCTGGTGGCACGCTTCTGTTATGCTACTGCTCGAGTCACAGAAACACGTGATTCATGGACGCATCGACACCCACCTAGCCAGTGCATGGAGTCAGGACTCAGTGTGAGTCCCTGTCTTGGAAAATTAGAGTCCTTAAGCACTTTCAAACACACACACACACACACACACACACACACACACACACACACACACACATTTTAAGTGACCTGGGGCAAAATTAGCTGAAGTCATCTCTAACTCCATCAGACCTGTTTCCATGGGCAATCACTGCTGTAGCATTACAAAACCACACAAGTGGTTGATACAACACATGCCTCAAATTGTACTTTTGTGACAATT